>NC_088984.1:33100134-33781632 GCF_963932015.1 Anas acuta
TTCTCGCCTAATGAATCACATACAATGCACTGAAAAGCCACTAGACCTTGCACTCACTGGAATCTCCTTGGCACAGCAAACAACAACCAGAGACCCTTTTATCACCAAGATTTGCTAGGACCAACTCACATGCGGCCATTTAGTCTCAGAGGTCAACCTACTCCACATATCTGCAGAAAGAAGTTCACTTCCCTTAGATGCAGGAAAAAGATCTATGACTTGCAAGAGAAAAAAAGGGGCTCCAGTAAGAGGAACAACGCTGCAGCCAGAAGAAACTGCCCCCAGCACACAGATCCAGGCAACACATGCCCCAGTTTTTACTGCATTCTCCCCCCGAGCAAGAAAGACAGCAAGAAGCAGCTCCAGGGAAAAGAAAACTTAAGAACATGCACAGAACTCTAACTTCATAATGGCTGTGTAGGGTCACCAGATAGGCATGGTGTTTGAAAACTTCAAGCAGGTCAGTATTCCTCTTGGCTGAAGAAAAAAGATTAAATAATTGTGCTTGCAACAGTCACTGGATAAAGTGAAAATGGTATTTACCACTCCACTGTGTGTTATTTCTCACTTGTGCTGGTCAGACGACCAAAAGCTGCCTGCACCCATTACACAAGCCTTCCTCTAAACAAATAATACCAGGGCTCAGTGGGAAATCCACATATCAGCTTTTTTTTCTTCATTTGTGCCATGTTGTTCATGGAATATTCACATTTGCAACCTCAACAAAACGTTTCAACAAAGCAGAGGACCAGTTCCTCAAACCAGGTGAGCACGTGGGGACTGACAGACAAGGACCCAGCCCATGCTGCAGAGAACATTGCTGGCACCACAATCCCTAAATGTGAAACGTGAGAAGAGAAGAATGCGACATCAGCTTCAGCTCGCAGTGCTTCTACTCGGCAGCACTGCCATTTGGATAGCTCAACTCGTGCTGCAAGTAGGTCATTTCCTACAGAAAACAAACACCAGCACCAAAAAAAAAAAGTTGGCAACACTTCAGTGAGTTTTTCTTTTCTCTTAAGTTCTCTACCTCTGCACCACCAACTCCTCTGCTGAACAGCCCAGAAAGTGTACTCCTTGTCCCTGTTTAAACCACCACCAAAATACATTAACACGCACGCATGGAGGCAGAGGAATCCTGTCAAACTCTTTTGCTGCTTGAACAAGCCCCAGATACTCGCTAAGCAACCCGACCCGGTAAGGTCAGAGGTGTGCAGCACTGCCAGTGCTCTGAACAACTCATAGGAAACCAACAGAAACAGAAAGCCCACCTTTCGGTGTAGTTGTCACGTTGTCAGTCACAGGATGTGTTAGTTCAGGTTTCCACAATCTGAAACAAAGAAATACTTCCAGTTAGTGGTAGCTTTTAAAGGGAGAAGACTTTTTTTTTTTTTAATGAATTAAAGACTTGTGAATTGCAGCCTGTGATGAACAAAATAACTTCCTTCCCTGCTCTTGGTAACATCCAAAGTTACACCAAATTCCCCCTTCCAGCCACTAGAACCTCTCCTGCCATCTTACATTCCGTTCCTTCATATGCATCAGGGCACGTCCCACTGCAGAGGCTGAGTTCTTCAGAATGCCTGCTCTTGTGTAAACTCAATATCCACGGAAAAACAGATTCCAGTGAAACATGGGCTACACCGACAGCCTCTATTAGGACCAAAGTTTCACATAAAAAATTAAATCCCTTCTTACAGAAAGGAGATTATCTGCAAGCAGAAGACTTATGTATCTGGGGTTACCAGCAACAATTCACCAAAAAAAAAAAAAAAAAAAAAAAAAAAAAAAAAAAGATGGTAACACCAAAACCCAAAAGTACAGAGAATCTGCAAACAAAGAGCATAGACAATATGACAGTTCACCAAAAGCTCATTTTTTTCCCAAGTAATCCCAGTTATGCCACACAATAAGAGAAGAGATGCTTATTAAGCTGCAGAGCAGTCCAATGGGGCCCACAAACAGAGCTCACCAAACACAGCAAAGCAGCAGTGGGGAATTGGTGCTGAGCAGCTGCAGATCACTCTGGTGCTACAGCTGTTTCTGGCATGTCCTTAATTACTCCGTGCACTAGGTGCTACCATATCTTACACTGGGTATAATATTGCAGCAGCATAAATGAGGATTAATTACTGCTTTGCAAGTCCTGAGAGAGGTTGGGCAGGGGTGAAGCACCTATAAAGTGCAAAATGTTATTTACGAAGTGCACTGAATTGCCTAAGCAGGAGGGTGAGCAGACAGGATTCCCTTCCCAGCTGCAAGCCAAGAGCAAGCACAAAGCCCATCTTCCAGTGCTATCACTCTTAATCCATGCGTACCCTACCCGAGGGATGAACTGCTACCCCAACGTGGCTAACAAATTGCAGCTGAACAAAGCCACAGTCGGCATTCACTGCTTGACAGGGAAAAGGTAGGGAGAGGATAGATGCCAGCAGGATGAAACACTTGGTACTCTCGGTCAACTTCGCCATGTCTCACCGTACCTGTGAGCGTAGAATTGTCAACGAAAGCAACAGAAACCCAGCCCATGACTCCATCAGACTCCGAATCATGGAAATTAAAGGCACATTTGGTGCTTGACTTGCCGAAGTTAGCACAAGGCAGTGGCTGAATCAGCAGCAGAAAGCAAGGACCCCCTCCCTACCTTCTCCTTTTAAGAATGGGGCAACTTTCTGATAGCAAAGAAGAGAAAAATTGCATTGCACACTGCTGGCACAACTGGGGAAAAAACGAAGGCAAAACCAGGACAAAGTGGAAGACCACAGCTCAGCTATTCCTTCTTTCCTCCCATTACCAGAAAATAAAAAGTCAGTTCTTGCCGTGCTGTGGCCAGGCGTGGTCCCTATTATCTGTGGTTAATTCCCTATGTCTGAGCAGGCAATCAGCCCTAAGCCGGTTAGACTTGCTAAAGGAGATTTGTCTACGGCCCCACCCCCAGGTGCAGCGCACGCACCACAGACTCGGTGTTCTTAGGAAGATGCCACTTGTCCAGACACTGCTGCTAATGGCCAGCAGCATGCAACCACCTCGTCCCTTCCTCAGCAAACCCCCGTCTGGGGCCTCTTTAGCTCCACGGAGCCCCCAGCCCATGCCCAGAGAAGACACGAGGAGGCCAGCACCAGCAGGCTCCCTTCTGCAAAGTTTCAGATGAGCGTGTGATGGAGAAGGGCACAAGGCCAGTGCCCAGCAAGCAGAACTTGCAGCATCTTCACAGACTGATCCGCAGTGTCCGAGACTCTGTATTCATCCTAGTACCTTGGGTAAGGATAAAATGGATACAGAGTGTTGCTAGCAAGATAACATGGCTGTGACCCTCAGACCAGACATACTCCTGGGTTCAGTTACACTGTCAGTTCTGCTGGAAACCTCAGCATTTCCAGGATCACAGCCCCGACTTGCACAGCCTGCGGTGAACACCCAGGACACGTTTAGGAAAAGACTGCTAATAAATAAAAGGACCGTGCCAATTGCTTGACTCAGACCAAAAACTATTAGCACTGCTACGTGTTGGCATTTTGCCTTCTGAATGCTTGCTGGCTAATAAAATCGGGTGTTTTTAAATGATAAGCCTGGATTGAATAGTTTATCTACCCTGTTCCTGTAACTACAGTGGCACTTGCTAATGGTGTCAGCTTCTGTGTTTCCTGAAACAAATTGTTATCCATGATCCTGAATCGAATTGTTATCCATTGTAAATACTCAAAAGATGGTCAGACAATCAAAATCAAAGCTGGTTCTATTAAAAGACGCACACTGGTCTACTCTGCTTTTCTTTTACGGTATAACATTTACTGGAAAAAAGGGTAGCACGAACCTGCTGTGCTCCGCAGGGGCTGGATGGCTTCTCAGAGGGGCTGGGCTGCTGGTCAGCTGCAAGCACTGAGCAGCAACAGTTTGGTTTGCAGGCATCTCACTGAACCGTCAGAAACCAACACTGCAAAATTCAGCGCTGCAAAGTGCTGCAGCACTTAGAAGAAAACAAGAGGGGAGGCCAGCTCTGCCAGCAGCCCTGCGAGACCGCTGCCATGCTTGCTGCCAACAGAGGAGCTAGCTTGTTAGGAAATCGGACGTGCAACCTCTGGAAAAATCCAACACCTTGATACAAAATGTTCCTGCTCTTGTGCTGCAGGGAACTGCGCTGGTAGAGGCAGCAAGAAGACGCATTTCAGCGCACAGCTTCCTCCACCAGCATCTTAGCTAAAGCTCGAGAGGCTGAGCCCAGGGACAAGGCTTCACACAGGAGCAGCTGGGGTGCAAACCCACACTCCTCCGCTGTGCTTACTCCTCGGTGGAGGCAAGTCGCACCCTGCCAGGAAGCCAAGCGAGCAACTGGATCTTGGGCTCCCACAGCCGTTCTCCAGAGGCGTTCTGTCAGAGCCCTCACCCCAGCACTGGTAGCGCTGACCTGTGACACAGACGTGCCCTAACACAGGAGACAATCCTCCGAAGCATGAAGCCAGCAGTTGGTGAACGTGTCTGAAAGACTTGCAAAGGAGATTGATGCTGATCTAACTGAATTAGATACTTCCTGAAGCGCAGCACACCACCTTCTCCGGGCAGTCTAAAAAACATATAAACAGGGCAAGGATATCTCGGGGAGCCTGCTTTCACAACAGGTCTGTTTTGTCTTCTTGGGATCCCTTCCTGCCTCGCACATTAACCTTTCTGTCATCTGCCTGCTGCAGAAAATGGGCAGCCCGAGGTTTTGTTGCTCGCCTGCCCACATGCGATGAAACCAAGCGGCAGGAGCTGCAGACTTGCTCTGAAGGTCTTGTCCCTCGCAACACACTAGGTTAATTCACATTTCAGACTGAGGTTCTCATTCGAAACACACTGCTGCAGCCCCCTTAGAGCATGCTGTGTGAGGAGAGAACAAATGCATCTTTTGTTTTGTGAAAAAGTCACAAATTTCACAGCGTGTTTCATCTGTAATTGGAGCAGGACTGTTCTCATCTGCCGGGGTACTTTTGCTACCGGCTCTTGCCACATCTCACAGAATGGAAAGTTTAAACGCGTTCTAAAAATCCCAGCATATTTCAGATTGCTTACACTTGACAAAATGATCTCTCTCACTCTGAGCCATAGGTGGATAACACAGCAGATATGTGGGGCATTCTCCCTGCCGCGCAGAAGAGGAGCGGACACGTCAGGTACGGTTAATGGGAGCTGAGAGCCTGGTTCCCCAGGAGCTATATGGCACACACACCCCTTTCAGCTTTCATCTCCTGCTTTCAGGGACAGGAATTGACACCAGAAGCATGCTGCATGCTGTCAGTGCTGCTGCAGCAACAACCTCAGAGCTTCTGTTTGGACCTTGGACTGTTCCTGTTACCCTTTTGCCATTTTTTACGGCTTGGACACATTTTCAAGATGTGACTCAATGCACTGCAAGGGTAAAAATGGTGCAAGAAAATACATAACGAAAGGCATGACTTTATTTTCAAGAGCAATCAGTGTTGCTCCAGCTCTTCTATTCAAGTGAGTCCTGCATCCTCTTGTGACAAGGCACTTCTGATAATCTGAACCTGCCAATTCCTAAGCGCTTCCAGTTCTCATTCATAGGCAATGTCTTCCTCATAGCAGTGGTGATTTCCAGGGAGCTTATCCTGGATTTATGCAGTTGCAAGTCAATTTAACCACATCCTTTCATTACCTGCTTCGCCAATTCCCAGTTTATTGGCGTTACCACTGTAAGATGTAACGCAGTTGGAAGCTTTCACTGAAAGGAGAATTGTCCCCAGCTTTTTTCTCTTCCATAGCACTGAACACCCAGGAGTCTGACCTGGAGCCAGGACAGACGAGCGGAGCTCAGACTGCCCAACGCCACAGATTCACAGCAGCTAAAAACCCGCCTAGGACACACAGCTGGACATGTCAATGTTCACACAAGGAATGTCTAAATGGGTTCTAAAAATCAGCTGGAGCAAGGACAGGTCCAGGCACCAGGGACTTTGGGAGACTTCTCCGAACAGAAAGGGAGGCGTGCTCCAACACATGACAACCCCAGCTGCCTCCTGGTCAGCAGCGCTCAGCACCCTGCCCATCACCACCTCAACTACAGGAGGGGACCCCGGCTGTGCCGTGAATCCCAGCGAGCTGGCGAGAAAAAAAAACAATTCAAGAACTACCAGAGGCAGATTCTTTTCAACAAGTTACAGAAGGATATAAAACAAAGCTTGGATAAGAGAGAAGAAACAAAACAGCAGTCAAATTATGCTCATTTCTAAAAATCTGTTTGACTGAAGGCTTTCTATTGGAAATCAATGAGGGTTTTTCAGGAGTTTCTAAGTGCTGCAATTATGAAGATTTACTTTGCGGAAGTGCATTTTTCTTAATGGGCTAGCAGATCAATTCAATCCCTAGAAGCCTTTCAGATCCATAACACTCAAATGGGGATGGGGAAATCAGCATGGAGGTGCGAAAATGATGGCCCGAGAGCAAAAGCAAGAAATTCTGTACAACTGTTTCTAACCCAGCACCCAGGGCCTGGTGCCCAACCCACTCGCAGGGTCAGGACAGAGCGTGGACTGCTGCGAAGACAGCCTGGGCAGCTTCTGCTGGGCACCTACAAGGAGAGATGCTTGGACTTCAAACATTTCTTCCACCTCTGAAATGTGAGTGCACCTCTATTTCACTGCAGGCCTCTGAAATACCAAGTCCTAAACACGAAGGGGCACGGTGATGTAAGACTGACTGATGGAAAAGCCAGTATTTACAGGACACAGTTGTATGCAGTCTGCAGAAGACAAAAAAGGTTGGAGACGTGCACTGAAAATGCAAGAGAAAGAACAAAATCACTGAGTAGCTGTTCCCAAACGGAGCAACATCCATACCGTGCACTTAATGAGGCAGGAGTTCTGTGGAAACAAGTAATAATGTGATCACATAATTAAAGCCTGCATTATAATACACATGCAGAAGGCAGCCACAAAGGCTGCACAAACACCCTTTATTCCTGTATTTCCTGAAATGAGCCGTTTGACTCAGCAGCGTTAAAAGGTTCCTTTAACAGCTTCTTTGGTCTGCGATACATCATCTGGATGCAACTGAGGTCAAGTGGATTAAGGATCTGAGTAACACTTTGTGCAGCAGTATGACAAAAGAGGCACTGTCTCAGCCACATGGGCTGACCAGCGCTCAGGCTGCTTCTACAGCCATGGGAGAGCCATGGACGCACACACACGCTGTATGGCACTTGGAATTCACAAACT
This sequence comes from Anas acuta, assembly GCF_963932015.1. Classification (NCBI taxonomy): domain Eukaryota; kingdom Metazoa; phylum Chordata; class Aves; order Anseriformes; family Anatidae; genus Anas; species Anas acuta. The sequence goes on from NC_088984.1 coordinate 33,107,346, forward strand.
GTCTGCATCAGGAGGTTATTAGTAGTATTTTGAATAAAATAGAAGTGCCTCTTAGTCCCTTGTATGAAGGACAGTGGCATTACAGGAAGCACAGCAGCAACACAACACAGTCCGAAGATGAACTGAGGAAGACAAACACAGAGCAAGGCTTTCTGCGTGCCTCAGCCTGAGACCTGTCACCAGGAGCAATGGCAAACTGATTCAAATCCGGCTCAGAGATCCCACTTCTTACAGATTTATTAACTTTTAATTAGTAGGCACAAGCGTCATTCTCATTTCAAACAATCCCTCCTTGGCAAGTGACATTATCTCTATTGTATTTGCATTTCAGCCAGGAAGAAGGCACTTTCTGCTTTATTAAAAGGGCTGACACTCAGTAACATAATTAATGAGCAGCTTTGACTACAGCCTCCTTTTAAAACCCCCTATTCAGGATCAAAATGCTGTTTATAATTACAGGTGCCGAGTGCAGAGCTTGTCTCAGTACATTTCAAATCATTGCATTATATAATTCGTCTCCAACTTTTTCTCCCCACTTCTTCCAAAGGGAGACATTTTCACAAGTCCAAGAGGCCTTCAGAACAGGAGGGGCTGAGTTAATAGGGGCTGCTCACTCCATGTGGACACCCAGAAAAGTGCTCCAACAGCCTTAAGCTGACCACTGCGGCAGCTACGTTAGATACAAGCAAAGATACTTGTGAGCAAGTGCCGTGTGCTATGTCAGTTTATACCTGCAAAGGATGTAGCTGCTTGGTCCCACTTTTAAAGAAGTTTATGTTTTTTAAACTCCTGCATCACAGTAGCTCTGACGCTGAGTCCTTCCACGGTGGTTGAAGCGCACGACATCCCAGGATAGTGCCTTGTGCTGGCTGCCAGAGGCTGACTGGAGCTAATCGGCAGTGTGCTGCTGCATGCTGATGTTGACACTTGAAGGAATCACAAAATATGCAGTTCAACTCATTAATCCCTTAATGCTGCTTCCCATCTATCACGGAGCTCAGTGTAATTGCAGGTTTCGGAAAGCACCACAAGGATTATTAGTGCAGCAACGCACAGGACAGCGCAACAAGAAAGGGATGGCAGATGCCAAATCATTTCCAGGCAAAGCCTGTGCCAGTGGCTGCAGTCTCCCCACAGGCATCAGCGTCAAACCACTGCAGTTACCTGTGCGTAACCAGAGGTGGAGGAAGCCAACAAGCTGCAAGAACACACCGCAGATGCGCAGATGCACAGGGGGAAGACCTGCTGTCTCCCTGCAAACCCCGGGTACCTTACCCCTGCAGCACTTCACCTTACGATGCTGCTGTAAGGCCAGCTACTGGCACCCTTGTCAGTGCTTCTCTCCACTCCTCCCAAAAGCCCAGAGGAACATCTGACATCATCTCAGCTCTTCCACCTGACGAACCTCAAGATACAAACCACTCATGTTTCAGTACGAAGATGACTATCAGCAGGCTGCAGCAAAATCCTGACATCTGTAGCCCTCAGGCAGACATGGGATGCATTCACTCAAGGCAATTTTTTTGTGCTAAAACCCTACAGATAACACTTTATGGCTATAATTGCTTTACACGGGACTCTTCTGCACTTGACCGTGGAAGGAAAAGAGCGTTCAGCAGAGCAAATCACCAAGCAGCAGTCAGCCAACCGCACTCGAGTCACACACAATCACAGGAGTACATTGAGCTGATGAGGTCTTTAAGGCTAGAGCCAATTTCGCACTGCCTCCAGCTCGAAGGCAAACACGCCGGCAGTGACGGTAACTGAACCAAAAACCGGGTAATTCTGCCCTGAGGAGGGAGCACGTGCTGCTACAGGGGGACTCCAGCCGTGCACGCAACACACCAGAGGGACTGGATTGTGTGGTCACAGCCCGGGTTTTCTTTCACTCACATTTACCCAAAGCACCAGCCTTAAGGAAAGGCGAAGAACCAAAACACAGCTTCCCAGCTGAGCCCGTAAATTCCAGTTTAAGCAAGGTAAGCCAGGCAAGCAAAGAGAACAGACCTCACCAGCACCCATCATCAGTCAACACTACTTCAAGTTGTCCTTTCCTGGAAGGATAATGGATTGGCACATAAAACAAAACCAGTGGTCACTAGAAGTATTTATTAATTCCCACGTTTATGCTTACCAAAAAAATATGTTCTTCATACTCAGAGTTAGCTGCAACAATATGAACCAAGAGTTTGCTTTCGCCATTCACACCTATCCAGGCCAGCAGTTCTGGTTCGTGTCTAAGAATTAAAACCATTAGCCTGCTTAAATCATAGATTCAAAGAACAGTTTGGGTTGGAAGGGACCTTAAAGATCATCCAGTTCCAACCCCCTGCTAGGGGCAGGGACACCTCCCACCAGATCAGGCTCCTCAAAGCCCCATCCAGCCTGGCCTTGAGCACCTCCAGGGATAGGGCATCCACAGCTTCTCTGGCAACCTGTGCCAGGGCCTCACCACCCTCACAGTGAAGAATTTCTTCCTATACCTCTCCATCTGAACCTCTGAAGCATCTCAATTTTTCAGTGATCTGCTACAGTAAGGATTTATTTAGAGAAGACTTGCTCAACAAGTGGGCCATCGCATATATTGAACCCATTTCACTAAAGAATTTATCTTCTGCTCATACTAGTATCATGGTATCGAGAAAATATGCTCATAAAATTACTCTGCCTTTCCAAGGTAATGTATGTGTTACACTATTCTTTATGTTTATTAGACCTAGGGTAGAAATTCCTAACCATGGTAGCTTCTGGCTGACTGCAGAACACCTTTCAAAAAAAGCATAGCTTCAAACATTCACACCTCTCAGAAGAAGGTAACAGGAGCCACGCTTCTAGATATTCCCAAACTACGATCCAGAACTCGGGATTATCAACCACAGTCTCTGCCTTCTCTTAATTCATCAAGCAGCAACAAAGAGACTTCCACAAGTGAGAAGGAAGGAAGAAAAACCTAACTGGTGCTGCAAAGCAAGGATCCCCTTGCATACATCCAGTTTGAATACTTTATAACTGACTCATTGGGAAAATACGGAGACACACCTCAAACTCCAGCGCTGGCTTCTCCACAGCAGTGCAGGCTGGATATCCCGCTCCCTCCTCTCTTCCCAGATGTCTGGAAAACCCTGATGGATTTCCAAGAGCAGAAACCGCAGCTGTCCTGTTAAACACACAGCAGCAGCTTTTGGATGCCTACCAAACACATCTTCACTTGGGACGGTTTTCCCTGGCTCGAATGGCAGCGTGGGGGCCCTGCCCTGAGATTTTCCCCTCTCCTGGTGCTATAGGGGAGCGTGGAGCTGGGCCGTGCCAGCACCAAAAGGCATCCCGTGCACAGCTGGCTGCTGCCCCTTGGGATGGCAGCTCCCTCTTGCAGTGACATCCTCAGAAGCAAGGACAAAGCGAGGTGGTTGGGGCCTGGCTAATCCTGTAATCAAATCAACTCTTACCAGCTCCCTGGGGGTGCATATTGCTGGTGGAAGAGTTACGTGGCTTTTGTGAGAAGTTATCAGGGAAATCTATTTTTCTGCTGGGATTCTGGGCGTCATTTTAATGTTTTCTTTCAACTGCAAGAGGTTTCAGTTTTTCTTTAAAATACTTTTATAAAAGCTTCTAGTTTATCCACATCTAACTTTTAGACAACTAAGGCTATGGAAGAATTTTCCTCCAACAACCTGTTCTACAATAATATAACTTGCAATGTTGTTTTCCAGACAACGTACAGAGGAAAAAACAGTCACCATGCTTGTAAGTGTCTTTGGGAGAAGGTGCACAAAGTACTCCTTTTTCTGCAAAGGAACAAGAAAATGTTTCTCACTGTCATGCCATAACCACGAAGGCCATTTAATGGGGCTGCTTCAGCAGCTGTCATATAAAATACACTGCCTTGAGAGCAGGCTTATTGCACTCTCATCTATTTAAAACTTTTGAATAAATACACATGGGTGAATTTTTGTTATCCAGATGGAAAAAAAGCAACAATGGGAACACAGCCTTTTTCAGTTCTGCCTTGTTCACGGACTACAACAAGTAAAGTCTGGGGAAAAAATCGCTACTAGTGATGTGAAACCAAAAAAGAAAAGCTTTCCATTTTGACTCAAGCCTCCTTAATTTTCAGGGTGCTTGCATTTCTTTGTCCAGCAATAAGAGACAGACTTTCTTAATTTCAAATCATTACCAAACAATATGAAAGTAGTTCACTCAGAAGAAAAACTTGCAAAAACAACAAAGCCATTTTCCCTAAGCTTTGCCAGTCATCATTTGCCATCCTTTCCGACTGGCCAGTAATGCTTATTTACATTGCTCAAGCCATCCTCATTACGTTACAGAAAATCGATTTCAGCAGTGATGCTGTTCTCTATCTTACAATTAAGATATTTATTAGTCATTATAAGCTCCTGGTGCCACAAAAAGACTTCACATTTCTAGATACGTTCTAAAACACTGTTTTTGAGCCTTGTCCATCAGAAACAAATGGTTCAGATTCTTTTCTAAATTAGCTCCTGTAACAGCATGACAGACTGTGAAAACAATTTCAGCAGTGAGGACATCAGACGTAGCAGAGCAGGCTGTCTGCATGCTCTCCTTCAGCCAGCTTTTTGCATACAAGAATCAGAGTTTTCAGGATCTTAGTTTTCTATTTTACATTGTGTTCCTGATGGTGATTCCTCAGATCTCAGTTTTCCCAATGGGAATCCCTCTATTTCCTTATCAAACATATCAAAGCTTTAAAAGGGAACTGCGTGCTCAAATTGCTGAAGGAGGTTCATTTGAAAACAGCAGCCTTCTGGGAAAATGCATTTTACTCGCTGCTCTTGTTTTCACTTTGTTGTCCATGCTACTTAACTCAGCACAAACAGCTGCTTGACAAGTCTCTTGCCCTCTGCCCCCAAGAAATGTGTTGAAACTGGAGAAGATCGGGACTTTTTTTTTTTCCTCAATGAATGTTTGCAGCATTGCATTAGCGCAGCAGTTACTCACAGGCTAATTGCGTCCACACCTCCGTTAATATCCCCACTCGTGGCTCTCAGGCTGCAGCTGGGATCTCTGCAGCATACAGCACGCTGCTTGGCTCACCACACATGCCCACCATCCCCTGAACAACGCCTCAACCTGGCTCTGCAGCTGCAATTCAGTGGCAGATTTCTTAGAGCAGTGCCCCAAGCTTTCATCATTACACAGAAATACAGTCGGTTCCCTGTGAAAGCCCGGAGACTTAAATAGCACTTGCCCTTGTTCGACGGAATTTGCAAAATCCCAAATCCAGTTTTGCAATCGGGTTTAAACGCATCTGTCAGCCAGCGGGCAGCATCTGCTGCACAGTGCTCAGACCCACTTGTGCGCCACAGGAAGGGAGCCTGCTGCTGCTGCTGGGCTCCCAACTAGACGGCTGTTCGAAAGGGGAAAACCCTCTTCCATTCAAACACAGAGGAAAAAAACTAATTTAAACTTAATTAGACCCCATAATAGTTAGGTTAAAACATCACGACTGTCCTCTTTGGGTGTCCAGGGCTGTCAGACATAGTTAGCCTAACGAGCATCATTTGTTACTCTTTGACCTCTCTTTTCAAGAGTGCCCAGCCATGTGCCGTGCTCCTGGGCCCTGTGGGAATGACAGGCACAACGGGAAATTGGGGACAGGAGCAGGGCATAAACACCCAGAAACAGAACAGTCCGAAAAGAAAAAAAGGTACAAAAACGATGCAGAAGGGATCCAACTCCTGCAGGTCCTCTGACAAAAACCACCTTTCAGGAGAGAGATACGCCACAAGGAGAGAAGGGGAGGTGCGATACAGCAGCGTGAGCAGCTGGTACAGCCTCACACCTCATTACCCACCGACAGCAACGTGAACACCTCACACCTGGTCCCAGGCATTTCGGAGCAGAGCTCACAGTTCAGTTATTAACACAGGAGCTGTCGCAACCCAGCTAAAGACGTAATTTTTCAGTCCTTCTGAAAGCAAGCTGTGTTAGAGCCAGCCCTAACCAGCCCAGGGAAGATACAGTTTTACAGCAAGGACACTTGGTATCAATGTAAGCAATGTGACATCTTAAGCCCCAGCTTCTAGAGTCACTTGAACATTTCTCAGCTTTGCTGCAGGCTCCACTCGACATCCCTCTGCAGGCACTAAGATCTCCATAGAGTTACTTCACTTCTCCCACGGCTGAATGAAAGAGGGAAAGCTCTGTTTTAGGAGCTAAGCAAAATCTTCAAGTCCAGTAACAAAAATACTACACACGTACACATCCTGGCATGTCTCACAACATACTCTAAATACTAGTGAAGTTTGGGGTTTGCTGCCCTCCCTGACCTTTTGTCCTAAATTAGCTGTTGGAATAAAACTGATTTTCTTCTCTGTTCCTCTGGCCTTCAGATGGTTCTGACAGTCCCGTTACTATCGCCTTGCTTACCTCCTCCTCACGGCTTCTCATCTGGACACGTATGTTTGTTTCTTCTCAACTGTGTACGCTGTTTAATGAAAACTGTGATTTCATTACCACCAGAAGGCCCTTCAGAAGGATTAACAATAATTTCTATACTCATTTGACAGACACTGCTCTGTTTTCCACTCTGTTTAGGAAGGGAAGAGACGTATTGATTAACAATCGTCAATTTGTTGTTCGGCTTCTCTCCCAGGAGCTGTATTACTGCCTCCTTCGCAGTAACAGTTACGCCCTTAAGCCCAATTCAGAAGTGGCTTCACGGATTATGGCTCCAAATACCAGAGGCCCAAAGGAAACTCGTTATGTCCTTGGAAAATAAATCTTCTCACTGTCTTGATGCACATCTGGCACAGCCCTATCAATCTTCGCCAAGAATATAAAATCTACAAATATATTTGTCAGCAGAAGACTGTCTGTCTAGACACACGCCTTGTAATTAAGGTAACAGTAATAACCCAAAGGATTTCAGGTCCAGGCAATCAATAGCTCTGTAAGGCACACCTGTAAAAAAACCTGCCAAGTATTTTCAGCCCATTACGCAGCATGGGGGAAGAAGCCTATAATGCAGTCAGTCCTCAATACTCATTTTTAAATAGGTAAGAAGCACCTCCAGCTTTGCAGTGGCAGCAGTGGTATACTTGGTTCTTGCTATTTTAAAACATTAACTGTGTAATGTAAGTTTTTTTTTTTTTTAAACCATTCACAGAAGACCACTTTTACTGTCTGCAGTAAACTTGCTTTTTAAATCATAATACGATTATCATTGGTGGAAACGAACTTACCACCCTGCTAAGAAAAAGTCAACAGGATGCAACAACTTACCAAGCGTTAAAATAAAATGCTCTCAGTCCATTCTTACTTTATACCAAACATGTCATGGAGCCACAGATGAAATAAGGACCTCACAGAGTTGTGTGTTGCATCATAAATTTTATAAGGCCTTCTGTTCTGGAGAGTTGCTCGTTTAAAGAGCAGCCCCCCTTCCCCAAAGGGACAATACCCAGATACTACATGCTTTGGAAATACCGATGTATTTATTTTTAATCCTAACCCAAGCAGCGTTAGCAGGATGAAAAGCAGACCACACGGGAGAACTAATTAAGCATCTCCAGCCAGACAGAGCTGTTTTGTTCCTTTGCTTGTTGTTGGTTTGGCTGGTCTTCCTTTGCTGCCGCAATGTTTATTTCTGCGTGTGCGATCCATCTATTCAAGCACAACTGCAAAGGACACATCAACATTTTTTTTGCGCAGCAATAACAGTGGGACAGCAGAAACAACAGGTTTTACTCCCAGAGAACTTGCTAATTCTGTCCCATCAGAACCCGCCAGATAAAGCTGCAGGGGTCAGAAAGATCCCTGCTCTGTCAGGGCACACTAACACCATGGTTAGATGCCCACCTGCCATGCTCGTTTGCTCAGACCTGGCAGAGCCCAGCCGTACTCACGCACAAGGATTGAGAGACCAGAACCAAAGCAATACACCTCAACCACCTGATATTATCCACAAACAAAGCATGCTGCTTCTCTCAACTTGCTAGGGGCTCCTGAAAGATGTTCTCAACTTTTAAAGAAAGAAATCTGAGAGTCCAACCATCACACACACCTGGAGCCAGTGCTGCTTGCTGCTTTTTTCTCCAGCCCTTCTCATGTCCTACCTCCAGAAGCCAACCTTAACCAGGCAGAAGAGATTTAATCTTGGCACAAGCTGCTGCAACAGCCAGCAGCTTTATCTTGGTAAAAGCATTTGTCACCCACAGACTGGCCAGAGGAGAACAAAAGTGACCTCTGCGTGGCAGACATGTGCTGCTGCCAGGGAATGGCTGCAGTGCAGAAACTGCTATTTTGGTCATCGTTTGTGTACAGCCCCTGTGGTTGTTCAGCAGCTCCACTGTAGGTGCCAGAGACAGAAGCTGCCTCTTCCCATCTGTGCTACTATCTCCTGCTGACCCACTTGGCCTGTCTGCCCTCTCTCTTCACAACACCACCACAGCTTCTTCCCTGCCACCTCAACTGGACGTTTCCAGCCCAAGCACATCCCACAGAGGAGTCCCTCTTAGGAACTGGGTACTGCATGCAGGGACAGGAAAGGACAATTCCTCATGTTACGGAAAGCTGCACTGCTCGTTCTGCACATCCCCTGGTGTTTCCCCAAGAAAGAACATCAGCAGCGAGTGAAGTGGGCCAGAGCGAGGTGTGAACGCCTGCGGTGCTCTCTCTGTTGCACTCAGTCAATGCCAGAACTCTGGCTGATGGCTGCAGCCACCCCGCAGCCAGCTGCCCTCAGCACATCTGATCTTTGGCACCAGTTTCCATTCGTGAGGCTCCGGTCTTCACACAGAAGGCAGCAATAATAGTCCCCTCTAGGCTCCTCTCTTCAAGGCAGAAGAAAGGCATGTCTCTCCTCATACCTCATTATCTCCTTAATCACCCTAGCAGCCCTCCACTGGACTCATTCCAGTGCATATCGATGTCCTTCCTATGCTGGGGAACCTGAAATTCAACAGAATATTCCAGATGTGAGCTCCCAGACTCAGCTGTGATTCTACAGATGACCTGCCTGAAGGGTGGGTTGTATGCTCCAGCTAAAAACAATGCACATAAATAAGACAGGAAAGCACTAAAATTCTGCTTTTTACAGAAACAGAAGAGTGAAGTTCACAAAAATCAGTGAAGTAAGTTAGGGTATCTGTTCTGCATCGTTTCTGGCAAACCTCTGCTCCTGGAACAGAATATCCTGTTTTGGAAATTCCTACCAAGAAAAAAAAAAAAAACAGCCTAATGGAACTTCCCTAAGCAACTCAAAGTTGAGCCCGAGTGAAAGGCAAAACCCTCACCAAGTCCTGGAAACCAACGTGAGTCTCTGTGCAGCAACAGCGTTTCTGTGGCTAAGGAGGATGCTCTAGTGGCACGTGATGCTCTCAGCTAACCAAAAGCCTGGAAGATGATCCCTCAACTTTTTCAACCGTCTCTGATCCCTCACTTTTTAAGTGACTGCAGTCCTCTTAAAAAAAGGTGAAGCACTCAGTTGCTGCCAGCAAGCATCTGCTGTGTAAGGGCAAGTCAAGTCTCAGTGCAGAGAAGGCCTAGCTACACGAGAGGGGACAGAGGCTAGCACGCATCCCCAGCCTGCCAGGAGGAGCTACACGACCCTTCAAGCTGTGAGGCACCACTGATTTATGTCAGTAGAGATTGCCCTTGGCTGCCACCTCAAACACGTAACCCTGGTGAGTGCAGGGCCCTGGAAGGGCCGAGGACTGAATGGTCACATATCTCAAATGGAAAGGGGTGACTTGCTCCCCAGTAATTTGTTAAGTTATTGATCAAAAAACGTGCTAATTCCTTAAACGTTACATCTCCATCTTCGGGGCTAGATGAACAATGCCAGAATGATTCAAGCAGCAAAAGAACCACCAAGATGTGTTATTTACAGGGAGTTGTTTCGGCACCTCCACATCCCAGGGCAGCATCCCCAGGCCTGTCTGTGCACAGCAGGACAGCATCTCCAACGTTGCACTCATGCTGCACATTCACTAGTGCAGCTCCTGTGCTTCCAGGACTTTCCATCCAGCTTTCAGAAACACGTAACCATTTCTTTTCGAAACAAAACCACCAATTAACTCTCCATATTAAAGGGAGGCATTTGTTTTTCCTTCAGGAAACTGCACTCAACATGCCTGACACTACTGCTGGTTTGCCAAACAAAACACTTGGACTTAAAGAGAGAATTACTGCAAAGCAGGCTGGAATGACTTCTTGGAGATCACTCCGGTTTTGTGCCAGACATTTCTCCTCGAGACGCAGGAGAAGGGAGGGCCGTCCCCCACAGACTCACCGTGAAGGCACAGCTTCGCACAGCAACCGCTCCTCTTCCAGGGACTTGAATGGAAGCAGAAAGATTCTGCTGTGCAGATCAGGACCTGCATCCACAAACGGACGCGGTCACAGAGTGCCTGTGTGACTAAGAAGCCAGTGGCATGCAGGGACAGAGCCTGAAGCGTGTATGTGTCCCTGGCGAGGCAGGTGGGTGCATGCAGGACTTACCCCCACCCTGGCACCTCCCAGAACTCCCAGTATCAGCTCAACCCTGTGCACATCGGGACTATTTGCAAGTACATCAAGTTGCAACACCGTAAATAAACCCTAGCCCCAGAAATCACCAATGAACTTTAAGAAGTTCTACACAAAAAGCAAGATTTCTACAAAATTGCATTTCTCCTTTTAAGTTCGCAGTTCTCATCACAGAGATCCAGCCCCAGATGACAGACTGCTAGGAATTTTTTTAATCTCACTCTAAATATAACTTTTTTTTTTTTTATGATGTGGTTAAAGAAATGTACTCTCAGGAGAATATATCTGAAGCCAGCTTCCAACCCTAAATAATTTTAACTGCAGAGTTATTATTATCCTATAATCCCTAAAAATACGGAAGGTCTTCATGATACAGTCAGTCTTCACTGCAGAAAAATAGTTCTGTAATTTCTAAGCACACTCGATACATTTTTCAGTTGACATCAGATGCTAACGTAGCTCCAATTGCCATTTTCCTGAAGTTGCATACTCTCCTCCGTCAGAAGAATACTTACTTCCCCAGGAGCAAACAAAAACCTCCCGTGACAGGTGGTTTTCACCACTATAACCACCTGATCCAGGAGACAAGCCAGGGCTTTTCTATTTTTAGGCACTAAATCAACTTGCACTAAACAGAGCTCGTCTCCTCAAACCGCAAAACCTACTGCTGTAGAGCACTGACTTGCATCATGATAGTGCAGATGAGAAATGGGGGAGAAAATAAAAGGAGGCATTGGACGCTGATTAGATAATCTGAACACAATGCAAATGCACTGAAGGCAAATTTACAGAGCATTAGGAAAAGTTAATTGAGCAAAAAGCTCACACATGCTCTCCCTATTAAAATGAAGAAGGTGCCTATGGCCACTAGGGCTCTTTTCTGCTTTCATGAGCTGAAATGGTGACAGTTTTTGGAGACACGCTGTCGCCCCCTGTTCAAGACCTAAAGGCCTTCATCTCCTCTGGTCTCATGCCACCCACAGCCATACCACCACGCAGGTACTCTGCTTCCCCTCCAGCAGAGGGCCTCAGGTCCCCTGGGACATCTCAGAGGCTGCTGGAGACACAGGGATTTAGCCAGGTGTCCACCCCACGCAGCCCCCTGCAGCCACCCACCCGGGCAGGGAGCTCCTCATCTGGGAAGCCTTCTCCTGGGCATTACATACAAGGGGACGCCAAGCACACAGCAGCAAGCCCCGGGGAGCTGTGTGCACGCTGCCTTGTGATTTACTGGGACTGTGCATACAAAAATAAAATAGAGAAAGAGCAAGGAGAATGCTGGGAACTGGGAGCAAAGCACATTTTCTACAAGGCACTGTATCAACACAGTTATTCTGACCCACGGACATATTTGTGTCATATTAAGAAGTTATTGCCTGCCAGGACTTCAGGGAGAATTTGAAGATAATCATTTTTTCCCCTCCCTACTGAGTGCTGAGATTTCTGGCCTAGCTGCCCCTGCAGGAGGTCGGATGCGAGGCCGTTACATACCCGCACGTCCTGCAGAAGGAGCTTGCCGCTCCCAGAAGGCAGCCGGGAGCCCCAGCTGTACCTCGCTTCCACTAGCTGCTTCACAAAGTGTTCTCACTAGAGAATGTCTTCTGAAAAAATACACACACACTTGGATTAAGTAAATTACGAGGAGTTCATTTGGCATTCCACAATCCCCACGGGACTCCGAGACCAATCTCCCTGGCGTTTCATCTACAGGAACTTGAGAGTTCATGTTCTAAGACCTGTGGCCTGCAAGGAAGATCCCAGGACAAATCTCGAGTATGTTTTTTGCCCCACTGACTCCAAAGCACCACTAGGCCAATTACAGCAAACAAGATTTAGCAGTCCAGTACTGGTGCCAGTGATTAGCAGAACAAGCTGGTTTTGTTGCTGTGATGAACAGCTCTATGGCTAACAGCTCCCAACTGCGAGCACGCTCAGGGTGGGCCTGCAAAAAGAGGCAAAGCCAAACGTGTCCTTCCGTTCATATTTCACTCTGCTGAAGCCACTACACAATTTATCTCCCCACTGCAACAGATCTATCTCAACAATTTATCTCCCCACTGCAGGAGAACCTTCTAGATTCACACATATTTAGCTATAGTAAACAACGTGCCCTCTTTTCCACTTCAGGCTGGAGGTTTTTTGTTTTTCTTCTTCCCTCAGCCCCTTCCTTTGCTTGCCAGGAACTCCGTTTGCCATCGTTACTTCATGTAACATCGCCCAAGCCCTGCAGCATCTCAGAGCTCCGCAACAGCCAAACACTCATTTTACAGAGTGCACTTGACAACAAGATTAAGAAAAACTACAAAGCATCTTTAAAAGACCACCTCGTATCAGCACAGCAAAAGTGCAAGTGCTTCACGACAGACAAAAGGAGAGCAAGCCAGACAGCCCTAAACCTCTTCTGCTGTGCTCCTACCCGAATGAGTAGCCCCTGAGGAGTGCCTCCACCTTCAGGCTGTGCAGGGCACTCTCAGGTAGTCACAAAGTGACTGTCCGTGCTCTTTTAAGGAGCTCACCTGCATATCGCTTACATAAGCATCATAATTCATTTCCGTAAGGAGGTCTGAATGAAAAGCACCTTCAGATTTGGTTACAATAAAGAAAACAGTCTATCAGGCTCGTCAGCATACTGTTCTAAAGCAAATGATGCGTGCAAACTGGTGACAAACATCCCTCCCATGCTGCAGTCTGTAGCAGATGTAAACGTTAAGTGTGAAGATTAATTTCTCATCTACTAAGAGAACTGAAGTTTCATCAAGAATGATTTTAGCCCAACAATTCTCCCTCTATCAAGAAGTGATGCGATTACAAAAAGCTTTTGAATTGCTTTCTTAAAGAAAATGATAGATGCTCATGCTAATTTTCAAGTTTTGCAGCCTAAATGCAAGAGATCGTAACAAAAAATATTCAGTTTAGCAGAGAAGGGATGCAACTTGAATCCTGTGACACAGAATACCTGAACGCTCTTCTCAGTGCAATCACGAGTATGAGTAATTCTGCTGGAAACTGTGAGGAGGTGATAAATGACTCGCCGAGTTCTCCAACTGGTTTTCTATACACATGCTCCAGTTGACAGAACACAACTTACATAACTAGGACAAGACAATTGAGCAGTGAAGTCAGAGGAAATGCCATTTCTGCCTTTAGCCAACATGCTCATGTGGCATTTACATTCTCCGAGAATCATCAGGAAAGTTTGTTCCTTTTTTCTTCCTTGAGAACAGAAGTGCAAGTGTTTGTAAGAATTGAGAACACCACCTTTCTTCTCCACCCACATGAACTTGGCAGCATGTCCCAGCATTTTGTGATGTCAGCGCTGAAAAACCTGCATTACATTGCTGCAGGGCCTCTGGGAAAATAAAAACAATCAAACCATACACTGATTTAAGACCTGCCCTTTTCTCCTCTGTGTGCCCTGCGCTCAAAGAGAGACTTGTTGGTTCCCCTAATGAGTCTGGCCCCAATTCAGCTGCTGATTGGAGCTGGCTCGTGGGATTCAAGTTTCTGATGTGCATTGATGAAAGTTTATGAATCAGGAGGTCAGTACGGTCACCTGGGCAGTGAACGGTGCTATCGGCAGCGCCACTGGGAGCAGCATTAGGGCTTTAAGATCCTATGCTTAGAGCAACACTCCTCAGCTCAAAAACTGTAAAGAAGGCAACAAGATGACCCAGAGATCCCTGCACGACAGAGAAGATGCCAAGTGCCATTTGCCCAGAAGAAGGCAGCCTCCTTCTGCCTCGGAAGTAATGCAGGAAGCCAGGAGCAGGGGAGTGGGAACAGGTAAGTTCATAAGAACAGGTAAGTTTTACCCCAAAGGCCTGAAAGGTCTAAGGACAATGCCACAGCAGGGTATGCACTGTCCGAAGGGCAACAAAGGGAATAATCACGCTGTTAAGCACATAATCATGCTTTAGTTGCTAATCCTGCAACATAGCCTACAAGCAGACTCCTCCTCACCCCTAGTGAAGTCACCGAGACCTCACATGCCTGCATTGATTAGCCACAGATAGCCTGGCTTTTGCTAGAGGACTAGGGCTTCAAACAGCCAGTGTAAAAAAAAAAAAAAAACAACACACCACCAGAAACTTATTTTGGCTTTCATAAGCAAATGCCAAAATTAAATTCTAATGCAGTAAACTGGAGATTAATTAATGGCCAACAAGTAATTGGGGCAGATTTCACTTATACCCAAACAGCAGCCTGGTTTGGCAGCATTTGAGCAGGTGACCCTCCACTGACACATCATGATCCATAAAGCCTGCTAGCTATTTTACTGGAAAATAGCTGTCACACTCATAACAAGCTATCCAGACTCTACCGTCTGGTCCCAACTGTTGTACCATCAAGTCTGCAGCACGCTACATACAGCAAGAGTAATTAGAAATACCAGCTCTCTTTAAAACAATGTGGTTAGGCTCAACTAGCACAAGCTGATCTCTCCCTGCTACTTCAGTGTACAGGAAAGCAATACAAACGCTTACCTTTACATATGCACTTACATTCATGGCCCAAACAGGTGGGAGACCTCCCTCCTGCTCCCCAAAAGTCACTGCCCCAAGTTACATGCAGCAACTGGGAATCTCATCATAAATCCCAGACATCAACAATTAAGACAACATCTTTAGCAAGGTCTATATGCTGCTCATAGGGCATTCTAGAAAACTATAGCAAATTTATTCGTTGAATCTATTGGAAATAGTAAAGACAGGAAAAAAAAAAACTGCAAATCTCTAACAACCTCATTCAAGTCTTTATTGTCCTTCCCCCGGGTTTGTGGAGAAACAAACGAGCTATGAGCAGGTTAAAAAATAGGTGCAGTACTGACTTTACCAACCAAAAGTAAAGCACACTTGATTTCTTCTGAGGGCCCCAGATAATAAATGCCCCATTGGTGAGGATTCTTATTCCACAACAGTCTGCCCTCAGAAGCTTTTTCAATGCAAGACGCTCTTTAACAATTCACAGCTCTTTCCACTGAATCTAACACAGCCCAGATCACATATCATCGCTTTGCCACCCTTTAGCCCTTCGCTCCAGTTGGATTCATGCAAAAATGCCAGGGCCCTCGCTGAAGTCCACAGCAGCTGCCTTCCTTCAGATGAGTGCAGTGCTTGCCAAGCACCTTACAACCGCAGCGCTTCCTCCAGTGCAGAGGGAACAGACCACGGGGCCTTCCCCCTCTCGGAGCAACAAACAAAACCTCTTTCTGCCTACTAAGGTCCTCAGAGTTACAGCTTGTAGAACCAAAAATGCTACCATGCCACTGAGGGACAGGAGCAAGGGGCGTAATTACCAATAACTACAGTCACCCAGGTGTCAGCATGGCAATTTGGGGCAAAACAGGAAACAAGTGAGATGAGTTAACAGCTGTTTTCTTGTCAGTGGGTTATCAAGATGGTTACCAGATGAATGTTCGTATTTCAACACAGATGCTATCCTTTGTATCTCAGAGTTTTCCACGGGACAGACTACATACACATTTTTACATACCACGTTCGACAGATTACCCAAGTATTTTCTCTCCAACAACTTATTCCCTTTGGTACAGCACTAAGTGATTCCAGGAGTCATTACTGTCATAGGAAAAGTTTCCTATTTATGGTCCTTCTGGACGTGGAAGAGCTATTGGCGTAGCATGGGAAGGCGGGACGCAGTTAGTCATGCACATGCCTCAGCAGCACACTGCTTGAAGCAGCACTGATGACTGCAGGTGAAAGGTGTTTCACTTGGAAACTGCCCAGGTGACAGCCCTCACGTATGGGCGGTAACGGCCCTATTGCTGGCACTTCTGTTTAGCACTGTCCGAGTGTTCGACCCCAGTGTATGTGGATACCAAGTTCCATTCAGCCCAGTGGTTATGTAGGCACATGCTTGCAAGAACGAGGCTGTAAAATGGGAAGTTGGCTGAGAATTAATAAAAGGCACCTACACTGAGCAGCACGGGAAAGCCGTGGGGAACTTCAGAGGGACGCAGCTCAGCTCTGAAAGAAATCCTGACGCCCTCAGCACTCTAGAAGGAAAAAAAAAATCTTTCTGCAGAATTTTTGGTAACTAACAGATGGCATTGGGGAACAGGGATAATTCTCTAATAAGGGACAGGTGTTAACTTAAAACTTTGACAGAAATGCAGTCATTCCTACCAAATTCTGTCAGATTCAGGATTAGGCTCTTGTGGAAAGTTCCCTATATACCAGTCTCATCCCCAAAATAATAAAAAAAGAAATTCTGAATATACAAGATTTAAAGGAGCCCTTTATATGACTCCAGCAGATCACAGAAAGTATCAAGTGCTTAGATAAATGACATATTTATCAATAAGTGACAGCATTAGCCCAGCCAGGCATTTTCCAGTTATCTTAAATGACATTTTACGAACATGCACTTCTCCATCTGACAAGCAGCACGGCTTTACCAATTGTCACCATAGAAATCTAAATGGCAAAACCAAAATTAAACAACAGCCTTTTTAGAATGGAAAAAAAAAAATCTGCTTTATTTTCTTCATCAGTGTTTAAAGCGGTTTAATGTGTTAAGCTAGATAACGTGAAAAAAAAATGCTGTTTTAAAATACTGCTCTAACATTATCCATGCCTCTTAGCCTTCAAAGTTAAACATTGGTGTACAAGAACATTTTTACATCAAACACACCACCACTTCACAGCACTGTTAAGAAGCCAGGCTGAAAAGGGTCTCTCCCCATTTTGAAACTGTAGGCTGGCCCTAGCAATAAAACTCAGACCATTTAAGATCTCTTTAGATCAGGAATGTCTATACCAAACTTACCTCAATAAGGTAAAGTACTTCACTGCATACCCTAGGCAAAGTACTATTATAAAAACTTGAGTTACTACTACTAATGGGTACAAGTTTGGAGTCTTGAAACTATTCTACCATTACCATCCCATACATAATTACATCACAGGATTTATAGGGGGGAAATGTACAGAAACAAGGAAAGGGAGCTGCACACCTATCAGGCTGATATCCCAAAGTTGTCAGACACACACAGAGCTTTAAGCACCTCTACACAGACTTGCAGCACTCCCGATAGTGTGAAAGCAGGTGCCAAAAACCTAATAGAGAAAAGTGACAAACACTGCAGACAGCTTCCAGCTGGGAACAATCCCAGCCTGCTCCTCCAGGCCCATTCCAGCCACAGCTCAGCTCCCACTCTCCCCACCACTTCATACGTGTACATGCTCAGGCTTCCTGCCCCACAATTAGCTCAAAACCCCCTGACCAAAACCACATTATTGTGCCTGGTTTTCTGCTTCCTATGTCTCTGCAAAGTATGCCCCTTAGAGGACTAGCTTGAGGTTTGCTCTTTCAAGTCCCCATTTTGATTCCACAAATCCCATACAAGCTGTATGGCACAGGACGCATACCAGCAGCTTCTGCTTGTTGTTAGGATCAGTGTTAGCGGAGCAGTAATTCACATTCAAAGTCTTCACCAGGTTTACTCATATTACCAGCAGATCTGGTGGGGTAAAAGCACCAGCTCTCTGCTCTTTGTCACAACTTCCCCGAGCCAGGGAGCACCATCACAGCATGCAGCTGCTCCTCGCCTCCTCCTTCATTACTGCTCCAACATCTCTTTGCTATTAAAAAACACACACCCTCCAAGGGCTGAAGCTGCCTGCATGAGACACTGTCTCAAGGAAGTGCCCTAATTATGCCTCTCTCATAATTTACATTTTTATTTCAGCTTCAAAACAGCTGCGCTCCTCTCTGGAGAAAAACAACAGCAGCACAGTAAATCCTCTGGGCACATTCTCCCTGTTCTTCTTTCCAAGATGCTGCTGTGGGACTTTATACAGGTTGAAGACAGAATCAATCCACAAAAAACAAACAAACAAACCAAAAAAAAAAAAAAATAAGGATATTCGAACCTCTCTGGATAACAAACTGTTAATGTAAAGATTGTCTAACCTGGGGCAGTAGCTTTCAAGAACTGAGATTTATTTTTCCTGTCCCATGGCTAAAATAAGAAATGCCATATAGTCTTCCAGATTCACAGAGATTAGAAAAAGAAAAGACTTACTGGACGACTTGATCCACCCTTTCATGACAGAGTTGTTCCATATTCACGTGGCCACACCGTATCATGTGGTAGGGTGTTACTGGCTCATCTTTAAAAAAATATACTCAACACTTCCATTGCGTAATGCAAGTTACCTTGTCTTTAACAGCAATCTCAGCTGCAGCACCAACCCCACTGGTAGAAACCTGAGAACTGAAACTATATTCAAAACGTGGATTTTGAGTCACATCACTCAGAACTCACGGCAGGAAATTCACAACACGCTGCAATATAAGCAGCAACAGCTAACTGAAGTGGTATTTGAATGGTAAATGCTTTCGAGTTGTGCTGAGCAAGTTTTAAAATGGAAGAGACAAGATCTATTGTCTGCAAAGAAGATGCTCAGGGAATACAATGGACAAATGCCAGCAATACTCTTGTTACTCCATCGGCGGCACGAGAACGGAAGCAATGAACAACACTCGAGCTTCCTGCAGATGCTCCAAAGCATCTGTAAGGAAGGCAATGACATCTCGCACAGCCACAGGACTACCAAAGTTTTTGCCTGGCTTCTTGTGCCCACAACCTACCTAGAGCCCTTTCCGCACAGGGACGGGCTCCATCAGCCCCAGCCAGAGCCCAAAGACGAGGGCCACAGAGTCCCAGACACGGCTTCCATCTTCCAGCACTGCAGTGAGGCAGCCAAAACCCACCCACACATCCCAGTCCTGCCGTGCCTCTTCTACCTGCCCGCGTGGGCAGGCACGTACGGGGGCTGGAGGAGGGCACAGGAGAGGTGTGTTAGCACAACTGAAACAAAACGACACGAGTTTGCCCTTTCCGAATTGCAGGCACGCCGAAGGGGAAATACAAAACACAATACAGACCAAACAGGAGTGTAAGACACCGAGGGAGGCTTCTGTAAATCACAGTGCAAACACACAGTCCTGCCCCTCTAATGGCCTGAGCAGCCTGCAGCCCTTCTGTGCTGCTCATGGAACTATTCAGCAAGCCCCAAAGCCAGCTGCCCCGGGGCAGCAGAATAATACCAGCTCCACATCGCTGTCCCCAGCCCACCTGCCACCACCCCGGGCTGCTTTGTGCCCCACCAAAGCTCTTGTGGGCTCTTTTGTCGGGCACCTGCAGAACACCACACAAGCCCGAACATTTCAAGTAGCTCTAAGTCAGCTCCCAGCTCGGCTCTTTGTCCTCTAAAAATAACTTCGGTTTAATTGCAACCGGCCACAATTTTCTAATTCTCAGTGACCCCAGACTTCTAAATCTATTACCCGGAGACAGCCAGGGTAATCCCTAATGAAGGTGTGGGCACGACGCAGCGCGCTAGGGGCCATCTGGCTGCCAGGTGTTTCCTGGCTTAGCTTTTCCTTGTAGCATACATCCCTCCTCTAATTCTAAGGCAGGCAATTTCCACCTCGGGACACTCCTCCATTAAAGACACAAGCAAGGGCTTTCTTGCAAGCAGGTTGCTTTTCTGCCTGCAGCAGAAAGCCTGGAAGGGCTGCTTTTTACCACACACGCCTCCCTGTGACTACCAGCAAAAGACGGCACCGAGTATATTTCTGCCCATCAGCAGGAAGGGAGCCAAGTACATTTCCAGGGTAGCCCCGCATCTTCTGCCCTTCACTTAAAACCAAAAACAAATTAATTAAAAAAATGGGGCAGTGTTTGAGAACTAACAGAACTATTCGTGTAAAGAGGTGACTGAAAAAGCACGGGACGAGCTTGTCAGCAGGTGTAGTTTGACATCTTTCAAGGAGCAAAACAGCCTATGCAGGGAGGGTAGATCCCGGCTTTTACTTTCAAAAAGGGGCATCAACTTCCCCGAAGTCCCTGTCTTTCGGACAAGCAAAGCCTTCCAGCTCCCGAACACAAACGCCAGGGCCCTGCAGCATTTTTGAGCAGCGGGCTGGCAGGGAGCAAGCCCTTTTTGCACAGTGCTGGGGCTGCCCTGGCTCCACTTCCCCAGCTGCCTTCCCACAGGGTCAGGCGAGGACTAGGTGCCGTGGGAGCAGGCAGGGCAGGACCCCCAAGGCTCAGCTGAGATAAGCCCGGGCTGCCAAGAGACCTCGTCCCAGGCTGCCCAGAGGGGAGGCTGCTCCTGGTTCCCACTGGCTGACAGGCCAGAGGGGACCCTGCTGCTGCGCTGATGTTTGGGGGGCACAGAGCATCTCCTGAATTTTGCTACAGCAAAGAGAAAAGGCCTGCGGACTGCTTCCAGCACACAGAAAGGGACGCAGGGCTGGGGAGCTGCAGAGAGTCAGCCTCGATGCTCCAGCTGTCCTCAGGATAAAAAAAAAAACAGCAGTTACTGGAGGAGCAACGCCACATCTCAAAACAGAGTCCAGTGGGGGAAATATCACAGGTTCTTCTTCCATAGTTTCATCTACTTACTTGGGAAGTGAACCCACTTTTTTTAATCATGGGCTTATTTATGCGGAGCTCTGCCCAGAGCTGTTTCAATGTAAACCGAGCGACTGAACTGAAAAGCAACAATCGGAGAGACAGACACACATAAAGGCAACCAGAGCGGCACTACAAGGGGAAATAGCTCGGCTCCACTGCCAGTTTTGAAGCATTTTCAAACTCAGCTGTGAAGCAAATCCAGCATGGAAAGGGCAATATTAACAAGTGACTACAGACACAGCACCTTTAGTCTTGAGGCACACTTGCTCGGTCATTTGACTATTTGCATATTTTAATCTCTTTTATAGCAGAAACTTTCTGTACAAAAATTATTTTCGCAAGCCTCAAGACATTCTTCGGGGAGCTACTCATCTGTTTGGTGACACAGCGTGGGGCAGGGCTTGTTTACTAATGCAGGAGGACGACGCTTCCATCGAGATCATGCCTTGCCTGCAGGTAAGGGCAGCGGAGCAGGCAGTAGGTATGCCAGGCTTTCCAACTGCAAACACGCGAGGGGAACAGAGCCCAAAAGAAAGTTGTATTTGGATGGTGTTTGGATGGGGAGAAGAGGGGAGCATGTGGAGACAGCTGCTTCTTTGTATCTATTGTACAAGTCTGTCCAGAAGTCCTGGACAGGCAAATTCTGTTCCTACTGTTGCATCAACTCGGAAAATAAACCCAACAGCTACAGCTGAAACTAGTCTCCACACCAAGTTTTTCAAAGAAAAATGTAATGTATGCATCAGACTTCGCTTTTTGCCTTTTAAATACATGCATAGATCACTCCCCCGCCAGAAGAAAGCTAGTCTTTCACTCACCTTTCCTCTCCCTTAGGCACGTGAGGCAAAACTGCCAAAACACTGCCAGACGAGAGAGAGAAAAACCACACTGCATCTCAAGTAGCAGTTCTCCAAGGGAAGTGCAGACAGGTGACTACACGATGCATGCCATGGTTTGGTATTTATCTAAAGCGGTGGCTCCACTGGAAGCACAAAATGCATCATAAAATCCTCCTGCCCACTCCAGGACAGCAGCAGATCACTTACCCATCGCACACTGGGTAGGCAATGCCACCGATGCTGATCTTGCACTAGCTTAAAATGTAAAAGAAAACCCCACCTTCTTCAGAAAAGTCTTGCTGTGAGATATAAAACAAATTAGAAACAAAACTGTCTCAGATCTCCCCCAAAAGACTGGAACTTCAAAACTGAAATTCGTGTGAGAATGGCAGGGCAAGAGGGGCAAACCCATCGCCTGGTGCTGAGCAGGAAGGTATTTCGGGCAAATGACCCATCACACCAGCTCTGCACTAACTGTAGCTCCATACCCTGAGGTATGGAAACCATTGGGTTTGCCCAATATTATTTCCCAAATCCTTATTCCCTCTGCCTGCTTGTAATAGACTGTAAAACAAATTTAGTCCTAAAACACTTAATTCGAAGTGTAAACAAGTAACTTACTCGAAGTACTACCACCACCACGATGCTGTCCCAGCACCTGAAGCAAACAGAAGGTGCAACCCCACCCAAAAAAGAAGCATCGGCCCTGTCACAGTCATCAGTATTTCCATCTGCTGGCTCAGGATTAGCAAATCAAATCGACCTGTCAAAACAGGAAGGTACTCACTCCACGCCAAGCAAAGTGCTGCTGTCAGCCTCTTGCAGCAGTCAGTTACAAAGGCCACTCTCTCGTCAGTAGCGTACGCATCCACTGGTGCTACAGGGCAACAAGCAGGGTCAAGTTCACAGCAGGATTTCACAGCAAGATTTTGTGACTGACCTAAGCAGCCCTGGAACCAACACGCTCCAAAAGTTAGGAGCAACAGACCGATACCTCGCCAGCAGGCAGTGCACAGACCTGGGAACACCGCGCTCAGCCCCTTGGCTAGCACTGATGCGGTTCGGGGCTGCCGACCTCCCCAGGCTTTGGGCACAGCATCGCTCCCGCAGGCGCTCCTTGGCTGGCAGTGCCTTAATTTGAGTTCCCAATCTGGGATTCCAGGATGACTTAGTCCAGCCAAACCAGAGAGCTGAAAAGCACCGTGATTACACATCAAGCAACACGGGTGGCACCTGCACGAGTCATCCCTCACCCAGAAGAGGGCAAAACAGACACGAGGGCTGCAGAGGTGGCTGAGCAGAGCAGCCTGCCTGCCTCCTGCCAGTGATAATCCTGGGCAGGGCTGGCCCCTCCAGCCAGGTCACACGCGGATCAAATCCCCAGACATCCAAACAAACACACGCAGCCACCCAGGCACGCGCAGGATCAGTGTAATAGAGCTGCTGTAAAGGTGATCAGGTGTGCTCTTAACTCGAGGGTGATGGCAGCCATTAATACATGAAAGCTCTGCAACATATTATTAATTCCATTTACTGCTAGCATCGGATGACAAAAAACCTGCCTGAAACCAGCTTTCACACCAACAGAAATAGCGTTGTACTAGAGGTAACTGCAAGCAAATGCAGCTTGACTGCAGGTATTCTTTTCCCCCATGCATTCCATGAAAAGAAGTTCTCCATTCTTCACACTGAAATACACTTTTAATATTTTTTTAGTTTACGTGTTGCAATCCAAGTACTGACACCATTTTAAGCGACACTAGTAGCATGCCATTTAAGTGATCTAACTGAAGGATTGTAAATATTAGCTATAAATCACTGCTGCTAATTCTGGCAGCCTGTTAAATTATAGATATTGTCACATTATCAAATGCCTCGCACTCAGCATCTCAGCCATAGATTTATTAGCTGCTCTAACAGATAGCACTGGGGAACATGAAATGCTTACATTCAATATTTTGCTACGTCTAATTCAAAAACACAAGCAGCTCTCTGTACCCTGAAAAGCTTCACTTTGCGGAACACCACGGCCTGAAAGCCCTTATTTACCCTGCTCCATCCCTCGCTCTTTGGAATGAATCATGTTATTAACTGCTCCCCCCACAGAAAGAGGGTTGTTTGGTTTTCTTCTTCCTTTTTTTTTTTTTTTTTTAATTACTCTCGTGTGTGTCTGCCAACTTTCCCTTTACCATTCCACAAAATATGTATATTTTCTCCCTCCAAACCAGAAGAAATATTCCGTTTCCTTCCTCCTGGTTTATGTGTTTCTCCATCATTTTCCCAGAGGAAATTTTTTTAATGGGGCATCTAATCAATCACAGGAGAAAGAAGGGGGAGGCGCTAGGGACAAAAACACCTAGCTTGTCACTTTCCTTCCTGACACGCCAAGCCTCTCCACCAGGCCTGTTCTGGACTCCCTGGCAGGCAGAGCCCAGCTCCCCAGCATATCCTGAACACCCTGACAGAGCATCCTGAGGGCCAAACTCTGCCCTCCTCGTACCACTGCAAACTGAGAGCAGCTCTGATCCAAGCCTGGAGGAGCTTACTCGATCCATGCAGAAATCTCTCTCCGCACCTGCGAGCAGTTACACCTTCTGCTTCTGTCCATTCAGCTGGAAAATAACTCTCCCTCCTAGTCTCGTAGCTGTCTTCCACGGGTTTGGGAATACAGGTGCAGGGAAGGGACAGCAGGGTAACTGGGGGGGCCAGGAAGCAGCACGGGACTGGCACACCCAGCTTCAGCTCTGGACCACCCCACGCAGGGTGGGATGTGAATTACTGAGCAGCCCTTGAGGAGCGAGCTGTACTACCCCATTCCCTCACAAACCTTTCAGCTACACACCTGTGCCTCTCCTCTCGAAGCCCCTGGATGTTTTCCTCAGCCTTCTTGAATGATTTCTAATTGCTGGGGGAAATAAAAGCTGGTATTGAGCTCAGCATGACTCAAGCGAAGCAGGCAAATGCCTAACTGTGTGAACACAGGCTTGCTGCAAACAGGAGCAGCAGCAGCCTGCCCACCACACCCTGCGATACAACCCCTGAGCAGCAGCCTGAGACACCTGAAAAGCATGCCAGGCCCCGGCAAACAGGGATCCCTCAGTGAGAGGCACGATGACTGCACACGTACAGCTGCTGTTGATCAAGCTCCAGTCCCAGTAGCTCAAACAAAGGGAGCAGCCCTGCTTTCTGAGTGATCCCACATGGCCAGAGCAGGAGCGGGTACCCAAACACATCTTACCTGACCACGTGGAAGCAGATGAAAGAACGGGGCAGGGGCTTTTGGAGGCTGGGGGTTCTCTTTGTCCCCCAGTCAGCCAGGGGACAAGTGAGTCAGGTTGAGCCTCCCCGAGGTTATGGGGGCCTTACTCTCAAGGCACAGCACCTTGCAATTGCCTGCATGGGCTTAGCAACTGATCGCAAATAGCTTCCACAGAACATGAGGGGAGGAAAAAAAGAGACTGAGCTCCAGCTCAAAGGCAGCTGGGCTTCCTTCGGACAAAGCCTGGACAAGGCTGCAGTTGAGTTGTGCAGGGAGGAGGCCGAGCAACACAGATCTGCTCTCCCAGGCAGCAGGTCTGGGTTTCTGGCCTAGCCGTACAGCACCCAGGTCACTTCTGAAGGTCTTCAGCACTTCTGCTGTTCATCTCAGGATCAAGTTTGGCCTGGGGCCAGAAGTTTCAAAGCACAAAGCTACCTCTGCTCTGAGCTTCTGTAATATCCCTGCCCTACGTTCATGTTTTGTGGCGTTTTATCACCTTGTTCATCCAAACTGCACCCGAGATCAGAAGCTCAGGAAAAGAGGCAAGTTTCAGGGGGTGAGGCGGCCGCTCTACCCGATAATGCATGGTCCTCAAAACAGAGCTGACAGCCTCCAGTTTTAAACCAGAAACCAGCTCCTATCATTCTGTCCAGAAAATAAAGTGAAAACATAGGGCTGATTGAATCAATAGGCCTTGTAATTAAATGCTGCCAAGTTAGCTGACATGATTGGCCTACTGTGTTGTTGTTTTTTTTTAATATTGTTTATCCAGAGGTTGCGTACGCATTAAATACAGCTAATTTTGCAAACAGATACTGGAAATTTGATTTAAACCTCCCTCAGGGGTAGCAATGACATGTTTCACCAACAGACTAGCAAGTTTTCATAGACTCAACTCACTGGAAGCTGCTGAGATCTAACTGCATTAGGGCGAGGCAGTGCTACTGTCAGGAATCTCCTCCTAATTCTTCCCAGTGGGCCTCGACCAACAGGAGGCAAGGAATATTCCTCAGCTCCCTGCATCCAGAAGCATCAATTGCAAATGAAGGAGAATTCACCAGAAGAGCTAAATTCAACCTACAGATCCACAACCCACGAATTCCCAGGTATAAACAGATTATTCCCCTCGAGTGGAGGAGTATCCCACATTTTCGGTAACAAGGAGACAGAGCTGAAAAGGGAATTAGCTCCTTCCAGATGGTGCAAGTCAGGTGCGGGTTCAATGAAGTCAATGCAGTTAGACTGATTTTCTCTACCTGACACCCCTGGTAATAACAGGGTCAGCGTCTTCCTCATACAAATACACAAGCGTATTTTGTCTGGAAGACAGACATCATGTGCTAAAATAAACAAATACTTACTACACCACAGAAAATTAGAAAACCAACACGTTTCGAAGCGTTAGAAGAGAAACCATGTACCATAATTTTGGTCATGACTCGACCAGTGCTGACCTACCTCACTGATTAGAGGAAACAAAGATTTGGTAAATCTTTACATTACCAAGGTTGCCAAAGTCTCCTATTTTCACCACAACTCCTTTTGAATTAGCCCCCTAACAAAGACACTGGATATTGCATACAAACACCCACACTGGCACTGCTGCCTCGTTAGCATTTTGAATGATTGTGACAGGCCCCACCTCCCCAATCAAGACAAAAGAGCAAAGCTAAGTTTCATCTGCTGTAGGGAAAAACACTGGTGAGTGTAAAACCATAAGGAGCAACTGCATTAGCTCATCTTTCTCCCTAATAAAGCGGCAAACAATTAAAGTAAAATGGGTCAATCAAGACCTCAAATCTGCTTAGCACTGTTAACCCATGTGGCCACAGCAACCCAAATTAACCCCCTGGATGCATCAGGCTTCTTCTAACACCTAGAAAGCAATTACAAATGCCACATTGAATGTCCTTCTGAAACACTCTCCTACAGCTTAGCGGCATAACCAGTGATTAAATCTACCCCCGAAAGAAAAGCTTTTTCCTCTGCTGAGGCAGATGGCTTAAGAAACCACCTTTGTTTCCATCAGTGTCCCTCTAAATCAGCTCCACCCTGTGGAAATCAGTCTTTTTTTTTTTTTTTCATTTGTTTGTTTTCTTAGGTGCTAAAATACACTACAGAAGCACTGTTAATAAGCATGAAGCAAAAAGAAAAGGAAACCCACACTGTCCCTCAGCATGTGTTTGGGGAAGGATAAGCAATCCAGTCATTTCAAGGAACATCGCTCACTTCTGTGCTATCTCCAGAGGTCCTCAGCACCACCAAACATCACCAGGGGTTTTCCACAACTGAGCCCATGTACCCTGAATTTAGACTCTCTCTTTTCAGCAGAACAGCTAAAAACATGCTTTACTTCAAAGCATGCTTACGGCTCACTTTCAAGAGCACTTAAGGATATGTTTAAACAACTGAATAAATCCAGATGGACCAAAGCAAGCATCTTGGAGTCCTAGGGAACAATTGTACATATGAACACACACATCATTTTATTCCCTAATCAAGTACACACATGGAGTTTAAAGCAGCACACAAATGTAACACCCAGCTCGCCAGCTAATTCGGTTCAGGAGGTACCTTGGGAAGTCACCTAGTCCTGAGGCCCCAGCATATCACAGTTATCCAAATTTCTGTCACTGCCAGTACCTGGTACTGTAGGGAAAAAGAGGTCTGCACTCAGGGTGTTGGAGCATCCCACAGGTTATAAAGCAGTACTGCTATCAGAGCTTTCCTTTTAGTTTTTCCTCCCTGAAGCTAGCTGCCACTTGTCTTATCGCGGCATATCAGATTGCAGATCTGACAGATGCTGCAGCTGCAGTACAAGTTCTCTCAGGACCTTCCAAGTTTGCAGAGCTTGTAGCAATAAAAAGGCAGCTTTTTGAAAGCCATTATCATACAGTCCTCGCAAGTCTTTTTGACTTCTCCTTCTCACCCCTTTAAAAAAAAAAACAAACCCATCACTAACATGTGTATGTGAAATGCCACATTTGAGGGTGACTGCTGAAACAGTCCAGCAGAGCGTGCAGTGGGCCTCACCCATCCATTTCTGTGTTTAGATATTTCTAGCACTTTCCACAGCTCAGCCAACTGCTCACCAAGAACGGGGCCAGGAACGGCTTTGGTGTCAGTACGCAGAGCAAACGTTTCCTCTCATGAAGCCAGGTATATGGCTTAGCAAACACTAACTCATACAGAAAGCAGCATGACGCAGGCTGAAAGAAAGGCACACTTCCGAAAAAACGACGAGCATAAAGGGAATTCTTAACCCAGACTGCAGCAATTAATTTAGGGACTACTGTGATCACTCATGCCCAGGCACCAGACTTCAGGGGTCAGTCACTAAATGACGACTATTTTTGTTATTGTCAGAATATATTTAAAGAGCTCAGCTAAGCGGGCACTGACATAACATGCCATAAAAATTACATCAGATCCCTAAATCCAGGGTTCAGATGCTGCTTTACGTAACAAACTGTGTTATAGGCTCAATGAACTGCCCTCCACATCCAAAGTGCCAGCCCTCTGGCTTCTCTCAAACACCAAAGGCAAGCTGCAATACAGGTGCAACAAAGTGCAAAGTGTTGTTAACCAAACCCTGTCCCTTGGTACAAAAGGAGATTAAAAGAAGGAACTTGCACTACTGCACCTGACTGCTGAAATCACCTTTCTTCCCGGAGCCCTGCTGCAGGAGGGCTCGCTCGTGTGCTTTATTTGTGCTCTGTGGATGCTCTCACTGAGCCAAAGGGGTGCAGTGTGCTGGTGTAGCTCATCTGAAAGCTCCACAGGGTTGGGGCCTGAGTGCCGTGAGACTTGGTACTGCATCTAGTTTGGGGTCCTGCCCACCGCCAAGCGCATCGTTTTGCAAACAGGAGAAATAAAATGTGCAGTGAGGAAATCGGGGGTTCCTAAACCTAGGTGATACAGTGGCGAGTTTGAGGTTTGCCATATGTCTTATGTTTTGGAAACATTCACAGCAGAAATAGACACCTATCCAGACTGAACAGGACTGCCTCTGTGCTAACTGAAGGGAGTTTCTGCCACACACAGGGGAGATGCCCGTTTTCTTTGTTAGTGATTCACTCCTTCGTGATCTGTGAAGTAATGGCAGGGGCAATTTCACTAGGTAATGCTCTCTCAGCACATTCTCCCTCGCTTCTCAGCAAGGGCTGAGATGCTGTAATCACGTCATCCAGCAGGGTGGGAAGGGAGAGAAGCTATAGAAAACAAATACATCCTGCAGCTGAACCTCTTCTTGGGTGCATCGGTTCTGACATCTCACGTCTAGACATCCCCGCAAGTCTAAACCAGCACGGGTGGAAAGAAACGGGCTCTTTCACAAGGAGAAAACAAAGGTTTGCGGAGGAAGGGGGAGAGGCAGAACAGAAAGGATACGCGCTTCGCCCTTGGGAGGAGGAACCTGTCAAAACAAAAGGGGCAGGTTTGCTGCACCGGGAGCAGCACAGATGCTGGACAGCAAACGATTTATTCGAGAAAGGACGGAGAAAGGTTCCTTGACGCAGCCACAAAGGCTTGACGGATCGCGGAAAGGGCTGACAGAAGCCTGGAATAAGTAAGGCTTACAGAATATGCATGTATACCTCGCCTTCTAATGCAGGGTTTTATGTTAATGACCACTCCTGTGTGAAAGCCTGCTATTTTATATCAGGAAGAAGCCTACATGAAACGCAGAGAATATCTTTATTCAGAGGAAACCTGAAAGTTGCAGCTTAGCATAGGGAAATGCGTTCCGTCCGTATCTCAAACCCCAAAAGCAGCTCTGCCGGCATGCGGCACACCCCCTTCTTTCCCAAAGCTGCTTCACAAAGCACGTCTTATCCAAGCGGCAGGTGGCAATTAGCGTCTCAGACACGATAGGCGACAAATTGGGGCGAGCAGGCTGTATTTGCGGAGCCCACCCCGCCGACACTCCCCGTACCTGCGGCACCTCGAGCGGGGCGCGCTCCGCAGCGTTTTCTCCTCACAGAAAAAGGCTTTGTTCGCGGTCACCCCCCCCAACACACGGCTGCCTCCTCTCTGTGGCAAAGCCAGTCAACGCAGGGCATTATTCTTCTGTCTGCTTGCTTCCCCGCTGCAAATTGCAAGGGGGAAATCGCCCCCTCCCCACACACACACACCTCGCTCCCCCCCTCCTTGCCTCAGCCTCCTTTGTTCAGCCTCGCAGATCCCCTCAGAGGGGCTTAGGGCGGGCGGGAGGGGACGCCAGGCTCCGTCCTTCCCCGGCTTTTTCGCTCTGGAGATGCTCGAAACCCCACGGGCAACCCTCCTACGAGGGTTAAAAGGCGCGTTAGGGGCACCGGGCACCCCCCGCTTCCCTCAAGCGGGGCTGCGGGGGCGCCAACTCCGCGTCCTGTCAGCGCCTGCCCCGCGCCCCCAACGGCCCCCAACGGCCCCTAACGGTCCCCAACGGTCCCCAACGGCCCCTTACCTGAGCGCCACAGCGGCCGCCGGCACTGGGACGCCGAGGGGCTGAGAGAGGAGGCGCCGCCGCCTCAGCCCGCCCCGCCGCTCTCGGGGCTGTCGCCGGGCCGCGAAGCCCCGCGGCCCGCCCCCCGCTCCGCCCCGGCCCCTGCCCCAGCCCCGTTCCCGGCCCCGGCCCCGCTCCCTCAGGGCCCCCCGGCGGTGGCGGAGGTGGTGCTGGAGGTGCTGGAGGTGGTGGTGGTGGCGGCGGGGCCGGCCCCTCGCTGCCCGCCCCGCCCCGCCCCTCGCCCGCCGCCCGCAGCGGCCCCTGCATTGCGGAGGGGCCCGGGCGCTGCGCGAAATGGCGGGGCCGCCCCTGAGGCAGCGCCCCCGCCGCGGGACGAGACGGCCCCGAAGGTCCCGCACCTCGAAGCACCTCGGGGGCTCGCAGTGATGCTCCAGCAGCTTTCCTTTCCCTTCTTCCCTTCCCGGAGGCGGCTCGGTGAGAGGGGTACGGAGATGTGCCTCAGCACCCGCAGCGCTGGCTGGCAGACCGTGTGGTGGCAGAGCCCCCAGCCGCCCCCCGCACAGAGCTCGGCGGCACAAGGTACCCCCTCATCACTCACCCGCTTCCCAAACTCGTTGCACCTCCTCCTCTGCCCCTCAGGATGCCCCTCAAAGCAGCCCTGCTCCTCTGGTGAATGTAGGAGACACCATCACCTCACCTTGCAGTCAGTGCCCCCTGCTTTCCGTTCCCTTTGCTGGAGATCAAAGAGTGGAATAGGGCTCTATTAGCTTTTCCATTTCCTTAACAAATCAGCTTTCTTTGTTGTTTTTCTATCGTTAATGAATGTGCAAAAGCCAGTCTGACAGAACCTTAACCAGCAATTCCCACTATAAGTATTAATCTGTGGAAAGGTTCAGAAAAAGGTAGTGTATTTTGTTCCATTAAAGATAAATATGCCTATTCTTCACATTTGGGTGCCCAGAATATGTACTAATTTCAGCCCATACAACAGTGCAAAACCCTTAAACTGTGACTTCAGTTCTGTCTGATTCTTCTGCAGCAGTCTGAGCAAGTCCCCTGTCTATTTTTTCCAAAGCTTCACTAATTCCAGGTACCATGAATCATGCATCATTTCAAGCATCATTTTCAGAAGCGCTGAGCACTCTTTCTTCACAGACCCGAGCAGGAGATCTGCGACATTTCAGCTCTGTAATTTGGGCCTCAGCTCTCTTCGACAGGGTGGTCAGGGCACAGGCTGAGGAAAGCACAGGCCTCACTGCCATACCTGTTTCTTTGACTGCCATCTCAAGATGGCAATCCCTCAACAACTACTGCTTCTGTTGTGTTTCATTCCCACGTCAAGGTCAATAAAGGGACTTGAGGGTGCCAAATTATTCTGTGCAGAATTTTTTTAAACGTATTTATACATCGTGCTTTTTTTCCCTGTAAAGATCTGAGTAAATTAAGGCTGCAGACATTCCCTTCCAGTCCTTTTTCCTTGGCCCTCCTCAAGTTATCTGGGAGGACTTCCCATCGCTGCCTCTTCCCTGTTCTAGCATTTCATCTATAAATCAGTGGCACGCAAAGGGAGCAGAATCATGCCAAGAGGACAAAGCCATCATGATTCCCTCTGGCTGCTCACCGTCAGTGATGTATATCCATCCGGAGGAGATGCTTCCAGAGGAAACATTTGCTGCAGGCAGTCATTCTTCCAGACTGTCAGGAGTGAAGACTGTCAAGGACAGTGTACCTGCATACGCAGGGCCACAGCAGTGCCTTTCCCTGCTGTCCTCTTCAGTGCCTGCCTTTGGAGGCCCACACAGCCATACAAAGACCCCAGAGGAGCTCCCCCCACAAGCTCAGCTTATTTTGAGCTTACGCTATTAAAAAAAAAAAAAGAAAGGACAGCCTATATTTTTGTGGGAAATAAGCGCTGTGATGAGTGTCATGGAAGAGAGGTCTCAGTGGAAAGACACCGTGCACAATAAATAGGCTTCATGCTGTCTACAAATGATCCTGGAGTTCAGGGTGATAAAACTGACCAGAGAAAGGCTCAGAATATTCCATGTGCTGTGGAGAAATCAGTGCCTCTAGCTCCAATGCAGTACTTCAGCAGCCTCTTTTCAGCAGCAGGCTGCAGAGAGAGAAGGTGAATCTTGGAAGTTAGTCATTCAGCTGCAGCTCTCCTTTAAACAAGTCATCAAAGATGATGAAAAATAAACACAGAAAAAACAACGTGGCATTCACCACTTTCCACCAGATAATTATCTAGTCAAATTACATTATACTTTACATTAAATATTCAGCAACAGTGTTAACACTAGACGTTTTAAGACAGGGAAGATTCTTATAATTTATGTTAGAGATGTTAAGATACACACACGTATCTTTATTAGAAATATTCATGCAGAGATCAAAAAGCATCATCCCACTAAGAGATAGTGGGGAAAGATTTTTTACAAAGGAGATTTTTACATAACCTCACAAACGATGAGCTTTATAGTAAAGCTTTGACACACTGAATTATGAATGTCTATATGAAGGTCTACTATGTGAAATACAGGGGATTTTTGCCTGCCTGCTAAAAGGAGGAGGGAAGACATTGTCTGTAGACCTTTTTAAAACGATTCATTTGAAATAGCAGCTGAGAAATACCACAGTCTAAAAGGGACCACGTCAATATACGTCCTTTTCTTTAGGCTATATAGCTATAATAACAAAGTCCTGCGTCTCCTCTGCCAGTTTATCGAGCTGTAATTGTTGGCAACTTAGGTGCTTGGCTTCCCTTCAGAGCAGAGAAGGAAACATTTAATCTCTCAAAAACACAGTATGACCCAAGCCTCGGTGCCAATGTCACAGCATTAGCTAAGTGAACAGAGCAGTCAAGTCGAAGCCAACTCTTATTTATTCGTGATCGGAAGCGCTACAAGCAGAACCCAGAATTACGAAGCGACGGAAAGCATTCTGTGGTGCTTTTGTGCACTTTCCCCGGTGGCATGTTCTCAGTTTCTGGGCATGTGCCACAACCGGTTGAGCAGTTTTTGCCACCTTTCCCCTTGGAAGCACCTAGGCTAAGGTGACCGTGAAGGCATGATTC
This sequence comes from Anas acuta, assembly GCF_963932015.1. Lineage (NCBI taxonomy): Eukaryota > Metazoa > Chordata > Aves > Anseriformes > Anatidae > Anas > Anas acuta. The sequence goes on from NC_088984.1 coordinate 33,140,919, forward strand.
CTGCCTCGTTTTGGCTGAGATGTTTCTCCCAGTGACAGAACTCTAGGGTCCCAGTGCCCAGCTGAGCCAACTAGGAAAAAAAAAAAAAAAAGGTGAGGTGAATAGCTCTTTAAAACGCGTTACCAACCTCTAAGCAAACCAAAAGTATCTACTGAAAATATTACATATGTATCCCTGGCTTTGCAGCAGAGACTATGTTCAAGTTGCTTCTGACATGGAAAGGAAACTCAATTGTATCATTAGCTCATAGGGTAAAATTTCCGTTTAAAAGACCTCTGTTTTCTGCCTGTCTCCCATTTGATAACATCTGCCTTTTAAAGATTAGTTGGAGATATTACCTGTCTGTAAACGACTGCCTCAGGTTACCACGGGAAAGCTTTAAGCAAGGATTTAGCCACAGTGGGAGGACTGTCACCAGAGCAGCTCTGCCTTTGTAGACCTTCGCTATCTTTGGTCTTTTTGTGCAAGGGAACCAGGTTCCCACGTGAATTATGATGGATTAGTTAGCTTTAGGGAGCTACATTCTCATTTGCTAAATGCTTTAGATGTCAAAAGCCAGTTTTTACATCAGAGCTAGAATGATTTGAAAGCAAACAGAGTACTAAATACTGCTGGCACCTGCTTGTGGGGACACAAGGAGAGAAGAATTACAGTAGAGACTCCACTCCAGGGGGCATCTGGATCCTCATTTCTCAGTGCTGTGATTGAAAGCAGAGGGTCCCCAGACACACACAGCAGTGAAAAATGCACAGCAGAGGTCCCCTCCTGAGGACGCAGTTCTGTGCAGAGCCTCCTTTTCCCCCTGTCATTTACCTAACCCAGCTACTTTTTCTCTCCACTCTTTGAGGCTTTGTGACATCTTGGTTCCGGGGCTGCTTGCCTCTCCTGAAGAGGAAAAAGCAGATGTCAGGCTTGTCATGTTAGGGACATCTCGCAGGAGGTTGTGTAAATGTATTCGAAAGGAAGTGAGGGGTGTACCGATCCTGGCAGAATGCAGATGGTGGAAGTTCCTCACCTAAGCCATTTTTCACTGCTTTAACCCATGTTCTGGGGTAGAGAGGAACAGTTCAGCTGGTAAATTCCCAACTCCACACGAAAGGAAAAGAAGGCGGCTCTCTAGAAAATAAGGTTTGTTGCTCTTAACATTTTCTAGTTATAGCAGGGAATTATGATTGCCAGGAAGCATCGAATGCAATTTTATGAGCTTGGATTATTTGCTTAGCCGTCTCTAGCTTCTCACTAGTATAAGCACTGCCTTCTTTATCTAGCATGAAAGCTGTGGGAATAAAACTACTGCCCCATTCAGCCTTGCTAGGCCTGCTAATGCAATAAGAAAATAAACAGCCACTGCCTACCTAGAGATGAACAGAACACACGTTAAGGTTTAAGTGGTGAAATCTCTTTGCACATTGCATCTGGAGAAAATTATACAGAAAAGTTGCATTTTGAAGTGAAAAGGATGTATAAATTACTAAATATTCAAATGGGTGAGAACATAAGGGGTATCCTATTTTTGAGATTTAATTTCCTGTTCTAATGGAAAGTCTGATTTTTTCTAACAGTATCTACTGAGAATTAAAACCTCAGAAGGAGTCTGTTACTACGCTTGCATGGTTGCGCATGGAAGCTCTTCAACTCTCTGATGCACTGATAGCTTGTTTTATTAATGTGGAATTTTGATAAGGCTTTTTACTTAATATGCTCATCTTCTTACGTTCAAACATGTAAATGTTACTACATTTTCCACGCCTAGAGCTTAAACTATCAGCTGAAAAAAAATTAGCCTAATCAAGTTAACACTACAATACAGGGCAACGTAGTTCATCTTGGGGTTGGGGTTTCATATTTCTTTTCCCCTTTTTATGAATAAAACACTGCTGCTATTTGTTGAGCAAGGGGAGGCACGTGCAGAGGGAATGAGGGGCTGTTTATTCACACAGGCTACAAACGTGGTCTGTTTGCTGCTACAATTCCTCAGGCAGTTTTGGAAAAGACAAAGCTGCATACCTTCACGCCAGGGCTGGAGCAGGCACAGCAGTCTGTGTCCTGCAGCCCTAAAAGCACCGAAGAATTAAGGCAATTCATAGAGGGCTGTGATAGACCTCACCCTCTTATGTGGATCAGCCATAAGAAGAGCATAAAGGCCGTGAGGCAGGGTCTGCCCAAAAGAAGAGGGACTTGGAAGTAGCCTCATGTACGCCGCACACTTCCCAAAGGCCCTGCTGGCTGCTAGCCCAGCGGTGCTTCAGGCTCATTGATCACAGCCCTCAGGAAAACTGAAGTTCAGAAGATTCATCTGTAAATCACATCACGCTGCCTTGCCAGAACTGTGGCTAGAGGTTAAACATCAAACACGGCTGGGCTCTTTCCCATCAACAAGCTTCAAACTGCCTCAAAATCAGCTTCCATGCAAACAACAAACGCGGTGTTGTAGTCTAGGTTTGAGAACGGCCTCAGCCTGACCACTGAACACATCCATCACGTCGTAGTGTGGCTGAAATAAGTCCCTGGCCTGAGGAAGGGGGTCCTAAATGCCTGAAGGTTACCTGTGGGCTTGCTGTCTTACAAAACAGCTCCTCCTCCAGGGTCATCACCAGCACATCACTCGAAAGGTCTGCTTTGTACATGAAAGATGAGGGGTGGAGATAAGGTGCCCCTGTAGGGCAGCACGTACAAAACAACTGTAAATTCCTGCCAGCTTGTGCCCATATATTTGGCGATGGTTATCTAGCAGCACAAATCAGGACTTCACGTGCAGTTATCTAATCTGAATTACAGATGTCTCCCCACGTAAGCCCCTGGGTTAATGAACTGATACGTTTGCTGCAACCAGCTTCTGAATTGCAGCCCGTGTGCCTGCATGTTCTCTCCTGAAAGCAGAGCGGAAGAACCCATGGGATCTGTGAAGAGGAGCAGCTGTAGTTGCTTTAGCAACTCTGCCATGCCAGCAGGTAGATGAAGTTATATAAAAAGGTTCGGATCTTATTAAATCTGCTGTCACGGTAAGAAAGCAGTAGTTCACGCAACTCTTGGGCGGATCACAAAGCAGCCTAGCAGTCACACAGCTACCTGCGTGAGCTCTGAAACACATTGGGCTAACAGAGGCCACGTCTTTTTCAACTAGCACTTTGGCTTTTTCATTTGGAGAGCCTGTGCTCCAAGCCAGTTCAAAGAGGAGAGTCAACAGAGCAACTTGGGGTGCTCGTTCCTATAAGTTACCTCAGCCAGCAGTTTGGACGAAAAAGTCAGAACTGGGATTAATTCTGCCTTGCTGGGATTAATTCTGCTTTGAGTCTCGTATCCTGACAAAGGAGCTGAAAGAGAAATGCGAAGCATGTTATAATCAAGGACCTGATGGGTGGAGAGAGAAGCATTTCAGGTGGTTGTGAAACGCATCAACATCTATTGTCTGCAGCGACTCCTTGTCATCACTTGATATTTCTGATTTTCCCAGTGTCTGTGGATGCTTTGCGCAGGCTGCTGTGTTGCCATGGATACAGTGGTGTCAGCGCTGAGGCCCTTAGTAAATGGGCTGATCTGTTTGTGCACCTCCAGAACGAAAAGAAAGACAAATCCCATCGTTTGTGGGGCTGTTAGCAAAGGGAGGCTGACAGTAAAACAAAGTGACTCTGCGTAATGGTTTTCAGAGCATCCTCCTCTTCGTAATGATGGTGGAGTAAAGAGAGGGAAGATAATGAAGCAAAGGGATGAGGAGAGCTGTCAGGCACTTACCAAAACCCTGCTTGCATAGCTTAAGGCAAAGGTCCCTACATGACAGCATCAACTACATGGTCAAGGAAAATCAATCAGGTTTAATAATTCAGTTTCCTAATGGCTTGGCAACACTTTCTGCAAGAGCAAGGCAAATCAACAACATCAGAAATACCAAAGCGAACAGGAGCGATCAATAGACAACATAACAAAACAGAGCAGCTTGCTTTTGAGAGATACCCTGGGAGCAAGCAACAGATCCACATTATAAAGCTAATATTTAGATAGTACACATTAAATGCTTTTATCCAGGCACAGCTCCACTGCTAAGTGAGAGGCAAAACAGGTTTAGAAGTGACAGGCTAGTGTATGCACAGGAAATCGAGTAAAAAACCTGGGCAGCAGTCCAGCCTATTTTCAAACTTCTGCTTTTTTCTTGGTGTTAGAACCATCTCATTAGCTGTCCATGTAAACAGCACAGATCTGAGAGCTGAATTCCCATACATCCACGCAGGGCTTTTATTATTATTATTAGCATTATTATCAGGCAACAGCACAAGATTGTTTGATTATGACTTGTCATTTTCTGCTGTGTTGTTCTAAAGGGAGCTGCACAGATTAGGCACGTTACCGTGCATTTCACCGAGAGCTTCTCTTGCCTTTGAGTTTGGGGTCAAGCACCAAAACTTCCACAAGGGAGGCCTGTTCTCCACTGCTGACATGGATGGTTGAGGTAAAATGGCTGTTACCAAAAAGAGGGAAGAATAATATGAGGTCACCCTTAGCGTACCTTTTCTCAGTGGGGCTGCATCACTGAATAGGAACCAGAAATAGAATGCAGAGTGTTTTACAGGGATCTCTTCGTAACCGATGAAGTTTCACCCACTTGGTTTCTCTGCCATAAACCAGCAAAAACAAAGTTGGCCAGTTCTGCAGTCAGCTGTCGCGTCCTCCCAGCCTCACATCTGCAATGGAAGCACCAAGAACAATCTTTAGAGGAGCTGAAGATAAGCAGGAAGCCAGAACTGCAGTCCTTGGCCTTCCTGTAAGTCATCTTGGTCTGGCATCTCTCCAGAGGCGTAGGCAAAGACTTGGTGTCTTTCCAGACCAACATTGTCTAGACCAACGTGGCCAGTAGCTCCAAGGAAGCTTCTCCAGCCCAGAGCCACTCCAGCCTCTCCTCGTGGCTTTGCTCAGGGGACAGGTCAGCAGCACAGCTCTGTCAGGGTGCTGGCTCCACTTCTTTACCTCCTGCTGCCGACTCACACTGAAGACAGCTGAGCCCAGAGAAATGCTTTGCACACCAGCCCGTGGTCACCCCAGAGAAACGTGAGTGTGGACAGGCGGTCTTTGCCCTCCCAAGTCTGTTCCCGTTTCTCTGCGGTAATTCTGCTTATGCCAAATCAGTCGCCATGTCCTGTCTCTTTCTGGCTCTCTTGACTAATTTTTTCTTTTTTTCCTGGCATAAATGAGGCGCAGAATTGTCTGAGCACAGCTCTGCTTCAGTCTCATCTGCGCAGCATCCCTCCTCAGCCACCTGCAGAGCAGACTATGGCAGAAGTCAGTAAGTGCTTCTGCAATGTAACAGGAGGTCCTGCTGTCCACAGGGACAAGATCAAGCTTGGAAAATAAGGGGCAAGCTCAAGATAGAAGTAGTCAGCACTCTTTTGGTGCACGTTCCCTGGCACTACAGACAGGCATGTGAGAACTGTGCGTAATGCCATCATGCCTAAAAAATCCTCAGCGGTGCAAGTTTCACGCAGCCCTTTCCTGCTGAGAGGCTGGCTTATGCCCTGGAAAATGACAAATTGCATCCCTTCCAAAAATCTTGATTATCGCTCAAGTCCTCGTGTTCACAACCCTAGCAGATCCTCGTGGAGGTTCAGAGCAGCCTTCTCCTGCGTACAGATAGCTGTGATTAAATTTGGCTGTCAGGCTGAGAGCTCACCTCCAGACTGTTAATTAGAGTTCAAAGCACAGCGCTCCTGCCTTTCGCGTGCAGCCCCTCTGGGACCCAGGAACATATCCAGGGCACTCGCAGGCACTCGTTTTCGTGACGCTGCAGGAACGCAGCCATGGTTAGCAGAGCTCTGAGACACCAGAGCAAACTGGCAGGGAAAAGCTGAAGGGCGTCAGCGCTGCGGACAGACAGATCAATACGCACACAACACGTAAGGGCAGCTCTGCGGCTCGCGTTGCCAGCACGTGATGTAGCCTGGCTCCAGTAACCGGGGTTTAACTGGGAATCAGTCTTCCTACTGGGAGTTGTACGTCAGCAGCAAAGTAAACGGGGGGTGGCAGGGCAAATTTTCCTCCAAGTCTGCAAAATTTAAAAGGCATCCTGAAAAGAAACTTCACTTTTCATCCTAGAGACCTCTGCTTTTGAGCCATGGGAACCTGCTTCCACTAATTAATGATTCATAAAAGAATTTATAGGACTCAATCAAGGACTTTTATTCCATAATTCCCCCCCCCCCAAACCCAGCCCCAGCCTGCAGACACCCCAGCTACAGTGAAAGCAGAGCTGGTGGCAGCGCACTCCCCTGCAATCAGCACCGTGTAAGCTAGAAGCTAGCAGTCACGGGCACTAAAACCTCAGCATATGGGACTTGTAATGTTCCTGTGCGTCCTCTGATGAGCATCCTTTGGGTCTTGTCATATTTGAAGCGCTTCGGTGCCTGCTCTGCTGTGGCTTGGGCTGTTTTTATGGAGCCTTGTAGCTAAGCAACAGTAACCTCGGCTGGGCAGCCCGAGCGATGTGGCAGGGGTGATTTATCCCGCACGAAACCCGTCCCCTCAACCAGGACCACTGCCCCAGCTAATCCTGACAACTGCCCGCATCTGAGCGTGCTGCTGGCTAAAGAAATTCAGGCTCTGAAAAGCCTCAGATGGGGGAAAAAAAAAAAAAAAAAGCAGTGCTGATGCTGGGGGTGCTGCTGAGGGGAGGAGTGCTGCAACGGGAATAAAATGAGCTGTACCTCTGCACAACCAAGCACGTAGCAGTGACAGGTATTGAGTGCGGGAGGAAGGCAGTGCTTCCAAGCTGGGTGCATTAAGCACGCTGGGAAAACCTCTTCTGCCTTCAGCAGGCTTCAGATTAAGTCCTAAAAATCAGCAAGGGAGGCTGGGAGAGCAGGTCCACACTCACCGTGGCTGAGAAACAAACCCAGAGGAATGATCTGCAGGGCTGGGAACTCCTGGCCTTCCATTTGCTGTGACAAGAGAAGTGGAAACGCATCAGCAAGGCTAAAGAAATATGGATGGGAACGTTTTCTAAACACTCAGAGAGAAAAACCCTAATCTAACCACAGCTGGTCACAGAACTGCTGCACTGGACTTGGAGACTGAAAGGCCTTCCTTCAGGAAGGGCAACCCAAAACCTCTGTTAACATAAACAAACATTTAACAGAAGGCTGTTTCTTCCTGGGAGTCAGCCTCTAATTCCCTCATTTAGTCCTTGGCACTAAAATCTCAGCTGGGGAAGCACCACCTTCACCCTTGTCACAGCCACGTGGTAAAGCCCCAGGCCTAAGCACAAACAATTTCAGCCCAATCCGTGCTTCTTGCTCCAAGTCAGGCCGTAGTCAAGCCGTATAAAGACCTGCAGGCACTTTCTGGCCAAAAAAGCATGGAAATTAACTTTTTTTTCATCTGAACAGAGCTCCAAGGTATGAATCAAGTGCCATTTGGCAGCATTCCTGTCGCAAAGTACATGCGCCATCAAATATTACCACAGCCCTGCTGCATCCCAGCTGCTGCTGCCCAACCGACAGGCTAATGCACTTCTCTTCTAATATCACCCTCTTTTTCTGAAGACATTTGCAAACATTTATGAATTAAGCCTCACAGCACTGTCACACCTTACAAAAGGGGCTGGTCTTCAGGCACAGCAGCACAGGGGTTAAGAAACCAAGCTGCAGCTGAGAGCGCTGATTCCAAGGCTGACCTTGGGTAAGTGGCTTTGTTTCCACCTGAGACAGTGTCACAGATCTTGTCCTCTGAATTAGTGAGGACAAATATGTTGATATGTGCCAAGCAGCCTGCCCCCATGTGCTGGGAGCTGCGTAAGTTTCAGGTTAAAAGTAATATTTCTGTCTCTTTTTTTCAGATGGAGGCAGGCAGACATTTTAGGGTTGGGCAGAAACTTGGTAGCAGATGCAGAACCACAGATTTCCAAACCAGTGCCATAAGATCCTGTACTTCACCACTCGAATTCAGTTTTGCTCATCTTACCTCAGTTGATAAATTCGTATTTTATTCTTGCTGTGGAATCACAAAAACTTCCCATTAGAGCTGCCTGAAGTTTGATTCTTGACTCCAAATTTAGGAACTAGCTTTATCATCAGTGACTCTGCAGCTCTCCCTGCTTTCCATCAGGATTTACACAGGATCTAACAGGGACATTAGCCTCAGGCTATTCTCTGCCTAGCGGGAAGCATCTTTATGAGGACACATGATTTGCAGAACTCGCTGATAGAGGACTCTGTGAAGGTGAAGAGCCTAGATGGCTTCAAAGGAAGTACAGGGAAATTCAGGAGGGATGAAGGAGGGAGTTCAACATCTCATTCAGACATCTCTTAGCAGCCAATTGCTGTAAGGGGTGCTGAGAAGGACCTCTGCAAGCAACCTCTGCTTCTTAAAAAACTCTTTCCCTAAGCATGCTGTGCTTTCCTTTTTACTGTCTGTCTGCTACAGAGCTGTTCAGTCTGAAACAGCTACAACAATTCTTTCGTTACCAGGGAGACCTTAAAAAAAAAAGTGATTTAAACAATGCATCAAATCGAGCTGTTTCTTAAAGTCTTTTCAACTAATAACCCCAGAGAAGAAATAAAGAGGCATTTTTGATGTCAATGTGTAAAGCTCTTTCCTCATCTTGCAAAGCAAACTGACAGACATAAGGTATAGCATGATCTGATTTTAGAATTATCATATAAGACTCCAAATTTATTTTATTAAGGGAGCTATAACTAAATTTTGATGCCATTAGATCATACAATTAAATGTTGGCTTGCTTGAAGGTCTTTGTATTTTGCCCCATATAAAAAGAACTGTATTTACAAATGCAAGTCTTTTGAGATTTTTTCCTACTGGACGTTTAATAGCTACTGATATATGAAATAGAACCTTAACATCTTTTTTTTTTTTTTTAAATCTACAGAACAGAGTGGAAGAAAAGCTGCTGCTTCATATGGAGACCTACTAAATGTTTTCTACTCTGTGAGCTCCACAAGTTCTGAACTCCTCCAGGTAAGTGAAAAATAATTAACTTTATTGTCTCATATAGAAAGGGAAAAAAGCTAAACAGAACTCTCCAGGTTTTCTTAGGAAATGAAAAGAATACAGAACATGAAACAGATTAACTATTATTGTCATATCATCATTAAAAAGCATTAATATTGCCTATCCAGCTAAAAAAAGTCTCAGTAGATCAATTATTTTTGGATCACAGAAGTTACAGTTGAGTAGTACAACAACAGAGTTTTAGAGACAGAGGGCTTGGGACCCATCATAGGTTTGGAATTCGACAGTCACCATTTGAAAATTACTTTTTCCCTAACACCCAACATACCAACCTAATATAACTTGATCCGTCCAGCAGCAAGGAAAAACGCTCAACTCCAAAACTTTTGTAGAGAAGGTCTGGGCTGTTTTTTTTCTGTTCATTACCAAAACACCTGTGGAAGCAAAGCACAGCATTATTAAAAAGCCATTAGAGGTGATGTTTTACCCAGAATGGCTCAATATTTGAATATATATTACCATGTTTGTCAACACACTGACTCAATTATTCACCTTGCTTTTAAAAATAAAAAGCCCAATATATCTTGCTATTAATAGATATTGATAATAATACAGCAATAAGTCATAAGCTATTTAATTTGTAAGAGCTGGTTCATGCGTGGGATAGTTTCAGAGGGGACCATTAACCATTGTCATTACTTACGTATGAAAAGTTGAAGAGAAAAGCAAGAATATCCTGTAGCTTCCAGATATTAAAGATAAAAGCACCAGCTGCTGCCCTTTGTCTATGTCCTGGAGAAAGAGGGAAAAAAAGGTGAATATGAATATAAATTTACTCCAGGAAACAGTTATAAATCTCCTTTATTACATTTCATAGCAAGTCTTGAATGACTTCTAATAATTGCAGGTAAGGAGGTGAATTTGATATTACAAAAAATCCTCGTTATGTGTCCATGTTATCAATTCGCAGCTATCATGCAATTAGAACTTCTTTTTTAATGTTGGTCTATAAATGATATTACTGTAGCTCCAGACTCCAAGCATGAACTGTTTGATATGTGCTGGGGAAGAAATGTAAGACTGAAAGCATAACACAGGCATTAAGGGACCAGAATTTTTTAATAAAATCAGTAAAATAAGATGCATGCTAACACGTGAATGGCAGATTCATTCTAGAAGGTACAGCTTCTGCAGGGTTACAGTCTGGGCCAAATAAAGCGACCTATTCAACACAACTACTTGCTTGATCAGATTTATTTTATCCCTTCTGACTTTTCCATTAAAAGGTAAAACTGTCTCACTGGTTGAGCTGTCTTAGAGAAGGCATAGCATATAGTTTAAGACTGCAGATTCAGGATATTAAAAATATCTGCGCAGCATAACTGTGTTGTAAACTGTTATGGTGCCTGAACTATTTCCCAAGCAGCTTGGACATCTGCACGAGGAAACAGCTGGAAGCCTTAATTTTACTGCCTGGTCGAAGCTAAGCCATCCCTAGTGTGCAAGCAGAGCCCCTCACTCTTTTAGACTGCCAGAGAGATTTCAGTTCTCATGGAAGTGCTGACAGACAGCACTCAGAGACAGTCTGATTCCTCAGAGAAGCTTTACCTTGAATTTTCCTTCATTAAATATATATGCATGCACAAATATTCTATACATATATACACCAAAAAAAGGATCCTTCTCGAAAAGATTATGCCAAGGAACTAGTGAAATTGATGAAATGGCTCCTAGTGCCTTCCTCGGGCACTCATTCAAAATATTAATCTGATTACCGTGATGGCTCGCATTCAGCAAGGTTGTTCAGTACCTACCTAACAGAAAGCATGTGAACAGCCCCATTAGGATGATTCATGGATTTAAAAATAGAAATATGTTTAAATGCTCTGTTGAATGCTCAGGTCGAAATGAAATCAATACATGCCATGCTTCTTATTCATGAAATATTAAGGGAAGATCCATAATTTATTGCGCTCTGTGTATGCAAATGTACTTAGCACTGATTATACTGTAATATACTGAGCTACGCATGATTTAAACTGTATAGCACATGGGGAAAAATCATTGTTAAACCCAGAACAGTGCACTTTTTGGTGAACTAGGGATTTATATTATTCTTAAATCTGTTCTCATGTGCTCCAAAGCCCTTTTCCAGAGGGAAAGAAAATCATAACTTCCTCTCAAACCCTGGGAGGGGACCAAAACCAGCGCGCAGCTCCTACAAGCTGCCAGCCAGCACAGAGGTCCTTTGCTGACCTCTGGTGACAGGCAGGGCCACAGCCAGCACTCAAATCACTGCAAGAGCCTCCCAGACCATCCACGAGCAGCAAAGCTAAATATATATGTATATATTTCTAGCATTTAATGGTGCAGCCAGCTAGACAGGAAAAAAAATGAGTCTATCTTAGTAAAGCACATATTATTTATTGACTATTGTGGATAACTGTCCCTATTACTGGTTCTAAGCCCTTTTTCTGTTCTGCCAATGGCATCGTGGTAGCTGCGGGCCTTCCAGTAATATATTAAGGGACTTGCTGAGAGAAGCACTCAAGGGCAGACTTAGCTGTATTTATGGAAGGAAGCACACCTGCTCTGCAGCGCACGTCAGGGAGTGTGTAATTAACCTGCTTGGAGTCAGCGTGCATTTAAAAGCTTCGCCCAGCCAGGAGATGCAGGCTGTAGTTAGCACCTGCCTCGTAGAGAGGACTTTGGAAGCTTTGCTTCATTTTATTGCAACGTGACCCTTCCCTGCCCACACCTGGACCAGACTCCTCCTCTGCTGGAGAAGGCTGCACTGCAATTCAGATGCCTCCGCGCCCTGCAAAGGGAACGAGCTCTAGGGATGATGTAAGTCAGTCAGCACAGCCAGATTTCCCAGCAGGGATGCTGCAATAAGACCAAAACCCCTGCTGCTTCTCACTCCCCTTCTGGATTGCTTTTGCTGAGAAGCAGCAAGTTCAGCAACACAACAGCTACTGAGCAGCAGCAGCTGGAAATAGCCTGAAACCTCGCTGCTTTCCCAGCCTGTGCATAAGGGCTAAGGGTCTCAGCACACCTCATTTCATTTGCTTAGATTCATCTGTTTCTTTACCTCTAAGCATGAGGGGAAAAAAAGTAAATAAAATCACCAGATGTGTTTGAATTAGAGTTAATCTAACCACGATTTCATGTGACTCACGGCAGATAATGCTGAAGGGAGCAAACTTTGAGAAATTCCTCTGCAACTTAACCTTTTTTTTTTTCCTCAAAACCCTTCAAACAAAATTTTCCATTGATAACATCATGGGACAAACATTTGGCACTGGTGGCGGTTGTTTTCACCAAATTATTATACCTAAAAACCAGAGAGTTAATATGTCACCCATGACTTCCCCATAGCAATCACTTATGGAGCATTCAATGATTAACACTTGGCAGAGAACATGCCTCCAAGCTAGCTGCGTTGCAAACACCTCCGGAAAGCAGGCAGAAATTAGTCTGAGCCTCCTGAAATGCAGGTGGAACATCCCCAGGAGGCACGCACTGGGCTGCGAGCAGGGAAGGGGTTGTACACATGGCCACCTTGGTTGGGTGCACCAGAAGTGCACGTGGCGCCCAGTAGTCAATTGAGATAAAAATTTGGAAACATAAACTTAAGCTCAGGATTCAATGGGTAGGTCAAAAAGATAAAAGGGGCAGAAAACTATGGAAATCCTCTCCTACAACTTTATATATATTATATGTATATATATATATATAATGCATATAATTAATTCTGTAGTCAGCAACATTGTAAGAAGTCACTAACACGTCATAGTTTGCATTGCCCACCTCCAGCTGGCTCTACCCTTCCCGTTCCCTGAGCAAGCCACAAAATAGTTCCCCAGTTTCTTTGCTGACCCCCCCCATTGCCCAGTTTCTCCACGTACACACCCAGACAAGCCCCACCAAACTCACTGACTTGCTGTGCTTGCAGATGCACACAGCATTACAAAACACCCTACAAAATAAAAGCTATGAATTATTTCCCTCCCTCCACAAATAAATAGTTTGTAAGTGTTGCTGAAAAGGTTACATTACTTCTCTAAAACTGCAATGCAACTACAAATACTTGGTGATAGATGGCGCTACATGAACATGAATTTTCTATTGAAATACCTTTACTATTAAATATTACTTATATTTTCACTGAAGCGTGCCTAAGCAGTGTCAGCAGTTTATTATTTCTTATGCATGCATAAACGTTACATTAGAAATAAAAATGAGGAAAACCATTTATTGAGATGTCAGATTTCACCCAGGTTTGGCAAGGAGAGGGCTGGTGTCACGTTTGCAGGCACAGGTCAGGCAGTGTCAAATCAGTCCCCTCCTGGATGTGCTGAGCATCCTGTAGCCTCACGTGGCTTGCTGATAAAGGTGTCCCAAACTGCAATGTGTGTGTCGCCTGCCCAACCCCAGCTCTAAGTGACTGTACCAGAAAGGAGGTGGTTGTGGGCAACGCAGTGGAGTCAATCTGATAGACCTAACTACATTTCTGGTTTTCTGGGTCCCAAATTATGCTGGCAGAATGAGCTGTTTCTAATGAAGCCAACAGAACAAAGTGTTTAAACTGAACTAGCAAGTGCAAAAACAGCAGAGGTAAACTTCCATTTTATCTAAACACTGGTCCTGGTTGTTGCCTGCTTGCTGGCAAGGCAACCTCCTGCAGGAGAAGACACCAACAAGTGACAGAAGGGGGAGAACTGCATGAACAGAGTGAAGCACAGAGTGAGAAGTACACCGTAGCAATAGTCACACTGGGGAGAAGGATTTGCAGAGACAAAAAGCTCCCACTTCTCTTTCTAGAAGTACCAGTCTTTACTCTCAGTATGTATAGGGGGGAAAAAGTTTCTACCAACTCATGACATCCTCTCTGCCTCTCACACACCTGCAATCATAGACTAGATGCTGAAATAGCAAGTGTGGCAAGCAAAGCACGTTTACTTTGATTTCCCATTTTACTGCTAGCAAGACCAAGATCAGCGATTGCTCAAAACCAGCCTGGACCAGCTTACATTTGGGACTGTTCTGTAAAAGGCATCGCAGTAATGGCTAAGTAGTAAAAAAGCCTGTTAAGGAACAAGGGGAAAAAAAAAAATCAAGGAAATGCCATGGTTGAGAGAAGAACAGAAAAAGCTAAGTCACAAGGTTTTGTAAAAGGTAATCACCTCATACTGTGAGCACAGGAGAGCTTGAGAAGTTTTACTTGCCCCTCCACATTCATGGATTAAACCAATGCAGGCTTCTTTTCTCCACTAGTAATTTAGAGAAACCATAGCACACTAAGACAGCATGAAAAGTTGGGAAGATCATTACCTGAAGCTGAAATCCAGAGGACGCAGAGCTGCAATGCCAGGACACATTTGGAGCAGTCATCTTGTCACCTCTGAAGCAGATCTTCTGGTTGGTCTCAGCTCCTGCACATTGATTCACATTGCAGGGCAGCCTCAGAGCACCTAAACCAGATTCCTGGTTTAGATGGGTCCTAGAGAGTTTTCCTTGCAGAATTGAAACAGATCATATCATCTTTGATATTAGCTGCATTATTAAGTCTGCAGGATGTGAACCATATTTAATAACATGCTTGCTCCAAGCAAAGACAGTTAATTTCCCTTTATCAGCTCTTAGCCATCAAAACATTTATACCCTAGCTCTCAGTTTTGTATGGGCTAAACAATAATTAGAAAATTTAAGTAGCATCCAGGAAAGCTTCCTGTACTGCTTTGCATTTGCTTATTGAAGTTTGCAGGTCAAAGAAAGTTGTTGTTGTGTCCTCTAAGAGAAGCCTGCTGCTTCCTAAAACGCACTTAACCTGTGGGAAGACTGAAGTAGGTAGAAATGATAACTGTGGGAGGAAAAGCCAGCTTCTACAGCCACTTGGAGTGGCTGTGAGCATCAGGTGAGACTTCTGAGACAAAGGGAGGGAAGCAAGAGCACTGATGGTTCCCTTTTGTGCAATTATGTAAATCTCGTCTGGTGAGTGGTGAAATACTGTGGGAGACACAGCCCACAGCCAGGCATCCCCCGTGGGCTGATCCCACGCCCTTCACAGAGCAGGAATCAAGCCACGAGTTGTGTCAGGAAGAGATGCACATCCACCTGGCAGGGTCTCTGGTGCAGCTGATGTGTGAGGACGCTTTGAACCAGACCTTCCAGCCTTAAGAGCAAAAGAGCAGGAAAAAAGCAAGGTCCAGCCCATATTTGAGACTCCTCATCTGTGGGGCTCCCTGGCACAGGCACTCAGCTTCCAGTTTCCAAGGGAAAAAAGACAATGAAGCACTTGAAAATCATCCTTGTTCAGGGCAACACCTGAGCTAATTCTTACATCCCGTGGAGATGGAGGCATTTTCTGTGGCCTCCAACAGCCTTTGGAAGCAAGATTTTTACAAGCGAGGAGCAGAGAAATGAAGGCAAAGGCATGCAACACGCTGCTGAACCACATCCTCGGTGTCACTTGGCAAGCCTGCACAGCTTACTGCCAATCACGAATATCCCAAGCTTCACAGACTCGTTACAAGATTTTTAGGATGACAAATTCTACCTAGCTGATCACACTGTACTGTTAGATCTTACTACACATATCTATCCTTTTCCTAGAAGTTCACCCTATAAACCCTGCAGCCTGAGAGCAGGTAGCCTGCTGCTCTCATTTTGGGTTGTGTATCCACTTCCATTGGCTGGAAAAGATGGTGAAAAAACATTGTTTGTGCAAAATAATCAGTATTACCAAGTACTCAGATAAAACTAGGGTTTGAGTATCTAAAAAGAAGATATTTTTTAATGCAGCTTCTCAGAAATTTTACCAGACTAATTAGGACTTTATGAATAAACAAAAACAAATGAGGAGAGAAGTATTCTTTCTCAATATTTCAACTGAAAATAGGAGCATCTGCTATTTCAGATTAAATAAGCAATCTTGCATGAGAACTAACAAGGTGGTTACCATTTACACACACAAATTTAAGCATCTGTTGGATATAGATGAAGGCAGCAGGGTTGGATGGACATCATCTTGTTGGACAAAAGCAAAATTAATTAAATAACAAGCTCTTCACACCTTGTCTCTGCTCTTCCATCTTGTGGTGTAAATGCCTGAAGTAACTAGGAAAATAAAACTAACATTCACATTTTTAAGGAAAAGGTACAGCTTTGAAGAGGCTTTCAGGGTAGGGCATAACTGCATTATCTGAGCATTCCCTAGGCTCCCAACCTTAGATGCTATCGCGCTGGGGAAACTTGGTGTGCTAGCCCTAAGGAACACCACGGAGCGTGGAGTGGAGTGGAGACACCACGGCTAGGCTCTGTAATCAGGTGGGGCCTCGATTGTTCTTGTGCACAAAGCTGCACTTTTTGCCACCCTAAGCCAAAGACCTGTCATGTTTTGACAAATGCTGTACCCTAGTGTTCTTTTTGCTCATTATAATACCAAAACACACCTCCATCCCAAAGGCTACCCACCTCCAAGGTGCGACCACCCCTCACTGAGCATGCGCTCTGAATTTCTCGGAGCCTATTACTTTAAACGGAGACGGGAAAACTTTACACCAATCATAACTAAGATATGCTTGACTAGAGCCACTCAAGCTCCACCTAAAAGATAGAAAATAATATAAATTGGCCCAAGAGAGAGGGGATGTTAGGGAAGATACCATCGTCAGGGGAGATACCATCCCAAGGACATACAACATCCTTAGGACCTCCTGACTCCTGGGATCAGTCGACGGGCTGAGCCTCTCTTCCCCCCCCATTGGGACGCCTTTGGGTGAGATCTGAATATTTGCTTATAAATCTCTATAGAGTCTTTGATCCTTTTAACGCGTTTATTTCTAGGCTGCGCACCTGGAACCCCTATCGCACCTAGAACCCCTATCGCACCTAGAACCCCTGTAACACCTGTAACACCTGTGTATTTCATGCATCCTAGCTTGCTTTTGCAGATAGTCACTATCACCGGCAATCCAACAGAACCTGATTATCTGTTGCTGTAATAAACCATACTTGATTGCATTGTGATAGCTCTCATTAATGCAACTAGGGTGAGGGTGGTTATCCGTGATAGTTCAGTGTTCTGAATCTAACCAGACCCCCAGACGGTTAATGCATTGTTGGTGAATGTCTGAACGGACCCCCAGGTGGTTAATACGTTTTTGGTGAATGTCCGAACGGACCCCCAGTTTTGGTGAATGTCCGACTGGTTCAGTACTCTGAATCCAAACGGGCCCGTGACGGTTAGTCAGCTACACCCCTTGAACGCGACACATCTGCCACCTGAAATTGTAGCTCAAGCTATCAGTTGCCAACTAAAGGATGTTTGTAACATTAACACCAGATTTTTAAGGTAAATAAGCAAACTTCTGCACAGTCGCTCCAAGCCCTATCCCAAAAAGAGTGGGACGCTCCAAACCCTAACATTAGGACGCTCCAAACCAAACCCAAAAACAGGGTGCTTAAACCCCCAAATTAAGATGTTCCAAACCCTATCCCGAAAACATCAGGACGCTCAAAACCCTAACCCAGATCATTAAGACGCTCAAAACCCAAACCCAAAAACTTAGGATGCTCCCATCAAAAAGTGCCCCCAACGGAAGCCTTTGGGGACACCTGAACTCCCCTGGGGAGCCTTCACGCAGCCCCACAGGACACAGGGCTCTGTGCCTGACCTCTTTCCACACAGCCCTAAACAGAACAATAACCCTAACCCTAGTTCCCAAGAACTACATCTCCCGGCATGCTCTGGGCACCCAACACAGCCTCCTGGTGCCAGCAAACTACACCTCCCAGCATTCCCCCAGCACCCACTGTAACCCTGGCCTTTACAAAAAAGCCTCAAGCCCTAACCCTCAAAATCCTTGAAACCCCTACAGACCTAACCCAAACTATTTACCACACTAAACCCCTAAAGACCTATGCCTAAAACCCCTAACCCAAAAACTTAGGACGCTCCATGCCCTAACGCAAAACATTAGGACACTCCAAACCCTATCCCGAAAACTTAGGACACTAAAAACCCTAATGCAAAAACATTAGGAGGCTCAAGGCCCTAACACAAAAACTTAGGACCCTCAAAGCCCAAACCCAAAACATTAAGATGCTCCAGTCCCTATCCCAAAAAATTAGAATGCTCCAAATTCTATCCAGAAAACTTAGGACGCTCCAAACCCTATCCCAAAAGCACTAGAACGCTGAAAACCCAAACCAAAAAACTTAGGACGCTGAAAACCGTATCCCAAAAGCTTAGGATGCTCAAAGCCCTAACCCAAAAACAGCATGACTCTTTAAAATCAAACCACAAAACTTAGGACGTTCCAAACCCTAACCCAGAAACAGTAGGACGCTCAAAGCCCCATCCCCAAAAAATTAGGACGCTCAAAGCCCAAACCCAAAACATTAAGATACTCCAAACCCTATCCCGAAAACTTGGTATTTT
Organism: Anas acuta; assembly: GCF_963932015.1. NCBI lineage: Eukaryota > Metazoa > Chordata > Aves > Anseriformes > Anatidae > Anas > Anas acuta. Next base: position 33,159,316 of record NC_088984.1, read on the forward strand.
TTTTTCCATGTATCTGTATCCTGCTCCAAGAGTGAAGTTGTTTCAGCAGCCTGATACAGAATTCATCTGGGAAATTCTGGAGGGAAGTATAAGATTGCAAGTGCTTCCCCCCTCCACCTCCCTTCCTTTCTCTTCAGTTCCTGTTATTTGTCTGCACAATTGTGTCTTAATTTATCTTAAAAGTATTAATAAGCCCATTGTACCTCCTATCTCTATGCAAATAGCTGGAATTCCAGAGAGTGGTCGTATCAAAAAAATGCCATTTTCTTGCCTGGATAAATACCTGCAGTCCTTCAGCAACAGTGCAGTGGCAAACTCCTCCTGCAGCATGCTATTTTGCAGCACCAAGAGGAATGTACAATAAAGCTCACTAACTGCTGCCACCCGAGCCATCATACCCTTATCTCGGTCTGTATTTCAGGATAAAGCAGGAGGAACATTTGTGCTGCTTGTGTAGCTTCCCAGTGCACTGAAGGGAATTGCCTACATTGAATGATAGCAATGGGCTGTATTGCCCCACTGCTTGGAAAGATCAGTCCAGTTTCGTGTTTGCTTTGCCTTTTGGGGTGGGGCGTATTCAATATTGCATTCACATATCCACAAACATATTTTACATCCACCACGTGCTACAGATCCTGTTAAACTGCAGCATTAAGACCAGATGTAGGCTTCAGCAGGCCGCAGAAGATCATAGATAATCGCATCTATGTTAGATAAAAAGAAAACTGTTTTCACCTTGAGGGTAGTCAAATACCAGAGCAGACTGCAGACCTCCAGCAGTGGAGACGGCAAAACTCCAGTGGACAAACTCCGGAGCAAACTCTAAGGAGACTTAGGTGACCTCAGGCAGTCCTTTCAGATCGGAATTATACATTTCAGACATTGGTAGAAGCTCCCAAAAGTCATGAGAGAAGTTTTTGCAAGAATTACCCCATCGTAAACAGCTGGCAAATTCTTAACCTACCCCCTGCCAGTCAGAATTTGAAGAAGTGAAGATGTCTACATGACATTGTTGCACCCAGCATGACATGGTGTGGTACGTAGAATATTTCTGGGTACTAAAAACACGCACTGGCAAACAAGTGACCTCTTTTTCCAGAAAATCATTTACAAAATCCCTACTGTCCTGGTCAGCCAAATGCTGGTTTCCTTGTTTGTTTTCATTAGAAGTAAATAGGAAGTTGGTGAAGTTTTTCACATTCATGTCAAGCGTAGCTCCAATAGAAAACGTTTTGTGAAAATTCACATCACCACAGAGGACAGAGAAACATGGGAAAATTCAAAAATTTGGGTCTTTGTTCTCAAGCGTACAGTCCTATACAGGCTTGTGTACACCACTGTTCTCGGGGATATTAGACCCATCTCTCCCTTTTCCTGTACTTCCACAGTCTGAAATTAAGCTCCATATTTCTTCTATGCATACCTGTGCCTCCTCAGCTGGTCTCCACCTTGGGAACTGGGGACAGAGAGATCCTGTAATTCTGTACCTGCTCAGCTGTGGTAAGCCTTCTAGCTCATTCCAGGTCAACAAGCCAAAATCATCCTAGATCTTCTCACACCCCTATGAGGACAGTTCCTTCACCTCTGTTTGGAGACCATCACCCGAACGCTCTTACTAAGGGAACTCAGAGGCTAAGCAAGCAGAAAAATCACAACTGCTTTATTTAGGAAGGTCCATGAACTGACCCATGTTGGGAGACAAAAGATATGTTGTGCAGCAAGATGTCTCCAAATTTCTAAAGTCATCCTGTTTGGGAACTCAAAAATGGATTTTCTGCACTTCTTATAAGCTGCCAGTGGATGCATATCTGCATTGCTGTCAGAAGAACGAAGGGAGTTAAGAACGAGAACATTTTTCACTTTAAAATTGCCCAATTTCCTGGGTCTTCTGACAAGTCCTTGGCTTCCAGTCAATTCCCAATCTTGTAGCGAAACCAAGAAAGTAAAATCAAAGAAGTTAACTCATATCTAACAAAAATGTAAACTAAAAAAAAAAAAGCTAACTACATTTTCTAAATTTTGCTTGTCTGTCCTACTAGACTCATAATCCACTTCAGAAAGGATATTTTGTGGTTTTCCTCTGTAGTATCAGTAATGTCAAAATGCTACAGCTTAGTAGGAGGCACTTCTAGTAGCCAGTACATTTCTTCAAGACTACACATTTCCCCCTGCCTCTTCTTTCAGTGGCACACAGCAAAACCAGGGAAAATCTCACCGTGGCACTGCTCACAGCACAGAGCCAACAGGACCAACGGGGCAAAGAGCACTCAACTTCGGCCTTTCTTCTCCTTTCCCTGCCACTTCCAAACACTGCGAGCCTGTCTGCCCGCTGGAATGTTACCGCTTAGATGACTCAAGCAAGATGATCTGGCCATATTCCCATAGATTTGGGGAAATAATACTGCTCTGACATCTTCTTCAGAGAATGAATCACACATGTAAAAACAGGCAGCCATTCAGATGCGTAAAATGAAACACAAAGCGAGTCATTCTTGAAAGTTCAGGGAGAAAGGAAATTTGACTCCAAACTAAGCCTTTAATTTGTAGTGTAACCTACAGCCCTCCCCTCTTACAGAAAGGGCAGAGCTTTTAATGAGGTCATCTGGGAATGCATATTTAGCATATTTTTAATCCATATGCCTAAGAGTAGGTTTGTTTTCTTAACATGTGCACAGAAAAACACCTGACATACTACAGCCACAAAGACTGACCTGTTTGCAAAACCACTTTGAGCCAGGGAGAATCTTGACACACATCGCACCAAGGCCCCAGCAATCTTTCAAAATAAAATTAAAAGATGCAAGATAAAGAGCATCGCGCCAGCCTTTGGAAATGGTGATGCACTTCTGGTTTACGTGCTTATTTCTCCTCTGAAGAGATTGCAACGCATAATAAAAAGTTGCTTTGCATTCTTAACCTAAAAGTTACTTAATTTGTTTAAAAAGGTGTATTGCTTTTATGTATGCTGCCAGTGACCTTTGAGTAGGTAGGATCCCTAAATGTTTCTGGGATTTAGGAATGGAGAAGCCTATCTACTTGCCGTGCATCTAAAAGCTGGAGTATTTCCATTATGACCAACTTTAATTACTTAAAATGTGAAAGTGACAACATTTGTTTGTGCCATAATAACAGGAGAAACATGAAGAAAAGCCATGGGTACAGATCTTAATTTGCTCACTCTCAGGAAAGACACTATAAAGCTGGACAGCACAGCCCATTTGTACCAGATAACAACTTCCCATTGCTTTCCTTACGTGCACCTTCTAAAGTGATCTCAAATACTGCACCTGACTTGTGCAGGCATAACAACGATACATGGACTACTGCTTAATAACTCCAGGTACGTTAGCACCAAACAGGAGGGAAATTTCAGACTAACAGTAAATATTTGAGGAACAAATGGGAGTGCGTATGATAGAGTGATCAAGAAGGAGGGGGAAAAACACCCAAAAACTCACCCCCCCTATTCCAGGAATATTGACAAGTTGCAAACAGAAGCAAGAGATAGAGGAGGAACAGAGCAGAAGGATCTTTTACTTAGTTCATATGAAACTTACCTTATAACTGATGGCCTACAAATTTCCTGTACATATCCTGAGACTTTAGGCATCCCTTGCAGAAGCGTAGGTAAAGCAGCTTTTGAAAGAGCCAAAAGGAAACCACTCTTCAGTGCTCTGCACTTGAGCACGGTCAGGGCTCTCTGCATCTCCTTGGAAACATCTTCTGTTCCACTTGCTGGAAGAGACACAAGTTGAAGCCTGGCTTGCCAACCTGCAGACCCTTATCCCAAGAAGAAGTTTGGCCCTGACACGTGAAAATCTTTTCCACCATGAGGAGAGGCGGCAGGGGAGCTGGCTGCATCCTTGGAGCTTTTCAAGAACCAACCAGATGAAGCTGCAATGAACCTGATCTGATGTTGTAACCCAGACGAAGTGCAGGAAGCAATTGGACTTGAGGCCTCTGAAAGTCCCTCCTGCTGTCAACCCTTTACAATTTTGTAATTTTATGGTCGTATAACAAATATTTGTTAAGGGAGAAGCTGCTAGCACTGGTTTCCAAATGCAGGACAGTACAGAAAAGAACAAGAACCCAAATGAAAAATCCCCTTCCATTAAATTCAGCATATTCACAGTTTCTTAGCAGCAGTCACAAAAACAAGCATCTTCATGAAATCAGAGCAAAATCTTAAATTCAGATTCCCTGGCTCTGTTGCACATACACAGATCATTTAACACTGAATACAGCTCTTGCAACAGAAAGTAAGAAATACAGAAATAAAATCTAAAAAACTGAGCAATAAATAAATAAATAGTTACTTGACTGCCAGCCAAACCTGCCAGCTTTCTACAAGGCCTGGCATTTATTTCTGAATAACTTTCAGGAACAATATTTGCAAGCTTGATAAAATGTTTACAACTCCTCTCGCAGGGGACTTGCATTTTTACAGACCTTTGTCACAGATCAGAGTTGGGGAAATGCACAGTCCAAACACGCCACCAAAAAGCAAACAAACAGCAACTAATCAGTGGATTGCATTACGAAGTAAGACAATACCTTATGTGTTACTGCACTAGGCAAAGGCCAGCCACACCATGCCAGCTACATTTGAGCAAACTGCTCTAATTACTCCTTTTCTGTCCTACTCAGAGGGCCAGTAATTGGCCAAAGCTGGTAGCACTTAACATCACCCTGCTCCCAGCAGCTGGAGCCCTGGCTTCACTTTGGGCACAACTTTAATTAGCTGTGGTATTTTGGGTGTAATTACAGCTTAAAGTTGATTTCTCTCTTTTGCCTTTTGTTTGTTGCTATTGCTTTCTATAATTATTGACAGGAGTATTCTTCGTCTCTCCCTGTGAGAAGGGTAGAAATGGTAAAGCTCCCATATTAAAAGGGAAGACAGGTAACCTAAAGCAAGCCTAAGCTGCACAAAGATTTTTTGTGAGAAGTTTTATGGCATGGGAGCTGATGTAGAGTTTGCAGGTTAATGATGAGCAAGCTCAAGTTTTGCTGCTCGTAATTGTACAGTGTAAATCAGGCAAGTGCCTCAAAAAGGTCACTGGAGCTTGTCCCTTCCTTGGGGGATGATGCAAACCATATGCTCTTGTAGGACACAAGGCTTGAGGTCCGGAATATAAGCCCAGAGCAAGCTTGCAAACTGGTGAAATGCACAGTACGGGCCATCTAAACCCACAGGCAAAACACTGGTTTAAAAAAAAATCAAGCTCATAATTGTTAAGACAGGCTGGAAATATTGAAAAATACCATTACAATGGCTCTATTGCAGAGATATGGGAAGCATTTCCCACTTTGAGTAATCCCTACCATTTGAATGAAATTCTTCAACTTGCCTTTAAAATATGCCAAACAAATTATAGCCTAACTGCTTCCTTTGGGAAAGAACTGACTGTACCTAGCATCCCTGAGGACATCTCCATCTGTGACTAAATATATCAGCATACAGGAAAACATCCTGCCTTGTTATTGCTTCTGCGTTTGTGGATGGGGCAGAAAATAGCACTGCCTAAAATGAAGTTAAAGCCCCATGCGTGGAATGAAGAGATGAAGCCTTTTTGAAGGAGTTACCTCTTCTGTGCCTTTTGGACAGCTGCGAGGAATACCGAGCTAACAGCACAAAGTTGGCACAAGTTAGCATTCCTCCTAAAGCCAAATTACTGCTACAATCAAAAACCTGGTTTAATGAACATAAATATTTTAGCTAAGTGCTGTCTTTCTATTTTAAATACGTTTAAACTAAATAAGCAAACTTTTTTCTTTGTAAAGCAAGCTGTCAAGTCAGAAATAGCACTGAGCATTGATGGTCCTAAATGGGCACCATCTGAAATCTGTAATTCCAGGAGAACATCAGTTATTTGTCAAAAAGAAAATCTCCAGTGAGAAAAGGTATCCAACTTACTGGCTTTTCAATATCATTCTCTCTTGTTACCCAATTTTACTTTATTCTGAGGCAATTTTCCCTGACAATGGTTTGTCACAGCCTTGTGAAAAGCTCGCTGCTTGAGTATGCTTCCATTTTGTTCCAAATTTTTCTCTAAAACTGGATGTAACTATCATAAAAACATAATAATGATTTTAAAAAATGTATTTTCTTTATGAAGAAATAAGTTAGCATACAACTTCTTCGTATACACGTAGTTCAGTTGCTGGTTAACTGGAGGTAACATCATATTGTCAGCTCCAGCTTCTATTTTTCACTTTGGGAGCCCGTTGCAATGACATTACTGCCTTTTGAGTCTGCACTGCCTCTTTTTGAGACTAGCAGCTTTATTGTGACAGCTCCTTCTTGTCATATACATCACGGTGAATTGAAAAAATCACATTTTTTCATGTGGTACATCTACTGCATGTAACATGCTCTTTGTCAGGATTCATCTGCTCTGCACTGCAAAATACCACCTTTAGATTTCCTTGCAGCTCCCTTCTTTATTTAAAGTGGCATTGAGCTAATATTTACGAACTTTTCCACTGAAAACAGAAACTCTTCCCTTGCAAACACTGCAAACTTTATGTCCCCACATATGTCTGAAAAACCCCGCGTGTGTATAGCTTAGAGCTTAGTCCACACTACTCCAATTTTATATTTGCTTTCATTCTGCTTAGCATCCAAAAAACCTCAAAGGAGGCCAACAAAAACCAGCAGCACTTGTATCAAGAGATTATGTTGGACCTTGAATTTATTCAGCCTTTCTGCAATGAAATGAGCCATTGTTGTCGCGGGCGATGCACAACGCAAAGCAGCTTCACCAGTCCCTGCACGTGGCAATGGGATCCCTGTTTCCACTCACCGAGTGGTAGCACAAAGCCACGTGTATTTGCCCAGCATATATCCTTACCTTGGCTAAACAAGGAGTCAGAGATGGGCTGCCCGAGGTGGGACATCAGCTTGTGCGGCAGAAGGCTGGCAAACCCTTAGCAAGTGATTTTCCAGTAGCGGTGCCAGTCATTGTCACAAGAATAACTGCGTGGTTTCTTCCCAGAAAATCTTGGGAAGATTGTCTTCTTGTCTTTTGTTGGCTCACAAGCTTGGCTTTCCCTGGATTCTGCTGCCTGCGGGGTTATGAAGTGATTTTCCTAGCTGCTTCTCTGGCAGCCCTGGCAGAAGCAGCAGGTAGCTTCCCAGCAAGTTTCCGTAGCTCAAAAGGGCAGTGCGAGGTGCCTGCTTTCCTTGGTTTGTTCCTCACTGCTCGGTGACCATGCAAGGCTGAAATGGTTTGGCAGTAAGGGTCAGTAGTGACCTATAGATAGGGCTAACTAAAGGAAAATTAGAAAACGAGGTGTCTTTTTATCATTTATTGCGTTTATTGAAAAGTAAATAGTGGGAGAGAAAGGGACCTGAAACAGGAATTATAGGCTTCAGCTGCACTTTGAAAGCAGTTGGAAATGGGGCTGTTTCCCCCATACAGGTCACTTTTTGAAATTTCTGTTTGCTTTTAAGACCAGCACTACCTCTCTTAATATACAAATGCTGTCCTTAAATAATCGCAGAGTGAACAAGTCTCCATGCTCAGCCCCCTGCCGTGTTCCTGGGATGCCCTGGTACTCCTGGTACTGTTTGCACCTGGTCCCCAGCTGCACGTGTTATGCAGCTCCACGTATGAGCAGCCCTCATCTCAGCGCTGTCTTATCTGAGCTGAATGTAGCCGGGCTCAATATGGAGGAAGCAGCGATACGGGAGAAATTCCTCTGGGGTTTATTCAGTGTAACCGCCCTTCTGCCAAAAGCTGTTGCAAATCCTAAGCAAAGTCTGAGGCCGCGAGGCTTGGCCATGCTGCTGGTGCTGATTATGTTGACTTACTGTTTGTCTCCCTGGAAAGGAGCAAGATATATTGAGACACTGGTGTAACAAATCCCTGCTTTATTAGGCTGCAACCCTGAGCTTTTATCCCACCCAGAGCTGGCTGCCGTTTATCTCAAAGTTGCCTGCACAGTGCATAACTCACCATAAATGATTTTGCCTTCTGAGCTACACGGTCACCTCCTCCCCAACCTTACTTCCTCAGCCCTGAAGTCCAGCAGCAGAGCTCTGCTAGCTGTTAACCCGTGCCTTTCCCCGAAACAACCTGAAAACCCAATGCCTACCACACTCAGTATCATATGCACAATGATGCTGTGGCTGGTTTCAGGCATGCTGAAACGCCCTTTTTGTTACAGATAGTGAAGAAGACACAACTTGAGTTTTTTATTTTTATGTCTCTCGAGCATCCCTGGAATAACTCATCGCCATATAATTCCTTCTTCAGTTTCTGACCAGACTGCATTGTTTCAAGTCATGTTTTTCTCCTATCTCCAAAAAAGTATAGCCACCAGGAGTAAAGGACCCCTGATCTGACAAATACACACTCGTCAGGGAGTTCCGTGCCCACCTCTCTCACATCCTTGGCTCTGGTACTTTGAAGATCACCCACATTTCTCTCACTGAGTTATTCACATCATATTCCTGAACTTACTGCAGAAGATGAGTCTTTCAATGCTTTACTTTTTTTTTTTTTTCTTGGTCAAAAGCTGAAGTCTATCATCGGGAGTGTGGAATGTGAGGGGAGATTAATCCAAACCACATAATTCACAACAGCATGAAACCCACCTACATCATTTTCGCTTATAGGTAGAAGTAGGTCTGTAGGTCACACAACCACCTTCCACATACCACCGAAGCGTATCATGTAACAAGACTCCTGATATGAAACAGTTTTGGAATCAGTCACAGTCCAAACAAACACTCTTAGAATATGATCAGATTAAGTTGTTTAAAGTAGGGGGCATGTGGAAGTCATCACAAGCTGACATCAGATGTAAATCAGGCCTCTGCTCTGAAGGGGCTGAACACAGGGTAGGTTGTAGTGTAAGCTCAGCAACTTTCCTGGGCTATTTCCTGTTCTCAAATGTTTTAGCAAAATGCTTTTAAAAATGCGATAGAGATCCAGAAGGGTTTTACAAAGTGCTGTTAAATGATACCTATCATTTTACTAGCTGCTGGGGTGGCTACTTCAGAAAGCAGAATGCAAGTAGGGAAAAAAAACCTGCAGTGTTCTCTGTTGAGCAGGAATCAGACCTCAAACATACTTCAGATTCAACAAAGTATGTCCAAAGGGAAAGCCTACCCGAAGCATGTCAGGAGACCCAAGAGGACCTTCAACATTTTGCAGAACCAGTTTTCCAGCGAAGCATGCCCTTGCCAAGGAGGCATGTTTAGCTTCCTACAGACAGTCCAGGAGATCCATTACAGAAGATATCTGCGGATCACGATACTAGAAGCAGCAGTTACCTTCTACAGGCATGCCCTGTGTGTCTTAGATGCCATCAGAGACGTTCAGAAACATCTCAGAGGTAAAAATATAACTATAATAAACTAGTTTAAGGCGATTGGGAAAATAACAGCGATGACCTCGCCTACCATGTCTGATGCACCAGCAGACAATTCCTTTCACGCGCCTTTGCAAAGTTTGCAGTGTGATGATCAGAAGAGTGAAAGCAGTGCACACAAACACTCAGCACACCGAAGGGAAGGCATTACTCACTGGTGCTGTCTGCTGGACAGGAGAGGAAGCTGCTGGACTCTTCCTCAGAGCCCCTGCTGACTTCCCCAGCCTGCAGAAGGGCCTGGGCTGCCTCCCCACCCCGTTTGCTCCCCACTCTGCACAGCACCACAGCTGCTGTCACCGGGCTGAGCAGCCCCACAAAGACTGGACCTGGTGGCCTTTGGTCAGGGCAGGGAGCATGAACTGAGAGCAGCGAAGGGGAAAGCTGGTTGTTAAATAGATTTTCCATGAACATGCTGGCAAAGGAACAAATACCCTGACATTTACCTTTTCCTCGCAACCTTCCAGGAACAAAACACGCTAAAATGCAGCTGAATGCAAAGACAAGTCTCCTGGCTCTTGTGGAAACGGTCCTTGGCAAGTTTGTCAGCAACTGCCTGTACCATTCTGCTAGTGCGTGGAGGGTATGAATTAATTCCCCATGGCTGATCCAACCCTCTAACCCCGCACAAATGTCTGCACCGAAACCAAGAATTTCCTTGCTCCCAGGCAGGAAAGGTTAACTCCTTCCTTGCTGAAACTGCAGCCTTCAGACACACACTGATTTTCAGAGCCATTCAGCCAGCAGGAGCACAAAGAAACTTCAAACGGTCTTCAGGGTCCGCATCCAGTTTGGTTTTTGGAACGAGGGAGTTCTTCAAACAAAATACCACAGGTCTGGTAGCACTTGTAAAGCACTGTACAGCACTGAGGGAAGAGCAGCTTTCCTCTGTAGTTTGAGGCAAGAGGGTGATTTACAGGCATGCCCAAGTGGTGTTTGGGATGAACAATGAAGCCCAACCTTCATTTCTTGTCACTAAGAGCCCTGAAAGCACATGGCATCCCCATCAGCCTCATGCACCTGATGCTCAGAGACTTCCCCTTATTTCTATTCATCTCATTCAAGGACCACTGGAGAAACACCACCCCAAACAAGCAGTGTCTGAGGAAGACAAATGAGCTTTCGTGGAGCTGAACATCTGGCCGACTGCAGAGGGATGGGGATGCAGAGAACCCTACCTCCAAGCACATGGGCAGGCACAGAGTCGGGGCAAAATCCTGCGAAACCTATTTCCCATTGGCTCCATCACGCATAGTCCACGGGAGCAAACCAGCAGGACTCACAAAGCATTATTTGCAAATGTAAATCAAGCTCCAGAGGCATCTAAATACTTAAAAAGACAAAGATGCAAATCGTTCGGAAGGACATCAAAAGCTAAGAAGAGTTTTAGCTGAAGGCAGTCAATCAGTGCTCTGGGAATTAGCAGGGTCTTTACAATGGCTAAGGGAGGGTAACCAGGGGTTCGGCATGGAAATTCAAGGATTAAAGACCTTGGAGCTAACCTGTTCTCAGGATAATGACGACAGGAATGTGGGCATAAGCATTTGCTTACGCTTTTGCTGTGTGGTTTTAAGCAGGGGCAGGCCAAAAAGCCCGACTGATCTTCAGGGCCATTTAAGGTAAAACGCACATCTTGGCTTTCCCAGTTGCTCCCAGAAATATCTGGAATGCACGAGAACATTTTGGGATCCAGCTGATAATGAGTGGTTTTCACAGCAGCCACGTGCTGCTGGATTGATGGGAATTTCTCTGCAGCAGGGCTGTTCGCCCAAGGAGCCTCCCTAGCGCTGCTCAGAGCTGGCCCTCCTTCCAGCTGCACACACATGCCGACATTGAGCAAGAATAAATGTGCTAAAGCCCACTGAAATTCAACTGGCAACCTCTTCAACATCTTTTTTCCTCCTGAAGTAGCGTGTTAGAGACAGCCATGCCGGATTTTTGCGCTCAGGAAGCTGGGCAATGTGCTGCTCAGGATTTAGGAGTTTTAGGATTTGGGTGGCTCTGCACACCACAGTGCTGATGGGTGCCCAACAGTCCTCCAGCTTTCCTCCTGAGCTGAAATATTCAGCACCGCATATTGCACAGCCTGAAATATTAAATAGCAGCTGGCCGGGGGCTGGGGTTTTGTTGTTGTTTGTTTGTTTGCTTTGCTCTGGTTTTCAAATTCAGTCATTTCCAGGGGCAAAGCTAGGGAAGAAAGCTTCACCCACCCACACAGGCAAGGAGAAGCCAGTCCTTCCACGCAGCAGCTCCAGCACATTCATCTCTGGGCGATTTGGGAGGGGAGGAATTTGACATTAAATCGTGAGTGTCAACAACGTACCAAGAGCTCTCTGACATTTCAATTCCATTCCCCAGATGGGTCTGGTTGTTAAATTCCCAGAAGATGGAGCACATTCCCCTGTAAGCGATACCCGCAGACCACCTTGAAACTGGATGCAAGCTGCAGGGAGGGAGCGGACGTCCCCGGTGCCCAAAAGTCGGCGGTGGGAGGTTGGCCGCAGCTGCAGGAACGGGGCTGCAGCAGACAATGAGCGGAAGAAAGGCAGATAAGCAGCCAGGAAACAGGCAGGAGAAAAATGTGAGGCGGCAGAAAAGGGAGAGCTGCAAGGAGAAGAGCAAGACCAGCATCCAGCAGCAAACAGGAGGGAAGCCTGTATTGGAAAGAAAGCCCTCAGGAAACGTTGGATGGGGTGGCTGAGCAAGGGTGCTGGGGGAAAGGCTCCACAAGGAAGGAAAATGCCGGCAAGGGGGAGCAGAGGGACGAGCATTCTCTCTGTGAGGACTGCTGGGGGATGGAGGAGCCTGGTCATCCCGTGCCATGGTGACCAACATCCAGTTAGAGTCTGCAGCAAAAAAACGGTGCTTGACTTGTGATGGCGTGATGCTGCCCTTAGTTACACATGTTCTTTATTTTATCCATGGGATCCCAATTTTTCTCTCTTTAGCGCTCACTTTCCCTCCAGCAGCAGCTCCTAAAGCTGCCGAGCAGCCACCAGTTGCAGTTTCAGCAGTGGGTCTCACAGGAGTGAATGGATTTGTCTTCCCTGAGAAATGTTCATCCCGTCTCCTCCAGCTCCAGCTCCCCACCTTGAGACCGGCCATCGCAGAGGCTGACATGCTGTGTCTCACCGCGTAACACCTCACGTGCCATCCTTGGTAGCCACAGAGAGGCTGCCCATTAAAAAATATTGCTGTTTTAACCTGGCTTTGGGCTCATTTCCGAAGACAGCACACAGTGTTCGTTCATCCTTACTATCCCCTTGCCTTACCTGCCCAATCTGCACTGCAAACCCCCCAGGGTGTTGATTTTGGCAGCGCTCTCTGCACATTGTGCTGTCTGGTAAGCTGCTGACCGCCCTGGCAGCTCCCAGGCTGGGGTCCCTGCAGTCAGCAGCTCCCTAGCCAGCCCCACATTTGTTCACGGTTTAACTTGGTGCAGACGTATTTATTCCCAGCATTGATATTACACTCTGCTAATACTTGTTCTCAGGTTTGATGCACCAGAATCTTTAAAAACTAAAACAAACCCCATCCCGATTCTAGTTAAGTCATATTACACAGTATTGCTCTTTGATGCCTTCCCCTCCCTTTGAAGACACTGATGCTTTCCCTTCCGCTTGAGTCCCGACCCCCCAGCACACAGCCCGAGGATCCTGATTTGGCATTTTTCTCAGAACAAAGACTCTGAGAACAAGAGGCCTTTATTCTTCCTACTTCTGGCACTCCCTCTCCCAGAGCTGTTAAAATGCACAGTGCTCTCATTCGCGCTAATTTGAAAGTTGTTTTCACCATACAGACGCTGCTTACTCTTGGCTTTCCTAGGAGGAATCGCACGTCAAAACAACCATGCGTGGACTGAAAGGAAGGCATGTTATTGCCATGCTATTTCTAACATGCCCAGCACCTTCTGTGCAGATGTATTAACACCACGAGTGAACCCCTGCCAAAAACTTGACATGGCCTGTGAATAGCGACTGTGGTGTTTATTCCTCCTGCCTTCTCAGCTGCCGAGCTGTGATAGGAAAGGGTGCCTTCTGATAAGCAACATGTCAGGCTAATTATCCACAGGGATTTTAGGCTGCATATTTGCTCTCTGGAATAATATAACCCAGATGTGGGAGAGGCATGGTTTCAATCAATCCTTCTATACATCCCATGACACTTGGTCACATGTGCGTGCATAGGTATGTGCGGCACCCACTGAAACACCCGCATTGTACACAGCTAATAAGCCGGCTTGCACACTTTCTGTTGTTGTTGTTATTTGCACTCCTTTTATACAATTTTAGTGCTGCCTCCAAAAAAAAAACAAAAATCTCTAAACGAGAAAGATTTTGCATTTTAAACTGAAATAACTAAAAGCTCACGGTCATTACAGAGTACTCTTTCCACAGCTACAGAGATTTTCACAACAGATTGATGACAACCCTCAAGTGATTTCACTGCAGGTGAAGATGGAGAACGAAGAGATACACACTGCCTCACTGCTGTTAGAGGAGCTTGGGGAAAAGAGGGAAAATAGCTTTCTCTCCAGCATCTGGACAGCCATTTGAAGAGACTCACCAGCAAAGCCCCTGCTTGGTGCAGCCCATGATGTGACTGCTGTAGCAGGTATGAACAAGCCCCCCTTACCTCTTCAGCTGCTCTCCTAGCTGAGCAGGAGCGAGAGGTGACCAGCTGTCCTGACGAGCGTGCTGCAGAGAAACCAACCTGCTAACACCTCCACTCGCCTTCAGAGGATGTCACGGTGCCCCCCTGTCCTCGCTGGAAATGCACAACAGCAGAGATGAACAGCATTAAAAATATCTGCCCCAGTTTCTGGTCATCGTGTTGTCGACTGCACAAAGACTGGGCGCGAGTTCAAGCCGAACAAATAAAGAAAGCAGTAAGGACTTGAAGCTGACTGCAAACCAGCTCTTCTCAATAACTGAAGTGGAGCTACTGCTTTCCTTCTCCTTGTCCCCAGAAGGCATTATTGTCCCTTTGTCCCCAGCTAGTGTGAGTAAAAGATGAATAGAGAGTATCTTAGCTCCAGAGAGAAATGGAGCAGATGCTAGATGGGGAGGAGGACCTTTACAAGCAATTTCATGGAGTTACATACTACCTGTTAGCAGACGCTGACTTTTTTTGAGTGAAGTACTGGGGTAATGACGAGGGAGTAGCACTAGGCAAAGCTCAATAGAATTTGGGGACAAAACAAAACAAAAAAAAATCATACCACAGAATCTAAAATACGTGAGACATTAATCTCTAGTTGAGACTTAATTAAGCAGGGTGCAATACTGCAAACTTACTAGCTTTCTTCAGACAGCTCTGAGGATGGGGTTATGAGCACAGCAGCAAGCAGGACCACTCAGAAGTTTGGTTATCTTGGCATCTTGTGCAACAACCCTTCCTTCTACTATGAACTGCCTACTATTCACTGCATTAAAAAGAAGCCCAAAGCTCAGTAAGTAAATATGATTGATAACATTGGCAAGGGGCCTCACAGCACTTGCTGCTTACTCAACTCTTGGCTCCTCTTGCTGCTGCAGTGATGATGTTGGTGCTGATGTACCTGCTGGACCCCACCACAGGCAGAGAGACCTGCTTGCTGACAGCATGGCTGGAAAAAAAAACAACAGGAGCCAAGCAACAGAGTAGATGAAGAAGAATAACGTCCAAAATAGACCACAGCAAAGTTTCCAGATGTTGTTTTTTTGTTTAAATTCAGCTTTTCCTTTGAAATCCCTTCCACAGCTTCTGATCCAGCCTGCGCAGTATCTGGAGCAAACACTGAACCAGCTGGAGACTTAATGTCACTTCAAACCTTCACAACCCATCTCCTCCCTACACTACCCCTTTATTTAAAAGCAAAAAAACAAAACAAAACAAAACAAAGCAAAAAGAAAACTCAACAGATTGCAAGTTTTGCAGGACACAGGTCTATGTTTCAAGTTGCCTGATATCCACACGGAGGGAAGACTTGCCCTGAGACCTTTGGTTATTAACTGGAATCTTAAAATAACATAATATTATAGATGTTCCCAAATACTTCTGGGTTTACTTGTTATCAGCACATTTTCAACCTAACAACTGCAGCACTTCTGTGTTAACAAGAGGCAGCCCGAATGCATTTAAGCGTGCTAGGGTGACCACAGAAAATACAAGCTGAGAACCCAACAACCATTTGCATCTCGAGTAGTTCCCCTCTGTAACTACACGTGGAGAGGACTTACTTTATTTACATCACTTTAATTTCTTTTGAGCAAGAGAGAATAGAAAAACAGAAGAACAGAGTGATAATTTCAAATACGTTGTTACTATCTGCAAAGAATTTTATAAAAGTACAAAAACAAAGGGGTTTTGGTTTTTATATTTTGAACAGCAATATAAAAATATGATGTTGGTTCAAAAGTCAGATAAGGTCCATGCTGAGAACTACAAGATTTTTATTGGACGTATTTTACTGAGCATTGAACACTTGCTTATGTAGGCACAGATTGAAGAATAAAACCACAAAATCCAAATGATAAAGTGCAGACCTGTACTGAGGAGCAGGCCTGGTAAGTCAGTCTATTCCTACAACTCAGCAGAGAGAAGGAAGAAGAGGAAAAAAAAAAAAAAAAAAAAAAAAAGAAACTGCCATTATAAGAGAAGAAGTGTATGATAAATTAAGGCCTGGGGTGGCACGACTGTGAGGTTTCCTACAAAGTCCAGAGAGTATTCAAATTTTATTTTCTTTTCCATTATTTTTCCAGAAGTGCCATGTGACTTGAACTGTGTGTAAATTAATACATATATGGCTATTTTGTTTCAGAATTAAAAATTATGCACTTACATCAACAAATTCCCCTCCCCAGCAAGGGGTTTCTGCAAACAGTGGCCATGGCTGTGACGAGGACCGGCCCAAGAAAGCCAGTGGGGGTTGTGATTTAAAGAAGGGTTGTGCCAAATCTCCTGCTTGCACCTGTTCTCCCCCAAAGAAGATCTGGGAGATAAAATGGCAACTTCAGCACATCCTGACCTCTCCCCGCCTCGTAAGGGCAGTTTTTTAGTAACAGAAATATATATTTATATTTCCAGAGCTTGCACACATCCAAAACCAAACCAAACCAAAAAGGCAGAAAACAAGAGGAAGAATAAAAACTAATATAAGCTAAAACATTATTTTGTAGTAAACAATAGAATATAACGTGCAATAGTGCAATTTCTCCTTTGCTGCTCCAACAGTGAAGTCTTGACAGATAGTCCACTGAATTTCGGCATAGGGCACTTCACTTCTAGCTGCGAGCTTGCCGGGGGTTGCTGGCCTTGCCGGGCTTGGGCGCTGCATCACTTTGTCCTGGCTCTCCTTTCCCCTTGCCGAGGTGGCGGAGCTTTTGATCCCAGCGCTGCGCATCAAAATGCAGACGAATTGCAGAGAGTTAGCACAAGAAGGAGCTAAGTTTTATAAATATTCTAAGTAGGACAACTACGTGCATTTGCAAGCAACACTGACCAAAAAAAACCTGTAATTGTTTCCCACGCGATACCCCACGTTGGGCCCAAGGGGAGGAATGTGAAGTTGTAAGTATTATTATTTCGAATGGAGAGGAGCATCCATTCCCTGGCCTGATTTTCTTGTATATTCTGTGAATGAAAGGGCCAATGCAAGGTACAACAGCTTCAGCAAAAGTGTTTCACCTTTTCATCAGCTTGTGCACCTCACTAACATAACACAGTCTGAAGTTATGAAGCCATCAATGCCCTAAATTCCTAATCAGTAATTTCTTGCCCTTTATACTTCAAATTATACAACTAGTTTCCTGATGCAAGCACCACTACTGTACCAGAAATCATTTCGTATAGTGACACAAAAACCTTTGTAAGCCTTATCCACAGCTAATATCCATCAGGAGCTACCAGAACTGGAAGTGTGGCAAAAACGAACAAGATTAAGAAATCACAGGATTTGGAAAAAAAAATTAAAAAAAATAAAAATGGAGCTCAGTTATTGCTTTTTTATATCCGTGGGCCTCTTTGCTGCTGAGGGTTTAGAGCCATCACAAAAATGCTCTGCATATTGAAACCCGTGGTGGGCAGAAAAACAACTGAATTGAACTGAAACCAATCCTCGATACAAGGCAATCCCAGCTGTGCAAAAAGTGAGAAAATAAGTGAGAAAATAAGTGAGCTTCCAAGAAAGAAACCATAAATCACCCTGCCACCCCCAGGCTGGGACTAAGCAGAGATCAGCCCACAGCAGCAACGCGGTGTTTGCTCTGCGGCACTGCATCTTGGAAAGTTCTGCCAAATCAAACAGCAACTTGGAATAAGATCCCCATATCTTTTCCCTCATGTAATCTCTGTGGATGTACCAAATCTTGTATTTGTAATGAGAACAGTATTTCCCTGCCAGTCACCATTAAAACAGTTGAAGAAAGATTTCAGTGGAAGAGGAGCCTGGTTTGCACAGGCACAACCACTGTGGTAAGACAGCAGTTAAAAAACTGTTTGAAAATAAGAACAATCTGTGTAAAATGACACTCCTAGCAATGTCAAAATCACCGATACTCTGCTCTGCATCAAAGCACAAAGGCCATGCTTCCAGGGCTTGGAAGGCATTAGAGTACTTTACAATTAGAAAACATTATAGAGTATATTCTCATATATCGTTTGCCTTCGTTACTTCCAATTGGATACTTTGCATAAAATGCAAGACTTTCTTATTATGCACCTCCATCATCTAAGCCAGAGAGACAAATTTACAATATCTGCTAACCCCCATAATTTGTGAACTAGATTTCAAGAGTATTAAAATCTGAAAAGTATAATTCTGACTTAGTTTGGAAGACACTTGTAAAGCCTTCTCTTTTTCACTAGCTGTACAATCCCAATGAAGTACGCAGCATTGCAGAAGGCACAGTTTGCCTACAGAGTTAAAACACTCACTCCTATTAATTAACTGGGCTCAGCATGGGCATTTTCTTTCTTAATTTCGACAAGCTTTGGTAGCTGTTTCATGGTATCTACAACATTTGGCTTCTGGTGAGCCATTTTCTTACCTTGACTTTTTTACCCAGTCGATCCTTCCATTTCTCAGCGATGGAGCCTTCCACCAAGAGTAACCTGCAGAAGGAGACAATCCAACATCAGCAGGTACGCACTACCTGTACAACCCCAGAGCTCTGTGACCCTCTTCAGTCCCCCTAGTAGAGAAGATGATTATTATATTGGAAGGTGATTCAAAGAGTGACACCAAGTTTCTCTTAGCAGGTGACTCTATGCAAGCTCCAGGGGCAGGGAAACAAACCACAGAAAACACCTCGAGGGTAACGCCGCAAGTTACCTGGAGCGCTCCTCGTCTTCGTAGCCCATGATGATGTACTCTTCGTTGGCACTGAGCGGGGGGCACAGGCAGCCGGAGTTTGTGTAAAGGTTTACAGTGTCCTTTGGGATGTTCACAAGGGAAGATTTGAGAATCTCCTTGACTTCCACGACTGCAGTGACGTCGTGACATTTAGTCTTCACCTCCTTCACTTTCGCCCGAATGACTGGGAAGAAATGACAAGAAGTATAGTTAACGGCAGTGGATAATGCAGGTCACCCGGGGTGGTTCTCAGTGACCTCTGGGATTAGACTTTTGTATGGGCCATTATCAGGAGCTTAGCTGGACTCGAGCAACCCCCCTGCCCCCATCTCTCCACTGCTTCACCCTCCACCCAGAGGCTGCAGGTAGCTGGGTATATCTCAAAACATTGTGGGTCTCAAATAGGAATTATGTTGGATTTGTGTCCTATGAAATTTGGGCTTTACTTTTAGCATCCCCTCCTCTTTGCTCTTTCCACTTCATGCATTTAATTCATTCCTTGTGTGCCCTTCTTCTCCCTTGTGCCACAACTACTCCTCCTTTGACTGCTTGGAGTACATGTGACCGAACTTAATTTGTCACTCTTGGCCTTTCACGAAATGTGCATATGCATGAAAACTTATTGTATCGCTATCTCTGCTGGATGACAGGCCCTTACCTTTTTGATTCTCTCTCCAGTGACCCAGCACCAATCTGCTCTGTTCTTTATGAACTCCAAATGCTCCTGATCTTGACCTGGTGACCTGCTTAATTGTTTCTTCCCCTGCCCTTTCTTTTTGCCTTAAGTTGCACAGGAGGGAAAGTTGCCTTTCAAAGACAACAGACTTTTGGGCCTCTCATGGTGACCAGTGAACTGATGCCACATGTAAATGCAAAGCAAATCCAGAGGTCACACTCTAGAGAATATCACATCTTTAACAGCTTGCAAATGAAAACCATTACAGATCTGAAAACTGTGGACTAGTACAACTCATCTCTTCGCATATATTGTCCATGAAGACAATCAGCCAGCACATACTGCAGCCACATTAAAAACAATCAATAACTGGTATGCATTTAACATAATTTATCTAGTGATCCTCTTTCTTAAGACCTCTTAAGAGTTTAAAACAAAATCCTACTTCAGTTTGGTGTTCTTTCCAATGCATTCTGAAACCTCTTCCACAAGTGAGAAAAGAGGGATAAAATATGACTGAGAATACAAAGTGCTGAGGGGTCATCTCCGCCAGCTCGCACACAGCCACCTGCAGCACGCTCAGTGACCACCAAGTGCAGCTGTGTAATCCCACTACAGACCAATCAGTCTGTAGCAAATCCCCAAACAAACCCCAAACAATGCAAAACTAGTCACCTCAAATACATCAACAACGTCTGACTGAATGCAGCTACAAGCTTTTAGCTTTCCATAGGATTTATTTTTAAAAAGAAGCTTATATGGCAACAGTTGGATAAATGCATAATCTTAATAAATATTAAGCAATCGGTACCACTGAAATGAAGTGTTTAAGTTCAGTGAACTTCAGGCAGTTCACATGAGTAACAGGAGCAAGAACAGACCTGACTGTTCAGTTCCCCTAAGTGATACGTATTCATCAACCTCCTTGGCTTAATTTGGTTGGAACAAGCAGCATGAATAGAAGTAGCAGAGTGGACCTGTGATAGAAAACCAGGGCAACCTGGGCAACAGAGGACATAATACAGACACTGTGCACTTTTACTGGTGTTAGTGCCAGTGTAACACAGCTGGAAAGACGTTCATTGATGGCTTCAACGCACAAGAAGGCAAAAGCCTAGTATGTCTGTAAGATGCCAGGGTGAGTTTGCAGGCCTAAGAATTAGCAAAAACATCCCTTCCTGTGCAAGCAGAACGCATCGGAGCTGTAAATACAAGAGGAGGTTCAAGCGCAGCAGCCCACAGTGTCACTTCTGCCAAATGACTTTTCGCACTAAAGAAGTGCATGAACCCCAAATGCCCATGCTGACACTGAATTAACTACCACGCAGTGTCAACAGAGACACTCTTGTACTACCCTATTAAGCTAATCCCCTTCATCCCTCTACAAACACTCTCAGTTCTGAATTTGGAAATGTTTCAGGCCACATCTGTAACAAGTACTACTGGATTAACCATCGGTAATTGGGTCCATGGGCTATTGCTGTGAAATTCTTCCCAGCCCCGTTTAATTCTCTTCCTGTAGCCTTCTCCTAAAGGGTTTAGGAGCTGGCCACGCGGCTGTCCTTACCGTAGTTGTAATTGTTGCGTAGATAGGTCTTCTGGGTAGCTTTAATAGGCTTGCATTTGCAGCGCTCTACAAAACAGAAACTTTTGTTTAGAAAGAAAACAGCATTTGGTCACTGACAATCTCCCCCAAACCCCACGGTCACACCTGACAAGTATCTCCCTGAATTTACTTAGTACAGAGAAGTCAAATGTTAAAAAGCACAGGGTACTTCTGCTGGAAGATGTTCTGAAAGTGAGCGGCAGAGGTTTCCAGAAGAAAATGGACAAGATGAAATTAAAAAAAAAATGAATAAAAACAAACAAAACAACAACAAAACCCTAGCCTCCAAAAAAAAAAAAACAACCCACAACCCTTTTTTTTCATGTATGTCCTACAGACAGTGCTTCATCTAAAATACAGATCCAGCTGAGAAATTAAGGGCTACATCCAGCACAGGGCTTTGACACATCCCAGGGCATAACCTTCAGGTCTCGTGTCAGTAGCAGAGAGTCCCTGGCCAAGAGGGCACACCAACCAGTGGTCAGGCAGGTTACTCATTCAGGACTTGCAGGAAACCCACCTGGCACTGGCACTATTATTTCATCCTAAAGGTATAAGCCACGTAGCAGCAAGGGATAAAGGCAAGAAACCAGGCTCCTTCACCTCAGGGATGCTGTTTCCTCAGTTCCTAACTCATTTCGCTCGAAACAACCTAAGGAGGGGCAGTGCTGAATTCTCCCTTAAGAAATTATGAGGACTGAAAATTCCTGGAGTAACAAATGTCTGCGTAGGTGTAACTAAAACAAGGAGCTACTCATGAGCCTGTGTTATGGAGTGTGGGACTGAAAACTGAGAGAGCCAGCGGAGGGAATGGAGGCATTGACCAGCAGGCAGCAGGGCCAGCAGCTGAAAACCTCGGATTCAGGGCAACAACCACCTCATTGAGCACAGAGCTCAGCAGATGCCTGCAGCTTGCGCTTTCCAAGGAGGAAAGATCAGCAGCTTCTTGGCAACATCCCCTAGAACCCACTGTGGTTCCACCAGCACACTCGCTGTCTAAATTGGAAAGAGTAACGTGGAGAGGCTGCCACCAGCCTAAAACCTACACCGTGGGTCATCGGCCCTGGGTATAATGGGAACAACACCGGAGATAAAAACACTTTCATTAGTACCCGGAGAGTGCTAATGCTGGAGCCCCGGGCTCCTACCAATATTTCACTGCTGAAATTCTCATGCAGATATCCATTTCTTTCATGCTAGCATGCAATTAGCTTGGTGGCCTCTCACAGTCAGACCCAGCACGAAATGTCACCCATTTCCAACCGCAGGTCCCAGTGTTACACATAGGTGGTCATCCAATGTAATGCATCTCAGTGGAAACAAAATCTCCTTTGGGAAAGAACAGGTGAGCTGTGAGCAGGACTCTGGTGTCCTCACTCGTACTCTGTGTCCTAAATACCACCCCTGCCTCCTGGCTGCATTTCACCCAGCATCTGAGTGAAAGAAGACTCAAGACAGCTTATTTCTGTACAACACTGTTCTAAAATAATGACGCCGGGGATTTAGTTAAATCCACCACAAAGAGTTTGGGGAAGAACTTTTATTTTCTTTTTAAGACTTCTGCATTAAATACAAAGATGGTATCTTGCGGTTATGGACTTCTCGAATTATTATTTATTTTGGATTGCAAGGATTTTTGTAGCTGAAAGTACCAAAAATCCAGGAAAGAGAAGAACATCACACAAGAAGAGGATATTGTTTCCTTGAATTTCAAATGTCCTCAGGAATCTATATATAGGATCCTACAGACTTCAGCTTTTGTATGACTGTGTTAAAATAATATAAGCTGAGAAGGGAAGTGATTTTTGGCTTCTCTTCTGCCTGTGGGAGCTCATACATATTTTAGACTGAATTATGGCCCATTTTATAAGCTGCCTCAAGACAGGCCATACAAGAGGCTCCTACAACCCACACTCGCGCAGGCATCTCGGCATTCTTATCCAACACATTTTACACTCTCCTGCTCAGCAACACTTTGCTCTGTGGCACAGGTAGAAAAACATAGTCTAAATTACAGGACAAGAACGTATAGCCTCACATTTCCCTCATTTTAAGGTAATACTGGATTGCCTTTTAACTTTATTATTTGTTTTAAATTTGAGGAGTACCTTTGATTATTCTTGGCGTAGAACTTAGTGGATAGACCTGGCTGTGTTCTTCACAAAGGGTACCTTCCCTCTGTCCTCGTCCTTTACAAGTTTGTATTTCCGAGAACTTTACAAAATGATGCACTGTTTCTAGTTACTACTTAGAAATGCAGAGACTGGCACAGGGGCACTTGACAAGGTCAGCCAGCCGTAGAGCAAGAAGCAGCTCATCTCTCCCAACGCCTGGTACAGCGGCTTTCAACGGGAGCGCGATTAGAAAACACTCTTTTGATTGATGCATATTTCTTGTAAATCTGAGCCTTCCCAGAGCAGGGAACATCCTCAGAGGGCGGCTGCAAAAGAATTGTGTTAAAAATGCACTGTGTCTCGTGATGCTAAGGGCAAGTCCCATCTGACATGATTCTCTCCTCCAGAGCCACCAGAAGAGCTCTGAAACTGCAAATTCATTATAAACCAAACTCATTATAAACCAAGACAGGGAGCAGAGGCTCACATCAAGTTGGGGCTGAGATCTCAGCTGACTTTGCCATTAAATGTTCTTTTTTAATACAAGTCAACACAATACTAATGTATGCTCAGCATCTATACCATGGGAAACAGCTCCCTGTAAAAACCCAAACCAATGGATTACAGGGGAAAAGATTCTCTGCTGTAGCTGCTGTCTACAAACTGCCATCTTACATGCACGTGTGCGCACAGCATAAACATGTGCTCGAACCTGGCAAATGCTTCCCTGATAAGTTAATGGAGAAAAAAGCCTTGAAAAAATGTCTAAACGACTGAAAAGCATCTCAGGAAGCCGACAAAAATCTAGCTTACTTCCAAGAGGCAAAAAAGCCAGCTGAAATGGGCATAGCACATTGGACCACAATCTGCGTTCCGACAGTAAAAGCTAGCAAAAAGAACATTGTCCTTCTTCTTCATCAGCTCCATGCATCTTTACCCTCTCTTTTGGATGTGAGTTTTCAAGCCTGCATCCCTAAAGGCAGGCAGTTCTGAAGATACGTTTGATATTTTTGATATAAGGTGGCAGGAGATCAGTGCTGAAGTTAGCAAAACTTGGTATCTAACTGTACATTCCACAACCATATTTAGGTGCTTACATTAATAAACTGGACCTCAGCATGTACTGTAGCTGGTCAGCACCTCTGGGGAGGAAAACTTCCACGGGAATGGTAATAAAATTCAAGAAAACCTATAGTCATTGGCTTGCTTGAGCAACAAATGCACCTTTCTATAATCTGCTAGCTACTGAACTGGGCTTTGCTTTGCTTTGCACTGCCTGTGAATAGTGGCAGCACTCAAGGGATTTTACTCAGTTCCAGCAAAAACAAAATGAAACAACAACAACAAAAAAAGCAACGGGGGAGCTGTTGGAATAAAAACAGCCTCAGAAGGTCTCATTCTCCATCTCCTCAGGTTAACGGGAGTTTTGCCATTATCTACAGAGAGGTCAGAATTTAATTTGCAAGTCAGAATGAACCACAACCCTGTTTTTACCCTCAGTGAGTGAGAGAGCTAGCCGACTCACCAGTGCGCCACAAAGGGAATTAACATTAAGGAAAATAGGGCAGAAAGCACTGCATTTTTCCTTTTCGACTGAATCTCAAACAGCCTGCTTAAATCTAGCCTCTTTTGGCTAAAATGAATAAATAACAAAAGGAACATTACATCTCTAACTTCTGTCACTTTACTTCTGCAGCACGTTACTGTGAGCATCTGCAACTTCACTGCTTCTTTCCTAACAACTCACAGCAATGGTATTTATAGGTGTAAAGACGTTTCTTTTGGTACATACAATCCCAACGTCCTACCGTGTCGCTTTGTGGTTTAAACACTTGGGATTTTCATCACTGCAGTAAGCGTTGCTCAGTTCAATAAAAACTCATACTGGTATGCTAGTTAAAGCCTGCCAACAACTACAGCATTATTTTCCTCCCTGCATTTTCAGTTATGCATGGAAAAACAACTGGAAGAGCTGAAGCAATAATGACATTTTTGGTGGGAGGGAGGAAAATTCATGTAATGATCATTCTCACTGTTCGAGGCAGAACTCGTGAGACCAGCACGGCCACCTTCACTTCGTGGCAATTTTGCCCTGGCAAAAGCAGAAGAAACAAGAGCTGGAGGGCTGATTTGGCCAGAAGTACACAGGTTTACCAGCCCCAAATCTCACCTTCCCGTGATGGATACAGGTACCAGTCAAAAGCACAATCTACAAGATCTCAAGACAAAGCCAGGTATTTATGCATCACTTAGTACTGCTCTTACTTCATCAAGCATTAAAGGGACGTGCTTACGCAGCTCATTATACAGCTTTATAAAACCGTACTCACCGATGCCGGAGCCTCTACAGTTGCCATTATTAGAATCCATCGGGAAATCTGGCACAGATTCGTAAAATACAGAAAGAAACGTTAGGATGTTTAATAGTGGATTATTTCAACAACCCCCCATTGCAATGCTTTCTCTTTCTCTCATATTTAGTATATTAAAACTTAATGAATAATCGGATTGTGATGTTCCAGAGGCCAGCCTGTTCCTGCTATAGTTGACATCAGTTCTTATCTACGCTTCATCCAAACACGGCACACAACATTACGGGCTGAAGCAGATTAAATAGCCCATTTCCAGAGGTGCACACACTGGCAGGTTCAGGACAAGGAGGGAAATTTATGGCAGGAATTTGCAGCATCTACAAAAAGCACACGTAGTGTTTGCATTTCATTAGATGATGAAGGAGAAATTACTTTTGGTTTGTTTTTTTGGTTACTGAGGAAATCAAACCAACCACAATCGTATCATTGAAGCAAATGCCAAAACAAATGTTTCAGACCTTCCCCTTCCCCTCAATTTAAAAACATGCTGATTATTTGAAGGAGAGATAAAGAACAGGAGGAAAAAAAACAGGCCATGTGCCAGACTTCCAAATAACTGCTTTTGGATGCTCTTGTACATAGAATGGGCCTCGCATTGGTAAAATGCGCACTTTCAGATCTATTATTAAATTGCACAGTTCAATGGACTTACACACATACTTGGTCTTGAGAAACGAGTATGTTAATGCATACAACCTTGTATAAGTCAAGCAAAAAGACACAAGAGAAACAAGACTGGGGAGACAGGTAGCATATTTTATTAGAAGGACAAATAAAAATCCAATTTGTCCTTGCATTAAAAAAAAAACCAAACCACCATACCTTCATCTCAATGCATATTTATCTTTGTACTTTTCATTGCAACATGGAACTTGCCTTACATTAACAGAGATAGGCTAAAGGACTAGCAAGATGCAAGGAAATCTGAAAAACATGTAAATCACTTGCCTACTTAATGATTAACTTCCCAAAATTGGGACTTCAGAAGTAAGTGCTCCTACTCACTATGAAATTTTTGACTTTTTGCTCCTAATTAGCAAAAGATTTAGCAAACAGTATTGAATGATTGCATAGATGCTCCTTTACATCCAATACCTGGTTGCTACCTCAAATCAAATGCGTTTTCTTCCCAAAAAGCACCAAACTGCTGTGGTACATTAGCTTACGGAACAAAAACAAGGTTTTAATGGTGATAATTTGGTCTTCAGTAACCGTGTACTTCCATGGTAGCTGCAAGGCTTTTTCATGCTGCCGTCTAACAAGTCAAGTTATACACACTAATCCTTGCTTACGTGTTTCATTTGGATTAATCACTTGAATTTTAAAAAATAAGTTCCTATCATCAGGTAGAGATGGAAAATTCCTTCTGGCGTGGTAACAGCATGATGAGTGCTTGAGCCTCCAGCCTGGTACTTCGCTGGCTGCTCCCACGGCAGACACAAGTCTGCACGACCTCCCAGCAGCAGCCTCGTGTTGGGTTTCCTTGGCCAAATTCCTTGCTTGCTTTTAGGGCTGGCAGGCTTTGCAAATGCCCTAGACAACTCCTTCTGGTGCTTCATGTGGCCCAGCAAGCTCCAATCTTGACAAGATGTCATTAATAACCATTTGACATGAGAATAAATCTGTTTGTGAGGGTACAATGCCTGAATTGAAACCACAGCTTATTGAATTTGAAATCGAACCTACAGCTGGATCCCGTTTGGTACCATTCCAGCATCAGCTGAAGGTCCAGTTCCCTCCGGTATTACAGCTAAACACAAGCCAGAGCCACGCGCACTTGCCGTGGCCGAGGAACTCTCCTCAGAAGTAACGCTGATGCAATGAGGGTGGTGAACACTCAAGGTGCCTACTATAAGCCAGCCACCACAAACACGAACCAAACTGAATCTGCTTTCCACAAGACGTTCTCTTCCACTCCTAGGTACACAACTTAAATGCATTAATATTATTTTTACAAAACCAAATTCCAGCACACCACGACCTCAGCCCACTTCCTAATTCTGCACACGTTTGTTTGCCAGGCCACGTGCCCTACCCCAGGCCAGTGGCTATGGGTCTGTGAGGAGACAGCTGGCTGCACGGTGGGCAAGTAACTCCGAAGGTGTGTGCAGAGCGGCTGCAATTTCTGTGCTGTGCTCAGGCTGCGGCGCGGGGTGTGTTGTGCTCTGCAATTGTGCTCAGCGTGCCGTGTCTGCCCGTGAACGGCAGAGGAGTAAGCAGGCACCTTCGTGTCACTTCGTGACTCATCTCCTGACTTTGGAGGGCTGGGCACAGGCGAGTACTGGCCTTAAGGTGATGCTAATCGTCCTCAGGGCACTTCTGTGTGTTGAGGGATGAGCAGTTTCTACTAAGGGAGAGAAGCGCAGGCTTGTGCAGGCAGCTGGAGACCTTCCCCAGTACGTGACACGTCTGGGTAAAGGCTTCCCGCTCCCTCATCTTCTCCATGGCCACCAACAGGTCAGGCTCTCCTCACCTGGTCCCTTCCCACCCACCAGGGAAGGGAGGATGATGAAGGTCTGGGCCAGCCTGAGCAGCAGCCACAGCACCCCATCCGTCAGACAGGTGGGGGGGAACTTCTCCGTCAGGCTTGTCCACGTGCTGCTTGGACCTCCAGTCGTCAGGCAGACACAAGAAATTAAAAAAGCTATTTTTAAAAAATAAACAGCTGACTTCCTATTGTTCCTCTTCTCTTCAGCGTGGAGCTCCTTGCCAAGTTTTGTCTTTGCAAAACAATATTTTGAAAGAAATATCTGTCGGCGATGATTAGCAGAACTGCCAAAGAGGAAATATTCTCCAGAGCTCCGATTCAAAGGCTTCCTACTAAATCTTCGTTAAGAGTGGGGGATAAAATCCAAACTGATTTTTTCCAATAAGCTGTTTTAATTAATCATTTTTCAGAGGAAAGCTATTAAAACACTAACAAAGAGAGAAGATAAAAGCCGCTTGCATAGTAAGTGCGCAAGATAACAATTCTTGGACCACAGGTTTGGGTGAGAGCCTTGCGAAAAAGGAGCAATTTGGCAAAACTTACTTTTGAGCATACAACTCAAGTATCTTATCTAATTGCAAGAAAAGAAAAAGCACAAACAGCAGAAGTAATGTGAAGATCAGTCCCAGCTAAAACTGAATGCAGACCATGCGAGCCCCCAGGCCACAGGGCGGCTCCGTAGGCACACAGGACGCTGAGCCCCTCATCGCCCACTCCCACCAACACTGAGCCGGCAGCTTCAGGGCCATCACCAGTGCAAGGAGCAGAAGGTTTCCTCTCACTTCCACATCTGAGTTTGCGTTTGGAAACCACTCCTTTGGAAATGAAGTTCACAATGTGTGAAAAGCGAGCATGGGAAAGGGTTCTTTCGCTTCTTTTTGAAGCACACAGTGACAAATTCAGATACTGGGTTACTGTGATTTCATCTCGGTGTACAGGCAGATGCAGAGGACTCGGACTACGTGGAGAAACCACGGCTTCATTTAAGATCTGACAACACGTCTCCATCAATTAAATAATCTTTCCTGTTCATTAATGTTTAAGAGGTTGTATTTCTAAAGGGATTTGGGACTCTAATCCCCTGTTTATGATGATCACCCGAAATGGTTCTGACGCTTATTGCACACGTTTATGATGTTTCTCTTTTCTCCAGTATCTTGCTGACGGCCTGATGTGCCTTCACTTTTATGTCTACTTTTAATCCAGGCCGCTCTTCTTCCAGGTCAAAGGGATGAAATATGTGCAAGGATGAGCAGATGGTCTGGAGCAGCAGAGAGGCCACTTTGACTGATACAGAAACCCACAAGCACGTAAACTAGACACAGATCTCCTTGTGACAGGAGCAGGAGCACTCCTAGGGCAGCCTCCTAGGGCAGCAGCACGTGTGAGCTTCTCAGAAGTAACAAAACATTTAAGAAAATAAGATACAGTGAAATATGACTGCCTTTACCAAGGCACCACTCGCAATTGCCTACAGGGAAACATCAAGGACTGCAAAGTCACTCCTGCACCTACTGGAAAAGCTGGACGTTTCCCTATTTTCCTCAAGTATGGCCCACTGATACCATGACTTCAACACTTGCAGAGCCAGAAATTCAACCGATGGACCTGTTCCCTAGTACAGGCAGCACCCAGTTCCCCCTTCAAAGCAGGGACAAACACATCCCTGGAGACAAGCA
The DNA here is from genome assembly GCF_963932015.1 of Anas acuta. Taxonomy (NCBI): domain Eukaryota; kingdom Metazoa; phylum Chordata; class Aves; order Anseriformes; family Anatidae; genus Anas; species Anas acuta. The sequence goes on from NC_088984.1 coordinate 33,188,960, forward strand.
CAGCGCGAGAGGCAGCAGCAGACGAGCACGCAGGCTGAGGTGTGTGTGCATCTGAGCATCAGCAATGAACATTTTGGAGACCAGCACAAGCCCAGGGGTTCCCCCAGCCCCTCTTAACTCTAGGGCTCACAGGAGGAAAGCTGTGCAGGCAAACAAAGCAATTCCACTATCCTTAGCAGCCTTCTCCATCACGGACATAGCAGTGGCTATCTGATCCCCGGCAGGCACGGGGAGCACAACCGATGAGGAATCTTTCATCCCTTACCGTGATACCAACCAAAAAAAAGGAACAAGTGAACTTCACCTGATCTTCAACTTGGCATCAGCAAGAGCAGAGCCAAGACCAACTGCTTCAGTGGTGCGAGGGAGTGTTAGCAAGGTGTGTCCTCGGTCAGAGGAGCCTTTTCACATCATGTATCACAGACCCTGCTTTGCAAAAGTCTCTGCCTGAAACTTTTTGCAAAAGTTTCTGTCTGCTCTCTTAGATGGGGTCTACAAGCAGCCTGAGGTCTGGGAGTGCTGAGGAGATGCAGCAAGCGGGCATCCTGCGTGCCAGCCGTGCGGCAGCTCGCTCTGCCTGCCTGCTGCTTGGCTGCGCTCCTCTGTTTGGAGAATCAAACTTGGAAGTGTTCACCTCGCCTCTTCCCCGGGCAGGAATCCTTCCTCCCGCTCTCTCAAGGAGCATTTTCATTCCCTCAAGAAGGATTCTTTCAGCCCGGCGCATAATGCACCAGTTCAGCGTTTTCAGCCCCGCGATGAGAATGTCATCAGGTTCTCGTTCGCTGAAAGGCAGTGTTCATGGACCTGGCGCTGGGATCCCTCAAAGGGGTCATTGTGCCGCTGAGCTGCTCAGCCATAGGTAACTCGGGGGCACTTCCAGCAAAAACCTTCCTCCCTCCGGCTCTGACCGCGATCGCTTTCGGAGCCCGGCCGGCTCCGGACCCGTTCGCGAGGCAGCTCCGGGGGCGCCCGGGGCCCGACCCCTCCCGGGGGCACCCCGCGGGGCTGCAGCCCCCGGAGGCGGCCGGAGGGAGCCGGGGGGCAGGCGGGGGGGTCCCGGGGGCTGGGCGGGCACTCACCGGCACCCTCGGCGGTGACGATGGCCTCGGGGGAGATGCAGACGCCGCGGTCGTAGAGGGGCAGCTCGTCGCAGGCCAGGCTCTCGGGCCAGGCGTGGCGGTAGCGGAGCAGGACGGGCTCGCAGCCGGCTCGGGCTCGCTCGCAGACGGCCCGGCAGGGCTTGATGGGCTCCTGCTGGAAGTCGATGGTGCAGATGGGCGCGTACATGGCGCAGAGGAAGAAGAGCAGGTCCGGGCTGCAGTTGGTGCCCAGCAGCCCCTCGAACTGCTCCATGGCCAGCACGGCGTTGGCCTGCGTGCTGTGGTGCAGGTGGTTGGGCATCTTGGTGACGTTCCAGGGCAGCGGCCGGCACAGCGGGATGCGCACCGGCTCGCAGGCCGCCGCCCGCCCCGCCGCCGCCCGGCCCAGCAGCAGCAGCGCGGCCAGGGCCAGCGCCCGCAGCCCCCGCCGCATGCCGCCCGCCCGCCCGCAGCACCGCCCCGCAGCACCGCCCCGAGCCCCCGGCCCCCGGCCCCGGCCCCCGGCCCCGAGCCCCGAGCTCCGACGGCTGCGGGCCACCAGCGGCACCAGCGGCTCAGGGGCCGGGCGCCGCCGCCGCTCCCCGCTCGGCCCCGGGCCCGCCCCCGGGGCAGGGAGCAAACAAAGGAGCGGGGCCGGGCCCGGCAGGGATCCCCAACCCCGTCCCCTCCGCAAGGTTGGAGGAGGGAGAGCAAGCCCGCTGTGGTGTGCAGCGTGAAACCGAGACCCAGCCCCAAAAGGGACCGCGCTGACAGCGGCGGGCACGGGGTTAGCAGCAACGCCGTGGTAAAAGCAGGTCCCGGGGGGGCTGGGGGGCGGAGAGGGCTTGGGTAAGACCCCTAAATCTAAGGAACAGCAGTAAGGGAACGGTACCGCACCAAGTCATGTCCTAGAATAACGCAGTGCTCAGCAGGGCTGACTCAAATTTGCCCCCAAAGTAGCTCATAGGAGAAATCAAGACAAAGCTCGTTACCCTATCACACAAGAGCCATGCTAACCCACACCAAGTCGCCCTCATTACACTTATATAAATCCATTTAAATTTGTAAAAAAACAGAAAACAGTGGGGCTGTGGTGCTGGGAGGGCGGATTTCAGGGAGCAGGGGCTCGCTAACAGGGATCTGGGGGTGCCTGGGGGTGCCAGCCCCTGCATTGGGGTACACACACAGAAGGGCACGGGGAGGGCTGCAGAGGACAGGAACGGGCACGGACAGCGTTGTTCCTGCACCAGACGGCTGGGATTGATTTATTCCCTTGTTGGTTTTTCTTCCTCCCTTTCACAGGGTCTGTACACCCCCTCCCCAAGCTTGTTTCTCCCTCAGCGGAGGCAGACAAACAGCAACTGTTTGTTCAAGAAGCCAGAGTCAGCTCCCTGAGAGAGGCTGGTGGCCCCTGTGCTGCCTAGTGGAGACGAGCACGGCTGCCTGGCTTGCAGTACCTAAGGGTCTGGATCTGAAGGTGAAAGGAATACATCGAGGACCAGGAAAAAACACAAGGCAGGTGCACCTTTTTTAGTCTTTTTCCCTGGTGTGTAACAACTACCTGCAGGGAGAGGCCAAGTCCCGCAGTGCTGGCTGTGTTTGAGTTTCGGACACCACAAAACCATCTGTAGGGCAGGGAACAGCTTGCATTAGGCTGTAAGCACTGCGCCTTCCACCCTTCTGCTCACACACTCCCCAGACCCGGTATCTGCTCAGAAACCCAGCTGAGATGAGACAATACTTATTCAGAACAGGTTTTCAGTTTCCTAAGCCTTTCCATAGCGACCTCAGGATTACCCACATTTTAATTTCCTTACGTACACTGCCTTGGAAAATAAAAACACAAAAACCCACCCAAACCCCCAAACCTACAATACTTCTTTACATGGCAGTTACTAAAACCATAAAGCCATTGACTTACAGAGTCATAAAAATGGGATTTATTGTACATTTCCTGCTCCAGCTGGGGTCTTGTTACAACTCCCTCAGGTAGACAAAACACAGGGGACTATTAAGTTATTTTAATAATCTCTCAAGCTTCTACGTGGATGACTTGAAAACAGAAAGGAAGAAGAAAAGGTTCTTTCAATGCAGCCTCTTCCAGACTTGTAATTTTTCAGGCTGTTTTTATGAGACAGCTCATTATTAACTATCCTGTACCCTCGGGGTCTGCGTGCGTCCCAGAGACAAATTTTTCACCTTCGTATTTGCTCACATTACCTGTCGTCTTGAAATCTTAGCAAAGGGCTGTTTGCCTGGCACTTTGCATCCCGTTCTACTCTATTTCTATTTAATTCTGTTGAAGAAACACAGCCTACAGAAACATGCGCATTATGTTTAAACCAATATATGTGTGTGTATCTACCACTGAAGTCTCACTTTGCAGGGTGGATGTGTTTGCTGCTTATGACTTTCCTGGCTTTCCTGGCCATGTAGAGGCTTACACTTCCTTGCTAATGAAGTTTCCTACCTGCAGTGCTCTCTTCCCATCTGGGCGCTGGAAATTGCGTGATTTTTGCTGCAGAAAACCTGCAAGAGGTGTGTGCCTGACAAAGTGTTCAGCCACGCACGCCAGAGACTTGCAGCAGAAGACAGAAAGCTGAGCCTCATGACGCGTCTTTCGGACGATCCTCCCATCTTGTTTCAAGTGCAGCAGTCTTTCAGGAGATAAACTCTGCAAATTTAGGCATGGTAGATCTCAGCTGAAAGAGAAATGCTCCTGTTTGTTGTTCAGCTGGAATTACGTCCACAACTTGCCCCATCGCGGGGTCTGGCACGCAGTAGGTGCACACTGGAGGAAAGCAGAGGCTGGGACTCCCATCGTTTCTCCTGGGAGAGCACAGCTTAAATTCAGAGCATTAATTGCTATCTTTAATCTGTATCCTCTCAAACCTGTGATCATTACACAAAGTCAAAACTTATGCCAGAGAGCATTTAATTGCTCCAAATTTTATAAAATGACTGAAATGCCACCTGCACTGTAATTCTCCTTGTAAATATGCCACCTCCAGCCTGTGCTGGCACTCAGAACCCGCGTTTTCACAATACAGAAGTGCTTTTTCTGACGTATCACCACGTGTACAGATCTCTTCCCATTTAAGAATTCATACAAAGATAATGTTTTTGCAGTTGTGCATGTTTATGACCAAAAGTGTAAGAAAATAAGCCAAAAGTGTCAGATAGGTGCTTAAAGCTAAGAAACATCAGAAGAGCTGACTTTTCAGAGGCATCAAACACCGAAGTTAACAGAAACTTTGTCCCCAGTTCCACAAGTGTGCCCTTCAGATAACCACACTGCAAGTGCTGTGGACTACCTTGTTTGCCTAAATATTTACAGAATCCATCTACGCTGCAGAAAACATGTAGAAAACAGCACGAGGGAGCTGGGCTGAACTCACACCCAAAACACAGTCGGCGGGGCAGCACCTGGGCTTGCAGATTTAAGATTAACAAAGTTTTTTGTTTGTTTTTAAGACTGCTGCTCAAGTATTTATGCGTATGAGATAACCTCCATGGTAGCATTATGTACAGATGTTCGATTTAGATGTGCATTTAGTTTTGTTATTCTAATGCCCCAAATGCTGTACACTGTTATAATGATCGTGCTGATAACAAAAAATACATCCTTCCCTCCCACTGCGGCCATACTAAAGATACAACAGACTCCACTTAACCCTCTCAGAGTTATAATCACCTCCAGATGGGGTATTTAAGGCAAAAATTGCAAATCTCTGTAAGACCACATACATTATGAAGCGTTTCTATTCTGGCCTCTATAGGAACAACTTGAGCTGCCTAGCTTCAACGCCATAACCACTCCAAATTTAATTTTGTTAAACCATAAATTTGCTGCCTGAGATTTATAACCTCTCCGGTTGCACCGCCGCAGCCTGCCTCTGCTCCTGCTTACAGAGATTTATTAGCAGCGTGCAGCAGCATTAAGTACCCAATCACACCCACACCTAAAAATAAAACCTGCAAAAACAGTCCGGTTTTACAGCACCGGCACTGCATCACCAGGTGCTGAAATGCAGACTTACCACTGATTTCAGGGGGAGCTGACTGGGTTTGACATGTTCTAGGATCAGGCTTTTCCTATAAATAGGAGCCGTGTGTATTTTACTCCTGTTTTTAGCAACTGCTAGTGGGATGACAAGGGGTCTGTAGTGGAGCCTCAGAAATTTTGGGAACAGAAACAGTGCCTTTCCTGAGTGCTTTCCCTCACGCACCTGCGAGGCGCACAGACAGCAAATGATCTAGAAAACAGAAACCCATGAAATCTAATCCTGTACAAATAACTGCATTTCAAGTCAACCACACTCGCAGACATTTTTAACTCTCCCAAGCAATGATTTCCAGGTTCCCTGATGCCGATTTGTCACGCTGAGCCTTGATAGCAGGCTTTCTCCACCGGCCCCCTTGCAGAGGTTAGGGGTGTGCCCGGCAGAGGATGCTCCGCAGACGTAGCTGCCTGATGCTTCCCTCTAGCTTCACACCCGACATTTATCAGACATTTCAGGCTTGCAGAAAGTCTAAAAAATTGTGCAAGTTATCAAGGCTGCTGTCACTCTGTGAGGGCATCCCCGTTTTTCTGCTTTATTTCTATCAAACAAAGTACAAAGGTAGAAAATAGGTATAGGCTCGTAAGAATTAGGGAAGAGCTGGTGATCTATAGGGTGGGGCTGAATGCAAAGACTGGGACTTAAGCGAGGCCCATACACAGTAACTTCTGGGGTTATTTTGGGAACTCTGGGACTTTCAGATCATCATTCTTAATCCCACAACGACTTCGGTGGTGGCAGATTAAGAATCACACCCAGGGAGCTATTGAAATGTTTATCTCCTCGCTCCCTGGTGGTACTATTTAACCAAACATAAGGCAAGTGAAACAATGGGATGACAGTGTTGGTAACTAAAATGTTTTAAAGCTGCTTTACTTCTCCACTCAATGAACTTCCACAGCTCAAACACTGCCAAGGGAAAGAGTTAGTGGCACTCTTCCAGACAGTATTTATAGTTTTTAAACGCAGGCCATTTTGTTATCCTCACCTAGTATTACTTTCACGAGGTCCATAAAACAAACCTCCCAATGAGCTTTTTGTCAGCCTCGTTTTTCACACATTTCTAGACTGTTGCTACAAGAACGCTGCTTTTTCCCTCCCTGAAGCCACAGGCTTGTTTACTAAATTTGGAAACACAAATCCCTTTAGAGCAGTATAACTCACAACCAAAGATAGAAACATTTGGCGAATTTCAATGGATAGGAATAGATTGGATTAAGGTTTTGTGATTTAGGAAAGCTCACGCTCAACCTGCTCACTAATTACATCTACAATGACCCAGTACCCTGTCTGTGGGGTGCTCTGCCGCTCCGCTGGAACCACTGGCATACAAATTTGGAGAAACTATCTTCCACCGCCACTGGATTTTTTTATTGGCAGCTTTCCTTTGGGAGAAGACAGCAGCGCTTCTGTCTGCTTCGCAGACAACACTGCTGGGAGCTACCCAGCCCCTCACCGCCCCAGCCCACTTGTCTCAAAGAGCCTGTGGGTGGATTTACACTGCTCCTACGTGGTTTTCCATGCCTTGGATTTCATCCCCCCTGCCTTCCAGGGGCTCACTGAACGCTCAGCAGCTCATAGACCTAAAAGCTGCGGTGCAGGCACCTCGATGCTACACCAGAGGCTACATCCTTACTCACTCTTCCCTGTTCCCAACACCTGCCTGCAAAATAACAAGGCTGACATGCTACTTATTTTTTTGCTGCTTGGATCTTCTGCAATCAGTGAGATTTTGAGAAGCTCCAAGGTGATGTTGGTTGGAAAAGATCCTTCCTGAAAGGCATCTGAGGCCTTGGGCAGCTGTGCCCGTGCCGAGGGTCAGCCCGGTCCCACAGTCCACGGGCCCGTGTCCATCCCCACCAGCTGAAGAGATTTAACATCAAGAGAAATGACTCCATGCACTTCTCTGGAAATGATTGCCACCAGTTTCAACTGGCTTCAGTGTTACCATTTATTAGCCATGCTATTTTAATACTGTAAGTTAGTATTACAGATAAAAGTCCAGCAGATATTCCAGGGTAATCATTACACTTTTCCTCTGAACTTTCATGAGGGAACAGTTCACTTAGCACTCAAACAAAAATCCCTATGAAAGCAGTAGTGCAATGATTTCCCTAGTTTAATTTAAAGCAAGTGTCACAGGCTCAGACAATGCTAAGAACTGCTCCTTAGCATCTCATCTCTACGGACTTTGCTATCCAAGGTAATAAACCCCTGAGATAAACCCTTTTGCTTACCTGACCCCACTGTAGTGCTATCGCTAAGCATCACTCCTGCTGTGTTCCCCTTTAAACGCATGCATGGAAATAAATCCAAGCAGCAGTCTTTACGGTTTCACTGTAACAGCAACAAGAGAGATGTTCCGATCCGGTTTTGCTGGCTTGGGCTTTCCAAATACATGCTCACATCAAGATGCCTCACAGTTGCACACTTTGAGGCATCCTTTATTTACACGTGATCCTATGCTTGGACACATTTGCTGCTTTGTCTGTGGAGTGGAAAACAGATGCCTTCCCTGTTGAGGCTTTTAATGCAATTGTGGAGTCTGAGAGATATGATCTGGATTTAAGCTTAAAGTGCCAGAATGAAGCCTTCACTTCGGAAATGGACTCGGAGTTCCTGAGCAATACTGTCTGACTCCTCCAAGCACTCTGACCACTGCTTTCAGCTCCTCTCTTACCTCCCTTTTCTTTTTACTCCTCCTCTTTCATATATCCCACGACACATTTACAGGGCATTCTAACTTTCATTCTTCTTTCCTCCACGTGGCTCTGCAAGGAATGGATTTGGTTTTGTTACTGTTGTGTCCTTGCTATTAAAGAGATTACCATTAGGTTTAGTTTAGAAATAATACTGCTTTTACTAAACATGAGACTTCCTCTCTCTGCACTGGCTGCCCATTTGGGTTTACTTCACATTTAGCCAAACTCCAAGCCCACACAACAACTACAGAGGGAAGGGCAGGGAGGGGAAAGCAGAAAACTTGGCTGACACCCTGTGAGAATGGCTTCCTCATCTCCTGGTGGCAATGTCAAGTGACCAGCAAAAAGATAGGAAATTATGTTGTTAATGGACAATGAACAAGACTTACTAGCATCGGGCTTTCAAGCACTCGGCTCTAATAGCTTTGCAACTCTCATCTGTACTCACACGTGTCAGTATTACTATTTTTATTTAAAAACCTTTATTATTTGTGAGAAAACACTTCTTTAAAGATAACTACAATCATCAGCAAGGTAAATATCCTGAATGTCAACAGAAGAAACTATTCCAATCCCCGTGCTGTAATGCTGGACAAAACATATGCTTTTGATTCAGAATTTAGTACATTTTCAATTAATGAATTGTGTAAGACACACTGACACTATACCCAGACAGAAGGTCATTTTAACCTCCTAGCACTTGAAACAGCATGACTAATAGCTAATTAGACACGGTTTTGGACACAGGCCTGGGGGGTGGTGGTGGTACATTTTGTTATGCATTAGTACGAATGTCTACAGACTTTATAACTCAAAAAAAAGCAAAAGCACACAAGAAGTGCTCATTTTCTAGCAAAACAAAACAAAACAAAAAACATTTGTCATTTCAGTGGGAGAATTTAATTATTGTAAAAAATGATTCAAAATGTGCACTTTAAGAAACAAATAGGCAGAACTTGAACATTTTTGAAAACTGGTTAATTGACAATCCTGAAAGTAGTGGCTCCCATTCACAAAACCAATCAAATGTGAGTAGCTGTTGTTTAAACTCCCTTGCTTTGCACAGCAAGCCGTGTCACTGTTTCAGGACTAGCCAGAAGTATTCAAGTGAAAGCAGCTTCCCTGTATTTATTCAATCCTTACTTTATCAGCCAATACAACTCAAGTAAATTTCTACAGTACCCAAAATGCACTATGGGATTAAAAGATGCTTGAATTTCTATGTTAAAACAATTTGAAGAAAAAAAAATTATTGATTCAACAGAATAACTTGCTACATCAGCTGTGCTTTGAGCATGGTTCAGCTCAGAGTGATTCACCTAAAAATGTTACAGCATTAGTGCAGACGTAACTGTACTTACAGGATGTGTAAGTTACTGGTGAGTCACCCCGCACTCCCCCTTCAGTATGTGCTGAATCACTGCTGAATCCCTGCGACTGGGGAAACATTAGGCACAAACACAGTTCATCAGCAAGAGATGTTTATTGGCTTGTGGTCGAGAATTCTGGAATCTGGAATAAATAAGCTATAAAGTCCTACACCAAGCCTGTGATGACCAGCTGAAGGCTTCTGTCTTTCCTCAAATCACCACCTGATTTCAACATTTTCTGGGGAGAATGCCACTCTCCAGTGCATCAGAAGTATAGCCTGAGTGTCAGCTGGCCTTCCGATTCCTTTTCCCCTCTAGAAAAGGACCTGCTAAAAAGGTTTACCAGTAGCCATTATTTTTGGTGGTAATCTTTTACCCCAATGGACATTTCAACTGAAAAACAGTTTTCTGGGCAGCAACAGGACATTCTTCTTCCATGCTCTTTCCTGTGTGAGGCAGAGCCCTCCCCTACAAGTTACACACCTGATCCAAACCCGCTTCACGTGGGACCAGCTCAGCCACTGTGCTTCATGCTCCAGAACTACAAGCACTTGTGCTTATCATTTGCCAGCTGAAGTGACTCAATATACAACACCAACAGACAAGCTTGTGAAGCTGTGGACATGGTGTTGCTGGCTCCAGAGGAAATACTCCTCCTCTAACTTCTTCTCCAACAATCTCGGTGCAGACTTATTACTGTCTACAGAGTGCATAGACACAAGCTGCCTCGAGGAAACCAGAATGATACCAGAAGTAAGAGCAATACAGTAAGAACAAAGCAAGAATAACCCTTACCCCTGAAAGACAAAACAAAATCCAAACAAATAAACAAACAAAAAACAACCAACAACACTCACCACTCCACAACCCAAACCTCTCACGGCTGAGTCCAAACCTTGGGTTTGGTTCTGAGCTTGCTTTTAGTCCTCTTAGGAAGGACAGTTAAAAAGACATCTGGCATTTGTGTGCCAGACAGCATAGCACAATCATAGAAGGGCTCCTAGAGAAACTGCCAAGTCCAAAAAGGTCAGGACAATCTCCCTGGAGTGCTTTGGACGTAGCTTCCTGCAGAGATGCTGTACTTGTTATCTACTCGTTAGAGATCAGCTATGTTCTAGGATTAGTTCAGTAACACCTTGAGACAGTGGAAAGCTGATAAGGATCAGAGGTAAACAACCAAAATACAATTCCTTTGAACTTTAAAAGATAAAAGACAAAAAAGGTTATTTCTTAAACCACAAGTAACATGAGTTTTTCATTGGTCAGTCTTGCAAATAGGCATTACTTCTTCCACAAAAGGCTACTTACAATCAAAATCTTAAATAAGACATCTGAACGTATTAGACCTTAAATACAGAACAAAACTCTTAAGTCTCACATTTGACCTAACCTCTTTATGAACAAACTTATTTGTCACGTTACTAAACTATTGATTTTAAAAACAGCTCTATGGTTCTAAGACAAAAAGCATAATTAGGAAAAAAACAGATGTACTGCCTTGCTTCCTTAGGACAATTTTATTCCAGTACTTTTTTCCTCCGGACAGAGGAAGCTATTGTAACTGAGCTCACAACAGCTCTTTCATAATAGAAAAAGTTACCAGCGTGCATGTAAGTTGCATTGAGAAGAGGGGCTCTGTACAATGCCCAGAGCCCGTGCCACCGAGAGCCACGCAGCTCTCTCCCGCTGCGGCTTAGAGAGCCCAGCCAGCCGCTCAGCTTTTGGGCCACACGAGCCAATGCCGGCCCACACGCCAACTTGCACAATCGATTAAAAACAGGCCTTTTGTCTATCTGTCTAGGTGATGCTACAGTTTTAGCAACACTCTCCTGTTTTATGGTTATTTCAGGTTTTATACTTCAACAATTCACTCGTTTCTACGGGTATAACTGGCGTCGCTAAATACTGCATACATGCTTTTCTTCTTTTGTTACATACAAGTACGATTCAAAGGATAATGGCACTGAACTGACTCTTTTTACACTGGTTTTAATTCCTTCTTCCACTTTTTACAAGATTCAGCATCACAGAAGCCAAAAGGTGAAGGATTAAAAGAAATCTTCACATAAAAGCTCCAAGGATTGATATTTAATGAACTGTGAGATGTAAATCAATGCACAGCAGCACAGTTTAAGCTTAAAATACTAGGATAACATTTATATTAAAAATAATTCACCTACAGATAATACAGTCTAGTGTTTATTGTATGTTATGGAAGGTACACTTGAATTTCAAAAATTTAAAACATATAAAAAGTGGTTAAGGGCTAACATTTTATCAACATGTGATAAAGGTGTAAGAATGTTTATTATACAGCAGGGTACAATGGTAGTGTTAATGCCAACAGGGCACCACAGAAGTTAGTTTAAAAAAAATTTCCACTATGCTTTATACAAACAACATCACTTGCTGTTGTTTAAGAGTATCAGGAGAGGACTGCTGTCCTAAGGATAAGCAGTCCTATAACATTTTATGTTAGATAGTGTCATAGTACATAGATTGGTGAATGTTTCAAAATAAAACTAGAAATGCTGTAATTACTTCACAGAAATGCACATCCAATATTTGTTTTCAATAAGAACAATAGGTACAAGATTATAACTCTCCCTATATGAAATAATTTACACACAGATGAAAGCTACACTATCTAAAATAATCACTAAATACATTTTTCTTCTGGGAAATAAACAAGCAATTTTTGTTTTGCATGATCAATATCAAAAACATATAGCAGAAGTAGTATTTCTTTAAACATAACTGATGCTCTAAAATAAAAAAGAAAAGGAAGAAATGAGAAAAAAAAAAGATTTTTCCATGAATGTGCAACCTAAAATCAACCAAGCTTATATTGTAGTACAACCATATTAAGAAACCACTGATCAGAAATACAACTTTATGGAAAAAGTTTATAATCCACAAAACTGTTCATCAGGCCATAAAGTAAAATAGCTCCACAGTTTACAGATAAAACTGAGGCCACATAGATGCGTGCTATGTCTTATCTCCAGTAAGTAGATACTTAGGCAGAGGATGTGACGCTTTGTTTGTAGACAGCATGGTATGCATTTCTCAGCAAGACATAAGGGAAACAAGACTCCAAGAGATCCATTGTCAGGAATGGAGACTCCTGCACAATCTGAAAAACACCAGAAACACAAGGTTTTGCAGAACACCTTCAACTGGTTGCTGCTGATAATCTCTTCAGTGTAAGGATTTCTGGTCTGCACCACACCACCACTGACATTTTTCATAGCAAAAAGAAATAATACAAAGTTTGGGGACAGACGGGAGAGAAACACCACTATAAATTCACTGCTCCTCAAAGCTAGTCGTATGTATACGTAAAACCATGCATCATTCTTTCTATTTTCACAATGTACAGAAGATTAAAAGAAAAACCTCCCAGCAAAGAGGCTTCCTCCCCCAACACTCTGAACAGCACTTCTTTAATGCGAAGTTTTATTTTAATATTGTATATACTAAATCAACAATGCAAATTACCTGAACAATGTAATACAATGCTCTAGGCAACAAAAGACAATGGTAAAAACGTGTCGGTGCTGGGAGAACAAAAAAGATTAATTCCTGACACTAGAATGCCAACAAGAATGACATGAAGCGTTATCTCTACTGGTTGATGAACTACAACAACAAACGTGACTGTTGAAGCCACTTGTTGAACAATGTGATGTGGAGACTATTTCTTAAGTTAATAACACAAATAAAATAGACAAAAGCTTACCATGTCTAACAGTAGGTAAACAGACTCTCTGTTCCTTGTAGTAGTTTTGTCCGTCTCCTGGCCAATCTTCAGTAGACTAGACGATGCAAGCTACATACATTGAGTATTTCAGAGCAATAAGAAAAAAACAAAACCACAACATTGATCAGCTTCAGCTACTTTACTATACACACGCACACACACCCACACCCCTCTGAACACACAGATAACCTGTCTGATAGCACTGCATCTTACTAGCAACTACAAAGGAAAATAAACCTGAGGGCACTAACCATCACTGGGTTTCACTCTCATGGAGACACTTCTGTTTACTTCTAGAGCGTTTAATAAGCAGTTTGTGCTATTTTAATAAAATAAAAGCCAATTCATTTATTGTGAAGAACTTGTATTCAAAGTAGATAAGCTGACTGTAATCAAGTTTACTGAAGTCAATTACACGTCCCACGGAACAAGATCTCACTTATTAAAAAAAACAAATCACTTTCCCAATATGCTTATAGTCTTGCTTAAAAAAGGTAGAGTTTTCACTATTTGAAGTTATACCATTTTGTGGCAGAATGAAAAGCTGTTTCACTTTCAAAGCTGAATGTTTAATTGAAGAAATGTCACCCTGACTGTAAATGAATCATGTTTTTTTACACCATAAGCACCTCACTTTACTAGTGTTTTTTTTTTAAAAAGATATCCTAGAAACTAGATATTCTAGAAACTTATACATAGACTTAGCTATAAACAAGCTCAGAATTACACAATACTATAAAATACGTGATCTACAGATGATTTTGTAAACCATGTTTTCATGCCTTACAGAAACAAGGCAGAAAAAAAACACACCTCTTTCAACTTTCAGATGTACAATCTTTTATGCACTCATACCAAGCAACAGCAGTATGCCTGAACCACATTTATCAGAAATGGTTTTAAATTCAAAATAGTAACTTGAACATCTAACTTAGCATTCCTCTTGAACCAAAATCTGTAGCATAAAGTGAATATGCTTGCTTCAAAAGAATCTTAGCACATACTCATCAGTACTAAATAACCTAGGAAGTTTTTTTTTTTCTCCATTTAACTAACTTTGACAGGAAAGCAGATCACCTCCAGCAGCACATTTTCTTCTACAGAGATGTTTTCCTTTCGGACTAACAGCAAGTGGTACATAAACGTTGTCATAAAAGATAGATTAACAAAATATCTGAACCATCAAGTCATGGTCTGTGCAGCAAAAGCAATGGTCTGAAACCAGTTCATGAACACTGAAAAACCTCATACCAGAAGTGTTTTTATCACATGAAACTATACTGGTTTCCTTCACTTGTCAAATGTAGGCAACTTGACACGACCATCTCTCTTTCATCTTTTACAGCCAGCAGTTGCTTTACACAAGGTCAATGGCTAAAGGTTTTTTCAGTTTAACAAAATGCAATGAACTTCCAGGAGAGAAAGATCCTTTGAAGGAAAAAAAATGAAAACTGCTTCTGTCGTCTTGGTACAGGAAGCTACCATTACCCAAACATTGTAACTCTGTAAGGCACCAAAAATAAGAGGTGGGGGAATATTTGTCTCAGTCCGAGGACAAGCACCCAAAACCAAGAATCACTCAAAATCAGTGGCTTTTTAGAAAAATTGAAGTGAATCTGCTATTTCAGCCCTTAGTTTCAAGGAGCGGGCAATAAACTTTAAAAATTCTATTTCTGGTTAAGAAGCACACCAAAATGAATTTAAAATACATCTCCAGCACCTCAGGGCTTCTGGCTCTTTTCTAAGCAGCACTAAAGATTTCAGAAGCTTTGATCTTCAACCTACACTAAAGCGTAACAAATTCCTCTCCCCAAATATCCTTGTAACGTGCAGCTACCAGACAGCTACTGTGTAAGGAGGGCTGACACGTCAAAAGGTTCAATGCGAAAAGCCACTCTGGAGTTACCTTCCATGAAAAGGTAAAATAAACTAAAAAGAGTCCAATACATTATGGGAAAAGCCTGCTAGACAGAATCGTGACTTTATCTGCATTGCTCATTTCTTTTGGCAGTCCCAGATTACTCAATGCAAAAGATGGTACATGCTAAAATACTAATAAACAAAGGGTTATATTGAAAAAAAATTATGGCACTAGTAGTCATGTGCTACTGTTACTTTCTATCACCAAACACAACTGACTACTGCTACAGGACTGTTCCTAGATTTAATTTATGTACACACTGCTATTAACAATGTGTTTTGTGGTATTTTTTTGTGCACCACAACCAACCTTTTATGAAATCAGTTGCATTACATCCCAAATTACAGTTTCAACTTCTACGCGACTTTGGAAATGCTTCCTGAAGTCAACAGGCATTTGTCTTGTTAAGATACGACTTTAAACTGATTTCTAGACTTGAAAAAAGTAACAGACATCTGATTTCTTGCTAATCAAAATCAAGACTGCATTATACAACAATCTCGCTTTCTCTGCAATCTGTAACTGCACAGAAACAGGTAACATTGCAGTATGAAACAGTACTGCTACTGGAAAAATCGTTGTTTATCCATATCCATCCATGCTAGTCTAAATCTTTACAGTATGTCCTTGCGATTAAGATCACTCATGGCTGATGACTGCAGTCAAGACAACACTTGGAATCACAAACACGTCCACACTTTAATGACAGATCTGTGAAAACTGAACTACGTATCAGACGGACTGGGGGGCAGTGGGGAGCCAGAGTTCCCTCTGTTTAGAGAAGCTATCTTTAGGAATTAAATGATACATACAGCCAAAAATTCTTTTAGACGGTCTTCAATGCTTCCCTTGTGGATGGTAAATAAAGCTGCAGCAATCTGGTTGATAGCTTTTGCCAAGCAATGAATGTTGTTGCAATGCCCTAAACAAAAACATATACAAATTACGTCAGCATTGTGTTTGAAAATGACAGTGTTTTGGAAAATGTTACCAAAGAGTAAACAGACTTGTCACAATGAAGGATAAACTGCTAGCGCCTTACACAACAGCAGCCAAGCACTCGTTCACACTGAACTTGGGACTGGGAGAGCAACCATAAGTACGGATTTCCCCTCCAAATGCTGTAATAGTCAGAACAACCTGACAAAGATCCTCGTGGCTTTTAGAAGGAAAGAAAAACATATTGGGAGTTTATTTGGTTATTACAGAATTTGAGAGCGAACAGACTTGTTCTACAGGAACAAAACTGGTGAACAGAACAAGGAGCAATGGCTTTAAACAGAGAGGGTAGATTTAGATCAGAAATTATTTACTCAGGGGGTGGTGAGGCACTTGCACAGGCTGCCCAGAGAAGCTGTGGATGCCCCCATCCCTGGAGGTGTTCAGGGCCAGGCTGGCTGGGGCTTTGGGCAGCCTGGTCTGGTGGAAATTTGTCCTGGTCATGGCAGAGGGGTGGAATGCGATGGACTTTAACGTCCCTTCCAACCCAAACCATTCTGTGATTCTGTGAATTACTGACTGCTGTATATAACACCTTGCCAAAATTCACCTAAGCTTCAGAGGACTGGAAGGTGATTAGATGACACCAGCTTTCAAAGGGAGCTACAACTGAAAAGCAAGAATTGCTCGTCAGTCAGCCTGCTGCCTCTTCTAGGCAACTTAGTCAAGTCTGCCACTTTAAAACAAAATTCATACATAACTAAACAAATACCTTGGGAAAGTGCTAGAGCCTGAAAAGGAAGAGGGCTTTGAAGGCGTTAAAAACCATGGATGCATGCAAATAATGCCGAAAGGTTATTCTTACCAGCACACTTTTTGACCATTGCTGAGGGGTAAGCTCATTATTTTCTTCAGTCATTTATCATAATTCCAAGATCGTGCTCAAATAGTGAGGTCAGCTAGACCCTGTGTGGTTCCCCCCTCCCTGCATATTACCGTACTCATTTACAAGGCGTTTAACTTGGTGTTTTATTATCCATTTTACTCAGTGTCAGGTTATCTATGTGCAGCTCCTCACTCCTCTAACATCCTTAAGAACTTCACAGACACAAAAACTCTCACCTCACCCTTCACCACCCTCTCCAGGTGGACTATGAATAGGCTGACCTGTAGGTCCCAGCAAAGATCCCTGTGGTTCTCCCCCAGGAGGCCCTCTTACCTGTCTGGGCAAGAGCCAATACTCCTACTCTGTCTCCTATTTTTTTAATTGAATAAGCTGTGTAAATATGGTAATTAAGAAATGGATAGTTACTTTGGATCAGTCAAGAACACACACTCTGCTTAATACTGCTGATTTAAATTTATATTACTTTCTCAAGTGACTTGACTTCTGTGATGAAGAGACTGTACAAAAAGCATCAGGAAGGGGAATTGAACCAACAAACTGTGGTCTTGCAATCTGTGGCAGGTTTCAGGTATTCAGAAAAGGCCTTGTCGACCAGTATTCTTGTCTAGCCTCTAGACAACAAACTAGCATTCTAGTCTGGTATTTGACTAAATTCGGATTTCTCACTGGGAACAAAAACAACGGTCTGTTAGAGCCTGAGCCTTTATCTGGAGCTAGTGGAAGAAACAGCCTTGATCTTGAAGAAGGCAGAGAGAACACAGACATTGCTAAAGCTGTCCAAGAACTGCCTGTAATTGGGAGGCATGTCTTGCCAGAGCAGAAAGTTGAAACTCCTTCAAATCTGTGGCTTCTTGATGGTAAAAAAAAAAATAAATATTCACGATTTGGCCAGAGAATTTACTTCATAAAAAGCTGCATTTATTAAGTTCCCATTCGGCAAATAGTATCTATATTTAAAGTGTATAAAGCCAGATGTTCTACAATACGGGGCAGAACAAGAAAATATTATTATGCAAGGAAGGCAGGACTGACAAGGTCTATTCTGTTTGCTCAGTATTTTTGTAGAGTGAACATATTTATATAGTTCTTTTGCCAGACTATTTTTCTCTTAATAAAAAAGAGTCTACTCAGTAAAGAATTACATAATACAGGGACCACATCTCATAAAATCAGTGCCAACTCCTAATACAGGCTTATTTGAGTTCTAGATGTAATTTCTCTCCAG
Source organism: Anas acuta (assembly GCF_963932015.1). Lineage (NCBI taxonomy): Eukaryota > Metazoa > Chordata > Aves > Anseriformes > Anatidae > Anas > Anas acuta. The sequence continues at coordinate 33,206,927 of NC_088984.1, forward strand.
TCGCAGTTTTATGAGATCTTATTAACTTAAGAAACCACTTATGAAACAGGCTTTGCCTGACTTCGCAGTAAGAATTACCAAATATAAATTAAATTATAGAAACTGGAATATTTAAGCTACATCATATAAAACAGATACAAGATAAAGTTATCTACTGTTTAAGTCTGCTTGCAACCTACAGACTAAGATGGTCCTTAGTAGAGAGGGAAATTCAAACAAAACAAAACCACACAAGCTCCAACCTTCTGGGGAAAGCACACGGGCAGTCACATGTAGCTGCCCTGACCTGGTTTCCTAGAAATAGATTTTTAGAGGGCTGAGTGTTTCTCACAGACTTCTTTTACAAATAAATATTAAGAAAATATAATCATAATAAAAATTTTAATACTGTCCCTTTGGCAAATAGTATAAGCTTTGAGACTAGTACGTAAGATACTCTTGAAGGAAAAACTGGTATCAAAAGGTGCTTCCAGCTGGTTTCTTTTACAAAACTCCAAACAAGAAATATCTAAGAGATGTGGTCTTAAGCATGCATAAGTGAATTCATTTGGATGAAGTTAAGAAAACTGCCCTAGCTGTGCTTTAACGAGCAAGTTTCTCCCTGTCCCTACCGACCATTTCATAGTCCTTCTTGCCTGTATTTTCAGTTTTTCCTTTAGCCATCATGACTTTGAAAACACACACAGAGCGGCAGAAATACTGAGTGCAGGTAACATGAAAGAACTTTGCAGGACACAAATTGTTCTCCCTGGTCATCAGAACAATCTGCTAACTTCAAAATTCTTGACCTTTCAAATCACTATTCAGGTTCAACTCAGCATCAGAAATTTATTCAACTTCTTCATAATGGGCAAAAGGTTACGCTGCTTAAAATGAAACTTGAGTTAACAAAATCCTGATCTTCAAATTGAAAAAAATGTTCCCTATTAAGAAAGATAATTTACACATATAATTACAAAATCTTTAACCTCATTCAAAACCCCAACTTTGGGTGCGGAGTGGTCTCAAAAAAAAAAAAAAAAAAAAGCGATTTGCATTCCACAAAGTGATAGAAGGCTTTCAGAATTTTTGCTCTTTTTCTGGTATTTTGTATTTTCAGAAGTCACTTTAGACACTGCGCGAGTTACACTTTGTCCTGATTTAAAGTAAAGCGACTCAAAAAAATAGGAAAAAAAAACACCTTCCCACTGTATCCGGTAAATGGGTGCAGAACAAATACGGTCTTTTATGCAAGCCATGCTACACACCACAACAGAACTAGTTCGAACAGCTAAAAGGTGACTTTTGTATGTACTGGAACAGATTTGTCAGTCATCCTTTTTCAACTTAAGATTTGTCTGAAAGAGCCTTTTTTTGGTGAATTACATGCAAAGAATTTGCTTGAGGCAAAGCTTTCTCTCTCTTTCCCTTCAAGTTGAACTATTCTGTGGGATACAATTCTGTCCATAGCTCATACCTCACAGATCCCGTATTCAAAATGTTATGCTTAGTAATATGAACAGCACATTAAATACCTCATATGAGTATCACAAAGCCAATAAAACTATTGCTAAAACGTCTGTACTGTTGCACTAATTAACAGAGAATATATGCTCTACCAATTCCACATATTAGTCCAAGATTGCCCCCTACAGTATCTGAACTGCTCTCAAAATCTCAAGTAAGAGACTCACACTTCTTATAGAAAGTTCTCTCAAACAAGAGTTAAGTAAATGCTTTTCAAAGTACCTTTCAAAAGACCTTTTCTGGATTGGGGATAGCTGAGCTTTAAATTTTCTTCACTGCAAAATTTAAGTAAATATTTACAGCAAAAGTACTCAAGAAACTCCCAGGACTACTATGAAGAAAGCATTCATAGCAAACAGCTGACTCTACATTACCTTCAATGGCAGGGCTATACTGAGACATCACGTTGCTAGCCAAAGTCGGCAAGGACACTGCCACGAAGACCATGAGAAGGCAAGCAATTTTATATTCTTCTTCTGGACTAATGTTTTCTGAAAACAAAAATAATAAAACCTCTTTAATTCAAAAAACATCTCAAAATATGTATTTTCAGCTGTAGATTGTTTAGAGTATAAAGCGTTTGACCAAACTGAAATTTAAAACCAAAACCAACAAAATCAATGGGAATATTGTGAAGGAAGGAATCCTATCGCAGTTCTGCCAGAAGACATGGGGTGGAGCTTCAAAATGTCCAGCTTGTTATCTACAAAGATGAAGACTGCTGCCAACCTGTTACTGCTAACTATTTAGTTACAAAGATTTTAATATGTTGAGTAGTTTTCATGTAGTAGTTTTAATGCTGGTGTAAATCCAGTTACCACTCTGAGAAGAGAGCTCCTCCAGCACTCTTCCATTGGCAAATGTGCAGAAGGCCGTGAGGTGCACTCATCACAATTCATACTAGAAGGATGTTCCTTTCAAAAACATCATTGTCACCACACCTCAGCATTCAGTTTAGCTTAAAAAAGTCAATGGTTGGTAAAATACAGAACCTAAATCTCTACACACTGATTTACTAGAAGTAGAACACAAACAACAAAGAAGGCAAGAACCAAAACACAAGATCCAAACCAATCATGAAAACACAAACATTCCCTGGCCTGTTCACACAGCTGAAATATTTCAGGGCAGAACAATGAAAACAATCTATTTAAAATGCCATTTCTGAAATTCGCTGTCTTCCAAAGACACACCTATGTATTTTACACATATGGTACATATAAACAAATACGCATTTATATTTTAAGGTATATGACTATATTGTGCTCGACACATTTAAGTTTTAATGCTAAATTACCCTTTGTGAGTTATTTCTATTTTCTCCTCCCAAACAGCTATTAAAGTAAAAAAAAAATAAAAATCAGGTTGACATTTAAAATAGTCACAATCTGATTAGAACGTTAACTATCCATTACACATGGGAACAAAAGCAATAAAGTGCTCAGTAAGGAAGACAGGGAACAAAGCTGAAGACTGCCAGAAAGCACTTAAGGATCTTAATTCATGCCTTCCAAACTGCCAGTGTAAACAAAATTGAAAAGCTTCAACAGTGATGCTTTAAAGTGAGAGGAAGCACTACACATGAGGACATCAGCATGCTTGTTTTACATGTTTCCCCCTTGTAAGCTGCATGTTAGCATTTGTATAATAAACCAGTAATAATGTTGTGAAATTCACAACTTCAGCTGTCATTTACCTTCTAGTGCCTACTTAACATGACACAGACTTGTTACACATCTATAAAAGGGAACTGATTGCATCTGTAGCTTTTCACAATCAAGTCCTACTTTCATTGTCCCCAAATTACTGAATTTCTTAACCATTAGCCATTAAACTCCATCAGCATCTATCCATTACTCTTCTCTAGGTCAAGAAGATAATTTGTATGTGGTTGAAAAGATTCTCAGATAACATCTGTGCATTCTAGGCAGCAGGCACAAAATATTCATGCTATGTCATTTATGAAGTTCATCGAAGGAATAAAAAAAGGACCCAAATATACAAGTCTCCTAGCTCTCTAAACACCTCAGTGCCTCAGGGCACTTCTTTTACTTCTCCTGTGATTTTTTCCCCACTTAGGTCTTTTAAATTGTAATTTCTTACCTGACTTTTGGGAAGACAGTGCTACGACCAAGGCAGGATCAATCTCACAAGGCAATCCAGCAGCTGATGACAGTTCGTATACATTCATTGCCACCTGAGGACCAGAAGAAAGATAATTACAAGGAAGACAACATTGAATGGTTTTGTGTAAACATGATGAAGCAGTTACGCTGACGTGCTTAAGATGTTTATATTAGTTTGAAGCATTAAGGGACTTTCAGCTCAGCTAAAACAAGATAAAGAGCCTCGGCATTATTTTATTTTATTTTTTTTTGCCTCTAACCTACACTGAACAGCTCGGTCAGTACTTTGTGTGCTAGATTATCATTTCTTTTCGTCAAGCCAAACAAAGCTTGTATACTTTCCTACATCACCTCCAAAGCAAACATCCCAACTTCCAATTAGCTGTTTTCTGCCTTTCTTTCCTGCTTAAAAAACGAACAGATTTTCTCTACCAGATCTATCAACTAACATCTACAAACACAGCAAGCCAAAGCTCATAATTTGATGAAATACTAGAGTAAGGCAGAAAAGAAATCTTACAACATTCAAATTTGATACAGATTCTGTGTCCAGAGATTCCAAGTGCCAGGATCACTTACAGCCTAATTCTTAACAGTTGGAGGAACTAAAAACACCTTGAAATGTAGTCCATTTTCAAGCATGCCTCAGGCTGTACTTTATATTGTCGCTTACAACTCTGTATTTCTTCCTTCCCTAATTTAAGCTTTGAATTAAGTATCTGAAGCTGTAGCTCAGATCGAATCTCTCCAAAAGCAGGTCTCTACCAAGTACAAAGGACCATGAGAAATGCCGATGAAGTGCCTTACTGACATTAACAGCTGAGAAGTTTTACACCTCTCCCATAAATTCTCACAAAGAGTCGGTCAGCTGCAGGCAGGGGATATTGTGCAGACTGTATTTACTCATTTTGCCCAGCCCGGACACCTGAGGGCTAGTTCTGACATGAAAATACACTGCTTTGTTCACATGGTGCTCTGCTGCCAGCAGGACATAAGGTAACTTGAGTACAAAGCTGCATTAAAAGAGTTACCAACATCTGAATAGCAGCTAGCTCACAACAAAACCATTAAGGAATACAAAGTGGATCAAGAATAGGCCTGTCTCTAAAAGCCTATATAGACATCCCTACAGCTTAGCATTAAGAATAACAAAATAAAGGGAGAACAAATCCTCATTTTACTAGCCATCCCAAATCATAAATTTCAGGAATACCAAAACAAAAATCACGTTTCATATCAAGTATGTATTTCATTAACAGGTTTAGAGCTATTTACGCTTTATCACAAATTCATCATATAGGATATTATTGTGCTACTATACTCTAAAATATGTGATTGTTCTAATCCACCGTACAAAGACTTGTGAGATCCGTACACAACTAGACCAGGGAGAAAGTTCAAACAAGGAACTGCTGATTTTCTACGGGGCTTAATTGTTAGCAGGCTTGTAGCTCTGGCTGCACCAACAAGCTGTTTTCAACACAAAGCTCTGGCAGAGTTACGAGGTAGCACATGCCAGAGTTCCCAGTATTCCCAGTAGGCACTATGGATAAGACTACACAGGTTTGGCTCCTTCTCCACACACAGTCCTCCAACATTATCCTTGCAAGCCTGTACTCTCAAACAAGGCTACATGGCATCATGCCACACCACAAGATGTGATACCTACGCTGATATCAAACAAAACACCATACTGGTGGACTGAACTATAGCTCATGTATTATTTTAGACACTTTGAACTGGAAGAAATGCACACAAAATAGGTTTATCTAAGAATCATAGTGAAAACAGGCAGGGCCCAGGAAAGGCCAGCAGCCAACTATCATATAAAGCAGGGGGGACCAGGTGGTGCTGTGTGGCGTATGAGCCAGGGAGAAGTCCTCAAAATGGTTTCATTTAGCAGTAGACATCTTTTTTGACATCTAATTGTTCCAATGACTGCAAGTCACTCCAGTGACTTCCAGAACAGAAGCAGCAAGTACCATACGTATGCTTCCATGTATCTGCTGACACAAATGAGTTCAGCGATGTCTTCAGAAATCCATTTAGATGTTCAACATGATCTAGAATCACCAACTTTAAAACGTCAATAATAAAAGGATTATCTTCAAGTATTTATTACTGTTGCAGCCTTTATCCTATACTATTTTTCAGTACTTCTTTGATATCAGGGGTCATAAGATGCCTTTGGAAAAGATGAGGCACAAGCAAGCAGTGAACTTTCCTTCTCATCTCTTCCACATGCTTGATTCCCCAAGTTCAACGAACATAATACTGTTGCAAAGAAACTAACTGATAACTGATGTAGTGAGAATTTTTCTCTAAAAAAGGCTTTTCTTGAGAAATGCAAAGGCAACTTGCATCATTTTAATATAATTACCATGAGCCAGAATCCTGGAAGTTCATTTTTCATAGCATTTCCACAAAATTTCTATTGTGGTATGAATTTCAGTCTTTTGTGGGACATAAAACATTTATGAGCAGTTTACCAGCATTAGAAGTTTCAGAAGGCACGTGAAATTTTAGTAAGTTATATTCTTCACACAACCTCTGACATTTTCAGACTGCATAACTGTGCCTTGTCAAACAATGATGATCACTGCAGTGGACTATGAATTTTTTTTTTGTCATCAATATATATATGCACACCTGTATTTTTTGTTTTGTTTAGAGGAGAAGGGTTTATTTAATACATTCCAATAAACAACAAAACTTTCTTTTTTTTGCACAAAGAATAAATGGCAAAACATAACCTTCAAGTTCAGGCATAACATGCCCTTAAAAACCAAACTTGACTCAAGAGGAGTTTTCTAAAAATTGCTTCTGTCAAAATGAAGAGTTGTGCAAAGTATGGCTGCTACACGCTTCCTGCATCACCACAATACCTTTAAGGAGGCTTGCAGCCCTTCATGGGCTCCAAGTGGGAAGGAGAAGGTAAAAACCCAGCTAAGCTGCAGCTACTGTGTATCCAAAATGAACAGCCATGTAATATACTAAGAAGGATTTTGGAATGGAAGCATACTACCATTCAGAATCAAGGCATGTAATCTGTGTTGCTAGCTTTTTTCAAACATGTCAGAGATTACGTTCAGAAGAATTTTCAATTCAATGTGAAAATCCATGCCCAGACCTTCAAACACACAGTGTCCTTGGAAAGTTTAGTTTTACTAGTTGCACTGCTCATACTGTGAAGACACAGCATTCTTGTCCTTATTGCTTAGTCATATTTTAACAATTGATAAATTTTGTTCTTAATTCGTTCCATGAAATTTCTCAAATGTGATCACAGGAAAATAGGGACTTGTGCTCATCCCATCAGATTTTTTCCCAGAACATTAGTAGGCTGCAGAAGCACAATTACTTAGCTCTTTGGAAAAAAAACATGTTTTTTTCTTCAACATTTATCATTTAAGTAAGGGGCATGAAAGTCTTGCCCCCTAGGTATTTTCAGTCACCTCCACAAATGACTCCACCACTCGTTGGGCCCAACATTACCTTCATGTCAGTCTCTCTTGGAATGTGATCTTTGAAGTCCTCGATGGAACTTACAAGGAAAGGAATGTGGTAGGATAAGACCTACAAGAGACAATTGCAGAAAATGAGAAAACGATACTTTCATGGTAACGATCAATTAGACACCACCATTATTTTACTGCATTCATTTTTGAAGAGCTATTTTATGCATATTATTTTATGGATTTAAGACATTAAAGTCCAGTAAACCCAAAAATCGAGCTATTGGTGAACAAGCAGAAAGCAAGCTTTTAAAGATTACTAAACACTGAAAACACTGAGACATGCTTGAACTAAAACCTGAATGGTTTAATGTAGTATTTCTCTAAGCAGTACTCAAAAAGTAGACCTTTTTTCTCCCACAACTCGCAATTCAATGTTCAGTTATGACAGAGTATTTTACCCACGTGCCAACCTTTTACGTAGCATCATTTCTGAGCACTGAAGTTTCAAATACCTTATTATTAGATAAAATTTAATGAAAATTATTTGGAATATATTCAGTTATTTCTTACATCTCTAAGTGCTTCCTGTGCCAGCGACCGAAAAGACAAGATTACACCAATAATCGTCATTCTCTTCAAAACACTGTCAACAGCTGCAGGGAAACAAGAACAATAGTTATTAAGAACCTCTTTATGAGTACAAGCTGAATTTTTTTTTAAAAAAAGAAAAAAACACTTAACAAAATACTGAAAGACACATGGTACTGAAAAGCACAGGCATTCCTTAATATAGCCAAAATAAACATGTGCTTAAGCAGGTTTTTAAATCTGATCTGATGATGGGATTTCCAGTAGAAGACATTTCCTGTTAACCACTTCATGGAATGACCCCGTTACACACAGTTGACAGTATGCAATGCTATCACTAGTTCTGCATTTTCTTGAGGCCGAAATGTTCCACTCTAATAGTAATTTGTTAAAAAAATACTATTTATGTTAACTATATTGCAAAAATTTCTTTCAATAAATGCAATTAATTCACTGTGAAGGAATCAGAAGCATATGTCAAAAAGACCCATGCTTCCTACTTTATAGCTACACGTTCACCTAGATAATTGTTATGGCTATACATTATCAGCCTTGAAGGAAAAAACAATGCTAAAAGCTCCACACTGCTGTACCGTCTGCACTGAAATCTTGTTTTTGTCTGTACATGAGAAGACTGGAAAAGTTTTGAAAAGGTGCATCAGTTTATGAATTCACATACAGTAACCAGCATACATTTTGCTGCTTCTGTAAGCTTTATACAGCAACATTAATTTTTCTTGCATTCTTTACAAAGATAAGGATAAAAACAACTCTGTACCAATAGTAGCACCCTGCTAATTACCCACATGATAATCTTTTAAAGAGTGCTGCCATCTGGTCTGGCTTGTCAAAGCTGGTCCTCATTTGTGTTAGAACTTCAACATTCTCCACCACAAGTTTCTGAAGAGAAGCAAGGATTCAGGTCAGTTACAGATTCAGACACGTTAGCAGGATAAATGCTTGATTTCAGTTTGGCAGAGAATAAACTGAGCTCATGGAATACAGACATACCCCCAGTGCATTCTAAATGGAACTACAGCATCAAACATCAAAATTACCCTCAGGACCTGCTCTACACAAAAGCAAGCTCTGAATCAAAAAGCAGAAGATTAGATAACCCTTGAAACATTTTTATATTCAGAAAAATGTACTTAAAGGAATGAACCTCAGTAAAACTAAGCAGTAACTCCTCATGTTATTTAGCTTTTTATAAGAAAAATAAGCTTGCGTTAACAAAAAGGCAGATTCCAAAAGCAATTCCTTCTCGTGGGTTGCTCCTTTCACTGGATATAAATTTAAGACTGGCCTGACGTCAGGACTACAAATTTAATGATGGAAAAATTGAAAAATGGAATAAAGAATGCAAGAGTCAGATCATTTAATCTTGGTGAAGTTTACTTGGAATTTTCTTCCATTACAACACAAAATAAAAGCATAAATAAAATTTGTCACAACTCCTATGTATGCATATTATAGGATATAGGTAAAAGTAATAACTTCCCTGTAACTGTTCTCCAAATATATAAAGATTCATATTTAAATTACTAAAATTGCATAATCAGATCTATAAAATGTTAAATCCAAAAAGCATTTCTTGCTAGCTGAGAAACTTATGCTTTGCCAAGTAGCATTTTTAAACTCTCTTCAGGCAAGAAAAAGGTACTTTCTTCTTAAAAATAATGTTTTTGCAGTTTAATTACCAACTACTCCATTTCGGAAATGGAAAATATGATTCTCTCTCTTTTTATGGAGGAAAACCAGCAGCTAAAGAAGTTTAGAAAACTTATGTGGTGTGTGCTTCTGAAGATTAAGTGAAGAAAACTTTTCCCTACTGTTGAAGAGAACATAATTCAGTGCTTTGTGTACTGAACAGTATTAAGATATAAAAAAAAAATAAGGATAGAAACAGAAAACAATATATTCTGGACTGGGGGCAGTCTTTCAAAGTGACTAATTTTATTTTTCAGGTGGATTCATCCTGACCCAGCTCAATTACTTAGCAGCAGAACCAAAAGAGTGACCAGGAAAGCTATAATTCATCAGACATGCAGGTCATTATAGGCCTGGAGCTTAATTGAAGATATACCATGTATAACCTGAAAAAAACCAAAACACACAGGAACTTACTGCTAGGGATCAGACAATTGACCTTTGACAGTTCTGCTACCTACTTTAATAGCTTTATCTTATTCAACCCATGCTGAAAACAGGGCAAAACATAGCAACTGGCAAGCAGTGAAATTAAGTTTTAGAGTAAATACTCCTGTGACCACAGGAAGAGAATAAACAAGATGACTTAAACCATAATGCTGCTATGAAATAAACTGTGGTCTCTGTTTACTCACACCCAGTCAAGTAGCCCATGAAAAAAACCCATGCAGAGATCTCTCAGATAACAGTACATTGTGTCATGGTTGTGCTATTTCCATAACCTCTAGTCTATCCATAATTCACCGAAGTCTTCCCATTTTCACTCTTATTTTAAATGAGAAGCAAAGAAAGAAAGATGCTACAAAAGATCCAGCAAAACAACCGCTTCCAAGAATTTGCACGTGTGTGTGCACATAGAAAAAAATGAATTTCTATGCTGAAAGCCATAGAAAAAAATGAATTTCTATGCTGAAAGCCAAAGCCAACAGACAGATTGATCACTGGTCTGCACTGAAATCAAGATGGGCAATTTTGAACCAACTGATGTATCAGAACTTGGCAGATGTGTGACATTTGAATTTCAATCCTTTAACGCTCCAGAATGCAAGATTGAAGGCAACAGCCCACACACTGTTATTGAGTCAAGCTTTCAGCTTCACAAAAATAACCAGCATATTGGTTTAAGATTTAAAAGGGACAGGCTGGATTACAGTTCAAACAGTTAGTTTTGTGAGGCAACATCCAACATCCCCCTCCTTCAGACACAAAACCAACACCTGGTCCCACTGTGGGAAGCAAAGCAAGCATTTTGAACCTTACTCTCTTAATAAATTCCCCATTCTATCCTCTTGGTGTTTCCTTTCCCCCAAACACAGATGTTTCTCCATGCTCTCTGCAAAGCCAACTGCATCTGAGCCAAAGAGATGAACATTTTATTGCTTTATTGTTCTCCTCCAAATATGTGGTCATGTGCACGTGGATCTACCTTATGTTCTGCTTATCCTTAGCAGCATCAGAAAACAAATGTCGGAGAATTTAAAGTTGGCTTTTTAAAAAGCATATACAGAGCTACAATAACAAACACGTTGGTTTTAAGGAAGTATGACAACCTAAGAGTAAGCTGAGAAAGCAGCTCCCAGAGAACATCTGTCCATTGGCTTTGTGTTTTACTTGAAACGTGACAGATGTCACTGTGCATAGCCAGGACCTATTTAATTTAACCTTCAAAATTACAGCGTTCTTAACTAGCAAGCCTCATCCTAAAACTCAGCAAATGGAAGGGGCACAAAGAATCAACTGCCCTGTCCAGCTCTGTGTTGGTCACTTGGGTCAGGGTTGCACCTGGTGAAGAAGCACCCTCTCTCTTCAAGGTGTGCCAACAAAAGGCTTCAAATCTTTTAGGGCATCGTATGTCCTAACATCTCAGCAGCACTAGCATTCACAATGCTTACAGAGAGAACGAGATCTTTGAAAATATAACGTGGGATGTATTAGAAGGACACAAGGCCAGGCTGGATGGGGCTTTGAGCAACCTGGTCTAGAGGGAGGTGTCCATGCCCATGGCAGGAGGGTTGGGACTAGATGATCTTTAAGGTCCCTTCCAACCCAAACCATTCTATGGTTCTATGACACACGCTTCTAAAGGCCTGGTGTGCTAATAATAGCAATAAATAGTTGAAGAAACAGTGAAAGTTCCTTATATCCGTAAGGACTGAATGTGCCTCTTTAAAAAAGCAACACACACGAATAGATACAAAAAATATTTCTTGTAATTATTGGTTAAATAAATTCAAGATGAGATGTAGTAACTTGGAAATGACTCTAGAAGAGTAAGTCATGAAAAACAAATATATGCCTATTAGTGGCATTTTTATAGTATGACTATCATGGGCAAGTAGTATATACTATTCAGTTTATTAAAGCATCTTTCCAGAAAGACTTAATTACACAGGCATCACATGCTTCCCTGTCAATCCACAGTAACATACATAATAAAGAAAGTAAGTCCTTGAAGATGCCTGCAGGTCAAGACACACGAGTTTTTCATGCTGAGTTTTGGAAGTCAACAGAGATGGGGAAGCTCTCTGCAAGCATCAGGAGGTCTTAAAAAGCATTTCTCTTCCCACTTATGAGAGAGAAAGAGGCTTGTCTCTTAACTCAAGGCATCTAGCCAAAATAAAAAGAGACTGCATAAAATCCTGACCATTCAGCTATTGAGGAGCGTGGTATACACTTGTACTACATGGACAAGGGTACTACAAAGTAACGGTAAAATTCACAGCTTTATCAGTTTGTGTGATGCACTCACTTCATAAGGATGACACACAGAAATGTAGCTATTAAATATCCTAAAGGAAGCTGAAACAGAGAACTCCCTCTCCTTCTTCCCACCCAGCCTTGGTTACCTTAAACTCCCTTTCTTCCCACCCAAACTTCCTTCGTTACCTTAAGCTCAGCAACCTGCGATGAAATGTGCCACATCAGACTTTCACTTAGGAACTTCATGCCATATGGTCCCAGAAGTTCTGAAAGGGCTCTCATTTCTGAGAAATAAAACAAACTGTTCTACTTCAAACGTTCCTTATGCAATTATGTGATGTTCATCATCTATCTAGCAATAGCGTTTTAATTACAAAACTATTTTATGTCTAAAAACAATTTTAGGTAGTAGAACTTGTAACAAAACTGAAGCAACAGTCACCAACACATCATACTCCCATTGCTGTAACTCAAACACCCAGTTCTTTAATTTTTTTTTTTAAACTAAAAACATAGGAAAAACAAGCTCTCTCAAGGCACAGAGGCAATAGGAATAAAAAAACTGAAATACTACCGAAAACTAACAAGTGCTGTCTATAATATAATAGCTTAAGAGTTGCTCTAGTTCCAATTACTCAAGCAGATGATAACTATCTTTCAAACATTCAACAGAAACATTGAATGAAGTTTACCTGATATGTCGGAGTATTCTTCAGCATTAAATGTTAACTCATTTTCTGTAGGCAAATTCACAAAAGCCTTCATGGCTGGAAAATAGGCTATGTGACCATTGCTGACTTGTCTTAGCAAAGTTTCCAAATACCTTATCAGAAAGGGAACAAGTTTTAGATAAAGACATTCACAGATACCTCTATACAAATGAAATGCCCTTGTGTGATAAAGAGACAGCAAAGCCTGTAGACTTCAGTTTTACTTCCATAGTTCTAGTGAATACCTGTATCTTCTGCTACATCTCCCCTGAGAAAGACTGAATTTCATAACAGGCAAACTTCAAAATGCTTTTTTAGCAGGTACCAGGAGAAAAAAACTTGAGAAGTCTGGAACTTAAGAAAATTCTGGACACCTAAACCACATACAATTCCAGTTCCCCAATTCCAGCTTTTTATTTAAATAAAAGTAATATAAAGAGCTTGTAAGAAGTATTCATATAATTACTTACCAATTTGTGTACAGACTGGTAATGGTTGGCTCACCATGACTATCTAAATGCTGGGTTTGCTGAAGCAGAACATTGTTAAATACTCGTGTGATGTCAATCTGTACATAGTTTTCTATTGACTGGAGGACTGTCATATAGGCTCTTACGCTGGTTAACAGCTCTGAAGGCTTTGCAATCTCTTGTGTTGCTTGATTATACATAGTCATTCCAACAATTGACCTTTTAAAATCAAAAAATAGGAGTTACATGCATTTCTCAGTGAAATTAAACAAGGATGCAGCTATTAAAATCATCAGTGATTATCAATTTCATATTCAATGATTATGATATTATTCAAAGCTTTTAGAATTCTTCCCTAATCTGCAAGTATGAAGCTCTAAATCATGGCTACACTACATCAGCACTTTTAAAAGAAGATTTTTTTGGAAAAAAAAAAATCTAGACAAAAATCTTGGTTGCTGTCACAGTTCTAGTTTCAAACGAGTAGACTCAAACACCTGAAACAAAGCCAGAAATTGTGCAAAAGAACTGTGGCAAGAGAGTCGCTATAAATGCCTAAAAAACAAAAGTATCACCAGTGCCTACAGAACACACAGGACTAAGAACAGAGGATCAGGCTGTTAAGGAGGTGATACTAATTTCCATATATTTTAAAGAACTTACACCTATTTATGTCTGCACATATAAACTTAACTGTAACATCTGTAAGAATTTGACCTGAGAGTTTTGCCATCTACCTTTAAAAATGAATCTGATATAGTAAGCACACAATACTCCTAATGTCAAACCAGCAAGGATTTATCTTGTTTATGAGTACAACTATCTTTACAATATTTCTTACTTGGTAAAGCGGATTTCCAGGTGAGATGTTAAATATTCTCTTGGGGTAAATGTGTGTTCCCAAACCACCATGTTTGGTACATAATTGATTGAGAAACAGAGCTCAGAAAGTGCAGTGTGCAGTTTGTCCAGGCTTTATGAACAGTTAACAAAAAATAACAAGAAAAAAAAATTAATTTAACATTAGAATATATTCTTGTGGAAAGCATACACTGAATGGAAGATGCCTTGAGACCACCCACAGCTCTAACTTTCCATTCATCAGCTTTATCTGCTTTCATCAGACACACAACTCTAGCTTATCACATTGAAAAATCAACATTTTGGGTAAGAACAGAAACCTACAAATGTATTGGTCTGCATTATGCACAGTGATGTAATGTGTATGTTTTTATATATAGCTATACACAAACAATTTCCCTCTAAATGTCTGTTAAGGTGGTTCCTTCTTAACTGAATTTAGTAATAGAAGTAATGCTTGCTACTAATCAGCACTAAATATAGGGAAAACGAATCTTAAGCTATTTTCCCTCAACTTCTCTAGTCAATTCTAGTTTTCTGATGTTTGACTGTTGCAACTCTAACAAAGAGACTTCCTTTTCAGCACTGTGCATTTAGTAGCTCCCAGCCACAACACCAAACATTTATTGTCTCATTTTCGCAGCTTCCTTCCTCCTCTTACTTCTGTTGCTCTACGAACTTGTCCTGTCATCCTTCCCAAGAATCATCTACCTCGCTGTTTTTCCTCTCCTGTTACCTCTTACACCTCAAACTGGACTTATTCATTTTTCCCTTTCTTTTTCAGGTTGGTCTTATTTTGTTTTGTTTCTGGTTTGCTCTGATGCAGGCACAAAAGCCTCATTTCTGCTCCAGGAGATGAAGGCAGCAAGCTATATTTCAGCAGCAACAACTTCCAGCCCACCCCATACGTTATCCTGATCATTATGTTAAGCAAAGCAGAATTAAGATGCCATCCACGCCTTAACTCCCACTTCCTCAATTGATATGACTACGCAGGAAACCTAACAACAGCACGCGGACCCTTTCTGCTCAAAAAAAAGGAAAGAGCCAATGTGATTAATAAATGAGATGTACATTCCTATTGCTCTAAATACGTGATTTCAGGCTCTGTTCAAGCTATAGAAGGACCATATGCTCACAAGCTAGAAACTTGCCATATTTACAGTCAACCTTACTGAAATAATATAAGCAAGAAGTATTTAACATGTAAAAAACACAAGTTTTGACTTGGGATTCATGGTGAAAGGTACAGAAGAGGAAGCTTACTTTGTCACAACCAATCTGTTTTTTCTCATGCTTTCTACTCCTGGTTTCTCCCTTTCAGGTTCTCCTTTCTTTCCGGTCTGTTTTTTTGACTTTTTGTTCACTGCTTGACTGATGGTTTTGGCACAATGCTTTGGCAGCAACTAGTAGAGAGAAAGAAATCCCCCCCCCCAATTAAAATACAACTTCTTTGCAGCCACAAGATACAAAATAAGCTTATATGTAGGTGGAGACTTCATCACACAAGTAACACCTCCTTTGACTACTAACTATACCATTTAATATAAAAGTTTTCCTCGAGCCACTTTCCACTTCATGAACAGAAAAAAGTCTGTAGTCAGGGGCTAAAAGGGGAAGGGGAAACAAGCATAATTCCAAAGGTCAAACTACCTAGAAAATCTCAAAGGAGAATTAAAACAGACAGAACAACACTCACCTGATCACTCAGCGTACATTGTTCTGTGCAAATATCTGTGATAAGATTTCGAGCTTGCTTAGCCATTTCATCCAGGAACATGTTACATAAGGAAAGACTACGGTCTCCAATATGATGTCGCTGTTAAAACCAGAAATAAGCAAGTCTGTTTTTCAGTTTCTTTAGTCCTATGCTATTCACAAAATGCATACACAGTTCTGCAGATAACAGTTCACTAAATCACAGACCTGGGGTAACAAAAAATATTAATTAGTCCTTAGTAACTTCAACGTTTTTCATTCACCGTGGGTTTTTGTTGGTGTTGTTGCAGGGAACCTGAACTGTGAAATCTTCAGTCACTGACACAGCATATTAAAAAAAAAACACACAACACCTTTGTTGCAAGAAAAATCCTCTAAAAGGAGGCAGAAAATTCTAAAAGGAGGTTTTCATCTTCCAATTTTGTAATAAATCTAAAGTGTCCAACACTGAAGGTTTCTGTGAATCTCCTCTTAGATTCAGTACTGGTACAAATTAAGGAAGAGAAAGAGTATGCAACTCATGTTACAGCAAAAGCAGTGCCATTCATACCCCTGAAAGTCGATAATGAAGCCCTGCTTCATACGTTTCTGAACTCAGTTCCTTTGTTACTGGATCTGCACAAGTCCAGCATTCTGTCTTAATGAAATCCTTCTTTCACCACTTATGTGTACTTCGTAACAGCTACACTACCACATATTGTACACAGTGCAGTGAATATTATTTTTCCAAAATTATAGTAGCTACGAGTTGGAAGTCTTACATTGAATTCAAAGTTCTGTTGGCTGTGGCAAAATATGCTTGCTACAGCTGAATTCTCAGTAACTAGCACACAGTGGACTTTGGCTACAAGATTCCTTACTGTTACTAGAATGGTTCTGAAAGACATCTCTTGTCCTGAAGGTACGTTTTCCTGGAAACTTTTTAGTGGTTCTCTAATACAAATAAACTTTGCAGCTGTTTAAAGCAAAGCGTATGGGGAAAATAATGATATAGACGTATATGGAAATGACTCTTAGCAGAAAAGGATTTAATTTTTAACTACGAAAAACCCACACTGTGCATAGTAGATATTTTTCATCCAATTATTTCAGATTAGCACTCAAGAATGAAAAGACACTTTCACAAGCACGAGAGAACATTGGCAAAGTCAACCTCTGGAGTAATTCCAAAGTCAATGGACATACAGGCAATGTACTAAAAGATTTATTTCATTACAACATCAAAATATAAAGAATTTACCAAAGTAACAAAAATGCCACAATTTGTTTGTGGCAGCATTTTGAGATCTATGGACAACGAATCATGTAGTAAGGTGCCCACTTGTTTTACTTCCCTGAATCTTATACTGGTATAACAAACACCTTCTTGCAGCATTCAGCACTAGTTCTCTTTACTTTAGATGAGAGCTGAAAATATCTAAAGATGATGTATTTAAAAATTACCTCTTCTGGGCATAGCTCATGGGTGCAGCTCATAAAATGAGTACAAAGCAGTGGGAATGCAATTGAGTATCTTGATTGAGAGGGAAGCTCCAAACACTGCTGAAACATCTTCTCAAAAGCACGACTATAAAAACTGACCAAAAATAGACAATTTAATGTTACACACGCATAACTTTGCTGCAAATGAAGTCTAGTTCATACGAATCAAATATGCTAAATTAATGCCAGATCTGTAATTATAGCTTATCTGATACCAAAAAAACACATCATGCTTTCAAGTAAGCTTGTTTTCCACATGCAATACTAATGCATTCTGTTTACATCTCTTAATCATAGCATCTTTGTTCTGATGTTTGACACACAGCCGCTGCAAAAAATGTACAGTTTTAGCAAGTATTATTACAGAATCTGCAGTTGACCCCAGATCAGTTAAGTGACTGCTTGAAGAATCTGTCAGACCTTCAGAAACACCTTTATTAAATTCTGATGGTAACACTTAAACAACTCATGTTCCATGGTTGCTTCAAATAATCTTCAGAAAAAAAAAAAATCTTAAAACACATGCAAAAGAAATAAATTACATTGAAGTCTCTTTTCAACATAAACTTGACCACCATATAAAGACTGGCCTTTCACCTTAAAATCTAGCCCCTATAAATCATTGTGTACGCTTCTCCACCGGAAACTGAAAAATAAGAACCTAAAATAGGACTGAGGAAATTTCTCAAAGAACAGTATTCTCACACTGGGACTTCCGATGATTTATTTCAACGACTGCTTATTTATCTGCTGATACTGCAAACACTTAATTATTTCAGCTTAAACAGGCGCAGAAAGATTCCTATCAACCTGCTTCCTGATCCTGTTTTCACAGACTTTTTCCAAGAGTTAAACACTTTTGCTTTATTTTTTCCAAAGCAACTAATGCTAACAAACTAAACAAAAAATAAAGCCTACTACGAAAAATTGCTGTATGGAAGTGGCAATGCAAAGCTAGGTCTTCCTGTTTGGAAACAGGGGAAGAAAGAGAAGGGAATCAACTGTTTTCCGCTGCAGGAACTGTATGGATCTTTTACAACTACACTTGAAGTAGTAGTAAACAATTTCATTTCTTGCTTAAACGATGTAATTGTCTACGGCTTTAACTTCAGCTGGGGACATGAGCTGCAGAGACGTAAGAGAACTTTAACTGCTGGAAGAGAACGCTTATTTTAATTGTTGCTTTGAGGGATTTATACTTCATCGTGAAGCTCTGAAGAATCAATAGTTAACAATGGGAGAAAAAAAAGAAAATTCTTTACATTAGAAAAAATTATACGCATATTGATCAGTATACTTTGCAAGAAGACTATTATGAAAGAAAGTAAATACATAAATAAAATAAAACTAAAACCCCAAACCCTAGAACAGCAACTCTTTCAAAGAAAAATTGCTGTTAACCAGATTGTAATTGATTCTCCACTGGATCATTTTCCTACAATTTGGTATTTAAAAGCTACACGTGCAAGGACAAACAATAAACTAAAAGCTTCTACCATCAGATTAGTAACTTACCAAAATATAGAAAGATCTGATGTTTCAACCAACATCTCCACCAAAGAATCTACCATTTTTGTGTGGAAAATGATTGTGTTCATCATTTTTCCTAGTTCTCTGTGGTCTGCAAGACTAAGTGAGGCTTTAGAAACACTGGTGTAGGCCTGGAAAAAACAGAAGAAAAAAAATCTACTGTTGTAGAGTATCTACTGTTGCTTTTTTGCAAATTCCATCAGTATTGCCAAACATAAAGGGTAAGTACTGCTTAAGCTGTGCATAGAACAATTGTTTTTAAAGACTCGGCAAAGACTTACGTTATCTTTCCACTCTAACCTAAGAAAAGCCAACTGCCTTTCAATGAAGTCACCAAATGTCTTAAGTACAACAGCAACGCAGAAATAAACTGCAGAACAAATGCACTGACAAAACACGTACGCACACTAGTGGAATCAAGTTCACTGAAGCCACTCCTTGCTCCTTTTAATAATCAGGTTTGGGTATGCAAGAAGACGACTGCATATTTTAAAAATATATAAATAACATGTCTAATATTGGGACAATTAGTTTACAGTCTAAACAGTACTCCCCCTTGTTAAGTTAACTGAAGGCACTATTACTGCAACACAACAAAGTGATCTCCATGAACATTATCTTCCCCTAGCTGGGAAGGCTGAATCATACTCTGTACAGTGCCAATAAACTGCTCATCCTCAACACATTCCACTTCCAAACTGTTATAAATCCTTCAAAGACTTTTTTGCAAAAAGCATGCAATGCAAAGGCAAAAACAAAGTTACATCAAATTATTTAAGTATTTGTTTGATTTTAAATGCCAAGAAGTTCTCCTTATACAGCCTGTGATCCACTTGCAGTGTGAGAATAATCTAGAAGAGCAGTAAGTTATTACTAGCTTTAAACCAAAATGTGTATTAACTTAAATGTCAAGCAGATATTCAGACATCTTACCTGCAATCTAAACCAATCTAATCTCATTCCTCTGAAGTCAAATACCTCTCCATCTTCAACTGTATCAGGGAAAAATACAGAACATAAAGCCTTTAGGGAACCAACTACAATTCAGAAATACTAAATCAGATCTTCTAAAAAAAAAAAAAATCATAAACAAAACCCACCTAAGTACTTGAAAACTTGAAGTGCTTGCTTTTACCTAAGAAATTCAAACCAGCACAACCATGCTAATAGGAATTTAAATAGCTAGACAGAATATGTATAATATACTTTCTAAATTAAAAGGTATGAATTATTTCAAAATAGCGTCCTTCAAAAACATTATCTGTACAGACCTGCCCAGGAAAAGGGACACAGAACAAGAAGCAGATATCGTAATAGAAGAGAAACAGGGGAATTAATACAGTTTATGCAAGTTATCTGCTGCCACTAATCCCAAGTTCATTTGAACAGACTTACCTTGCTTCACACTTAGTGAAGTCATAGTGTTTACAAAAGAGGACATGATGATTGATTCATCCTCTGGGCACACTGAAAGATTCTAAAATAAATATTGTTACTATTAGTATTTCAAACTTAATTTTTGAAAAAACGTCAAATCCCACAACCAGTTTATCAGCTGCAGTCTGAAAAATACTTTATATAGTTCACAAAAAGTAACTTTATCAATGGATTATCGCAAATAGTACTATTTCACAACTTTTAGTTTTTAATTCATTGGTTGATGGAAAACACCTAAAAAAAGGCTGCTTCCAAACCAACACAGACTCAAAAGAGAAAAATCTGTCAGTAAACATGCCCACACATTTTCAGGCTGCAGTCATTTACAGAATGGTCACACAACATGTTTTTGTTATACAACAGACACCAAACATTTGTCTGACCTCTCCAGGCATCTGATCTGTCTGCACAGAAAATTTAGCCATGGCAAAATGTAACAGAGCCGACATCAGCATCACTTTGCTTCCCACAGAACCATCTAAAACCAGATTTCTACTAACACTGAATTAAATGATTTCTAACACCTGAAAGATAGCCCCCCAAAAGTCCTACAAAAAAGCAATAGTTCATGAAGAAGCAGTTTCAGCAACTGCTAAGATCACATTTCTGTTGAATGGAGATTGATGTAATTACAGATAAGACTGCCATTTTTAACCTAAAGGTTGAAAAAATCCTAATTATCATTTGCTTCTGTCTACTCTTGTATTTTATACTTTTTATGAGTTAACTACAACTAAAATGCAAACTACTTTCTTTTTTCCCCTCATTTCAGTTTGACCTTGAGGATCATCCTACAAATAACACAATATTTGTGCCATTTGTATAAGTTTTAGAATTCTTTCACTAAATCTAGAAAACCATCTTAGGAATTGATGACAAATCTCAAAAATATTTCATTTTGTTATCAACAGAACTGCTAACATGTAAGTATATAGTTATAAGCAAAAAAAAGAAATACAATTGTTTTGGCATTAAAAGTAAAATGAAGGATTCATTTATATTTAATAGTTTTAACAGCTGGGATAGAAACTGGTATTTAAACTGTTTCAGTAGTTTGTTATATAACAAACATGAACAGCAGAGTGAAAATAAGAAATGAACAGCAGAGTATATAAGTTCCACCTTTTGGTCATCGATGTACTACTGTTTAATGCATGGGAGTGATTTCTGAAAACAACATAAAAAGCTTAAAATTCAATAGAAGCTCTTCCAGTTTGAGGAGCTCAAGATTTCACAAAATTTGGGCTCCACCTAGTGGCCACTAGGGAATCAAATCAAAACAGTGCAGAAGTCCTGTCATTTCCTTGTCCGTGTAGACAAGAAAAATTATTTCTGCACTGCTCCTTCAGCAGCAGTATCTGTTCATCTGGATTACATCAAATCAGTCCTGAAAATTCAGTTAATGAACTCAAATAATTTCTACTGCCTTTACTTTAGGAACATTTTCTGCTTCGCAATAGGTGCTACTCAGTAAGAGTAATAGACACTTGCAGCTCTGGATGCAAATCTACACGGAACAAGAGAGGATGGTCTTCCAGGAAAAACCCACCACTCTCTTCTCTGTAAGAGCACCTCTCCCAGCTCTTACAGAGCCATACTCCGTGATGTTTTGAACAACCTGGGATGTCAAATTTGTTGAGTTTAAAACTGTTCTCTTCCACTTCTGTTTAACTTCTCTTTTTGCACAAGTTCATTATTTCCACATTCAACCTTACCTACTATATAAAAGACAATGTCCCCGTCACTCTCTAGAGTAGGAGGCTTCTTCTGACGTGACACCCTGTCAAAGTTCATCAAGTCTGCCACTACCTTCATAGTGGTATTTCATGTCTGAACTCTTCTCGCAAATGTCTGTGTTTCTCATGGCCATATACAGGCCTAAGTTAACTGCAAGTATAATTCACTTCCAGAGAATTTAAATTGAAATAGCCACTGAAGACACCTACATCTACTTGACTTCCTATTTAGGCTTAAGAATGTCAAACTACTTTTTTTTTTTTAATTTTTATTTTTCCCCTGGCAGCATACAAGAATACAGACTCTCAACCATTAGCTTCGATAACCAATTCTGTCATTTGGTTTCTAAATGGTGCTGCCATGATACAGTACTGATCCCAAGTATTTAAATTGCTTCTTAAACACAGTGATGCTAAATAAGGGAAATCATCCATTTGCAGAGTACGTTAAAACAGGATACCATGGGATTCTAGTTTCTCTCTTCGCCATCATTTGTTAAATGACACAGGCCATGTTTTCTCCATCATGTCAGAAAGCAACATCTTGAAAGAACATTAAGGGTACTATTCAGGCAGCACTGCTGCTTGCAAAAAAATTCAGAGAAGAAACATCTTACATAAAAGAATCACACTAATCAAGATCAGCTTGGTGCTCCTGCAAGTGCAATTACTTTTTCTTTTTTATTCTCAAAAGCGTGGCAATGCAAAACTGTAACACATTTAAGAATAAAGCAAACAATCATAGGAATTCCTGAAAATGTTAAAAGGAACCTCAGACCTCCAAGAGAAGCCTTTCATTAAATTCTTGCCAATCTCTATATCCTGATGTTAAAATAAATCATAGTTTACTCCTTGAGGAGAAAGGTAGTTTAATCATCTCTGAAGAGAACATTGCTTAATAACATTTAAGTATTCATATGGCAGCCAAAAGCACAACTCTATATCCCAGAATTAAACAGCAAACTCGGTTAGTTTTGCCTTATTCCATAGCGTTCACTAACATGCACAAAACCAGAACACATTTCATACATTTTGGACAAAAAGCCCTTCTTAAAGCCTGCAGAACCCCAAACCATTGTCTTGCCGTACCTGAACAAGCTCATTTAAGACCACTGCATCAAAGCCAGAGAGATACTGCACGTAGTATCTCTGCATCACTGGTCCATATTTCCGCACGTGTGCCCTGAGCTCCTCCATGTAAAATATTAGCTCAGCTATGTGCCTAGACAAGAAAAAACAAAGAACTTAAAAATAGGAAACATAAAATATGGAAAAGAATTTCTGTCAACGGAATGTTTCTCATGGAAATTCCCTCCTGTATTTTGCTTCTATTGTTAATACATAACACTTGTATTGAAATACTTGCTCATGTTTTAAAATAAGCTTACATAAGAAACTTTCATCTGCAAAGTAAAATACATTCAACAGGAGATAAATTAACAGGACCCCCTCATGGTAATTCTCCAAGGTTTGTACAACCCACGTATTTTCTGAAGAAGCCCTTTTGTAATGCTCAATTTGAATAAGTGTATTTCCTCATGAAGCAGTTAAATCCAAAAAACAGAACTGTAATAATTGCTTTTCTGAGCTCATGTCAGTAGATCTTTATTCAAAAAAAAAAAAAAAAAAAAAAAGACTTTTCAAGATGGTAAAATTTCCCCCTCTAGTGAGAGCACTGTACAGAGGACTACTTCATACCACCTGCTGGGCAGACATTAAATAAACTAAAAATAGTTTTAACACAGAGCAATTTTCGATGAGTAACTATCAGTATTCTAACACCTGCAATGCAACTTAAACTGAAAGCTTAAAATGCAGTTAGAGTGATAGCTTGTTGGATTAAATCCCATCCTGCCTGAGCAACAATCAGACGGCTTGACAAACTTCTCCAACATGCATTTTCTTTTGGCAGAAAAACTTCGTTCACATTTCACCTATTTAAACGAGACCAAAAAGAACACAGCCTTCAGAAGACCAAGGAGGCACAGTGCTAGAATTTTATGATGTTTTTTAAACCCAAGGTTATAACTCATGACATGACATGATGTTAACAGTGAGTTTTTGATCCCCAGGTTTTAAGTAAAACTGAGCAACTGTAATGGATGCTGACCACCCACACTTCGATCCAAGAGTATCACCAGGGAAGCTGTATAACAATAAAGATGGCTTTTACAGTAGAAGATGTACACGAAAAATTTCTGTAACACTTCAGAAAAATAGTGTATTTATCTGTGGTATCTCTATCCCTAGCACCTAGTCCACTGAAGGGAACTCAACGTTTTTCTGTTCCAGCTCTAGAAATAGCCTTGTGATTGACTGTCACTTGTCACATGAATACTCTTTAAGATTTCTTTCCCAAGATTGAACTGATGTGCTCTATTATCTTGAGAACAACTCAAGAACAACCAGTACTCTTCTGCCTACCCACATTTCTAAGGTTTCTTAATCCCATTTCTCATTTTTGACCTGTTTATGAGGATGCTAATGCTGTATTACATGAATAAATCTTATCCGATTTTGAAGACAGTTCTGCTACAATAAAGGAGATATTTACAAATGAATCTTTTTGACAGTTTCCTTCCCAACTCATCATTAATTTGTTAAATGCAAATAAAACTTTCCTGAAATCATTTTTATTTTAGAAATAAACTCTCTGCAGAAAATTAATTTTCACCAATGGGCTCCAGTTTCTAACACAATAAATACCCTAGCTTTCTGGTTTTGATGGAAACATTTAAGATTGTAAAGATTTTCTGGATAGTCCCAATTCTTTTTATCTATTATTTCCTGCTATTTCTTGCCGTCAAATGCATTTCCTCTATGAAGTTCACGTGAATATTTAAGGTATCACACTAAAAATTGTTAACGTACTTATCTATGAAATCATCTGCACTCTTCTTCGGCATATTGTCTGCATGACGAAGAAGCCAAATAATTTCATCACGAGCAAAGGATAATGCCATAAATACAAAAAGTGCCTGAAAAAAATAATCATAAGATATATATAAGAGTTGGACACCTTGTGCACACTAAGCAACAACCAGTCTCTACAACTAAACAATCTTAAAATCTAAGCAGGTTTTATCTTAGAGTAGGGGTTTTGGGTGGGTTTTGCCCTCCCTCAGAGGAACTGAATGGCACAGTATCACTGATGAACAAACTGTACCATTGCCTAAAGATGAAACTCAAGGACTGTAGTTACCTTGGGGCCCAGCAGGCCTGGCTGATCAGACAGGACAGTAGCCAGTTCTTTGAGTGCAGAACGTAAAAACTTGCGCCTCTCTCTATGCATTGAACCCCTACATCAAAAGAATAAACCAAAACATCATCGAATGTGCTAATCACAGTCATTTAATTTTTTCCCAGACATTTAAGGCCGAGTGTAGGTAGCTCACATCATACTAACTTCAAAAGTTTAGTATTTCAAAGGACATGGTTCATATGAAATTGGCATCTCCACCATCCATTCTGTATATTCCTGAAGTAAGGTTAAACTTAAAAAACTAGTCCTCTGTCTCTGGTCTGTGCTTTGCATTTGACTTCACTAAAACTTTCCTATTTAATTAGCATTCACATTAAGTAATTAGACAAGAAAAAAATGGAAAATACATTTATGCTTTCTCTCTGACAATCTGACAAATAATCTAAGACTTGGGAAGTTAAATCAATAATGGTATACCATTAGGCAAATCCAGAACAATCAGTGTATGGCCTCATTTGAAAACACACAATTAGGTCAAGATTCAGCAAGTCCTGTTTATACATTCTTTATAACTTCTTTGAGAAGGAAAACACTAAAAACTTACGCATGTGAAACTGCAGCTTCTTTACACTCTCTGATGTCATTAATACGTTTGTTGTAGCTGCAAGTAAACAAATAACCCAATGTGGTTAAAAGTATCAGTAGCACAATTCAGCAAGAGTTGGGACTTGGGAGGAGCTGCATTTCCATAGCTAGCAGGATACAGCAAAAAAAGCTCACCCTCAGAACAGCTCGGGCAAGACTTCTTTTCCCTGGATCAGATAAATGCTAAAACCGGATACCCAGGCCAAAACCTCTCTACTGAAGTGCTCATGGATTTCTCTGGTAGAGAGATCTCAACTTCATTTCTGCCTGAGTTTTCTTATGATGTATGGCAGGAATTGTGACAAATGCTTGCAACTTTTCAAGCAAACCCTGCATTGACAACATAATTTCTCTTCCCTTCCCTAGATTATGGTTTGTGGGCAAGATCATTAATTTTAAACATTTGCCATTTTAGAGACTGATTCACCAACATTTCTCAGAACTAAGATTAAAAAAAAAAGCATGATGGTTATGAATCAGGCTCCTCGAAATATGCATTAAAGAAACAGTCAAGACACTAAGCAAAAATGTTTTGGTATTGATTATCTGCAAGTGGATCTTACATGAAGCACAATTAACATTTTCAGGACAGGTCTTAAAGAAATGATACATGTACATATTTAACAGATAATCTGAAAGGAGAAAAAAAGAAAACTTACCCTCGTATGTTTACAAACAGGTCTTCTGCAGCTTTGTGAATATGAAATACTTCATCTCTAAACAAAGCCAAGCAAGAGCTGCTTTGAAGTGCAAGTTTCCAAAGGTTCAAAGCTGTAGCATCACTATTTAGGACTCCATGGCACAAAATAAATCCAACTTCAGAAGTTCACAATCACCGTGTGTCACAAACAAGACGCACAGAGACAGTAAGAGAACAGTGAGATTATTATGCATTTTCTCTTAAATTGTTTAATTAGCTTACTGAAACTCTGTATGGATAACATAATTATCCATCCATATATGTGTACAAATAAAAATACCTCACATTATGCTGTAGTAGAGGAATTGTTATATTTTTGCAGTATAAGTATCAAGTAATTCATTACAAGAATACAACTCAACTATTTTCATCATAATTACAAAAGCCACCATTTTTTAGTTTAAGTCTCGAATAAATTTATGACGAACTCTATTCCAGAATAAGCTGAATTCTAGCTTCACTGTAGGAAAAGTATGATACATAAACCCAAGGTTTAATCAAGTTTTCCAGAATCTGTTTTGAATCCAACAGTTTTTGTATGGTACAGGAAAACAAGCTGCTTTTCAATTTATTTTTTTTTAATACAACCATGAGCTGTTTCAGAAAATTTTACTCACAAATAATCCATTTTTCCATTGCATCCAGAGAGAGGTATTCACATGGCATCTGTCAGAAAAAAAACAGTAATTTGTAGCAAACTAATTATATCCAAAACAATACATTTCATGAGAAGTACTTTTTAGAAAAAGAGACAAAGTCTTAAATGCTAATGAATCACAAAAGACTGCTTCTGATTACTAACAAGTCATTGTTTCATCCCTTTAGAAACTAAGAACTTGAACATGAAATGAGATTCCATAGCCTCCTGTACCATGAACAGAAGTTGGACTTGATAATTCTTGTGGGTCCCTTCTAACTCAGATATTCTATGATTCTATGAAATGTTTTGTTTCAACCAACACTGTATTTAAGAAGATTTAAGAACACAAGGCTTCTGATGTATTACAATCACAACCTGACAGTTCTTTATTCTTGATTATCTCCCCTCCCCCAAAAAGATAAACCTTCATATCCCAAACGAGACAGCAAATGTAAATAGTTAATTTTTAAGGATGTATCAGTTCTGATTTTCAGTCTTTTGGCCCCAAAACACCTAGAGTACATAGGATACCTTCACTCTACATTGCAGGAGTAACTTCCCTTCATCACATTATCAGATACTAGAAATGAAGGCATGGGCTTATACACCAGAAGCTTTAATTAATGCAAAAAATCTTTCCCCAGTATAAAAGGATGCAGCTCTACCAACAAACCCATTAATTTCCCCTTTTCAAAAGTCATGTAAAGGTTAGCAAATAGAAAATGAAACATCCCTACACTGTTCCACAGAAAACATTGCTTAACTTTATCATATAAACCAAATTAAAAGGCCATACTGTGTCAGACTGTGCAGGATTAAGCATTGTACTAGGTGCACTGATGAGGCTCAGTAGTTGTGCGTTTCTCCACTGGTCAGCTGAGAGATTTCTTCGAGGATAGACCATCTGGAGTGAAATCAGAGCATCTGAAAGGGACTGAAAAGGAGATGGACAAAGGAGGTTGGTTAGAAGCTATGGAACGCATTAGCACAAAAGCCTTAATTCACTAAACGATCAGAAATTGAAACTGATGCAAATCACTACATGCTAAAACTGAAGTTCAAAAACTGGCACATTCCAAGCACAAAAGAAGTTAAATGCTATTTTTTCATTACTTATTCAAGCATCCTAATTGTGTTATTCCCTTCTCTGCCACTTCATTTATTATGTCCTTCCCACCTTGCAAGCAAACTGCAATGGTTTTGAGCAGATACTACAGGAGCATCTTCATAACAGATTGAGCATATCCAAGTAAGTGCGGTACCACGCTTTTTCCCTGTCTTCTGTGTCAATCCTAATGCTTGCATGAACCTATGAGGACCCAGGTCGAAGCAATAAACCAGCAGATTAAGACCACTCAGGGAAAAGAAAAGTTCTCTGCTGGAGCTAATATAGAGGGATAAATGGCACTGCTACTGCAAAACTGTGGGATGATAGAAGGACAAC
This sequence comes from Anas acuta, assembly GCF_963932015.1. NCBI lineage: Eukaryota > Metazoa > Chordata > Aves > Anseriformes > Anatidae > Anas > Anas acuta. The sequence goes on from NC_088984.1 coordinate 33,235,591, forward strand.
TTACGTGCACTCTTCCATGACAACTTAACCAAGTATGCACTTCTGCAGCATGCTGCCTGAAGGGATCTCTGACCCCAATTTATACCTCTAGTAGAGAATCAGCAGAAGTGCAGAAATTGGCCTGGAAAATGGCTTTACAAAACATTTCAAGGGAAAGGACTGGTCCATTATTAAAGGCAAATGCATAAACAAAGATGATACCAAAAAGAAGAGCATCTTTGCTACAGTGCACATGAGTAAAGATTACCTGGAAATCAGATTTTTAGCAACTTAAGTCTTAACGAGACAGGAATCATGTACAGGAAAGTGTAAAAAAAAGTAGAATTACTGAATATTGATTATTTAGACAAACGACAAGTATTTAAAACCCGTTCAGAGCACTTAAGAGAAGCAGCTGAAAAATTCTCTGAACTTAGCTACTATCTTCAAAAGTTTAAGGAAATGCATCAAATCTCAAGATACTACAACCAGTACCCAGATTTCAAAACATGAAGACAAAACTTTAAAACTTTAGGCAGTTACTTAGGATTTAACTTCATGTCATGTCAAAAATTCCAAAATAAGGTGTTAGGCAAACAATCTGCAAGCACCTAGAGAACAACACCTGCCATTCCAGGTTGGTCAGTACTGATCACATCAAACAAATCTAGTTTCCTTTGACAGGGCAGCACGCCTAGTGAACATGTAGGAAGTGATAAACAAGATATACATTGACTTTGGCAAGGCTTCCATCACTTTTCCAAAGGTATTCTCAGAAGAAAACATGGTCTAGATAAATCACCAGAGAACTGGTACACAAGCAGTTGTGTAAGAATACTAGTTTAAAAACATCTGTACAAAAGAGGCTAAAGGCTCGTTTAACTTCGCAGGGTCAAGTCAGCAGGACACACAATGCCAGCTTTTGCACACAGGAGATATTATTAAAGAGGCAGTGGTGATCAGCCATTCCCAGGATGCCCAATTTAAAGGCATTCCAAAGAAAAAACCCTCAGGTTACAAAACAGAAGGAGATACTCAGCTAGGATAGTAAGCCAGAAAATAATAGTTTCTTAGAAACATTATAAATCTCCTTCATTTCAAGCTACAAAGCAAACCAAAACACAGAACCAGCCACAGCAGATGAACCACAACTGATTTTTAAGCAATTTTTACTCCTTAGTGAATAAACAGGAATCTTACCAATGGGTCCTAGCATTCCCGTATTTCTATAGTTTTCATTTAATAGGGTATCAATCCTCAGTCCCATCCAGTATAAGTAAGAGTTCCTGTAAAATTTTACCTAGTAGTCTTGGACAAAAACTCCTGTGTATTTACTTTTTTTTTTTTTTTTTTTTAATCTCTGCTTGTCTCAGTTAAGATTACTGTGTTCCTGTAAAAAGTGGTTACATACTTTACTGTGAGGTACAAATTCCTCCATCATTTTCTTTAAAGGATTTTCATAGTCCACAATCATCTGGCCAAGGCGTGGATATTCTCTGTCACTAAAAGCAACAACAAATAATTCACTCAGGTGTAGTTATTTATTATGTGTTTTTTTAAATACATTTCCTACACAGCAGATATTTACCTTGCTCCATGTGTCATTTCATGAGCATAGTTATACAATCCAATGATAGCCTTCCTTTCTTCAATTCGAGACAGCAGTATCATTAGAGTCGTGTAGGTTATAATCAAATCTAGGTAGTTCTTCGTTAAATCAAAGTTTACAGTCTAGAGATTTAAAAAAATATATCAGTTTGAAACTCTTAGAAATAAGCATAAAACTCCTCATCTCTCCACCCATTTTCAGCCTTCTAAAAATACAACAGACTGTCTTGACCAGTACTTTTGTTCTGTTTGCATATAGACTTTGTATGATCTTAATTTATTCATCCAAATCCCCAGAACTGCTTGTATTTGTGAAAGCAAGCATGCAAATAAATCTTTTCAGGCCCAAGCATCACAGCTGACAGACAGAAAAGCTTTTCTTGGGTGTTACTAAGCACTCAACAAGTGTTGAACTGTATTTCAATAAGACTCTCTGAACTGTTCTGTATTAAGACTCCAATGTAAAAAGCTAGCACATACGCACTGACCTGCGACAATCATTCTGTAGGATAAGTGCCTGCTCCTCTTTTGTATTATGAAACTAAGTCAGCCAAAATTAAGAATAACTAAAACTAACAAGGTGGCATTATGAACAATAGGAAAGAAAGCTAAAACCAAAAGGAAAAGGTGTTTGAGTATTTTATTTTAAATATAACAGTCAGGTGTGTGTTCTTGCTTTAGCCAACAGAAGTGATGCCCACAAACATCCAAAAAAACACTAGGGGAACACTTATTATTCTTGTTTTTGAGCCTCACATGACTTAAGCATACAGACTGCAGTATATCTCTAAGAATTAACTAGCAGAAGCAACAACGCAAAAAATACAGTCTGTATTTTGCTGCTACTACTGCCCATAATTAGCCTGTTTAGAAGTACTCAGGAGATTTTACACTATTTATGAAAGTTAGAGATGCAAACATTATGATACTTGTATTTCTCTTGTTGTTATAACAGGAGATGTCATGTTTCTTGAGCTAAAATAAACAAGTCTTTTTAACTGTCCATGCAGAACTTGGATCAGAAACATTTTTAAGTGGCTTTTGAAAATTTAAACCCAGAAACTTACAATATCAAAGAAGACTTGGCAAGCATCAATAGTGTTCAGCAGCTCACAGACATGGTCCTTGAAAAACAAAACAGATCATTTTAGTTTAAAGAGATTTAAGTAAATCACTTAACTATGCTTAGTGACCAAGACGATGTTGATTTAAAAAAAAAACAAACATAACCACGAGTTCAAATGTTTCACTATGTAGTATTCATTCACAAATAAAAAACAGAAGCTTGATGTGACATATGTGCTGTACCTTACCTTAAATTCCATTACATCAACAAACGTGAAGTAGTATAACGCCAGGTTCTTCAAAATCTCCGATTTTTCTTTTTGTAGCTGAGCAAGCTGTTGCTAGAAGAGAAACAGAAACACATTTACAGTTCTGAGATCTTGAGAAGACAGTTGAAAAATAATACCTGAGAGATGCAGATTAACCACCAGGTCATATAAATAAATCTTAACATAGTTTTCTAAGCCTGAGGTTCTGTGTGTCTCTTAAATGCACACAAACTTCTCAAAACGGATCATTTAATAGCTGCTGACTATACTCTGAAGATAAAAATCAAATTAGTATACATTAGTACCAAAGTAATATTGTTTAGCTCAACTAGAGACGAAAATGGATAGTTAGGAAAACAGTGTTATCGTGTGTAAAATTAGCAAAAGCAGAACAGTACGTGAGCACAAATCAGTATGATAAAAAAATAATGACGTTACTCGAGGTGGGAAAAAGGTGGCAGGTTACAAATCTTACTACAGAAAAACATTATGCTTTTAAAGTCTGAACTTACCAAAAAGAATATCCAGGCAAAGCCACGTTAAGCATGCAAAATAAAATGTAGATACAAACATAAAATACAGTAACGGTTCTTTGACCAGTTCCATATAACACAATAATACATTCAAACAAAAGCAACAAAATAAAGAAACGAAAAAGAAGCAAAACACTAGCATTAGACACTGGTGGATAAAATGGAAGAGGCAAATGTGAATACAAAGGCGTAAAATAGTCCACATGGATTATTATTTTAAATCTGACAAAGAAATCTCCTTTTAATTTCCTTTTTTCTCCCCATTATTTTCTTCCAGCCAGACTGCTCACTTAAATGATTACAATACTAATTACTCTCTTGATATGCGAATTGAAGTGAATTAAAGCAATCTTGTAACACTTAATATGAAAAATTGCCCTAAGTATCTGTAACATTTTAAATTAAAGACTGGTCAAGTTAAACAGGGTTGTATTCTGAGCAAGAGCAATCGTTTATTAAGAAAAAAAATGTTCTGTTTTCAAGACTGAATAAAATGAAATGCATTCCTTTTGCGACTTCTGATACTCACATCTACTAGGAAATAGGTTATTGCCATTCAAATGGCAGCAGTACAAGATCTGCTTTCAAACAGGCCTTTGAGCTCTACTTTGACACTTGGTATGAATTTGCTACCAACTTTACACTTTAGCTGCCTTAAGCTCAGAAAATGAAGCATCCATAATCACTGGATGTAAAGGAAAGAGGACGTTGTACTTTCAGGGCTGCTTCATTAGTCCACGGTCAGTACACGACCAAAGTGAATTGCCTAAAATGTTTGGGTTTAGTCTTCAGCCTAACCCAAGCTGCTTAAAAAAATTATTGTAAATAATCTGCATCTAAAATACTAAGAAAAATAGGGTTTATTTCTGTGTAACTAACACAAGTGTGAACCACATGAATTTGAGGAGTCATTTTATGCCTTCAATACCAGACTACGGGGTACTGTTCAGAAATTAGCGTGCTTCAGTGCACAGAGGAAAAAAAGTGAGGAAAAAAAGTCGCATTGCAAGTGCACATGTGGCTTAACGCCTTTTTCCTAGAGCAATCCTAACTCAGCCAAAGGAAGGGGCCATGCTAAGATGAGCCCATCAGGGCAGTAGGGTGCTGTATAGGGCACCCAGATAGTGTGGTTAGGACAAGACTGCTTTGAGGCCGCAGTGCCCAGAGTGGGGAGTTAAGGCACTGCAGGAGGCAGCACTGGAAAGCGCAGTTACAGGAGCAGTAAGTTATTTTCAGAAATTATCTGAAGTTGTTCATTAAATAAAAGTATATCAGGAGGTATTCATTACACTCCCCCATACGTTAAGGCATTGCTGCTGTGTGCTGCTAGCTAGTTATCTTCCCAAAAATATTTAAACAAAACCGCAGCATCCTTACAGAGTGAAGCTCGTTGAGCTTTGAGGCTTAAGAAGGTAGGAGCAAGCTTTTCTTTGCAGTATAAAAATCCAAATAAAACAATATGTCAACTGCAACCTGTTCGGTAAGGATGGTGCACGAAGTTCAACTCGTACAACACAGACCCAGCGGTGAGATTTAAAAGTGGTTTACAGCACGCAGTGTCTTGGATGCTTATTTGCATTTTTATCGCTCAGGAATGCGGGTGTAGCTCTTTCCACACCCACTGCAACAAAACTTTCCATTGCCAATTCCCTAACAGCTGTTTAGATGCATTGGGTGCTATATGGTTCTGTGTTTGGTTTGAGGCTGTTTTCCTCTGCTTTAATTCTCATTTATCAACAAACACTTTTGATTGCAATATGCAGCGGAAGTTTTAAAATAGGCTAAGCTGAAGAAGTACCTCCTAAAACATTACTATCACCACAAGATTGTTTTAACTATAGATAACCTTGCTTTGGTGATTGGTCAGATGTAAGGGCTTTACTTATTCTTGCGGAACTAGAAGTACAAAACCTACCCAAAAGGGTAACGATGCTTTCTTGAAAAAGGTTAGATTTAAGACATATGAAAAGCTGAAGAAATTTAAGTACTAGAGCAAGATCAGAAACCATTTATATGAACTCATTTCTGCTGACAAAATACCACCTCTCCAGTCATATTGGAATATTACTTAAAAATTGGGATTTTGAATACCAGAGACTGCAGCTGGCAAAGCACCTCATCTGCAGAAAAGGAACTGATCTTTACCCATTGTCTTGTGCTTTTCCTTCTTCATCTTACCCCCCCTAAGTCTTTACAGAACTGATTGTGTTCACGGAGAAAGTATATTAAAAGAAGTAATAAACAAATCAGGAACTGCAGCATCACTTAAAGCTTGTATGAATGCTCAGAGACAAGAGTAACAACACAGATGTTGGCATATTAGTGACATCAATAAATACAAATTTAATGTGAATACACAGGAAAAATATGACAACTGGAAAGGTTGTTCAGAGAGCTGTGTGTGGAAAAACAGGATAACTATCCTTCTGTAACTACTTTATATTTATTTGAGTGGTAAAAGCAGCATGTGAACAAGTGTCTTATTCCATGATCCAGGAGTAGATGATAGGGAAGGGAATTCTCTGCTTCTTACATCATTGACATTTTTCCTGCATTAAACACTTTTTGTTTTCTATAAACCAACACCACGGATACTACATTCCGCTCAGAGAACACACCACCACCTTCAGCTTCCCAGCTGACATATATGTCCCAAAAAGCACTATTACAAATTCCTACTGTTAAAATTTGGGGGATACAAGGAAAATAATGTCTGCCAGTATTCTTGCTGTCATTTATTTTATTCAATATGCCTGCCACATGTAGGGTTTTAGACTCAGACTTCAAAGATTCAATTATTGGAACAAAATTCTGCATCGACAAAAGCCATAGCAGAACGATGAGGAGAAAGAAGGAGGATCTAACTAAATGAAGAAAAAGTTTTAAATTCTGTCGATTAACTGTAGAATGATGGACGTGTCCTTGATTTTATAATCTCCAATTAAAAGCAGGCTCTAAAGTGGCAGGCTGCAGATAAAAAAGATGTAACAGAATATTTAACATGTTTACTAACTAATGCATTTGTACGATATGATCCACTTTTTGTTTGTTCTCATGCTTCTAGCACTAAAGCAGCTCTTCTGAAAAGGAAATAACCACCCGTGACCCTTCACAACTGCTACTGTCCCTAGGTTGGTCACATTATCAATAACAACAGTTAATGTACTTCGGGGGCAGTGATGCCCGACTTCAGAAACCACCCAACCAGTCGGTCTTAAGGCTCGGTTTCCCCATTCCCTCGATTTTTAAGTAATTCCTACAGTAAGCTCAATATGTATTACTGTATACCCAAAGCATGGGTGCAGGTCTTGATGTCACTGTGCCAACTGTTTGTGGAATAAAGTGCTCTGCCATGATGCTGTACAGATAAACGTTCGGGACAGAAGTCTAGCTACTGTCATACTTGTATTTATAGCATGAAATCACGAAGGAACTCTTCATTCAAAATGCATGAAAACTAATTTTGAAATGCCATTCCAGTAACACTGAATAACTAATACAGTGTTTAGGTACTAATGAGCTTGTGGTGCTTTTTTTGTTGCTTTCTTTTTAATGGCCAAGCTGTTAAGTTCTCAATCATCAAAATAAGATTTTGATGTGAATGGATGAAGCAAACAGTGTCAGTGTTACACACATTTGTTCTTTTGCAAGTACTGCATATGCTATTAAGCAACAAGAGCCACATTACAAGTTTGGCTTACCTTGGCAAGTGACTCATCAGGACTGATTTCACTTACAGCAGTATAATACAATCATTTATTGCAAATAGTGATAAAACGAAAATGTGTTTAGACACTGTTCCATCTCAAATTCACACACAATCAAGGGTTAAACCATGAACAAACATCAGTGCTAAGAGGGCTTACAATTTACAAGGAAAATAAATTACTTTAAAATGTTCACCAAAAAGAACTGTCATAAAGAGAAGTTAACATTTCACATAGCTACTTGGGATTGCTAATGAAAAATAATAAAAATGTTCACTTTCAAAAGACTTAGTTTGAAAATTACTACCTAATATTCTCCGATTCTGTGAAAGCCTAAGCCACTTTAACTTGTGAAGTCATGTGAGAATTGAAGACATCAGCCATACTGCTGCATACAAAACTAAAACAGAAGGTAGGAGTGTAGCAGAGCAAGAGATTAGCAGAAATTCATATTTGAATGATTCTTAGGAAACATAGATAAAATTTTAATTGTTGCAGAGAACATACAGTTTCTTCCGGAATAGTATCATCACAACCACCAGCAGAAAGCACTACGGCTAGTGCAAAGCTGAAGAGAAAGCAGTTGTTACTCGGATTGCTTCAGTCACACAGGGCATCTCCTGTAAGCTAAATGATCACCTTGAGGAGCTCAGGGAAGCCCATCTCCCTGTGCTGCCTCCAGCACTGCAGGTTCCTCGAGCAGCACAGGAGCTGTACAAGCAGCCATGCAAGGAGAGCACAGCATCCTCTTACCCAGAAAGGGTTTTAGTCTTCCTGGCCAGGAAGCCGGGTAGCTTTGTGGTGGCATACAGCGACTTGTTTTTTAATTGCTTAGACAACAAGGTGTCTGAAAAAAAAAAAAATAAGTCTCCCAGGCAAGAAATCCAGCACTCCAGAAAGCTGGAGAAATAGATTTGATCTTGAGTTTACTGACTAGGGGGATCTAAGTTGCTCGACTTTTGAAAAAACAGCCGCCGTAGGTGTTAATACCTTACCATTTCCTGGAAAGTAAATGATTACTTTTCATGAAGAAGTATTACTAATACATAAGGCAGCAAAGTCAAGACCTACAAACTCCCTTGGATGAAAAACTACTCCAGGATTATCTTCATTAGCACTGTGCAAACGACAATACTAAGATCTTCACTCAAAACAAGCAAGCAAGACCTGCTTATTGGCACTGTACTTGCAGGGCATGAAAGGAGTAATTTTAAAATTAAAGTTCAAAAAATGTTTTTTATTTGTATTAAGTGTTTTGAAATGGGAAAGATATTGGAAGAACCTATCAGAAATTAATATGAATGTTGGTTATAAAGCCCACAATTAAACAATTTAATTACACAAGGAAACATTTACTAAAGGCATGCATTAATGTCATCTAGTAAGCGTCAGCCAAGGAGGGCAGCCACCCCGTGCCCGCAGCACCTCTCCCACAGGCTGTGCAACCAGGTCACTCCAAAGTGAAAGTGGGAAAGGGACAGCCAGCAGCCCAGGCATACCTGTCGGGATCGAAAAGGAAGAAGCCAAAACACCAAGGAACAGTAAATAAAAACAGAGTGAACTAATTGATGTGGACAGACCCTAACCTAGGCAGGCCAGAAGTGGTCTCACTGCCTGCACTGTGTTCTCATCTGATCTTATTTCCTGCCCCCACTGGCACAAAGCAGCAGACACAGTTGGATCGGTCAGCTGGGAGGTATTCCCCTATCTCAAGAATCTGAGTGGGCAGTCAGCACAAAACCCACCTGAGGAGATAAGCACAGTACTGGGAATGTAGCTGCTAGCAAATCAAGATTAACAGGAGCTAGAAAGCAGGGACATTCCCCCCCACCAGGCACTCCTTGGGAGGAAGGTCTCACTGCTCTGCTAGCTGTGAAGCAATGACTAAGGCTCAACATCACCAGAAGACATTTCAAAATATAGGAAGGCAAATTGCTCAGGAGCAATGTGAGTAGAACAACATATGTTCAGGAAAAAATGCAGAAATCCTCACTATTTCCCGTATGTGCTGTTTTGGAAAGCAGAAAGCAGGCTAGCTTTATTACATAAAACAGAGCTTTACATATGCAGACAGCAGATTTTCACTTCCTACCCACAATCTACAGAAAATCTACGTCTTTTCTCCCTCCATCTCCACTACCTGATTGTGAAGTGCTTTATTCCTGCTTTGCAACGTAATTAAATGTTAGCACTGGCTAAGAAAAGAGTCATTTTTACGTCCTCCTACACTTTTGGGAAGACTGGGATGTTCTCTTCTGATTTGTCTGCAGTGTGCACTTAGCCCATACGCCCTGTAAGAGGATACATCCTAAAAACACTTGAGAAACATCAGACCGCTTCCACATCCCTTACTGGGGAACTTTTTTTCTGAAGCCAACTGAAGAAATTCAGTACAAATAAACTTCCCTGTGCCAGCTGTAACACAACCAGCTCACTGATTTGACCCAGAATGGTGGAGCTGCAAAGCTTTGGGAGGGCTTCTCGAGTTTAGAAGACTTCTCGGAAACAAACCTACCTTAAGTCAATTTAAATAAGTAACAATACCAGGATTTCCCAAAGACAGAAAGCAGGTATTTTTTTTATTGTTATCTGGTTTCCTTTTCAAACACCACTCTGAAGTGCTCCAGCTTCTCTTTCAGACCACTATTTACACAATAGCATGTTTCATACGCTGTAAAGCAATGCTACCTTGCTGGCCAACAGCCGTAACAGTTGATTTAAGAGCTCAGTCTTCAAACTACCCACTTACAAGGTTATATGGCTCAAGACAGTGATTGGAGAATAAAGGCCAAGTGTAAGATCACTGGGACTGCCCTCTGACAGAAGGAGAGAGAGTTATGAACTGACGAGCTCCACAATTATCTATAATCAATCTTTTGGAAGTCAGCCTACTCCACTTCATTTTCCAGCCCAGTCAGCAAGGATTCACTGGATGCTTCATTTTTATTTGAACTGCTCAAACGTTCACTCTTCTTGCAATATTGAAGCTACTGCAGTTATTGTTAGGCATGAGTTTAGTCTGACTCAGCAAGCCAAACACTGAAGGCGGATCACAACCAGAAGCCATGGATAGCTTTTACATTTTTATTGGTAAAATCCATGGTAAATGTAACAGAAACACTGGTTACACAGGAATAAAATGCACACATTTCAAGATCAGGCACCCATTTAATTACAGTGCAGACTGCTCATACCCCTCAATAAAACATGTTCTTCACCTCTGACACACACAGTACTATCTATACATGATGGAATGTGAGAAAAACAATCTAACAGCTAAGATTAGGTAAAAAAAAAATAAAAATCCAAAGAGCAAGCACTGATGATTCTCTATCTGAATGCAAGCTTGTTTGTTTGGCAACGTTACCTACTGATGTATCAGAAGGCATTACAAACTGTGCAGATGCACAATGCTAAGCAATGGCAACTGCTGCAACTGAATGTAGAAAATCCAAAAATCATCCTTGAAAGGCTGTCCTGGAGTTTTCATTACAAGGACACAGCTTGTGATTTCTCAACTATTTCCCCTCTAATTATCCTCAATAATATGAACTGATGCTTCCCTGTTCCAATAAACTTTTTGCCCTTTTCAATCCCTGAGCATGTTTCCCTGCTGAAGGAACTTCCTGGTCTGCCTTTCTAATTTGTAGTGAGCTGGTTTTTGGCCAGTGGGAGAAAGGAGACAAAGAGCAAGGAGGGAAGCTCAGCCTCTTCCTGACTTGGAGCTAGATGCTTACGCCTTTTTGAACCTAAGCTTTATGAACAAATACTTATCTCACATCAAACTTGTGAACCTTCCCTGCAACATGGCACAGCTTTTGCCTCAGTAGGTACCTCTTATGGATAAAGGTTTCTTTTGGAAGACACAATGCTCCACAGAAAAACGTGTAAATAACTTAAAAGCAACCTCCTGTCTGCTGAGACCACAGGGAGGGAAAGCCCCCAGCTTCCCATTGCTGTAAGACAAAATCCAAGGTTTAAACTGTGCTCAAAGATGCAGTGTAGGCTTCTGATAACTTTGCTTAATAACACTGCTTTTCTTAAACACAGGCATGGCTGCCTCATGTAAATAAGGCAAGGCAACGAGGAAACATTATGAGTATGTCCTATTTTAAAAAACTGAACTGTTAAAATACCTCGAATTAGCTTTGCTCAACTTCCATAAACTTCAGCGTAACAAATCCTTCAATATCCTAATTTAATATCCTAATTTAAGCTCTAAGTTCACAGTCAACAACTGGAAGACACTCAGAGCATAGACATCATTGCATTTAACAAGTTCTTATGTACATAATAACCTTTTGTTTTTAATAGGTCTGCCACAGAAGTTTAGAGAACACAGAAAGACCTACAGAATGTGGCTTGAAGTATTTACTGTTCACATAAATTTGATAAAGAACTGGCTGCATTTGTTAGCAACACAATCATATTCACTATAAAGATAAGGAATATTAAACAGTACAAAACATAAGTAAGTTCTAAATGAGAAAGCACATTGTCAATGAAACAGTTCCACCATAAGGGAGAGTTTTTCTGATTTTATGTGTTGGCATTACTGGAGACATTGCATGGGAGTTCTAGAAGGTATTGTAAAAGAAACTAATTATTCCCACTGCTGCTACCACTACCATTCTGCAGAAACCAGAATGCTTAAAGCAAGCCTAAACGTCTCAAGCATACATGCAAGTAACTGCATGCAGGGAACATGCAAACCCCAGCACCTACCTCCACTTTCCACCTTTTGAAAGAAATATAAGCAGTTTAAAAAAAAAATAACTTTCCCTTTGCTTTCGAATTGAAACAGAGAAACTAATGTTCATCACCTGCCAAAAGACACCTGTAACCTGTAATCTAATTACTTTATTTATCCCCAAAAGACTACAAAGTCACATTCAGCAATACTGGATCACTCAGAAGGGTGAAGTATGATTTCCTATTGCAACTGAACTCACCACATCTGAGAGGAAATAATTACATTTCCTCGGGATCCGTGTTTTTGTACTTCACAAGGTTCCTCCTACATTCTTTATTCCCATGGAGACTGCCCCCACAGGCAAGAGCACCTGTGTGGTACATTTTCCCATTTTTCAGTCAGTCGGCTTTTACTGATCTGCTGGTGAGGTCTCATCACAAAATGTTATGCAACTTCCAATTTCCATGATCATAACGTCACCAACAATTTCTGCTATCAAAGTAAGGCAGGACATAAATTTAGATTTTTGTGTAGGATTATTTCCCATTGATAATTCTTTGGAACTGAACAAAGAGTAAGTAAAAAGAAAACCCTAATCAAGAAGACGACAGAATTACAGTATTATATTCTAACTTTGGAGTTAATTCATTCTATAGTATCTTGTCAGACATCCAAATCAGCAACTGTTGGGCATTTGAATCAACAACTGTATTCCAAGTATGACTGTCGGTGTCAGATGTTTTGAAAGAACACACAAAACCTCTAAGATCCAAGCAACATATGTTGAACAGTACCAAAAAGAATAGGATTTGTATAGCCATTTAGTTACTTACATTGTTGTTGCGTGTTTCTACTGCTGGAAACTTCCTGACTATGAATTTGACAGCAGATTCCAGGTTTTTGTCAATAAGATAGGATGGTTTGGCTTTGGGGTCACCACATGCCTATAAGAAAATACAATACAAAATGAAGTAAAAATACACAATCATCCATCTGAAGTAAAGTGATAGTTGCAAATCTGAAGACAAACTAGAAAGATTTTGTTTTGTTCTGTTTTAAGTGAGCAGGTGATAATGAGAGGCAAAGTGCAGGGACTGTCACAGCTGAAATATGCAATGGGAAACAGTACAGAGATGCTCTTCTACTGAAAAAGATGCATGGAAGTATCAAAGCAGTTAGTGCAGAACAGCAGTGAGGGAAAAAAACTCAATCCTAAAAGAAAGAAAAAAAAACGTTTTCTTTTTACTGCTATTCCTGGTTTGAGGTAGTGTTGTATTCATTCATCTGGAGTTAATAAACTGTTAGAAAATTCAATCATTTCATCATCTGTGGAGGACTATCCTTTGTGAAACAAAACTAAAAAGCCCCACCACCAGTCTGCATTTAATTTTTCTTTAAATTGTTAACTGCAAGAGAGCTTTCCATCCCATAATAAAACCACCGGTAGTTGCCTAAAATGCCCTATTTCCTTAAAGTAGGAACTAATGTTTTGCTCATTCCCTTTATTCCTACAGAAGCATAAGCTGTGCTTTAAAAGCAGCACTCGAGAAATTTCATTAAATTTCGATTTGAACAGAAGTCACAACTAAATGTCAAGTCTTTTAAAGAGCCTACACGGACCTATCCGAAGAACAGGTTCAGTGAACAAGCAACTGATGAAGAACCTACTTTTGCCAGCTGCAGTGCATGCCGTCAGACACTCTATTTATTCTCAACTACCCTAACAAGCCATGCTGTTTGCTTTAGTTGGGAGAAACATACTTAAAAGCAGCATTATTAACCTAACAAAATTGGTGCTCAAATTGTATTTTCTCTCAAACGTGTGTTCAGCTTTATAGCCCTCAGAGGGATTTGCAAAGAAGTTCAGTGTCTCATGCAAAACTAAATTACATGCTAGGCGTTTCTACGCAACATAGTGAACTCAAATGGCAGCTCATTTAAACTTTCCACATCGATTTCTATGGCTGAGTTGCAGACCGTAGAGACAGAAGTCATGGAGTATGAGACCGATTCTGAAAGCGGGCAAGCGGGCAAAGGGAAGGTGAAAAGCTTTGCAAACCTTCCAAACTTGTCCTTGCTGGGAAAGCATTGTAATAAAAAGAGAGAAAAATTACATATAAACAAATGACTCTTAAACTCTAAAATACGTTACACTTAAGTGAACTAATACACTATTACCTACATCCGAGAGAACATTCAGACCGTCTGTTACTATAGACTGCACACTTTCTACTGGATAGCGATTATTTTGGTACTCACAAACACATTTACATGTACTTATTAGTTACTACTGCACAAAGCTCTGAGTATATGCTGAAACATGTAACTGCTAACAGTACTTCCAAACTTAAGTTCAGGTAGGGAGAGAAAAAAGGAGTTAAACATCACATGCATCTACAGGGGGAAAAAGGAGAGAAACTCAGTGAAGTTTTACATACCTGAAAAAGAAACGGTAGCCAAGAAAAAAAAAAAAAAACAAAAGAGTCATTATTTTAAGTTTCTAAAACTCCTGCCTGCAGTACATGACCATTAAAATATATGCTAATGTTCTACTCTAATACCCAAATTCTCACATTTGCTCTTTTTTTCCCGCCAAAAATACTAAATTTTGTTAGAAGTTACATCCATAACACTCCAAGAGGAATTTATAACAAATTCAGCAATGTTCATCATTGACTAGATATGAAATAGTTGCTCCCACGTTCTTACAAGAGCAAACAATGTGTGCCACGGGACTTTTTCTTGACACAGTTTCTAAAGTAAAGATTATACTATAAATAGGTTGCAAAAATTAAACAACTCGCTCTTCAATAAAGTCTTAATTAATTAGACGTCATGGGTTTCTCAAAAGCTGTGTCAGATGAATGCAATTTACCAGCTTTGCCACACACTATGCAACTCTCTCTGCCAAAAGAAGTATTACGAACTAAGAAAAGAGCTTAGCAGACAACATATACCTGTGTTCCCATTTGAATGTGCTTGCTCTCATATAGGAGATGAAAAATGTTCATCTTGCCATCGCTGACTTCCTAAACTTTTCAGCCAGAATTCCAACATTACTTCTACATACACTGTTTCTTATTCCTTCCTAGCAACAGATGTGCTTTCCTCCTATAAATCAAAGGTTCACTATTCTAGAAATGACATCCTGTCCAGGCCCTTGCATGCGGATTATTCACATGGAAACAAGTATCTGAAAATACTGACACCCAACATCCTCAACAAGGTTTCAGGAACTCGGTTCTTTGTAATGACGAATATTATCCAGAGCCTAAGTGGCAACCCCCTAAATATATCCGAATATGTGAGACAGCTTTTTTCCCTTTCCATCGCGTGTTTGCTAGCATCACACTTAGAGCAACCGTAGTTCTTCCTCTAGTACTCAGATATGCAAGATTAACCCCCAGAGCAGAAAGAAGCCTGTTTGCCCAAGCTGCACCTGCAGGAAGCTGGGCGAGCCTACCCGCGCGGGCTGTCCCAGCAGCTCAGCCCACTTCTAACACCTCTGTTTACTTCTTTGATTACCAGCTTTCTTTCATCCATACATTTTCCATCCATGCTGTTACCTGCATTCAATATGGCTTGTCAAGTCTGTATAAGCCAAACCTTTCCTAAACTGCATACAGACCTACAAGGCCCATGCTCAGGACAGTTCACTCCAGAAGGCTGAAGGGCATGAAAAGGCAATCCCCTGTCCTAGAGGACGGACTTTTCTGCACAAGCATGGAAGCGTGGTAAGGAGCCTAACCACAGATTTGCACTGTTGAAAGAATAAAAACATCGAGGGCAGTGGTCGTGGGTAGAATGCAGATAAGAAAGGTGGTTTTTGCTTTTATTAATACAAACCCCTTGTCAATATTGCAATAGGCAGGCACGCTGTGGTATGACATACAAAAATCACTTTGCCACACGCAGATCTCCAGCAGTACAACAGGAATACTGCACCGACACTCAACGCTCATTCTCAGTCAGCCTCAGAAATCACATCTTCCCCCACGTGGGCTGCAATAACCTTTATTTCCATTTCTTATCTTTTTTAAAAGCAACAGAATGGCTACATGTCTGAGCATTAAAAAGAAATCCAGGAGTTGAGATGGTCTTGGTCTTACAGCTCCCAGAAGCTATGGGATTCCAGCCCCTTCAGGCCCGAAATACTGCATGCTCAGAATCTCCCCACAGCCATCTCCAAATCCTTTTGCACATTATTCAACAGCTGCCAGGCAGTTATGGTAAAAAAAAAAAAAAAAAAAAAGACAATGCAAAGCTACCATTAAGACTGATCTACATATTTATTTATTTTTTTAAAAAAGGACTCAGACACTGGATTTCTATCAAATTAGGCATCATTTCTTTCCATAGCACTTGAGAACGGTACCCTACTATGACCAGCTCTGAACCAAGCAAGCATCTTTTCTTGATCTGATTCGGTGCATCCAACACTTACAACACCACCACGATTTCTACGGCTAGGGGATTCATTACGCAGACTATTTCTTTGCCATCATGTGCAAAGTTCATCGTTCCAGACAAGGTGGACAAAATCCTATCAAGCGTTTAGAACTGTTCCTCTGTGCCATGCCTTATGAACTAAAGCAGCATTTTCCTCTCTCAGGAATGCAAGGTATTATTATTATTAAACAGCACTGAGGCTATTTGGGTTCTTCTATGCAATTGTCACTTGGAAAACGAAGAACACCACAAAGCTTCACTTTCTAGGTGGCCCTCTCTAAGAGGCACCCTACAAGGAAGCACCCACCAACAAAAACAAGCCTAAGTTCTCCATTTGAGGTAAGCAGTCCCTAAAGAATGGCCCAGAATCCAGTACAGCTGCCCATGGACCACAGCACACCTACTTTAAGAGGCATCCCAAAGAGATCTTTTGCCCCAATAGAGTTAGAGTTACCACTGCAAAAATCAAAAGCCCAACATTTCACTTCCTTGTTGAGGACAGGGGGTGCTGGACAAGGATGATAAAAGATCCAGCAATAAAATTCCTATACAAAGCAAGCTGGTATCACACAAATTAGGCTTACATTCAGACAATCGGCCAAAGCCAGTGGTATGGCACAGCGTACGGGTACAAAATTGCATTGCAAAAAAAATGAGCTTTGTTCCTGCCTTTTTTGCATAGACCTGTGACATGTGCTCACATAAGAGCATAGGAGACACACCTGAGTTACATCATGAATAAAAAAGCTCCTGTCATGTGCAAATCGCTTTTATATCTTTCTTTCTAGTGCTAAGGCCAATCTATTCCGAATAATTACCAGGGTTGTTGCCCAAAAAAAAAAAAAAGAGAAACAGGGCAGCAAAGAGCTATCATTTCAATTGGTATTTGCTATTTTTCATCCTCCAAGCTGTCAGCATCAGAAGACAATCATAGAACAAGTTGTATTTTGCAGCAGTTGAACATGGTTTTGTTACTTTAGAACTCAATTTTCCTGTAACTGCAGACTTGAGGTAGAATACTCCTGAGCACAGTTCTTTCCCCTGGTGGCAACAGACACCGAAGTAATCTTAGTCAGCAAATCACCCCACCTTCAATTTCCATTTATGAGTGAATCTGCATTAAAAAACACTGCAAATTTTACCAGCAAATAGATGGAATTTCTGTGACAGCAAGAAAAAAAAGACAGTCTCCCTTCCCCAAGCTAATAACTTTCATTAGAAAACAGAAATACACTAAGATTTCTAGCATTAAAAAAGGAAAAACTCCCGTGTGAACCATTTACAGCTTACTACAGCACATTCCCTTGACACACAGGAAAGGCATGTGCAGTAAAACCATTCTCCCCTTGTACTAGCTGCTGACATTAAAGACTTTACCCTAAAATTTATCTGTAAGCTTGAATGCCTGGTTTGTGGCTCTGCATCCTACAAAATTGTACTAACACATGGCAAAGAAGTATTCAGAGACGGGTTCATCAAAAAACGTTGTTTCTGCAAGCTGGGACGTATTATTTATTCTCTATTTCTGTCATGCAGTTAAAAGTAATGAGATTACCACCCGACAATCTCTAATTTTGAAAAAGCCAAACTATTGAGCACAGAGAGGTGAATAATCGATGAAGAGCTGCTTTGAATGCTGAACACATTAGGAAACAGTTCACACTACGTTTGCTTTAACATTGCTGATGAATCCTGCCACAGACACTTTGTTGTATTTTAGGTTTTGTGGAAGCCTGAGTTTAATAATACACAGGCTTGTCCCAGATAAGCCTTGTGAATGAAGCCTTGTCCCTTTTAACAGCTATGAAAGAAGATGCGAAAATTAACTGGTCACACAGAGACAAATTATTATAGTTTATTTTGATGGCTAAAACTTAACTGTCCTGATCTAGTATCACTTGGGTCATCTTGTACCAAGTAAATTCAGTTCCTGGCGCTTGCAGTTACATAAATGGTGCTCATACAAAAATGCGAACCTATTCTGTACATTTTGTCTGTGCTGTTCCCATGATCCAACCAGGATCTGGAATACAGGGGAAAGGCTCCACTTACCTCATTTCAGGACATATATATGGGCCTTGAACTTATCCAAAACATGGCTCCAAGTTATTATAAATGTAATGGCTCTTTCATTTTCACACACAAAGGTTCATAGTTTGAAGGATACTGCACTTTCACCCCACGGCATATACTTCAATTTGAATCCCGGTATCTCTGTAGTCAAAGATCCAACCCACTGGCTCACATGAAGCCAGAAGAAACCAGGCTAGATGAGACCTCAAAAAATTGCCTACCCTACTTTCCTGTTCCAAAGCAGCTGTATCTCTGTTGTTCCTGGGAGATACCTGCTACATCTTTACTTACAGGTCTCCAATGGACTGTATTCCAAAACATCCTCAGACAGCCTTGGCCATTATTTAACTAACTTGATCATCAGGAAGTTCTAAAATGTAATCTGCACTTTTCTTGCTACAATTTAATCCAGAGAACTTCACTGAGAGAACTGACTTGGACAGGTTATTTCCCTTCTCCTTCCAGAAGTGTTAAGTACCTAAAAATCTGCAGTAATCATGATCATTTTCAAAATCATTTTTAATTATTTTCAAAAAAATCCCCCGTTTTTGTTTGTTTGTTTTTTAAGGAATCAGATTGTCTGCATCTCTGGTCATCCTCACTCTTCTTTGTACTTCCTGCATTTTGTCCACATCGCTCTGAAAGAGCATGTTGAATCACATACTTCAGAGCGTGTTGAATCACATACTTTTCAGATGAGTCTCCATGCATGCCACATACCTACCCATACATTTCCAGAATCTCCCCTTATTTTTTGCAATTCAGCCTACTTGGCTGAAGTTTACCCGAACTTCTCCCAACTATTTTCTGCAGGCTTGCTGCCTCATTACTCCTCATCTTCCATTTTACATTTCAGTAAGCACAAAATAAGTTACAATCACACTTACTCAGCCACCTCCAAAATTCGTTAGAGCATACCTGTGATTTGGTAGGCTGGAACTGAATTCTAATTACATTTTTCATTATTTCTGCAGCTCCTGCCAGTTTCCTACCTGCAAAGTTAATGAGCAGGCTGGCTTCATCACCTAGGCTGTTAATGCAGAGCCTGGCTGGAGCAGAGCTAGGGGACAGCCCAGTGAGGCCTGCTGGACTGCAGTCCGATGAGGGGATCTCCGCAACCACTCCCTAAAATGGTTGCCTGTCTGCTTTCATTATTCCGATTTCACCCGGGCTCTGTTTCCTTAGATTGTTCTTGCGAACAATCAGATGAGGTAATGTCAGCGGCCTCGCTAAGGTCAATGTGTAAAATACCTACCCAGTTGTCCTTACTGGAGCAACCTGTCACCTCACCGATGAAAGAAATACACTTGGTTTGGCACTGTCTGCACATGATAAACTCTTACCTTCTTCTGTTCGTAGCACCTGTTTCAATAAGCACTTGGGTCTATTAATCAACTACAGGGCAGGTGAGATGCAAAGAAAAAAAAATTAAGAGGAGTTTCACTGCCACAAAACTTCCCTTAAATGTAATTTATCAAGTAAGACTCTAAAAAGGAAAACAACACAATGGGCACGTCTGGTCCATTTGGACTCTCGAGCAGGAATTGTTAAGAAGTGTCAGCTGCATCTCCTCTGCAGACCATCTTAAAAACCTCCTGCAACTACAACTGGATTTGCTTTTGTGTCAGCACAATGCAGGGCAAATGAACAGCAGCTGGGGGGGACGGTGGGCAGGTAACATTCATATTCCTAAACAAAGAAAGAATGCGAGGTGATTGGGGGCATCTATCAGTGATGCAAGAGGATAAGCCCCTCTGGATTTCTTTCTGTATATTTGAGGAGAGTCAATTCGGTATTTTTGTAGTGTATTAACAAGTATCATTGCTTCCTTACAAAATCCTAGAATGGCTCAGGCTGAAAGGGACCTTAAAGCCCATCTGGTTCCAACTCCCTGCCATGGGCAGGACGCCACCAACTAGGTCAGGTTGCTCAGGGCCTCATCTAACCTGGCCTTGAACACCTCCAGGGATGGGGCATCCACAGCTTCACTGGGCAGCCTGTGCCAGGGCCTCACCATGCTCCAAGCGAAGAATTTCCTCCTAAACTCTAATCTAAATCTCCCCTCTTTTACTGTAAAACCATTCCCCCTTGTCCTGTCATTATCTGAATGAGCAAAAAGTTGTTCTCCATCTTCTTTATAACCCCCTTAAGTATTGAAAAGCTGCAGTGAGGTCTCCACAGAGCCTTCTCTTCTTAGGCTAAGAGAGCTGGGGCTGTTCAGCCTGTTCGTCATAGGAGAGACTGAATTTTACATCTGAAAAAAACCTGTGACATGATACCACCAGTTTGTTTTTGCTTACTGACCAAAGCAATTAGCTTTTTTGCTTCACCAGGATCGATCATGCTTGAGGCTTTCTCCTCGTACTATCAGGCGGGCAGGACCATTCCTCTACGATTACAGATGCAATTGGACCAACACACGCTGGTCTCAACCTCCAAGGAACCGCCAGTATCTGTCGCACTAAGAACAACACTGCCCCACCCAAGTCACTTCCTGAAGCCTGAAGACAATCTGTTCCTTCCAATACTAACCCCACAGTCCAGAACAAGACTGTCAGCAAGCTTCGCCTTCAAGCTCCAAGCTCTGCACTCCCGCACAGAGCCCAGTGTCAAAAAAGAAGTGATCTAGCCCTACACCCTTCTGGACTTAAGAGCTCTGCAGACTGGAAATTTCTCCATATTCTGCCCATCACTTAAGAGGCTCTTCTACTATGTTTTGGTTTAGAATGGTAAAGATAAGGGCAATTAAAGCCCTTGCAAATATTTTTTCTCTTCTTTACCTGTTATTTAGGTTTGTTTTTGCAGTTTGTATCTAGGAGTCTGTTGTAGAGTCCCGTTTTGCAGATAACTATGTGATCGTGAGAGTTGTGAATCTTGTACTAATGACTTTTTAAGAAAAAAAAAATGCACAAAAGTTAAAACCTGTATTATAAATAACAGAACAACACTGCTAGCAAAGCAATTAACACTAAGTAACAGACTCATCATTTTTGATTAACATATACTGTAAATAATTCAAAACCATAACTTTTATCCTGAACAGTTCAAAGTAGCGTGACATCCTGCTGACGTTCATCACAATCACACTCTCTTGATTTGCTCTAAGTCTGTGGCTCAGGTATTTTAACACCAAATCTCTTATTGCAAATACTTTGTTATCCACATAGTTTATAAACAAGCAAATCCTGACTCATAGAAAATAAGATTATTTCTCTGCAACCACTCTTGAACAACACGCTCACTTCACAGTACTGGCAGCGTTACACAAAGCCTACCAACATGGTCTGTCTGCTCTGACAGGTAACAACAAAATTCAAGCTTCACCCAAGGCAGGATGGCACAAAAAACAACGGAGTGTGATTTACAGGCATTTAGTTGAGGGCTCAACAGCAAGAGTGATAATACAACTGTTAGCCTGTATAAGTGAAGATTTCATGTACTTTAAGAACGGAAGGAACAAAACAGGAGAGAAATTGCAAAAATACCATTTTCAAATTCAGGACCAATACTGGTCCCAGTACAAAGGGCAGCTAAAGACAGCGGAAAGCAACCAGCAAAGTGTCATCCTTAAAAAAAAAATTAAAAAATCCACCTCCATGCAGGTCAAGCAGGAATTTAGCCTCATCATCCACTATTACTTCAGCAACTCTACATCTCATATTTTCCATGCCACTCTCAAAGAGGCAGAAAGTCATGCCTTCAGATACTCTGTCTTAAAAACAAACTGAACTATTTCAGAAGACAACAACAGCACAGGAGGTCAGCAAACAGGAAACGATGAGCAATCAACAGTTACAAGCAAAATGAGATTTGAATTGTTTATAGGAAAAGTAAGTATAAATATCAAGTTTCTAACTGCTTTTAACAATTTCTGTAATTCCCCGGGAAGAAAAATTTTCCAGCATTCAAGAAAATTCACAACCCTTTAAAATCTCTGCTCCCTAGACAGCATCTACAGCAATCTGTAAGGCTTCACCTCTCACTTCCTCTTACTAAAAAGAGTCTTAACCATTTCCTTTAACCGCAATACCACATATTGTGTAGTTCTCTACTAACTTGAGTTTCGATATTGTCTCCTGTGGAGAAAGCTACGGAAACCTCAACCAGCAGTTTTGAAATCAACTGCTTTCAAAAAGGGTAAAAGTGGGGAAAAAAAGAGGAAAAGAAGAAAGTGCTGCAGGAAGCCAGCTATGCTGAAGCTGGTCTCCCAAGAAATAAAACAATTACCAATCTCAAGACTTCTAGGTCTCACCACTAGAGCCAGCCAGCTAGCACTGTCATGCAGTGTTTACTGCAGCTCAAGAAAATAACTACTTGGATCTCAAACCACCATTTGAATACGCAGTGCTGTACGTGGGGCAGCTCCAGATTTGCCAAGCTGTACGTCCCGCAGTAACTGAGCTGCTTGGACGTGCCTCCCATCTGCGTATGCAAGACCCAAGCAGTTTTGGACTCGGTTCATGGCATTTGCAGGAAAAACTGCTGTCACCTCCAGTGCTGACGCTCCCACACTGAGAGCCCTTCCACTCGCATCACTTCACCGGCACTGGCAGAGCTTCCATATGGACAAACCTGTGCAGGGCTCTGTCAGCCAAACACGGCAGCGGAAACCTGCCTGTGGGCACTGGACCAGGCACCGTAAGCACTCCCAAACCAGTAATCAGACAGAGCCTGCACTTACAGTTTTCAAAACACAGCTATATGTCAGAGGGTCTGCCGCCTCCTGCCTCTTTTCCAGCCTTCTTCCCACAAAGCACAGCCACGCCGGCCGAGGGCCTCGCTCAGGCAAAATTCCACTGGGCTGGGCTTTTTTTTCAGCTGACATTTCTCTTGAAGCACAACAAATACACACACAAGCGACTTCAACATTTTGCTGTTTCTCCCCATGAATAGGGAATCGTTACCATTAGTAAGTCGCTGCAGTCGTCCAACATGAAAAACTGCAAGCTACGAGGAACCTCATTTCTATTTCTGGAGGGTATCAGTTCGCAATATTTTACTGGGAACAGCTGATTTATGCCAGCGCAGACCTGCAGGAACACCTCAGCGCCCCGAACTGAAGGGATCGCTTTGGGTTAGCGCTGGTTGGGAACAGCACAACCCTACTTCTTCTCATGGCAACGCCAGCTGGAGTCTGACCATCCTGCTGCTTGGGGCTCCCCAGGCCGGTGCCCAGCTCAGGGCCTGCCCCGAGGCCGATTTGGCTCCGGAGTTTCCTTCGCCCTCCCCCCGGGGCCGCACTCCGCACCCGCGGAGCCCCCCCGCAGCCCCCGCCCGCCGCAGCCGCCGCCGCCACGGGCCCGGGGCCGGGCCTAGGCCCCACGCCGCCGCCTGGGGGGCTCCGGGCCCTGCGCTCCGGGGCTGCCCAGCGCTGGGGCACCGCGCCCTGGCCTCGCCTCCCCTCCCCTCCCCTCCCCGCCCTGCCCTGCCCCAGGCTAGGCCGCGCCGCCGCCCCCTCCTCCTCCTCCTCCTCCTTCCTCATCCTCTTCTTCCTCCTCCTCCTGCTCGTCCTCGCCCTCCTTCCCCTCGCCCCCTCCTCCCCCCCGGCGGGGCCCCCCGCACCTTCTTGATGTTGTAGAGGCGGGTGAGCATGCCGACGCCCCGGTCGTTGAGGATGGTCAGCTTCTCCGCCAGCTTCTGCTGGCTCGGCTGCAGCACCGAGCGCGACATCGCTGCTGCTGCTGCTGCTGGTCCTGGTCCCGCTGCTGCTGCTCTGCCCCTGCCCGCAGCGCCGACACCGCTCCCAGCCCCGCCGTGGCGCGGCCGCCGGCCCGGCGCTGCTGCTGCCGCCGCCTCCTCCTCTTCCTTTTCCTCCTCTTCCTCCTCTCCCTCCTCCTCCTCCTCCTCCTCTCCCCGGCCTCGCTCGCTGCCTCTCTCGTCACGCGGCGCCGCTCTCGGCCGCCCCCTGCGGCCCGGCGGCGGCGGCGCTGCGAGGCCGGGGAGAGGCGCCCCCTGCCCGCCCCCCGAGCTCGCTTGGCGTGGGGCTTGGTGGCAGGGCCGTGAGGCAGCGTTTGTGTTACAGCTCCAAGGCGCGCCTCAGGGCAGTGCAGAGCGTTCTGCAGAGTTCCTAATGAGCGCTGCTTCACCGCCCTTAGCCACCCGAAAGCCAGCGCTGAGGCGCAGGAGGGCGTTGTGTGCCGGGCGCTGTGTGCCGGGCGCTGTCCCAGTTACAACTCCTACGCTCTGTGTGGTCCCACACAGGTGCACCTGCGAGGCACCTGCAGGCAGGGACAAAGTGCAAAGAATCACATTGGGAAAAACCTCCAGGATCATCTGGTCCAACCCCCACCCTACCACCAATGTCACCCACGAGACCATGTCCCTAAGCGCCACGTCCAACCTTTCCTTGAACACCCCCAGGGACGGTGACGCCACCACCTCCCTGGGCAACCCGTCCCAGTATCTGACTGCTCCTTCTGAGAGGAAATGTCTCCTCATTTCCAACCTAAACCTCCCCAAGTGCACCTTGAGGTTATTCCCTCCAGTCCTATCGCTAGTTACCTGTGAGAAGAGGCTGAACCCCAGCTCCCCACACCTTCCTTTAGGAAGTTTATCAGTAAGGTCTCCCCTGAGCCTCCTCTTCTCCAGACCAAACACCCCCAGCTCACTCAGCCGCTCCTCACAGGACTTGTGCTCCAGGCCCTGCACCAGCTTCATAGCCCTTCTCTGGACGTGCTCCAGGGCCTCGATGTCCTTCTGATACTGAACACAGCGTGGCCACCCCCCAGACCCAGCCAGCCCACACGTTGACGGCTCTCCGAAATGGAGGAGGCTTGGGCCCTTTCTCTGAGCCATGGCTCTCGATTGCCACGCAGCAAATTCATAGAGATGCCATTTCACCAATTAGATGAGTCACACCCCGACTATTTTTACTCTCGAAGCCATGAGAGTTAAAAGCATATATTTGAAGTATGAGTGAGGTTCCCATGCTGTGAATGCCAGTGAGAGGCCTCCGTGGGACCTACCCCTCACTGCCAGCCCCGCTGATACCGGCTCTGAGACTGTGCTCTGCTGAGCAGCCAGCACAGCCAGCTGGCACGAAGGGCTCCCTAACCTAGTTTATGGGAGAGAAGCTTAAGAATTAACCTTCTAATCTAATTTTTTAAAATAATTGCACCACCATCTGTGCTTTATGTATATATATATGTTAATACTTATGTTTAATTTTCAGTTTGTATTTTTACGTTATAAATCAGAATCAGATTACCTCAGTCTTTCAGCAGTTTTAAACGAATAGATTTTAGAAAGCATAGAAATGAATGCGAGAAGCCTAAATGTAATTAAATTGTTGCTGACCTTCTTTTTAGCAGTTACAAGATAATTTATGATTCAGAATGAAACCAGGAAGCAAGAACTTAGAGTTCCAATCTTAAGCCTGCTATTGACTCATTTTTTGGCCTTTATCAGATAATTTTCTGTCCCAGCTTTGTGTCCAAGAGTTGGGAATACCTAGCAACAATGCTGTACTGATTAATTGGGTTAGACCTGACCTTTCAGTACTGGGGCCTATTGAAAACATCACAAGCATTCAAATCAGTCTTCAAATAAAGCATAAAATGCTATGTTATGTCAAAGTGTTTAATGAAATATCTGTAGTAATATTTTTGCAGAAGGATTCTTCCTTCTATTCTGAATTCATTAAAAAAAATATATATTACTATTTCTAGTTACAATAAAGATGTTTCCCATGTAGTTGCACTGCAAAATAAGAAATACTATTGCTGAGTGCATTTTTCTTTCCTCATCTGCAGCTAAAACAAGTGGCAGCTAATTTTTAATTCTGTATTCAATTATTTCTGAGCCATATTCAGTCTTCTGGTAGTTTCAAAAAATAACAGCCACAGAATATGTCATTTATATATAGCCTAGCAAGTAGAATGACAGTAACATCGTGACAGTTCATTGTGAGTTTTTGGGTGTCATATTAAATCATCTGTGCTCTAATATCCCAACCTTTCTCTCTCTGAAATGAGTAGAAAAGCTATGGATTACGATGGAGACCAGGTCACTTGGTTTTGATAAGGTTTGTGCTTACAGAGCTTGCTGGAGAGCTTTCAAGCTCCCTGTAACTACTAACATAGTTTTCAACATGAAAGCAATCACAATTGCTCTCCATGCTGCAAAGATAACAACAGGCTGAGGCAGAGAAGGAAATAATGACTGACTCTTTCTCCTTTGTACTAATGGCAGAGCATCCTGGTTTTAAACTCCCACGCTATTCATGAGGCTATTTACAAAATCCTATTATGGAGAGCACCCCTGGTTGCTATAATTTTTAATGCAAATGACGCTGAGTTAGCTGCATTACTTGAAAACATACTGTATATCAGAATAGGGAAGGGATCAGCACCAGCAAGCAACAATCTCTCATACTTACACGGAAATTTTACTATCTTGTAGCTGTACATATCTATGATTAAATAGAATATTATCTGAATTACCACTGTAACATGGTTTGTTGGACTTTTACTGATTTTCTATTGATATTTAAGCAGATACTTTAAAATGAAAAAGCATCTCTTTAAGTGAAGCCTGACCAAGTAGACCAGATCTTTTCAAGTACAGACTGTCCCTTACAACCCTCAGCAAAACAAATTTTTTTCAGCAAAGGTATCAGAGGTATCAGCAAGGTGCTGAGACCTGATTAGAAGCAGGAGGTGTGTCTAAACTCTGCTCAGAGGAATATGTGAAAGGCGAGTTCAGAACTCAGTGACAGAAGATGTTACTGCCCACGCAGACGCAAGATGTTGCTGATCACGTAATTGGCAGTATCTTGCTAATCAGTGTCAGGACTGGTGTCAAGTTTGGAACTACAAAGCATGCATTTTTCCCTTTTGCTTCGAAACACTCCGCTGCTTATTAGAGGGAGAAAATGTGCACATCTCTTAGGGACCACAGGATGTAACTGAAAAGTTACATTTCACAGAAACCGCATCAGAAAGAACATCGCAGAAACCTTTGCTATATGCGAATGGAGAAATCACAGCTACAGAAAGCAGATGTTACCGAGATCAAACTTAGTTAATGTGATTGTATACACTTAAGCAGTCAACAGAAATTTGTCATTGCTTTTAGTGGCTGTGCATATTGTCATACCACTTTTGCTGGAACTTAATGTAGAAGCTGCTGGCCTAGGTATAGGTTTTCAGCAGGAGGATCTATTGCTTATTGGATTATAAAAACATGTCTGCATCATACAATCTGGGTTCACCAGTCTAGCAACAAGCATAACAATAAAGTGGAAATACAAGCTTTGTCAGTAACAGCATAGCTCTTACAGGTGTGGCAAAATTAAATGAAGGGAAGGGGAAAAAAAAGGCTTTACACAATTATTTTTAAAACACAACTATTTGCTTGACATTTGATTAATGATTAACATTCAAATGGCTTTCTATATTACAAAATGACAAATTTAGGGTGTTTCAAATAACATTTTAGATTTGTTTTGGGCTCAGCTCTGGTCCTTTTAAGGCCAACCTTCAGTTCAGTCCAGTGTTTAACAGTGCAATTCACTATGGGGCTTTCAGACAGTAATGAAATTTTGTCTGAGAACTTTAGAAAGAGAATCGCCACAAGCCAAGTAGCTCCACATGCAGCAACTCCAGCTGGTGTTTTGCAAAGTATGTAAATTGTATGCATACTCTTCTAGCACTGCAACTTTAAAATATGCAATGGGCAATTCATTACTGCGGAGCAGACAGGATTGTCACCTAGGTTCTTCCAACTTATATTTCTCTATATATTTCCTTACCTGTCTGCACTTTATTCCTGGTTAAACTTCTGACTTGGGGACTATTCATGACTCCATAAACACCGTGAAATGGCGGCCATAAGGAACTGATGGCAAGTGATCTAGCACGGTCCACTGCAAGGCTTCTGCCAATTTGGCCAACAGCACTCAAGGAGCAATTCTTACATAGACTCATTTTGTTCAGTATTTCCCTTTCAAACAGAAATCAGAACAAAGCCAAACTGTTATTTAAACTGGCTGACTAGAATTTTTAAATGATCACCAGTGTACTCCCAATTATTTAGTTTATGTCATAGTATTTATTGGTTAGTAATAGCAAATATTTATTGCATAGTTAATCTTGCATTAAAAGGCAAACAGGATGAAAACTGTACCATACAAAGTCTATAACATTCTTTGGATCACCTGTAAAAATAATAAATAGCATGGAACAAATGCTATTGAACAGGCTTTTGTGCAGAGGGGCAACAGGTTCAAAAGACCCATCATCCTCACTAAATCAAGCTGACACAGATTTGTTATATTTCAATCTACAGTTTCCTTAATGAATCTCAACCTTTTTCATTATTTAAACTGTCAAGAAGCTA
Organism: Anas acuta; assembly: GCF_963932015.1. Lineage (NCBI taxonomy): Eukaryota > Metazoa > Chordata > Aves > Anseriformes > Anatidae > Anas > Anas acuta. The sequence goes on from NC_088984.1 coordinate 33,264,305, forward strand.
CCATGCCTGCAATTTTCCATGTCCTCTTTTTTCTTCTCTTGAGAAGTATTTGGACATTATTTTAATTTATTCTGCCATTAACATCTGAGCATTGTCTGCTCCTTGCTCAGTTTTGTGCACGTCTCAGTAAGTCCTAATAGCTGAGCTGGTATGTGACATACAGCAGTTGCTCAGGATACGCTGGGAGTTTGAATTCTAAAGAAAATAACTTAAACATTGGACGTGGAGGACACGAAAGGTGTGCAAAGCTGGTTTGGAACAGGTGAAGAATACTGTACCAGCTGTTATCTAATGAAGAAACCTGCCGGTTTGAGAATGCATGAGCCCTTCTGCTCATACTGGAAGGACAAGTATAATGAGCCTACTCCAGAACATCTAGTCCTACACTATGCCAATGAGCCTTAATCAGTAGAGAAGCAGGTTGTTATCAACGTCTGAGAGAGAGCGTTCTCAGCGTGTCCCAGGTCCTTGATACACCAGTAATAATTGGCAAATCAATGCCAGCCTGGTGCCTACAGAAGTCTGTGACAGCAGGAAGAAAGTTGTTATCTGTGAGCTACCAGTATGGCTAAACAGAAGGAACTTAGAAAGTTTTGGTGGGCTAGGATTTGGCTTGTTTCAGCATGAAGCACTGGCCACTTTAGAACAAAGGTGGGATCAAAGTGCTAGCTTAGATCTAATTGTATGGTTTCAGAGCTAGGGTTACAGTTGGCTCTTGTAGAACCCATTGAACAAATGGATTAAAGAGTTTTCTCTCTGACTATCAAATAAAGCCCAGGAAGCCTGTCAGAATGAGTCACCCAACTAAATTAAAGCCCTAATCTGACATGGGCGTAGACCTTAAGTTAGGTTTCTAGGCAGAGGTTACATCACCAGGTTTAAATACACCCTGCTAAGTACTGAAATCAGAAAGGGCACTGGATTAGGAGTCTACCTAGAGCAGAAAGCAGATTTATTTGCAGTTTCCTTATAGGCTGAGAAGTAAAGATGAACCATCAGCAATCTCTGAAGTGTCCGTGCAGCTACCAAATAGAGACAATGCCTAATGTGCCTGCAAATCTTTCCCATAAAGATGAGTTAGCCTACATTAACTGGTCACTGACTAGAATAAGTCACAAGTGATGAGTGTGCAAGGAACGATCTCCATCCCCTTTGAAACTGGGATGTGGTCAGAAAGTAATGGGTTGCTGCTGGAATACATCTGCCAGCAAACAGGACCCATCAAGGTGGTCCTGCACACAAAAACTGTGGGGCTCCTGCTGGCCCCACAGACTTTTTCCAGTATCTTGCTCTACCTACAGAACCTTTTCTGGTGGGCACATAGAAACTCATGTGCTCTGACCTACTTTCTTCAGACTGTGTCCTAGACAAATGGGGTAGCACCAGGGACTAACGTGTGGCTGCAGTTATAACTGTACAAAAATAACCTCTTATGGGTTTCTTTGTCTCACCCCTTCCCTCAAGAGAATGCTGGGGAATAGCATATATACCTTTAAATACAATAGCTTTTATGGTCTATCCAAAGATTGAAAAAAAAAAGTGATGCATTAAACTTACTCTACATTTAGGGGTGGAAAATTTTAGTCAGGGAACAGCCAAAGAAGGAAGGCTTATCCCTCGCTGTTGCTAGGAATCATGTCTACCAACAAGTGGGGACTTTGAATACCAGCCATAGTAAAAATCAAGCTAAAAAGTTTTAGGTTTGAATATAACAGAACAATCCAACAGTAGATTTTTATAGTAAAAAAAAAAAAAAAAAAAAAAGCGTGTGGAGAGAAGAAAGCTAGCGGGGGGTGACACTAGCATCACCCAAATTGTCACACCCATGAGCTAGCATCAAGCTGGGAAAAAAAAATTTGAAAAACTACTACAGTTATCCTCTACATCTCCATCTGTAATGTTTTCTTGATTTGACAAAAATATGAATCACTTGAGGGTATAGAAAACATAACACTTGTTTCACACAACACAGAAATATACAACTCAAAACAGAAGTGGAAGCAATATTGTGATAGATATGACAAAAGTGTATCTCTAGTATGCAGTGTGAATCCATATGTGTGGAGAAGGGCAGCTCGACAGGATAGGGCTGTGAACACTAAGGAGTGCTCATGCTTCAAATAATTTTAGCTCAGATCTAAAGTTCAGTGATTAGTAAGATTGCTACGATAAAATTACGTGATCATCACTTCAAATTCGGATCACTTGAAACACAGATGGAATGAACTGGCATCTTAATATTTGCTGTTCAAACAGGCTAGTTTGTTGAATTCCTTGAAATAAGATGCAGAAGATGTTGCTTACAGAGAAACCAGGTATGATAACTTTACTACAGGGAACATAAGTACTTCAAAAGTACTTATTTCCTAATGCTTTGATTCTCTAGGGAAACACTGCATGATTGCTTTCACTGAAGTAGAGGACTAGATATCAAAGAATCTAGTTGTGTAGGTTACTTAAACAACTAATTTGTGTATTTTTATTTTTATTTTATTTTCAATTTATGTAATAAGAGTGATCAAGCAGAATGTGAAACAATACAAACAATTTTAAGGAAGTATAAAAAATGATAAAATCATTAAGATCTATACCAACTATTTCTACTGGATCTACTGCATTTAGAATATTTCACATACATTTCTTCTTTGGTGATAAAAATTTCAGGATTTGTCACATTTTGTTTGATTTTTTTAGTTATTTTTTTAAACAGAAGTTCCCCTGAATACCTTTAAACATGTCTGAAAAAAAAAAGTTTGGCTTACAGGTATAACTCACCTCTATGTATCTTCCAGTTTTTTGTTTTTGCTTTTTTAATATTTCATGACATTGATAACAGAACTGTTAATGGTCTAGTATGCACTACTCACAAACAAGTATTATCTCTAATCAATAAAAATCCTGTCCTTTTATAGATAGTGCCAGCATCACAAATAGATTCTTGTTGAGGTTCAACTTTTTGAATTATGTTTCAGTAATAAGGGATGTCATTAGCACACCAGCAGCAGAGATTTCATCTACTTGAATTAATGAAGCTCATTGTTTAGGGTTGGACAGAAAACAGCTATTCAATCTTTGGAAAAATTGGGAAGTTTTGAAATTAAGGCAAAGCCAAGAACTCTAAATGCTACTCACAAAAAAAAAAAAAAAAAAAGCCAGTGACTGGTACTTAAAATATTAAACAGCCTTTTTGGTAGGATGCTTGTCCTGCCAACCAATTCTGAATGGATTTCTTTCACATTCAAAAACAATGTAATTCAGTAATTCTTTTGGTGATTTTGAAAATGTGGTTAAAAGATGTGGGGGAAACAGGAAGAAAGGGAAAAGCTCATCATGACTTGCTCTGACAAGACAGTCCCAAAGGTAAGAACCATTCGTAATTAAGATGTTATCAACGTAGTAAATTAATTTAAATGTATCCCTATTGAATTTGAAATTTGTAATTTTCTACCATAAGTCTAAATGATTTACATGTTGTTGTTGTTGTTGTTTTTTTCCAAAGTAAATCAGAAAATATTGCTATCTCATCTAGAATGTAAAAAAAAATTGACATTATTTATTTATTTATTTATTTATTATGAGCGAACAGAATGGAAGCCTTTTGTTACTTTTCTGTCATGACTGAATAAGATAAAGTTAGGAATAACTTTTGAATTGAAGCAAAATGATTCTGTACTTTTTCTTTTCTGAAAAGAAAAAAGAAGGCTTTTTTTTTTTTTTTAAAGGAACCTTTCAACCTGTCTGCTTATTAAAGAATAAAAGGAAAATATTAAATACACTGTAGGAGACCTCTTAGGTCAATCTGGGTCATTCTTTGACAGTGCAGTATAGCAAAAAAATATATATATATATTTTTAGATTGTGTGTATGTGTGTATTCCAGAATCTAGCCTCCTTTTCTAGAAGTGTCTTTCCTTTAAGTTATCACTTCTCTTAGCTTCTTTGAAGCCATGGTTTTCAAATAGTTTCAGCTATCACCAAAATATTGATAGATACATCTATCTCAGTCCCCATAATGAAAATAAATCCCAGCAGCATTACTTTCTTTGCTGACACAAGTAATACCACGTTACAAACTTAGTTATGATGTTTTTTTATCCCATAAACAGTATTGACTAGAAGGACTTTACTCCATCATCTGTGATTTCTATTCCCTTAGAGTTCACGGATATAATCTCTGGGGTAAGGGGGTTTATGTAATTAAAATATTACGTGAATTTATGAAAATTTTCAGCTTTGTAATGTTAATCATATTCATTTTCATTATTCACTTGACAAAGAAGAAGATTGGAATATGTGAACTTCCTCAGATCCTAAGTCCATCCATCCTCAGTGTCCTGTATCTAACCTGTGGCTAAAGAATGGCGCCCTGAGGAAGCATGAGAACAAAGTGCATTATCTGTGCTTCTGCAGAATATACTCGCAGATTCCCAGCAATTTGTGGCTCTGGGACTTTGTGAGCCAGAGACACCATCTTGCTTGTAATAGCTGTTGATCTGCTCTTATCTGAATGCGTCCATCACTTTCTGAACCCATGCAGACTTTTGCAATTCTGTTGTAAAGGCTCACTTAGCTTAATTTGTGTGCAGGAATTTGAAGGAATAACGTAGGCCTACTCCTGCCTGAACATATTTGTATTTTGAGAGGGAAAGACAAATTAGATTTCTCCTTGTTAGTGGGACAGGAGTTATTAGGAAGCTCTGCTCTGGCAGGATCAAGCTATAGATGTAGAATGAGATAGGGCACAGATAGCTTTGTTTTCCTTCCCTGCCTGCAGGGAGCTTCTTCCCACACATGAACATACAAGCACAATGCAATATTAGCAGTATGTTATGGCAAGAAAAGGGTATGCTGGGAAAACATGTTCTCTGATTTTATGTTTTTTTTTTTTTTTTAGCAGGAAGTAAGATGCTATACTCATGTATGTTCCATTTCACCTTAACCCCCACTTACAGAAGACATAACTTAACGCTGAAGAGTGGGAACAGGTCCTACTTCCACGTCTGACAAAGCTAATCTACAAAATAATTCTCTTACTACATTTGGTTTTTAATCCCGTCATCAAATACAACCAGAAGCTGTAATGATTTCCCTCTTGAGCTCTGAAGCTAGAAAAACTTGTAACGCATCCTTGTACAAATCTGAATATTTTATTATGCCTATGGAACTACACGTAAGCAAAACCTACACATAAGATGCTACAACAGTTGTGAAATTAACTTTGGTTTGATCTTCTTTAATTTCAAGTTTCCAGACTGTAGGCTTGGCCTTTGCTGCAAGAGAAAGTTTGGGGAGCTTTTGTTCTTAAGCAACTCTTGTGTCTTTAAATGACCACTGAAATAAAACTGTACTGAAACAAGGTTAGGAGAAAGATTAATTGCTTTTATGCAGAAGCAGGCTGCTAGAACCTGAGGTGCAGCATAGACGTTGCTCTTTTGAGTGTTCTGGTAGAACAAATTGCGAATGGTCTAATGATCAGCTATTGAAAAATTATACATATATATATCTGACTGGAGAAGGAAAACTATGATACGGTTTTCAAAGGACTTGAAAACATTGCAGAAGTTCACCGATGTTAACATTATTTCTCCTGAAAAGCTCGTTTTTTCTCTTCTCTTGGTGAAAGCCCTGAACCCTGCATGTTCTTTTCAGGCCTTACTGCAAAATTATCTTTTATAAAGTCACTGTTTCTTAAGTGAAGGCATTCTTAAAATACAGTAACACAAGCAGCGGAGAACAACTGCCCTAGTGACTGACAGACTGTGCTAACTGTATAGTCAGCCATCACTCATTTGTGGAGCAGGGAGTATGGATGGAAAGCATTTTGTATGTGGATGTTTCTGTTAAAGTAAGTCATGTTTTTGTAGTCTCCCCTTTCCCTGCTAACTAACAGACTGCCTCTTCCCCTGAGAAACTATGTGTCACTACTAATGAGCTCACACAGACCCTGTATCTCTACGTATTTCTTTGTCTATCTTAGCTCACAAATGACTGCACTGAAGCAAGATGAAGAGCTTCTGAAAAAGAGAAACTCGAGTGCAAATGGGAATGGAATTCAGATTCCACTTCTTTTATACAGAAATTAGTTGTGCCAGAGCTTCCTCACACCAACACGTCCCCAGGGATATGGCTTAAACTTTTCAGCTCTGGAGTCTACCCTGTTCCCCGGTGCTCATTATTCAGCACAATTTCTGACACATTATAAAAATACACATCTTTGGATCAGTGAATCAGCCTGCTCATTTGCATGGATTGCTCACAAAGTGTGGTGAGAGCAGAGAGGAATGCCTTGATAAGTGTTTGTAGGTCCATGCCTGGTTAGAGGCACAGCTTTGCTTCTGGGGGAATTTCCCTGCAGCAATATGAGAAGATATCCAACTGGGAACACCATTGGTTCAGGCTAGTGTTATAAGAACCAGCAAACAGTACTGCTTGAATAAATAATATAAACCGCCTACCTCCAGTCCATAGACAGAAGGTAGTGTTCGGAGCAGGTCAACAGATCTGCCAAGATTATTAGGAACAAAGACCCCTGGTTGTCTGCAGTTTTCTGTGGTATGAACTGGGCTTTCATATGTGCATTTTTGGAGCCAGATCACCAGCTTGGCACCCTGGGTGACAAACAGCTCAAAGATTTGAGGATTTGGCTGCCTTTCCCAGACTGACCAATATCCATCCTCTGTTTTCACCTAAAAAAAAAAAAAAAAAAGAGAGATATGTAAGTAAAGCTGGTCAACAATGATATAGCATATTCCAGAAGCATAGCTTTAACAGACGTTTTGATTTATACACGCATGTTAAAGGGAATAAGAAAAGGGGATATACTACATGTGTGCTTCAGATATATATTACCCCCTACAGTTTGAAACCCTCTGTAGCACTAAATGAGCACCACAGACATGCAGAACCAAAGCACAAAGAAGTTTCAAGAAGGCTCCCACTACTTCTGGTCTCACCCCATTCCCAAGCACAGGCAACTGGGCATTGTTTGGCCAATGGCATCTAGTGCTTCTAATGCATTACAAACAGACAGAGCCAGATATCTGGAAACAAACACACTGAAGCTTAACTCACTGACAAGCAGGTCACAGTATGTGTAACTGCAGCAGTAGGGAACACGCAGGAATGCCCTGGTAATTTCTGCTAAATTTCTGTACAGAGCCTTCAGCACAGTTTGGCTACCCATAACTTTCCCTCTTTAAATCAACTACTATGGCAATATTTAAATGCCATATACTTACCAACCTGCCCTTACCCCTTCTTCCTATGTTCCTAGGGGGAAAAAAAGGAAAGGAAGAAAGGAAGAAAGGAAGAAAGGAAGAAAGGAAGAAAGAAAGAAAAAGAAAGAAAGAAAGAAAGAAAGAAAGAAAGAAAGAAAGAAAGAAAGAAAGAAAGAAAGAAAGAAAGAAAGAAAGAACAACCCAACCCAAAACAAAACAAAACAAAACACCCACTATCACAGAATCATAGAATGGCTCGATGGCTTGGGTTGGAAGGTACCTTAAAGATCACCCAGTTCCAACCCCCCTGCCATGATCAGGAACACCACCCACCACTAGATCAGGTTGCCCAGGGCCTCCTCCAACCTGGCCTTGAACACCTTCAGGGATGGGGCATCCAAAGTTTCTCTTGGGCAGCCTGTGCCAGGGCCTCACCACCCTCTGAGTGAAGAATTTCTTCTGAAAATCTAATCTAAATCTACCCTCTGTTAGTTTAAAACCATTCCCCCTTGTCCTGTCATTACCTGCCTTAGCAAAATGGGGACAGGTCATTCTCCAATAACATCAGTGACGCTTTGTTGGTACCCCGTTTTCTTCCAGAAAATTCTTTTCATGCCTGCTTTGCCTCATGCCTTTTTCATGGATGTAGATACACCTCTAGTCATGACAAGTCTTAAGAAAGAAAACAAATGGATGAGAACAAATGAGCACTCATCTCAGTTAAAACCCCTCTACATGAGGGATATGGTATGGGATGCAGACATGTACCAAAACAAACAACTCCGAAGGGAAATGTGATTTTTTTTTTCTAGAAGGAAAAAAAAGCATTTCCTCCGTCATCCACTAGACACCCTCCCATGTGTCATCTTGTCCTTCTGCTTAGGGTGTGAACAATCCTGACCTTGTTACTCCAAACTGCTACTTTCTTCAGCGATAGGAAGGGCAGCAAGAGTAGGCATCGTGACCTGACAACTTTGCAAAGCTGAAACTGAGACTCTGCACCAGATTAGGGCCTCTGCACTGTGTGAGGCACACCATCCTGGAGTGTATGAAGCAGGGAAGTCATTGCTAGAAGTGCTGGTGTGTGCAGTGGCACAAATGGTGGGGAAATTCCTATTATGCCAGGGGGCTATGCTGCTCAGGTTAGTATGGACATGAGCTGCCTGTCCCAAGAGGTCATTGTACCACTGAGTGCTTTGTCAAGTGTCCAACAAATACAGAGCAATTTAAGCTATTCTGTGCACTTGTTTCATATATCCTTTTAAAATATGGTCATCCCCAAGCAGCACAATGCATTTCAGAAAAGGCTTACAGAACTTCATACAACAGCATTATCATTTCCCCCCTATCTACTTCAATTATATCTTGATGCATTCCACGGTCACGCTTGCCTTTCTCATCACCACAGTGCAGTCATGACTCAGAGTCACCCCATGACCAACTGGTACACACAGTTATTTTCAACTTCTCATTTATTTTCTGCTATTAAAGTTCCAGAGTGCAACAGAAGCTTGTATTATTAGTTAGATAGGAGCTATCTATCTAACTAACTAACTATACATGTATATATATTTTTTGGAAGGGGGGTGTCTCATTTCTCTTACAACAGTCCTCAAAGTCATCTGGTTACCTCAGTTTGAAATAACTAGCATACTAATTATGGTTTGATTCTCTGCTTCAGTTAAGTTATTGATATATGCAATCTATGTTCAAATTTTGGTGCATTTTGCAATCAAGTTCAACTCTCTGCCGTACACATTCTTTAGAGTACAAGACTGGTTTCTCAAAGTCAGCTATCTGGAATCTCTGATTATCATTTCAGATAGAAGCTGGCTCTTTTGCATGGATGAGTAAGAGCAGTATCTAGGCCAAAATGAATAGTGGAAGGAAATGAATACAACAGAGAGATGATACATATTGTCATATGGGCTTTCTGAATGTGTACAAGCTGTTTTCTGTAACAGTTGATAACTACTAGAGCAGGTTCTGTTGAATTTCTTGACAGAAAACAGAAGAACCGTGAACTTAAAGACAACTTCAAACTCTACTGCGTATGCATTGGTAGGTAGCTTATTCAAAAACTGAAGATTCAGCAATACCACTAATGCAGTTAAGTAGAGACAGTATCCAACTCCTGACATATCTTTAGGGAATTCTTTTATCTTCAGAAAAGCATGCAAGAAACGAATGGACTGAGATCCCAATTTTAAACTCTAATCTCACAATCAGTTTTCCTTTCATCTTGCAATGCAGAGCATGAACAACTCGACAGCAGCATGTAAATGCCTGCATGACAAAAAATTGTTTGTCACTATTCAGTCTCTACCTAATTCTTACAATGTTGACACACTAATAATTAATATACGAGTTCCTTATTAAATATTGGCTGAATATTTGCTTTTCACATAGATAAAAATAGTGCAGATTTTATGTCCAGTAGTGACGCCTGGTGGCTAAGGTAGTTATAGCAATGACAACCATTCCTGGCAGAAGATCACGAAATCATGGAATCATTAAGGTCAGTAAAGACCTCCAGGATCACCTCACCCTACCACCAATGTCACCCAATAAACCACGTCCCTAAGCACCACATCCAAACTTTCCTTGAACACCCCCAGGGACGGTGATGCCACCACCTCCCTGGGCAACGCATTCCAAGGCCTGAGTGCTCTTTCTGAGAAGAAACGTCTCCTAATTTCCAGCCTAAACCTCTCTTGGTGCAACTTGAGGCCATTCTGTCTACCCCTATCACTAGTTATCTGAGGGAAGAGGCTGACCGCCAGCTCCCTGCTACCTTTCAGGTAGTGGCAGAGAGCAGTAAGGTCTCCCCTGAGCCTCTTCTTCTCCAGACCAAACACCCCCAGTACCCTCAGCTGCCCCTCACAGGACTTCTGTTCCAGGCTCTTCACCAGCTTCACAGCCCTTCTCTGGACAGGCTCCAGGGCCTCGATGTCCTTCTGGTAGTGAGGGGCCCAAAGCTGAACAAAGTACTCAAGGTGCGGCCTCACCAGAGCGGAGTATGGGGGGATGATCACCTTTTTTGCCCTGCTGGTTACACGATTCCTGATATAGGCCAGGATGCCGTTTGCCTTCTTGTCCACCTGGGCACACTGCTGGCTCATGCCCAGTTGAGCATTGACCAACACCCCCAGGTCCTTTTCCTGTGCACAGCTTTCCAGCCACTCTACCCCAAGTCTGTAGCATTGCATGGGGTTGTTGTGACCAACATGCACGACCCAGCACTTAGCCACATTGAACCTCATCCCCTTGGCCTCTGCCCATTGAGCCAACCTGTCCAGGTCCCTCTGCAGAGCCTTCTTACCCTCTGGCAGATACACACTTCCACCCAGCTTGGTGTCATCTGCAAATTTACTGAGAGTGCACTCAATTCCCTCATCCAAATCATCAATAAATATGTTAAAGAGGATAGGCCCCAACTACAACCCCTGGGGAACAAAAGTTGTGAATGAGAGTGAGGTACTTTGGAATGAGATACTTTGGAATCAGCTCCTTTTCTGTACCCACACATATTGCAGACTCTTCCTCAGATGTCAAGGAACAATATACAAATGTATTATTAAATTTTAATCATAAACATCTTACAGTTCTGTCACAGTTTTGTCTTGCAGACTCTTACACAACATACCCCATACTTGTATGGTGCAGAAGTCAATTATGAGACAAATCCTAGAGCCCTGCTACTCCAGCGGCAGGTTCCTGAGTTTAGACTGCAAGGAGATTTTGCTGAGGCCTTGCCAAAATTCCTGACATAAGAGGCTCTCTGCATTCTTGAGGGATACCCCACAGTTGTTGTTCTTTTACCACTTCTCAAGGGCAGCTGTAGCAAGCCAATGCAACTTAAATATAGCCATGAACTACTGTGTAATTCCTGGCCTAACCCACAGCCCCCATTGCTTACAGCTGATCTATTTCATCAAAATTAATCAGTAGACCTTGCTAAAAAATGAATGATCTTCTATTTCATCGTTTGAACTGCTGTAAGACACAGACCACTTTTAGAGAGACTACTAAACACAGATCTATTGTGCAGAACATTATAAAACCTCCTGCTTGTATTTTGAGTGTAAATTTAGTTGTAGAAAATGATTGCTGAAAGCTACGTTTAGTCCTGGAGCCTTCTGTTTGGCACCTGTGTTACCTTTGTCTCTTCGCTGCCTTCCTGTCCCCATCCTAACTCTTTTCCTTAGTTTTATCTCTCAGTTTTCACTGTCGCTTTTCCTGACACCGTAGCATTCTGCCTTTCTCAGATGAGCTTAATTTTATGTCTAATTCATGTGATAAGATTGCCTCTGTAGTCCCTAGAAATAACTTTATACTGTTGCAGCTCCTAACACTATATACTTCTTTATACTTCTTGAATTGACTTCTTTATACACTTTATACTTCTTGAATTGACTAGGCACTTATAGACCTCCGTATGTGGAACTAAATTGCCTGTAGTTGGTTCTATACTAGGGAACTATCAGAAGGATCTTTCCAGTCATATCCTGTCAGCACAAGGACAGTTATGGACATTTTAACATCAGAGGGGATGCACTGTAGTAATTTATGCAACTTTATCCTATTAACTGACAAGAAGGATTTAAAAAAAAAAAACAACCAACTGAGGTGAATTTTGGGTGCAATTTAACGGCAATACCATGTAACTTTATGAATAAAAATGTCACACATAACACCATATTTGGCGTTATTTATAACTATATTTAGTGTTATAAGTCATGTATATTACACATAACATTCCCTCAGCGCGGCCGGGCGGGGCCGTGCGGGCAGTAATGGCGGCCACGGGGGCGGCGCGACCGTGAGCCCAGGCACCGCCCCGGGGCCGGGCCGGGCCGGGCCGTGCGGCGGGCAGCCGGTGTCGGTGCCGGTGTCGGTGCCGGTGCCATGCACTCCCTCGCCCAGGAGATCCGGAGCTTCTCCAGGGCCAAGCTGCGGCAGCAGCGCACGCGGGTGACGACGCTGACGGGCAGGCGGCTGGTGGAGACGTGGCGCGGCGCCTGCCTGCAGGTGGCCGAGGAGGAGGAGGCGCTGCCGGGCGGCGGCTTCGTGCGGGACCTGAGCTGCGACCTGCAGGTCGGCGCCGTGCGGCCCTGGCTGCTGCTGGGTGAGTGCGGGGCGAGGGGCGGCCGCCGAGGGGCCTGAGGGGAGCGGCGGCGGCGGCAACGGGCTCGCTGTCTTCGCAGGCTCGCAGGACGCCGCGCACGATCTGGAGACGCTCAGCAAGCACAAGGTAACGGGGGGGGGGGGTATCCTTGGGTGATCTGTGCCTTCCCTTTGCTTTCTGTTTTATCATCTGCCTGTGGACTGACATGTCTCTTCTCTGCTGAAAATTCTTCCTCCAGTCTCTGGATTTGGGTGAGCACAGATCTTTTCATTTCCTCTCCTTTGTGATGAGAGGGAAAGGAAAACTCTTCAAGCACATGGCTTGTAGCAGGAGGTTTAAAGCCCGCTGACCAGATTGTCTGACAGCAGGTCTTCCTTTTGTGGTACTAAATGCTGAGGTGTTAACAGGCATCTGTGACTAGCGAGGTATTTATGGTCACTTGAAATTTCTTGACATTTCCCCGCAATATGTTGACTGTCACATTCAGTGTACCTAAAAACTTTTTTTTTTTTACAAACTGATATTTATTCTTTTCCTGTTGGACAGTGTGTCTGTACTGTAAAACAGAACTTCTGTTCCATCCTGAGCTGTTTAAGCTGCAGTGCTGAATCACATGACTCCTCCTTGTAAACTGAAATGGATCTCGAATACCCACACAGACATTAAATAAATGAAAGCTAAGTCTTGAAATAGCTTCAGGAGGTATGAAGACTTGAAATACCTCTGTTGCCTGGATGGTAATTGACAGTTTGTTTCAGTTAAAGTGAAATTTAGCACAATATACATACATATATATGTATATATATATATATATATGTATATATATATACAGTATGTTGTGCTATATTTTAACTCACAGTAAAACTTGTGGAAAAAAGCACGTCATAGACGGCATATGTATGTAAAATTGATCAATGCTATTAGACATGTGCAGACTGTAACTTACACAAAGAATTATTTGCCATTGTTACTGCTCATTTTGCTTGCTGTCTTTAGAAAATGCCCGTTTTTTCTTTTCTTTTCTTTTTTTTTTTTTTTTTTACTTAGGTTACGCATATTTTAAATGTGGCATATGGAGTCCAAAATGCCTTCGTTAATGACTTTATATACAAGACCATTCCTATTCTGGACATCCCAGAAACTGATATCACCTCCTATTTCCCAGAATGTTTTGAGTTTATTGAGAAGGCCAAAAACCAGGTACAGTATATCAATAACTAATGCTATTAGTTATTTATTTCTCTATTTAAAATATAAAGCAGCTTCTGTCAAAAATCATGCATCCACATAAAGTTATGTACCAAGACTGTCAGAGAATGCGTTAATAGGCTTGGAGCCAACCAGTGATTTTAACTGCTGAAAAAAATAGATATAGCATAGGAAATAGGGTGATGGGACTGCATTTGGGGTTGTTTGGCAGCCCGGCATATAACTGAGACTATCCCTGACTCTTACTTGTTATATTTGGGTTTACTGTATAATTTATAACAACCATTGTTTGTTATAAACACAATGATGTGACAACAAGATGTTATTGTACCTTATTTTACTATAGCTACCATATTCATTACTTACATAGCTTGAGATAAAAGAAGATAATCTTGCCCCAGCTTGCTTTGTGTCACACAATGTTCTTTCCTCTCATATATCATTTATAAGCTATGTGATACACATTGTCACTTAATGACCAATTCAAAGTTTCTTGTTACGGTTTCCACTTCATTTCTAAACGAGACTTGCCATTCATAACTGCATGGTGTTGCTTTCTGCTTCTGCTATTTATGTTCCAGTTACTATTTTGTAAACTATGTGGTTTTCCTGATTTATTTTACAGAAATATCAGTAGTTTTGCAATGGAAAAGTTACTCAAAAGATCAGGTAGTTAATGGAATAGATGTTCTGCAAGGTCAGTTCATGAAGCATATGATAGTAGTGTGGGGGCAAATCTCCGCATGTTTTTGAATCACTTTATTTGCTTTGTCAAGCTGGTGTTAAAAGTCCTTATGATAAAGTGTATCACGAAGGGCTATTTTGTGTAAGTACAAAGAGATACTACTGTTTCATCTCCTAAAGTGGCAGAGGGAGAGACCCTTCACTGATGAGAAAACATGCTATATAAGAAATTATTACTAAAACATTGTTAACAATAAAGTAGTGTGAGAGCATTTAAATTAGAGAATGTAAATAAAGCATGCACTGTTCAGCAAGTTGCTGACAGCTGGTACTTGTAACAGGATCGAGTTTTCTAAAACTGTTAACTGCTTGAGTCTGTAGACATCACGGTACAAATTCTGATACTGATCAGAGCTCACCTCTTCCTCTAGGCTGCAAATTGGCAGGCGGATTTTCCATGACATGGTGACCTGTGTCAAATCATATGGCTCATATATAACGCAAAATTAGTCAAGAATGATGTGCCAATTCAACTTCATATAAATAAGCAACAGGGTTTAGCAAGGAAAAATGAATATGCTCAGTATTATATTTGATTTAATGTGATTGCCTGTGTTTTCAAGTCTACTCTGTGGATATCATTATATATAGTTTTTGGCAATGTATTACAAAGTAGGCATAAATAAAAACTTTAAAGCAATGTGAATGTGGAAAATAAAGCATGAACTCTACAAAGAAAAAAAAAGGATAACTTTCACTGCTTATTTTTTATCTTCAGTGCCACTGTTAAATATTAATCTCAATTATGGTAGGTTTGCCTGGAAAAAAATATCAGTAAAATAATATTTTTCTGAGTAAAATCACTAAAAACTGATTAAATCAGTAAACACTACTCCGGATCTATAGTGGTTAAGCTGCAGTAATTTCTTCATTAGCTGTAGCATAACAGTAATTTTAATGGTTTATTTTTGTAAAGGAGACAGTGGATTAAGAGTTGCCAGTGATATTCCTAAGTGAGGGGAGGTACATGTAGAAGTCTGCCTTCTACTGTGCTACAATCTGTGATTAGGAAACACACCCCTATGAATGTGAGCAAGTGAGTGAAGGTTGCAGTTTCCGGCAGGCGATGCGAAGGGGATGTGATTTCCATTGTGAAAAAAGAGTGGGTTTGTGATTCATTTTGCTGGGATGTGCAAGCTTAGATTCAGTTCCTAGCTCCGCCATAATCTTATTGTGTTAACTTGAGCAAGTCATTCCTCGCCTCTCAGCTTAGCATTTCATCAACAAGGATAATACAACTCATACTCCTTTGTCTTATTTTTTTAAATTGGAAGACTTTTGGAGCAGGAACCATTTTCTGCTCTGTGTGTACATGAATACACCAGGTAATTGGAACTCCCAGCTTTGTGACTTAAATCATAAAGTTCTTGCAGCCCTGTTGGCTACAACATCTTTTTTCTTCCTCTGGGCAACATGTCCATTGAATAATTTGTGCATGTGAAGGACAGACAGAGCAGGCTGTTTATGTTTAGAAGATATTTGCATAGCCCCAAATACGTTTGATTGTATCGTGTTTTAATATCTTCATTCAGAATATGGAGATGCTCATGATTTTGTTGTTGTTGTTGAAAAGTGGTGTTTGGCAAACAGTTCAGGCCAAGCCTTTGCCAGGCCATAAACTGGCACACAACCATGACAAGGTCACAGAGCCTGGACACTGGAAATGTGTCTGAAGCCACTCTAGATTATCTAGATGTCTTTCTGCTCCGTATTTTGTAATGGAACTTGCAGCATCTTTGTAGCGTCATTCAGGTGTCTCAAAGATTGTGCAAGAAATTTTTAAGTAGGCTAATACTAATTCTGTATGTAATACAGGCTAAGCCTGATTTTAACCACCAGGAGAAACATTTGTGAATTGACAAGAAGCTCAGTAGCATTGGATTTAGCACCTTAGTCCCCAGGCAAGGGGCCATAGTTGAAGCAGCTGTACCAACCACTACAATTGTATCAGCAGTACGATGGTGAGGTAGAGATTTGTTGCAAATCACACGATATCTTTTCTGATTTCTCTATTCCTATGCATGATCCTGCTTACCCAGAATCTTCACTGAAGAACTCCAGAGTATGCAAGAAGCGTGTGACTGAAACTACAGGATGTTCTAATATCTGCCTCTGTGCCTAGCTGTTTGCTGCCTTTCTGTATTTTTAACCTGGTAACAAGATAGAGTTAAGTTCCTTTCCATATTGCAAATAAAATAAATTTTAAAGTTAGCACCCAAGTAGATCAAGGATCCCAGATATCTGTGATTTGTTTTTTATGTAGGGGGGCAGTTGGAAGGTGTTGGGGAAAGGGACACAGGAATGTTTTTCAGTTCTGAAACATTAGTTAGATCTGAAGTATTTGGTAATTATAAAGTGGCCTTGATTACAAAAATACTCAGTTTTGGGCTTATATATCTGGTTTTGGAGTTATTTGTGTGTATATATTTGCTTTGAGCTCAGCAAGGAACTTTTAAAAAATTTGAGTAGACTGTAGATAAAGTCCCTTTGCTATGATGTTTCTTGTTTTTATCTACTTAACAAATATCCCAATTAATGTTTCATTTGTTTCTTGAAGGATGGTGTGGTGCTGGTCCACTGTAATGCAGGAGTCTCTCGTGCAGCAGCAATAGTCATCGGTTTTCTGATGAATTCAGAAAGACTGAATTTTGCTAGTGCCTATTCCTTGGTGAAAAATGCAAGGCCGGCTGTTTGTCCAAATCCTGGCTTCATGGAGCAGCTTCACAAGTACGAAGAACAGAATATAAAGGCAAATGGAAGCATAGATGATCACGACTGATCAAAAGGGCAAAGTGAAACAATCTGTTCTGACTATACAGTACCAGATGCTGGTTGTACTTTTATCTCTCGTTTTGCAGTCCCCTTTCACAGGTGCATTTTGAAGTCTTTATTTTTATTTATTTATTTTTTTTTCTCCCCGGTGTTCACCGTTCTGTCCCCATTTTTCAGCATCTAGCCTAAAGGCCATATGGTACTACACTGATTTGAGAGATGATCTAACCCAAGAGCAAGCTTTTCCTAGTGCAAGGATAAAAGATAATTTTTCTTTGCAATAGTAGAATAAAGAGTTTTTTTTTTTTTTTTTTTAATTGAACCATGAGAGAATGCAGGCGGTAGAGAACGGAAATAAAATCTTAACTGAGATAATAAAGTTGCCCTATTTTCTTTAATGCTAAACCAAATCTTTATCCATCCTAGTTGAGTGTAAAATCTAGATAATAAGATGTTCATATAATAAATTACCTTCCTATTGGATCTTAAATTGGTAGTGCAACTAAAAAGGAATTTATTACTTTTTGTGGGCTAGCCAGCCATTAAATATTTTTAGAAATTAAAACAGATGGTCTTTTGATGGAAGCAAAAAGGTGTAGGATGCTTTAATGTTTAATTTCTTTCTACTATTTCCCATCAAGCAGTGACTTGAAGTGCACTAATATGATGCTTGTGAAGTGGTGGGAACCAAGCTATCATTTTTTTTTGGTAGTTACTTCAGTGGAGATATGAAGAACATTTGTATCTCCCTGATGCTGCCTTGTCTTTGCATTCATTCCTCCACTCCTGTCCCCTCACTCTTGCACATCATATGTAAGGAACAGACACCATAGGATAGATAGCACTGCTTTATTTTTCTTTGTACCACCCTGACAGTTCTCAGGCTGGGAAAAGCATCTTAAGTTGATGTGTATGCAAAACAAAACAAAACACAAAACCACACCACAGAATCTGTTTAAAAAAAAAAATAAAATGTTATTAACAGCTGTATTTTTGCTCTAAGCGGTTGGATGTGTTGGTACGCAATAAACCGAGAAAAAAAAAAAAAAAGCCCCGCGTGTGGCTGCTCTGTCACAGTGCCTGAGGCGGGAGGCGGGCCCGGCACAAGATGGCGGCGGGAAGTGACGGCGGGAGGAAGGGCCGGCCCGTTTGAAAGCGCTGCCGCCGCCGGCCCTTTCCCGCCGCCTCCGCCATGGAGCTGCCGCCCG
Source organism: Anas acuta (assembly GCF_963932015.1). Taxonomy (NCBI): domain Eukaryota; kingdom Metazoa; phylum Chordata; class Aves; order Anseriformes; family Anatidae; genus Anas; species Anas acuta. The sequence goes on from NC_088984.1 coordinate 33,282,582, forward strand.
CAGGTGAGCCGCGGGGCTGCCCCCGACCCTCTGGGCTCCTTCCCCTTCTCTCCCCGTCCGCAGGGAGCCTCCGGGGGGCCGCGAGCCTGGCCGCGGCGGCTGGGCTGAGGGGAAGCGGCGAGGTGGGCGCGGTGGGCCCGGGCCAGGCGGCGTGGGCGGCCGGGCTGGTCAGGGTGCACCCCTAATGCGAGGCGCCCCCACGGCGATATTTGTTAGGAGCAGAGGCTCGGCGCTTCTTGCTGTTTTTAAAAAGGAAAGGCCGAGATATCTTATGTGTCAAGCAGGCGAAGTTGCAGCGTCTCACTCGCGATATATTCTTCTCTTTTAAACCGACCCGCTGCTGAAGCAGCGCGGTGGCGCGGAGCGTTTGAGGCGCTGGGTGTTTCTGACCCTCGTTTGCCTTGCAGCAGGAGCGGAGCCGATGACTCTGGGCTCCCCCACGTCCCCCAAGCCAGGAGCCAGCGCGCAGTTCCTGCCCGGCTTCCTGATGGGCGACCTGCCGGCGCCGGTGACCCCGCAGCCCCGCGCCCTGAGCGGCCCTGCTGTCGGCGTGATGGAAATGAGATCCCCCCTGCTTGCAGGTCAGCACTCAGAACATGTGGAGAATTCAGCCCGAAAGAGAAAACTTGGTTCATCTTATTGCTCAGCGTGGCTGCTGCAGGCTTTATAAACTGCTTAACGCTGTGTTCATGCACGTTCAATTAAGTTTGTCAAAGTTCTTCAGAGTAGACTCAATAAATGCTTTAAACATAGCAGCTTTGGTACCAGAAACAGTTGCTTTTACTGGGAAGGTAACACAAGCCTTGCCTAACGTAAACTCAGTTTCTATATCTCTTTACACATTGACTGTATGTAGAGCTATCAACGTTTTCTTTGCTTGCAGCAGAGAGATGTGTTTGCGAACTTCTACAGGCAGCTTCTGGGGCAGCTGGTTTCTTTACAGTCAATTCTAGAAAGCCTTTATTTGGTTTTCAGACTTACAAAACTGGAAAGAGAAAAATTAGGATATATACTCCTTAATTAGTGTATAGTAGTTTAATTTTATGGGTTGGAGTAGTGACATTTCCCAGCAATAGATGCAGAAGAATTTTTTTTTTTTTTTTAACCTGTGCTTCAGGAATGATGACATTACATGTCAGTTTCATAGAAGAATGAAGCAATAGTTGTACCTCTGTCTTTTTCGTATCATGGGTGGTCTTGGCTTTAGTAATGAATTATTTGGCCTAATATGGATACAAGGTGGCATTTGTGTGCTACCTGTTTGGAAGAAAGTAAGTGTGAAAGTACTCCAAGATAAGTACTTTCTCTTTTAGTTTCATAGTAGGAGTGGTTGTCTGTTGTTTTCCTGCTTTCTGTTTGTGTTTTTTCTCCTTAAATGCAAGTCTCTTAGGAAACTTTGGCATATGATTATTTCACGTGAATTTGGTCTAATAATTTTTTAAAGGGATTATTACAGCCACAGAGTTTCAGTTACAGAAAAGGAGAAATGAATAAGACACTAACCAAAATGAGTGGTTAAGTACATGCTTTGAACTTAGGCCTTGAGGATGGAGTACTTTATTAATGCAGTGTAGCAGCTCTTGAGTGTATTACACTGTTGAGAGAGTATTGAAGCTCAGAGTTAAGGATTGAAAAGTACTTCTGAAAAGCTTAAGTGACACGTTTTTTTCTGTAAGTAAAAGCTGTTTGTTCAAACCGCTTTTTCTGCGGTAAAGCCACACAAAGTATTCAAAGGCGTATATAAAAATATTTCAGTCAGTGAAAAAAGGGAGTTTAGTTTACTTCATCCTGTCCAAATGCGAAGTAGTTCTTGTTTTCAAGAGCTTACGCTTTTCTTTCTAATGAAGTTTCATATTAAATAAAGGAGTTGGACAGTGGGGTTGTGATGGCATGTGTCATGTTTGTGCACTTCTTTGTATGATTCTTTAGCATGTAGTATGCCCCTGAAGTCTTAAACATGGTTTTTCATCTCTGCTACAAGAGGTTAGTCTTTGAAACAATGAAGCTCTATCTCTAATCTGCCTCAAAATAGAAAAATACCAGCAGTTCTGAGCATAGCTACAAAGAGCAAGTGCGTGTAAGTAGTGAATGTAACGAGTTTAATCAGGTGTATTTGGTATCCAGAGATCTGAAAGTTTTAAATGCTGTTTCTGTAAAGAGACCTCCTGGTAAATAGGAGGTATTCTTGCACAGAACATTCAAACCTGAACAGTTTGGTCAGCTGGTCTTAACCCCTAGTGAACGAATCAAGTCTGTCATGACTAAATTTCTGTTGAACTTCCAAGAGCAATTAGCCCTAGACTGAAATTACAAGTTTTCTCATGTTTTTCATTTTATCCTTTTAATTGCAGGTGGCTCTCCCCCACAGCCAGTAGTCCCCACGCACAAAGACAAAAGTGGTGCTCCACCAGTTAGAAGCATATATGATGACTTATCTAGTCCTGGGCTTGGATCTACACCGCTAACCTCAAGAAGACCAGTAAGTGTTTTAAGTACTGCCTTTTCCTTAGCAGATGTGAGATAGCTCCATGATTGCATCTCTCAGGGTACAGAGGAACAGGCACGCAAAATAACTAAATTAAGTAACAGCATGATCTGAAGACACTTCACTACAATGGTTTATATAACTGAGAATTTAGAAAAGTGAAGTAATAAGCTATCTCCTGTTGTTAAGGTTTTTCGATAGACTGCAGAGAAAGAAAAACAGCAATCGTTCTTCTGTTGTGCTTTGTATGTGACAAATGTGAACTTGTTACAGCTTTTCACCTTCCTGTTAATTTATTAATCTGCTGATTGCCAGAAAGGTCCAAATATGTGTTCTTTTCCTTTTAGTAGGCAACAGAGGCAATGCTACCAAGGTAGAAGGACATTTATGTAAAATATCTGATCAAGATTTGGGCGAGAGGGTGGGGTTAACTTTAAAAGAGCAGCAGTAAAATTTCTAGAAGGTTATGCTAATAATAAGTTCCTCTGCTTACCTCAACTGAGCAGTCAAGCGTTAGTGGGTTAGCGTCAGTGAACATGCATCTGTTGATGCAGGGAGAAGGCCTTTCACTGGTTGAGTAGACATTTCATTGAATTTTGCCTTCTGAAAGGTTTATTCTGAATGTTTTCCAAAGAGGGAAAGAGTCCTTTACTGTGTTAAAGGACTAGATAACTTCAAAAAAAAAAAAAAAAAAAAAATGAGAATGCAAGCGGCTGGGCTCACAGGTGCTGCAGTTCATTTGAACTTCTTTCTAAGATATGCCATGATTGCAGATAAAAAAAAAAAAAAATATGCTAAAATTGTTTCAGATATTGAAATTCTTTTTTTTTGTTTGTTTTTAAACAAACAAAAGAACAACATCCCAAACTATTAGCAATTAGAACTTGACACTAAATAATTTAGAGGGAAAGTAGTAATGACCACAATTGTTCTGAGCTGTTCAGAAGGTGAAAAACAGATGTTGATGGTTTATGATACTGGCATCCTTTCCATCAGTATGCACTTAGTGTGAATTGCTGGCTGATAGCAGTGGTGAAATGCCTATTTTGGGAAAGAAGCAGTAGAAGATTTCTGAGTATTGATACCAAAAGTTACCAAGCTTCACAAAGTACATGTGATTGGTGTTAGGTGAAGGGTTTGTTAACCAAATTTTCCAATGCTTAGAGCTTGACCTAACTTTAAGTAAGCCTTTTTTCTCGTATAACAGCAGTGCTTTCTTGTTAGTTAAAATACTCTAGATGCTTTCAATCCTGTTGCTTGTGTTGCTTGCCTTATGTGGAGTAGTTTGGTCTGCATTCCTGTACACCCTAATACTTAACTCTTGATAAGAAGCTTAAATTTAACTGCATATTTTAAGGTTTACTAATCAGTTGGAAACTCCAGAATGTAATAGTTGAGGCCTATTGGGTGCTGGAATGTAAAAGGTGTCAAATAGCTTCTTTAGGAACCTTGTGTTAAATACAAATGTAATGTCTGCTATTACTTGTAAGTTACTCCTAACTTATGGCAGGCTCAATATTCCCGCCTGATACTTAGGTTGCCTTAAGAAGATCTCTTCTGATCTGAACAGTGTACCAGTAAGAATGATTTGTTACTTTCTGTGTTTTTAATGCAGGCCAGCTTTTCCCTAACACAGAGCCCGCTGGTTGGAAATATGCCATCAACCTCTGGAACAGGTAGATGTTCTATTAAAATTGGCAATTTACTTTGTTAATTCATTCCTTAGTAGGCAAAAATCATAAATGTCCAAACTACACCAACTCCTTGCTAAGTTGCAAAGGACCTGCATCTGTTCTTTTAACTAGCTTTTCAGATAGTGTGTGGATAGGAAATACTTTTCCGTTCAGGCTGGCTGACTTTCAGTCAACTTTACTTACTCCTTATATAGAATCTTCCTCAAGTGAGCACAGAGGTGTTTATACTTGAGTTAAACTGCAGAGATGGATGACTGGCCTTCCATCTTCATATTTTCTGAATGAACCCATGGCTTCTTGCTAAGCTGAACTCTGGGTGCACTGTTCTTATTTGATACCTGTATTCATCTGTTGCTGTTTAGGGGTTAAGGAGGAAGCTAGGGAACTAGTCACAAAACTTAGTAGTATCTTGTCAGTTATGAAGTTTGGATTAATTTACTGTCTGTCTGCAAATAAACCTCTACCAAACCTCTTTCATGTACAAGTGAAACGCTTAATACTGAATTTAATTCTTTTAGTAGAGGCTTTTAAGCTGTCTTGCAAAAATAACTTGCTAAACAGCACCATTTCAATTTAACAGCTTCAAGTGTGTTCAGTCCTGCAAGTATTGGACAGCCCAGGAAGACTACTCTATCTCCTGCTCAGCTAGATCCTTTTTATACTCAGGGTGATTCCCTAACTTCAGAAGATCAACTTGATGACACATGGGTAACTGTATTTGGGTAAGTTAATGTCTCAAATATTAGGAGCATCATGGGCGAAGTCTTGGCAGTGTATGGGAACAAGTAGCGCTTGGATGTTGTTGCTATCTGGCATTCCTGGGTTATGCAGGAAATGCAGCTGTGGTTAAAGCCAGCAGTTGTACCTATCTGTTAACTTAAACTGCATTATTATTATTTTCAGTTGAAAAGGCACCATTCTACAACTTTGTGTGGCAAAGTAAAATTGCCTGGAAGATAGTATTACACAAGTTACTGCTTCTAAAACAGTATTAACATATTGGTCTGTTCTGGATTTCTTAAAGCCCTTCACAGAGTTGCATTTTAGCACCAAAAATCCTGAACAACTCATAATTTTGGAGAATTTTTCCTGTCTTTCAGGTTTCCTCAAGCATCTGCTTCATATATTCTTCTACAGTTTGCTCAATATGGAAACATACTAAAGCACGTGGTAGGTCTTTCGAAACTTATTTCTGGAAACACTGTCTCATTGTTTAAAAAGACTAAATTTCACAATTTTTTTCATTTAATCGCATGTAGATGTCCAACACAGGAAATTGGATGCATATTCGATATCAGTCTAAGCTTCAAGCCCGAAAAGCCTTAAGCAAAGATGGAAGAATTTTTGGTGAATCTATCATGATTGGTGTCAAACCTTGTATAGATAAAGTAAGTTAACTACTGCTCTCATTTAAATGTAAGGCACTCTGCTTTTGGAGTTCCTCTTTATTTCCTCCACTCCCTTTATTTTTTTTTTTGTTTGAATAACAAAGCAGCATGTAGTTGTTATATAGTCTATTATACCTTACGTGAATTTTTCTTACTTAGTCAACAAAATGACCTGCTGAGAAGGATCGTTATGGGAAATCTGTGACAGATGGAAGCTATAATACATGGAGTTGTGTTGCTGCGTAAGATAAAGTGAAACCATAACATAGAGACAAGTGAGGGACTACGGTAGATGCGTGAGGGTGGATTAAGACTGCTATTGCTCCCAGTTGTCGCTTGAATCTTCTGACTCCTTTTTATGTGACTACTTGCCTGATGCTGACTCTTTAGTTTATCTTACTACATTAGGCAGAAAACCTGTGAGCAACACAGTCCTAACCCTATTCTTCTTTTGTCTACTCTAAGGATAAGTGACACAAAGAAATAATGTAAGTTTTCAGTTGTAAACCTTCTGAGAAGAAGGTCCTAGAAATTGAGCTTGAAATTACTTGATCTCTTATCAGATTGAAGCATTCTTTATATTGATTAAAATTCAGAGACGAACATAGTTCAGTGCCCCTTTCTTCCATGGGCTTCTAATGGTAGGGGTTTGGTTCTCTCTTCTTATTTAATATTTTGCTTTCCAGTTTGTATCACTGACTGCATTTCCTATAAACCGAAACTCTACACGTGATGATTTGGGACATTTGTCAGATATCTGATCTCTTCCTTGTTTTTGAATTCTTATTGCTTCTTGTGTATAGTGTCTGCTTTAAAATACGAACAAACAATCTGTACTGTGGAGGCAAGTGAATTCTGGAGACAAAGCCATTGAGGGCTTGACATTAGCCTGTAAAACTTCTTGCAATCTGTAAGAAATGACTGAGTCGCAAATGGGATTGCAATTAAAGTTTACAATTTATTAAATGAATAGAGGCAAGCAAACAGCACTGGGTGTGCCAGGAGTCTCTGCTCTACCAAGATGGATGCAAGTTACATCAGGCAGCTGGTTTTTATGCTCCTAGGCTAATACAGATTATTACTACTTCTAGAAAAGGCAGGGTTATTATAATTAGTTCCTGAAATCCAAATCCTCCCACTGGAGCATGCGTATCAGTCTCCAGTGGTCCCTCTGGGGGTCTCTCGTGCTGAAGGCTCATAGTCTTCCTCCCGAGCTTTGTCCTTGTCCTTCTCCTTGGTCCATGTTGGCCGGATGTCAGAGACTTGCGCAGCATCCCATGCAAGCTTCGTCTTTTAGTTGTCTTTCAGCTTTTCCCTTCTCCTTAATTTCTTGGCCAGATATCAGAGACTTGCATAGTGTCCCATGCAATAGTCATAGTAGTTAGCAGTTATTCTGAAACTCCTTTGTTTTCTTATCCCCTAGCCCCGGGCCTCAATGTTAACCCTTCAAATCCCTTATTGACACAAATTGCTGGACCATTCCTGTGCATGATACAAGAACTAGATACGTTAACCGCTCTGTTTTTCTTAGACTTGTGGTTATACAAGGGTATGTAAGACAGAAGCTCACATTTCCACATATCATGTGGCCCTAGCATTGTTCCATATTGACACGAATCAGATGAACATATTTCACAATCCCCCATCTCCTTTTTCATGGTATTGATTCATGTTTTCCTTTACAATCGCGTCAATACTTGCCAAATTGATATCAATTTTGGATCTTCATTTGTTTTTATTATCATCAGGGAATGGGTTTTCTCTTTCCCTGGTTCTGGGTCAACAGGTACTGCAGATATTTGCATTCTTTGTATAAGCGAGTGTATTAGTCTGGTAATACAAGGTATTAAACATGGAATTATTAACAATCCTCCACATATCCCCAATACAATCATGCTTATTTTAGCAAGCCAATCACCACCCATAAAGCCCCCTCCCACAGTCCTCCTACATCGATTCCATTCCAAGTTTGAACTGGGACATGTGCAATTTTCTACATTTCTTTTACAAGTTCATTTACAGCTTTTCCTTCTGTTGTGGTTTAACCCGGCTGGTAGCTAAACACCACACAGCTGTTTGCTCACCCCCCCCTCCTTCTCGGGGATGGGGGAGAGAAATGGGAAAGTGAAGCCCGTGAGTTGAGATAAAGACAGGAAAATAATAATAACAATAATAATAACAACAATAATGATGACAATAGTACTACTAATAGTAATGTGTACAAACAAGTGATGCACAATGCAATTGCTCACCACCTGCTGACTGATGCCCAGCCTAACCCCGAGCAGTCCAGTCATCCTCCCCCCGCTAGCCACCCCTATATATTGTTTAGCATGGTGTCAGATGGTGTGGATTACTCCCTTTGGCCAGTTTGGGTCAGCTGTTCTGGGTCTGTCCCCTCCCAGCTCTTGCTGCACCCCCAGCCTGCCCGCTGGCAGGGCAGAGCAAGAAGCTGAGACGTCCTTGGCTTGGTGTAAGCGCTGCTTTGCAACTATTAAAACATCAATGTGTTATCAGCATTCTTCTTATCCTAAGTCAAAACATAGCATCCTACCAGCTACTAGCAAGAACCACCTTCATCATCAATCTCTAAACAGCAATTACTAAGGTTAAATTTTCCACAGACTCCTCCTCCTTGTGCTCTAGTAAATAATCCAAAGCTAAGCGATTTTGATACAAAGCAGTTCTCATCTTGGTATTTGGTTTTGCAGTTAATCCAAGTGCATCTCTGGTTTTATTTACAGCTATTTCTACTACAGCTTGTAACCTAGTTTTTCTATTAAGCATATATATTGGGGTCCTATAGCCCCAGGATCCATCTTCTGCCCACATAGCTGGATCGTAATAGGCAAACGCCTTCAATTGGGTTGGGCCTGCTTTCAGGGTCGATTTGGGCTTGTGTTGCAGTTCAGCCTGTTGGGGTAATCCAGCTCCTGGAAAACGAATCACAATTTTATATGGGTTTAAAAAAAGTTTATTTTATTTTCTCGGGACAACCTGACCTTAGTGTGGGAGAAGTCTGGTCGAGGCCCTCTCACTCAGCAGTCAATACCCATAGGGGTTGCCTCCCTCGGTAGACCATACACACCGCAGTGGAGGGTCCTGCCCCGGTCTTGCCTTCTCCCTTTGCTCCCTTCAGGCTTGTCCCCTGTATCTGGTGCCCTTAATTCATGCAGAGCCTCATTGCCAGAATATTAGTCCCTCTTTAGCCTTAGTTTCAGATGAAAGGGAGGAAATTAGATGAACACATCTCACAAATTGAAAAGTAAATAAGATGGATTTTATATCAGTATGGGCTTCTGATTTAAAAGTAGATATAAGCATGAGGGGAACACATGGAAATGAGTGAGCAGTCAGCAGCCACCTACATAAGATGCTAATCCTACCCAGTATTTTTGGAAAGCTTTCCTCTGCCACACGTGTTTCTGGATTTCTGCTTTCCTTAGGCTGGTTGAATGCTGTGTATGGATGCTCCACTGAGTCAGAATCCAATAAATCATGTCTCTCCTGACTGGTTGTCATTTTCCCGTCTTGTGTTCTCTGGATCCTTCTTGGAATGCATAGCTTACATTAAGTGGCTTGTTGTGTCTTCCGTTTCATATGCATTCCCTTCTAAATGCACATAAATAAGCTTAGAAAAGGAGCCTGAAGACTCTATTTTGTAGCGTTTGCTAAAGGGAGTAAATGAAGCTTCTTGGTAAACTGAATCTGACCCAGAAGGTGCAAGTTCATAAAGACTTGGAGGCTCTCCTAAACAGAACAGATAAAATATTTTAGACATATCTAGGAGGAGGATGTTATGCTACTTGTGTTCAAATGGGCCTGAAAAAGATGAGGCTTGTTGCAAGTTTTACAGTATTCTATGTATGATTTCAAATTTGGCTGATGTTTAGTACATGCAGCCAACAGATTATGAGCTTTGCTTTGCGGTGGCACCTAATGCAAAATACACATAACTGCAGTGAGAAAAATGCTTGGAGTTGTGTGTAAGCACCTTGTGTGCTCTCTACTGACAGGCACTTTAAGTGTACTTACCGCTTTCTATGGCATACGAATGCTTCTATCAACTCCAGATAAATTTACAAACGCTACTTTTAAATATTCACTTATATTGCATTAACCTTTTTTCTAGGCTGTGATGGAAAACTTTGAAAGAAGCTCTACATCTCCAGTGTCTTCAGTTTTCACTCCACCTACAAAATCTGTAGGCACACCAGTACAACCTGCAAGTACTCCAAGAATTTCTACAATGAGACCTCTTGCAACAGCATATAAAGCTTCCACTAGTGACTACCAGGTATTCTAAGGGAAACGGAAATGTGTGTTTTTTGTGTTGTGTGTGAGGCTTGATATGCTTTAATAGGACCTTGGGCCTTTTTCTTGTCAGTTCTTACAGTGATTGGGTAAAGATGTGACACAGGTACAAACTTTGTCAGTTTGGCCTATAAAATCATTAAAAAAAAAACAACAACAAAAACACAACTCTTCACTTTTCCAGAGATTGAGAACTATTGAAACTTAGGTGTTTGTCAATATATAGTAACGTTTAAATTACAAAAAAAAAAAGTTAGTGTAAAAAGAATTAACTATACACGAACTGATTTTTTTTCTCTTACTGTTTTTCCCTGTTTTCTAGGTGGTTTCTGACAGACAGACGCCTAGGAAAGATGAAAGTATTGTATCTAAAGCAATGGAATATATGTTTGGCTGGTAATATACAAGAGGAAGTAACATACTGAGTTGGTCAGGGTTTGAAATATGCTACTGTCATCAGTGGTTAGTTGTATAACTACTGGTGTCAGTATTTTAATTTGCATCTCACCTGTTATGCCTTCAACGAATTCAGCAGACATGTAGCTTGCACTTTAAATGATGGCAATGTACACATGGTTTTAAAAACTGAATCCGTGTAAATAAGTGCTTGTTTCCTGTTTGTGCTCTGAATGCATGATTGTAAAAATATAAGCACTGACTTTTCCCCTGTGATGACTTTCTGTGAATTACTTCCCAGTAAAGATGATGGCATACTTGCAGGAAGAATGCTATTTACAGCTGGCTCCCCGGGACAGAGACGGTTCTTAGTACATGTGATTTTAATTCTTTTTTAGTCTGTATTCATTGTTTTACAATTATCTGACATCTTGTTCCAGATGTCACAGCAACCTTTTAATTGTTTTATTAATAAAGCTAAGTAAAGTTAAGTTTTCTTAGATTCTTTTTAGAGAAGTATGAGTTCTAGTTCTATTAGGAAATACTGTTTGCATTACTCTTAATAGTATGATGCTGCTTAATCTTTATAGAAGTGTTTACCAGCCAAGGAGATGCTGCTGACTTATTGAAGTACCACCTGTGTTAAAACTAGTTAGAGTTTCAGTATTTTTACTTACCTGTGAGAATGCTTAAACTACATATTCCTATGTAAGTTATCTCCATGGGTATCTCATTGTGGTATGCACTTCATAAGTGAACACGTTTTAGCACCTTCTACACTAAACTGTAAAATGTTGAGCTGAAATAACTGAGTAGAAAAATGTAGTATGTCAGTGACCAGAGCTGCGTTCATTTCAGGACTCTAATTCCTTCTAAGGTATTGTCTGAATGATGAATTTTGTTTTTACTATTGAACACTTCCCCTTCCTCTGCTCCCCCAACAAGTGTTTTCTTGGAGTTGAGCCACTTGAGAAATCACGTTCATTGTGTGAGCTCATAGTCTTTGAGATGGCTGGGAAAATAATATTTTTTCTCCAATACTTGGTAAACTACATGCAACTATTTCTGTTTTATGTTTTTTTTTGGCTGTTTTAGGGATGGGCATTTTAGTTTGAGTCAATAGTGTATGCTCCTGAAGTGAAGCTTCAGTCATACCTAATCACAATGTTTTGCTTCATACTGCAGTGTGGTCTCAAAATTCATCAGGTGCACTTTTTGGATTATTTTAGTTGGGCAGATTAGTCCACGAGCGTGCCTAATGTACTCTGGATGCTAATGGGCATTCAATTTACAGGATTAAGCTCTAGGAAGTCCAGAGTAAAATCCCTAAAGTGCTGAGTGAGAAGCCAAGTTCCCCGCACCGATTGTGGTTGGGCTGCGTGACTTTCTTATGTAAGTTGACTTAATGTACTATGCCTGTGCTCCTTACGGCTGGGGGTGGTGGTGGAGGAAGAATGAAGAAGAAAAATAACTTGGAACTGAAAGGCTATATTTATCGGATGTGGTTATAGTCTTGTGAAAACTACCTTTCCACAAATTCTCGTAGGAAGAACTACTGCAATTGCTCTTTATCTTCTGTCTTTTTTGCAGATGGTTGGAATTTAGGGAGAGTTAGAACCTGAGTCTGATTTGGTTCAGGTTTTAAAATGAGTTTAAATGAATCGTGGCAGGCTAGGGCAGAAGAGAGTGAATGGCTGAGTGAAAATAAAGAACTGTAGTCTAATTAGAAAAGCGGAGTTTATTTGTAGATGCACCTGGGGATTAGGACCAGTTGTGCCAAGGTATGCTTCCAAAGCTAATCGATTAGCCAAGTGTGGAGAAGCAGGTTTGTTTACCACACAGAACTCCAGCCAGATGCAGCAGTCAACAGTGCTTCGAAGGCCTTAAACCTTGGAAGTCAGCCCAGAGATCTCTGGGTCTAACAAGCTGTGTTTCTGCTCTGATAGTTCATTTAACAATAGTTGTGGGGCATACTGTAACCCCATTTGGTTGGAGGTTGGCTGTTAGTTGCATGTTTGCATAGATTGTGAGTAAATCTGTTAGTGCGTGTCTTTTTGTGCTGTCCTTGCCCAAAACTCCCTCTTTTGCATAAAAGCAGCATGCCTGTGTTGTTCCTTTGTTGCAATACAGCTAATTAGTCCTCAGTGTTGGCAGGGCTAATGGATTCACAATATAGCACTGTGCTGTACTATTTCCAGTTCTGATACTGACTTGATCTTTTCTATCTCGGGATGCTTTGTACTTCACTTTATGGTTTAAAAGTAACCTATGTGCAGGCAGGTTCAGATGGTTTTTGAGATGCATTTAACTGTATTTGCTGGCTGACACTTCAAGAAAGCTTAAGAAAGGAGTTGGAGACGAAGTTGTTAGTTGGGTTGAACTATTATACCATTAGGTACCAAATTTAAAACTAGTATTTTTTTCCCCACTTGTTTAACTTAGTCCCTTGATTCTTGCAGCTGTAGGGATAAGTCATTGCAGCTTCCTGTTCAGTAAAGGCACCAGGGAGTACTGGATGTAGTTTACTCTGTTCTGAAGGCAGTCAATAGGAGAAGACAAATGAGAACAGATAACGTGTGTCCTTGTGGTCAGTAGCGTTAGCAGCTTCTCTTCATATGGCTTCTGCTGGTGGAGGCTTCTCTTAATATGTTGGCTTAGTGTCATGCACTAGGTAAGTCCTGATGTCTGGGTTTACTGACTATGAGAACGTTATGATCCCACACTGCCAAGAGCACAGCATGGTTTTGTTGCAATGTGCTCCTCCTCATCTTTATTAATTACATAAGTGTACAGGGGCCATGTGTGATGAAAGGGCTGGGGAGACAAAAATGTGAAGAATCTCTAAGACATGTGGGAGGTCTTCAAGTAAACCTTTTCAAGGCTGACTACAGTTAGTAGTATTGCATCTAAAAATGCAGTTCCTCCTCTTTGTTAATGACGTATCTGCTGCTTGATAATAAGGAAGGATTCTCTTCTAGCGGTAGCTACCAGCGACTTACATTATAACCAAGGGGAAGGACTTCAGCTGCTGATGCATAACATTCATGAAACTCTCTTCTGGTTTCAGTTGTAGGGGCCTTCTTGAAAGATTGCAGACTGAGTTTTTCATAGGATCATTACTTTAAAATAAACTTGTCATGAATGTTTGCTTTCTGTCTGACTCAATTGCAAGCGAGTTACTCAGGAATCTAATCCATTTACCTAAATCCACAGCTTTTTGAGGGATTTGTTGTGTTGTTTCCATGGTAACTTCATTAACTTTTTTTTGTAGAGGTTTTTATAGCTAGCAAATAGTGTTTTTGTCTTCTTTTTCTTACAACCCCTCCTCAAAAAAGTTTACTAGTAACTTTGAAAGTGAGTGATGTTTATTCGGGTAGTATGTTTGCAGTAACACAATGATGAAATTTTAGAGCACATCATCATGTCTACCTTTCTATTTTAAACTAATTTCAAGTTGTAGGCATCTACCTCCACCTTGTGGCAGTTCACCAGAACTTCATTATGAGGTTTAACTGATACTGAGTGGGCTATGGTATGTTAATAATACTCTGGTTAGGTGGTGTATAAACAGCCCTGTGAGAAAATAGTACCCAAATGTCTCTGAGTGCTTACACAGTAAAAGAAGAGATGAAGATGAATTTATCCAATATCTTAATGTAGGGATAATTCAGACTAAATAATGCTTAATAACTATTCTGTTGAAGCAACAATTAAAGGTCTTAACAGTATTTACTCACCTTGTTTTGAGATGGATAAACAGACACAAATTTTATGTTTGTTGAAAATACAGTAAAATAAATCCCTTTTGTGTGAACGTAATAGGCTTTTTTTGATATTGGATACATGTGTAAATATGCAAGACTTGAATCAGTTTAATTTGACTGTGGATGTCTGGACCACAGATGGGTCTTCAAAAATGTTGTGCTGCTTAAATGTGCTTTTTGTTGTTTTTTCTTTTTAAAGAAAGCTATTCAGCTGTTAGATAAGTGAAAACAAAGTGAGTTATGAATACTTGGAAGTGGGTTTTCTAAACTTCAGACTGCAGGTGGTAAGGCACTGGAATCAACATCCTAGATTTCTAGTGAAAACATCAGTCCTCAGGCAACTTTGTGGCTTTGTGGTAAGCTACTTTTTTTTTTTTAATTTGTTTGGGTAAGAGTAAAAGATGTTCTTCTCATGTGGTGCATGTCTCGTTATTCAAGTGCAAGCAGCACGGACTGTTAGACACTTCTCAATGTTCATAAATGAGAGGTCAGACTTCCAAAAGAGGTGGGGGGGAACAAACCCACAGGTGTATGTTAAATAATGAACTGGAAACTGTCAATAACAGCCTGATGTTGGTGAAGTTACCTTTAAAGTGCAAGTGTGTAAGTATAAGCTTAAACAAAGATTTTATTGCTCACATAAGCAGATGCTGTTGAAGTGACCCAGAATTCCAGTCTCCATAGATGAAGCACTGTTTTCTGTTACACTCCTTTTGTTCATAAACATGGATAATCTGATGATTAGAAACAGCACAGAGAAGTCAAGAATTGCTTTGAACAGAATGTTTTATTTTGCTCAGTTGCTTATTACATCATATTTCGGTGTAGCTTTACTGCAAAAACCTGCTTAGGAACATGTTTCATTGGAGGGATGAATTCAGTTTTCAGGAGGAAAAACTAGAGAGCTTTTTCCATGTGTTGTTTTCCTTTCTGTGTGTGTCAGCTACCTGATTACCATCTTTTTTGGCTGCCTTAGGAGCCATGTGTGTTCTCTGAATCTTTCCCTTGCTGCAGAATTATGTTTCAAAAAATACAGTTTTCTTTTTTTTTGAAGATCTCTGCTATTCCCCTGGTGTTAAGAAGATACCCTTGAATATTGAAGCAAGGATAACCTGACAAATGGATATCTGTGGAGTTTGGAAACAGTATTTTTGTTATATATTATCCAGTTTGTTTTAGTAGATTAATTGTTTGAAACTTGGAGAGAGTCTAAAACATTCTAGAGTGGTTATCAGGTAAAATGCCATGGCTGAATATTTTGATGACAACAAATACTGCTTTTGTTTTGATTTGTTTTTGAGTGCAAGTAGCTAGATGGCTCTCAACCCTTTCCCAAACCTTTGTTTTCCTTCTTGTAACTTAGTGTTGAGCTGGCTTGGAAAAATCATGGTTGAAACACTGTAAAATGAATGTATTAAGTTGTTTAGATAATGTTAATAGCACTCATAATTAATTTGAAGTATTGTCAGCTTCCAGTCTACAGCTCAAAAATTCTCAGTGATACAGACTACAGCAGAACTCAGACTTTGCTTCCAGTCTGGTGTGGTTATGGTTTGCTACTGACAGCTTTGGCCTTCACTAGCAAACTGCATCAACAATGTCCTCTTTAAAAACAACAAAAAAGGACTTTGCAAAGTGACAGACTTCTCTTGCACAACACGTTTCTCAGCTGGCAATTACTTTGACTTACTGGGCTTTCCTTCTGAGTGTGCTCAGCTCCTGAGGTGAACAAATCTGCTTCATTTCCCATGCAGGACTGGTCCCCAGTGGTGCATCTGGGGATAGGATTGTGCTGCTGACTTCAGTGAGATTGAGCAAAGGCCTGCAAGATTTTCTAAGTGTGCAACATAATAGCACGTAGGGTCACATTTCAGTAGATGAAATACAGTTAAAATTATCCATCATAGAATAGTGTAATGGGCTATTGATTTTAGGTCTAACAATTCCTTTCTTTGAATTGTGTTTGTAAACATATGAAAATGTTGATACAGCGGTGGCAGCTGGCATTCTGTGAAATGAAAGCAAGTTCACTGGGCAGATGAATTACAGCTGTAACAGCATATCAAAATGGGATGCTGGCATAACTTGTTTATTTCTAGAAGAACTGAGGTATCTGACTCTAGATGGCCATATAATGAACCTTGGGAAATATCCGGAATATCTGGTATACGCACAGTACAATCTACACTATATATTGTAACAATAAACAAACCATTTCTTCAAAAACTAATAACAATTTTAAGGAACGAAGAGTAGTTCGAAAAAGCTATTGCGAAACTTTTCTGCCGCACAAATATTTGTCATGGCGCTACTTCAGAGTTCAAGTATTGGAAGCTTATGTTTTGTTATCTTCTGTTTCAGATGCATTTAAAAAGTTTCAAGCTCTAACTTAAATTTAACTTTGCAGAACTGTAGCAATGATGCATTTATCTCAACCTTCGCACCTTGCATAGCAAAATGAGGTTATGTAAATTTATCATTTGCTTTCAGGCCTACTACAGCACAAAGAGTAAGCAATGTGGTTCAAGAATATTTCCTAAACGTTATTTCTCTGCCTTTTTTTTTTTTTTTTGTGCAGTTGAAGCAGTGTGATAAGAATTGCTGCCTCTGTTTCTAGAAAAAACTGCCACCTCTGCACTGTTGGAGGTTGCATGTGCATGAAATATGTTTGACCTAGCAATGATGTAGGTGCTTGTAGTGAAAGGACAGCATGGTGTTTTCTATACCTACTATATTTTTTTGACTGGTGCTCTATGCCAGGTCTTTACTCGTTGGGTGAACAATTTCTTTTTCACAATTAGAAGTGATCTTGTGGGTATCATTCTCTGACCATCTGGAATTGCTGACGTTTGAGTCCCTGTAGGATGTACAGAGAACAACTCTGCACACAGTTTGTGTGAAGTCTTTTGGCTGGGGAAAAACTGCAGGGATTTGATTCCACAATCGCTGTGTTAAGTTCTGGTACATTTTTTTTTTTCTCGCTCCGCTATCAAAAATTCTGCACTGCGAACTGGGAGAGATCAGTTCTACTGAAAGATGTGCCAGCTTTGTTAGAAAACTGAAAGAAGTGAGATAATGTTGGGTGTTGTTCTTTTCTAAAGAGAGAAGGAGCTGGAAGCTTGGCAAGCTTCCTTGCAGCAGCGTTGCTTCCCTGCTATTTTAGCTTACTGAAGTTTGAGCTACCAGTGCCAGTAACACCTTGCAGACACCGTGGTAGCTTTAGGTCAAATGTTCCTACTGATTGGAAATAATGGCCCCCATAAGACTGGGGGGGGTTTCCCTGCAATTATATATTTTTATATGAAAACACTATATTATGGTAAATGGAGAAAACAGTTTGGCTTAAACTTATTTATTGGAAGTAGTGTGTATAGACTTGGATTTTTTGGATAAAACTGATTGACAAGGTTGTTTAATCCTGCTGCAGTTGAAATTCCAGTTCACAGTATTTTGTAATTGTTCTTTTAAGCCATTAAAAGGCCAAAAAATCATTTCGCTTAAACTGTAAATCTCAAGCCTTACAATAGTATGTTTCATACCATGTGTTCTTAACAAGAATGTTTTCCTTCAAGCTTCTTTATGAGTCAGCAGAAATTTTAAAATTGAAATTGCTAATTCTGCAGTGTCAGGACGTAAATAGCCAATGAATTTGGTGCATTAAATGAATTGCAGGTATTTTTTGCTTTAATAACTTTATACAAAACAAATGCGCTAATGACAAAGCAAGTGCAGTAGAAGCAAGGTAAGCTTTTGTGCAACTTGCAAGCTAATGGAAGAAGGCATCATGTTTTCAGCACTGCCTTTTAAATGGTCTAAATGTTCATGTGAAATGGTCTTTCCAACAGCAGTCCAGCACTGTTAGGCCTCCTACTGTAGACTTTTTGTGATAAATAATACACAGAGAATATAAAACTCGCTGTTTTGAAAATAAAAATAGATATTTTCTGCTGCAAATTCAAGCAGTAGTATCTGGTATATTAGGTTAGTGCTTGCTGACATAAGATCTAGAGTCTGATGCTAAGATTAAATGTGAACATCTTTTCCTATAGCTATGGAATTTAAAACGATCTGTTATTAACCTGCATACTCTTATTATGGATGGTTGACCATTATTCTCTTGATCACAATTTTCTATCCTATCCATTATTTTTATCCAATACTTTTCTTCCCTATTTGTTGTATAGTAAGAGTAAAAAAAAAAAAAAAAAGGCGTTCCAAAGGAAGCAAAAATGTTCTGCAATAGAAAATGTCAATTATTGCACCATCTTAACACACTCAAGGGTACTTTAGTGGACCTGTGAAACTTCTTTCCTCTTGTGTTGTTAGTGTTCATATTCTCCAATGCCTTCTTTTCTTATATTTCAGGTTGAACTTGGCACAGCTGGAAAGGTTGTCTCAATTTAAAAAAGACCAATACCTCATAATTCATATACTAAAACCAGTGATTTTTTTTTTTTTTTTGCATCTTTATCTGCCAAAATGCTAGGCAAGAAAAAAAGCTGCATGGTATTTAGAGTGGTGGGAGATGAATATGATGGTTGTCATATAAACGACAAATCCCATCAAGCATGGTGGCCTAGAAGCTTTAGTTTGCTATAAAAGTGTATGTTTCCAGAGTTACACTATGACATGGAAAGAATCTTTCTTTTGCAGGAGAATCTGTCTGTAAGCCAGGGATCTCCTCTTTTATGCTGAAGATTGTCCTCAGCAGAAGTATCTGGAGTCATCTGCATGGATGTCTGGGGCCTGTTGGAACACAGAGCTGTTTTGGCATTTGTACGTTTTGGAATTTAGACTTTTAATTTTGTGATAGTGCCTCTCCTCAGCACTACGTCACCACTTCATAAGTAGCTACTGGCAGGACTTGCAGCCTGTAAATGAGATGGAACTGCAAACAACAGTACGTTCTTCCTAATTTCTGTCAATTTCTCTATCCGTAAAATGAAAGATTGAGTGACTGATTCCAGATTACACAGTAGATTTGGAGCAGCATAACACATGCAGGCTGGTGTTTGGTTTAGCACTGCAATAGGAAGAATGTTCACTATCTGTTGTTCCTAATATCACTATGGACCTGGAAAGTTTTTAAGAGACTTCAGTGCTGGGTAGCTTCTGCTAGAAAAGTAATATGATTAAAACTATTAAATCACCTTTTCCTTTGCTGCATAAAAATACACAGAGATGAAAATACCTGCTTCCTTCTCCCCATCCTGCCTCTTTGCACAATATTTGCAAATAGGAAGCCAAACATGTTGAGAAGTGTAGAAATAATGCTTTCAGGCAATGCTTTTTACCTTGTCCATATGCAAAAACAATAGAAATCTGATGTTATATAGAAAAGTAGAAAAACGCTTCCATATTTCAGGTATTAACTGCATAATAAGGCTTATGTGAGAGGAAAAAAGGCTTGCTTTTTTCACTCAACAGAGGCCCTGTCAGTTTGAGAGATTAGTTTTGTGGGGTAGTCTGGGTATTTATATCTTTGATGCAAATATCAGGATATACTTACTAATATTTTCCAAGCATGAGCTTGGTAGGAATATTTTAGTGGATTGAAATTTCAGTGACAAATAGAATTCATATGTCACTAATATTTTCCTCTTTTTTTTCTCCCATTTTAAATAATCGATTTCAATAATGAGTTGCTGTCTGTATTCACAAGGATAAGGATTGTAAGCTTAAAATTAGCATCTTGGCAGTGGGAGATGTCTTAAATATAGTCTGTATAAAAGCAAAGAGCAAACATGTCAGTATATCACAGGCTTTGCAAGCCTTTACCTCTGGGGCTGTGTGGGTTTGAAAAGTTGGCAGAGATGATTGCAGAGAGTAATAAGCTCATGACCCAGGCTTTTGAAGCAGTGTATTGATCCAAATGTGGTAATTGGGATCTCAAAAGCGACAGCTGCAGCTAAGATTTTTGCTAGATTTCATCTGGTCTTTCTACTGGTAGTGTGGTTTTAAACAAAAACCTCAGCAAAAGGATACTCAGGATGGCAAAGAACTTACTGAGATACGGTTTGGAGTATTCTTACCAGCTAAGTATGCAATACTTGCATATTTTCTGGTGAGACAAATTAGCCTTGCTTCTGCCCACTAGAAATATGAGGGATGTTGCTTTGTGCCTAGTGGAATTAGCAGTCTGACTCACAGTACTCTAGAATTACTTTATTGACTTTGAGATTTAGGCCCTATTTATAGCAGTGATATTAGATTGATTTTTGAGCTATGTGCCCTATATCATTTAGAAGAGACAAAGAATTGAATCAAATGACCAAAATTGTCACTGTTTTTAAAAAAAAAAAGAAAAAAAAAAAGTTGGAAATAGATTGGTGTGAGAGTGATACTTGTAGTAACTGCTGTTGTATTGAAACTAACTTTTTTGCAACATTGAGCAAGTCAGAAACTGTACATCTCCATTACAGTGTGATCAGTATAGTAATGTCACTTAGTTTTATATTTTGTTTCATCAGATGTTGGCAGTGTAAGCTCTTGCTTTGTTTTTGCATCTGCATGAGGGTGCTGGGAACCTAATTCTTCAGGGAACTGAATACTTTCATGGGATTGCTCCTTGGCTAAAGGTGTTACAGTAGACAAAAACAAACCCTGAAGGAGAGCATTAGATAGCCTGTCTGATGTCACCTTACAAATTCTCCATCAAGATGACTTAAAACAAAAAGAAAGGAATAGTCGATTTGTTTTGGTGGTCTTGTTTGATGATAGTCTACTTGGTTTAAATTTTCACAGTATCGTTAGTGTTTGCAATATAAAATTTATAACGTTGAAATGGGAAATCTACTTGGCCCAAATGAGAAGTCAGGTATTGGACTCATTTGTAACTGGAGTTTCTACTTGTAAATCCTTTGCCAACAGACTCAGCCTTACTGGAGACTGGACACATGCCCAACTAGTTGTCATGTTGTCCTCTGTCACGTAATGAGGTTGAGCTGCACCTTCCTTATTGTAGAGCCAGAAAGAGAATACTTTTACTCATTGAAGCATCAGGTAAGTTTATCAAAATGAAGCTCTAATTTATTCAAAATGTTTTCACTATGTTCACAAAATAGCCTGTAATTCAATATATATTCAATATATATCTGCTGGCTCACATCTGTCTTAATTGGTTTGTAAATACAGCCTACTCCGAGTAGCTGACTGGCTTTGTAGAGCTGCCATTGTCCGTCTGGGTTTACTAGTTCCAGTGTCACATTGTGTTAGTACAATTCGGGACCTGAGCTGGCTTTACATGTTCATGACGTGCTGAAACTAGTAAGTTGTCCTGGTGCAGGGGAGCAAGGCACATAGGCTCTGTCCCTCGTGGGCTGTGGAGTGTAAGTTTGGTTTATCCCAGTTGGAAAATATCCCAAGTAGTGGAAAAGTAATCATGTAAGAACATCAAGGTAAACTGTATCATGGTTTTTATATTATAGAAATACGTATTTTCAGATATGTATTGTTATTAAATTGCCATTCAGGCAAGCTTAAGTGTTTATGTCCTGTTTTGTCCTAAGAAAATTAGAGCAAAAGAACCAAAGCAAAAGCAAGACAAAGATACAAAGGAAGAGGAGGAAGATGGCACTGGGACTATAGCTATAGTGACTCACAAGAAGGGCTGTCATGGGGAGACCGCAAACTGGCCACCCCTTACTGTTTCAGTTATTTTCACTGAATGTCTCTTCCTTTAAAATGAAGCATTGTTGTCTTGCTCTTTAAAGTTATTTATTTGAGAGTTTTCTTCTAATATATTGATAAATAAAATCTTTGGGATATTTTATACTATTGAAATGAACTGCTGAGTACTGCTAAACTGCTTATTTCTTGTTTAAACTGTAGGACAGCTTGACAACCATCTTGGATAATACTGTTTCTTGGCACCGATTAGTTCAGGTTCGTGTTCACTCAATCTGAGGATAAGGGTTCTTACTCAAGGAATAATATGGAAGTTCTTCTGAAATCCCCATTAAGCAAATTATTTGGGGATACGTTCCACCTAACCAGGTACTTAAACCATTGACTTAAATGTAAGCTACACAGAGAGCCTAAAGCTTAGTTTATGCATCAATACCTTACTGAATAGAAAAACAGAGGAAGTCAGAAATGCTTAAATATAATTTTTTTGGTAACAAGGAAATGCATTTAAAAAGTCTTCTTTCACTTATGTTTACAAACTGAACTATGTACTAGTAATAAAACACTAAGCTTGCCTGTGCTTATGTGCATCCATATACAAAACTTACCTGGTTTGTATTTTTCAGATGTAAAAGTATACATAACAATATACACAAAGCAGAGATTTGATTGTTGTCTTTAGTGAAAATTAGAAAGAAAGGCATTTTAAGTTGATTTTTTTTTCCTCAATCTGAGTGTGAGATGTCAAAGATCAAAACCTGTTTCATTTCTATTACTTAAGGAATGTTATGACCTGATTTGCATGGAATGTGATATGTTTTCAAGGTAATACTTTAAATGCATCCAGCAACAGCTTAAACTAAACAAGCTGAGAATGTAGAAGTAAACTCTGTTCCATCATTAGCTCTCTATGGTTCATTAGTTCTAACATTTGGAATTGGAATGCCACCTGGGTAAGAATGCATTAGATTATTTTCTGCAGTGCTGTCTATCTTGATATAATGCTGACTCTGTTATTCTTGCATCTAATGTATTCAAGTTGGCATGAATGTGAAAGACATAATTCTCATTACATGTGCTAAGCCAGGCAGCAAGGGAAACAAGCTTGCCTAAATGCTTGAATTTCAACCAATGATGCAGCAAACTAATGTTGGTTCTGAAAATGAAAACTGTTTCTATATTTTCATGAGTTGGACAAACTGAGTTTTGAGGTATTTTTTAAAGAAACGGAGGATACAGTTTTGGCAAGGCAATGCTCTTCAGTTTAAAAGCATCAAAAAGAAAATTCCTGTGAATAATAAAGGTACTTGTTACTAATAAATTGGTGATTTTATGCTGAAGGACGTTGTGTGGCACTTGTATTTTGAGTTGATGCACTCCTTGGCAGCAACAGACAATAAAAAATGGATAAAATTTTTGAGTACCAGTAGTTGCTTCAAGAACTCCTGTAGGTCAGTTTTTCAGAATGTTTTAAAGCTAAGAAAGTTGCATCAGCAGAGTTCCAGTTGTCCTTGAGAGCTTGCTACCAACTTTGAACTCCTTGCTTTCACTGCAGTATGTAATTGTCCCACTGTGTTTGTGTGCTGGCAGTGCTCTCAAGAAGAGTACTGCCCTGCTCTTGGAAATAGGCTATTCTCTCTTACACAGCTCAGCTTCTTCCACAGCTTAAAAGCATTTTCATCTATTTTTTTCTCTTCCAAATGCCTGCAGAGTGCATGGCTATTTATTAGCACGTGTGACAGCTTAAATGGCTCTTGTCAACAATTACCATTTAGAAAAGTGGCAGTCTTCATTTGTGGTGCTGTAACAAACATGATCTCTGAAGGAAAGTCTTCTGTGACTCTTAAAATATAAAGTGATATCTCTAATGTGTGTTCTCTGTGAGGCTGAAAACAATTCAGAGAATGTGTTCTAACAGGTCAATATGGAGTATAGTGCTAAGATTTTTTTTTTCTGTTTACTTTTTGAAGACCAACTGACTCATGTGTTTACCAGCGAAGTTATGGCTCCAACATTATTGCTATAGTCAGTAGAACTTGTTTAACAAAAGTATTTAGGATATAGGGTAAAGCAGGTGGCAATATATTTGTATCAAACGTAAAATAAAATGTGTGTGTGTGTGGGGGGTGTATTTCTAGAGGTTACAGCCATACCTATATTCCGAAATATTGACTTTTTCTCAAAATATTTCAGTGTGTTTTAAATATAGTAAGCAATTCCGTGACCACTGAAATTGATGCTTGGTAAAACTGATTCCTGCATGGTGAGGGTTTGACCTCTATAGTCCTCCTCATCCACTGCTGACCATGCATTGTTTCTGAAAACTACGAGCAGAGATTTGCCAGTGTTGTTGCTAAATAGCTGTGTGAATAACTGCTGAAATTCGGAATGGATTTAAGATCAGAAAGTTCTCAGTAAAATATAAATGCATCTGTTCCAACTAATGTGAAGCTTTAGTTGGGAAACGGAGAAAATCATGCTGTGTGATGACCATACTTCCTTAGTCTGAAAGAATATGAAAATAGTTGCTGTGACTTAACATAAATTAACCAGGAGCATTTTAATGAAGAATGTAGTATATGTGTGCTTCTATCTCTGTAATAGCAGCCACCTCTCAACTGTGTGTGTAGCTGCAAGGTGTTCAGTCTCTTTTCTCAGATGTAAGCAATTCTCTGTAGAATTCTAAGCATAAAATAAATAGTTGAGCAAACTTTTATCCATCTACTTTAATGTAAATGTGTTTGTGTTGTTGAGATCAGCCTCAAACCTGTTCAATTTTTCTCATTCTTTTTTCGATCTTTCACTTGACAAATACTTCAAGCTGTTTATAGCTAATTCCAAGGCAGATAGATGCATCGCTTGCGTGGAGGGAGAGCATGCATACTTACAGAGTATCTGTCTTTCTGAAGCAGGTAAAGTAATTAAAATTATTTAACCATTATAATTTATGTGCATAATTACACGCATAATATGTATGTGATTTATGTGTAGACAAGGGGGGGAAATCCTTTGCTGTGGAACTAGGACTCAGAAAATTAAGAGGTGAGTTGTCTCAAGATGAAAGGTGATGGCAAATTTTAGTTTCACATTTTCTCCTTTCCATTTTAATTGTTGCTATCTCGAGGGCGTATTTCTTGTGGAATTCTGTTTTGAGGAGAAACCTGAAAGCTAAAGTGGAAGCCTGGTAGATTGTGGGGAAAGAATTCAAAATGGTCTGTGTGTTAGGCATATCTTGATGCATGCTGTATGTTTGCAGCACAATCGTGTTTACTTTGTTTTTATTTTTTTCAAAACTGAGTGGTGTAATTGCTCATTGCTATACAGTAGCTTCATGTTAACAGTTTACCAACCAAATACATAAGACATCTTGATCTCATGGATTTATGTCTCTTTAAGAGGGCCCCTATCGTGGGAGTTTCTGGGCATACCTAAAAACGCTGCTGATATAAAGCTTTCATGGAAGTCCATAAATTGTTCACTAACCTTTTCTTAAACTGGAAGAAAAGGTGACCTACTTCATGAATAACGATTGGACTGTACTAAGTAGCCTGGAAACAGGTCAAAGAAAACTATAGCTGTTGTTCTTAATCATATTAAAATACTGCCCTTGAGCACTTCATTATGCTAGCCTGTAGCCCAGGATCAGAGAACTGTAGCATAATCTCTTTTTCCCCATCCCACAGTTTTTGTCTTCCTTAGCTTGTCTCGTTTTCTTTTTCCTGGAGCCAACTGTTCTATTTTCTTTCAAACTGTGCAAAATAATACTGTAGGTAAGCTGGGAATCCATGCTTCATGAACAAAGTTTCTGATTTAGGAAAATACTTTAAGAGGTAAATGCCTTTAATTTCCAGATATACTTATATGGAGTCAATGTTATGGGCTATGAAGAATGTTCCTGATTGTGCTGCATGGTTTTCAATAACTTTGTTTTAAAACAGGCATTTTCTTAAATGCAATTACTATACGACAGAAACATGGACATCCAAAAATAACTGCTTTAGATTTTACAAATATACAGACAACCAGATCAGGAACATAATTTAGCCTTTATATATGGTAACAGTAAACAGTGAATATATGGAGAGTTAACAAAAGACATTTTAAATCTGCCACTGGAATATTTCGTTTTAGAGAAACATGAGTTCACTAGGCATTTTTATTAATAGACACCATTGTTCTTTGGTTCTAATGGAGCAAAATCTAAACCTGCACTTTACTACTGCCTTCTCTACTATTTTTGGGCTGTCATGATGGCTTTGACAGAGAACAGTGCAACTCAAATACAGCAGTTGTTACAGCACTACTGACAACATCCTAGTTTGAGTGTTCATAATTGCAGTTTTGGTACTTCAACTCTGTCTTGAAAAAAAAAAAAAGTGAAAGCGATGTGATAGATACCCTGGGTTAGGAGACAAAATAATGTGTTTTTGTTCTGTTTTGAGATGTATTTGGCAGGGGTGGTCTTACAGAAGTATTCACTCTCAGGTTGGAATTTGTGTCACTATGCTTTATGGCACCGACAAGAGCCAATCGGTTATGTAGTTCTTGAGTTTCTTGCTGTTACGGGTGAAGGAATCATAGAGTATCTCAAGTTGGAAGGGACCCACAAGGAGCATCAAGTCCAACTCCTGGCTCCACACCAGACAATCCAAAAATCAAACCCTATGTCTGAGAGTGTTGTCCAAATGCTTTGTGAACTCTGGCAGGCACCAGGCTGTGACCACAGCCCCAGGGAGCCTGCTTAGTGCCTGACCACCCTCTGGGTGAAGAAATTTTTCCTAACACCCAGCCTGACCCTCCCCTGTCCCAGCTCCATGCCGTTCCCTCAGGGGTCCTGTCACTGTCCCCAGAGAGCAGAGCTCAGGGCCTGGCCCTGCACTCCCCTCATGAGGGAGCTGCAGGCCGCCATGAGGCCTCCCCTCGGCCTGCTCTGCTTGGGGCTGAGCAAACCAAGGGACCCAAGCTACTCTTCGTATGTCTTGCCCTCCAGATCCGTAACCATGTTTGTAGCCCTTCTTCGGGCACTCTTTATAATAGTTTTATGTCTCTTAAATTGTGGTGCCCAAAACAGTATGCAGCGCTTACTGCAAAGCAGTATGGCCGCACCAGTGGAGAGTAAAGCGGGAAAATTTGAGTGCACTGAAAGGCTTGAAAAAGTTAGACCCTGTCATCTTAGAGTAGTTAATTTACTGTTCTGGTAGAAAAGGATCAAAAACTGTATAAAAGACAACCTATCTATATACTTTTGCACATGGCACATTGAAGATAAGGCAGTGTAATAGGAAGTAGACCATCTGAAACAGGACAACTTTCATCTGTGCCACTCACGGCAGCTGCACAGCATTGGATTGAATTATGATAACTTTACCTTTGAGGTTCCTCTTGAAAATGTGGCAAAGTTGTTGGAAAAGCTGTAGGGAAGATTGTGAAAACCAGAAATATGAACTAAACATGGATGGTTACAGCATCTCTGCAGGGGCCAGGGAACAATTAAGATTTGTAGACGATGGAGGACGTGTGCCCTAGGACTTTGCTTTAGGAGTGGATTCTGCAAAATTCCGAATCACTGTTGGAAATGCTAAGAAAACAACTCCTGTGTAAAGTCTGTATCTGAATCACCTTTTGAGAGATAAGAATTTCCGGAAGCAGTTCCAACAGACTTCTCTATGAATTACAAGCAAAAGAAGGACGAGACGGATTCTGAGAAGGAATTAAAGGTTTAGTTTCATTCTTAAGAATGTTACCGATAATTGCACTGTGATTACTATTTAGATGCTGTTTGCCAACGATAGGATGCTTGAACTTCAGAAATGTATCGATAATAACCTTCAGAATACTTTTCCTTGGCCCTCTAGTGAAATAATTGCTTCCTGTGTAGTGGATCAAAGATATTAAGCATTACTAAAAGCTGGGCTGTGTGCTACAGAACTCATCTATTCTTTATGTATAATGCATTTGCCTGTTTTGAACAACAGTGTATGATGAAGAGCTGCGAACACAAAACAAACAAGTTAAAACAGAGTATCTCAGCTCAACAGCTGTGAGCACATGCATGTTTGAGAAGACCAAAACGTTGCAGTGACAGATGCCAGGGATTGTGAGGTACTAAACTTGTACAAGTAAACAGTCATACTTGTGGGACTACTGCTTATAAAGTTTTCAGGCTAGATACAATACGGGCAACAAAACCAAAACAAAATTGGTGAAGGCCTCTCAAAGAGGGGAGGATATAATCCATATAACCAATTCAGTTAGTGCTGTGTCAGAATATTAAGGGTAAATGTGAATAGCAAAGCTATAGCTTTTCACATTAAAAGCACAATACTAAAAGTAACTGGGCAGAAACTATGCAGTGTGTCTGGGGGATAATAAACTCTGACTATTGGAAACTTCAGAATTTATTTGGAATGGTGGTAGATGCAATCCCATAGTCAGTCATTCTTTGTAAAGCTCCTTCTCCTTGTCTTATGCATGCAAGCATTCAAATGTTTGTCCTGCAGATGCATGGGTGCAGAAAACAGGCAGATAACTTTTTTTTTTAAATTAAACTTGAAAATAGGTACTATAAGGCATTCTTGTTAGAGTTTGACATAAAATAGTCTCATGATTTTTCCAGGTTAAGAGTAACTTGTTTATAATAAGGCCAGGTTAAAAATCAGGTTTGAAATTGAGGGCATCTACTCTTTTGTTTGCTGTGCTACTTACTGTTTGATGAAGATTAATCAATTCACCCTGTGTTCTTTGCTGCAGATATAGAGTCTATGAAAGCCTTTTAATCTATGTCTAAAATAGTCTTGCTATTACTGAAATTGAATCCGCTGTGACCTGTCATCAAATAGATGCACTAGACACATTCTTTTTCACTTTAAAACATGTAGCTTTCCCATTAGCTAAACTGTCCAAATGCTATGCTGTGTCAATTTGCTTAGGACGCTGAGGGAACTCTTTTCCACGTACACTCTTCCACTAGTCTATAGAGGAGCAGGGGAGGTGGGAGGTATTGGGCATGTGTAGGGACAGCAGAATTAGTCATCAGTAGGGGTAGTGGTTGTGAAGAAGATTAAAGTGAACTGGGGACTGGCAGGTGAAAAATTGGCATCTTCCCTTCAGATACTTTCACTGTCACATAACCCCTAAATTCTTCAGAGACACAAACTCAAAATCTAGCAGTTTGCTTTTCATTTTGTCCAGGCAACGTAGATGAATTCTGTGATGCTGATGTGTTTCACACTTACTGTTTTAGGGAAATACTACTTACTATTGTATCTGCAGGTTGCTTTTGTTCTGGGGATCCTTTGAACTAGAAGGCAGTGGATAAAATTGGTGTTGACTCTTATTTTTTGAAACAGCATTCTGAAGGAGGACAGGAGTGCCTGCATCTGTGGCCTCAGTGTAAAACCAAGAGCTTGTTGGAGTCATGAGGAGAGCAACAGAGCAAACAACCACTTGCTCTGTAGCCTCAGGTCTCTGTCAAATGAGAGGAGAGCCCTGAAGCAGCACAGCAAACTGGCAAGAGTAATTTTCCCAATAGCAATGATGCAATCTTTAAAAGAAAATAAAAATTATAGGTTAAAAAATAAGCTTTGAAAGCGTCTTTGCTAACTGGTTAAAATTAGTACAAAAATACTGAGATGGGCATCGTGCTAGAGGCAACAAGATCTCTTGTAGCCTAGCTTCATTGTGGTTAGAAATACTTATCTGTGAAGAAGAGACTTGCCACCAGGATTTTGTTTGTCAGCCTTTTTGAGATAGAGGCATTACCTACAGAAGGACCTCAGGAGAGGACTGTTGATGGTGTAATAGTATTCTTTTCTTTTCTGGTATTTATCGGAGGCTTCAGGTCCATCGCTCTGCAACTGAAGAGCTCATGCTTCGTGCCTTCCAACCAGACTGTAATCCGTAGTAGCTCGTTGAGCTAATTGTTTGCTTGTTTGAGTGTTTGGAAACAACAAAATGAAGAGAGAAATAGAAAGAGGCAGGCTGCCTTCTTAACAAACTCCCAGAAGTAACAGTCATTTTCTGTGTGCTGAAAAAGCCTGCAGCCCAAGTCTCTCTTGTCTAAATGTGACATATTAGTCAGAGTTCCTTGGGAAAGAGGAAAATTACTGGCCAGTGGGGCCATTTATTTTTGTTTGTGTGTTTAACGAAAAAAAAAAAAAACAAAACACCACAGTAGCTATTGCTTGGATCAAAATGAGTTGTTCACTAGATTTTTTTCACCACTCCAGATTCAGAAAACAAATACCCATAGTGAAATTCTAATGATCCTGTTCTGAATTTTGATGCCCTTCCAGTTAAAATTCTGAATTTTGAAACTACTAAGGAGTTGCATATGTATAATTACAGAAAATAACAAATTAACGGTTGAATTGCTAACTATTTCTCTTCCACTAAGGGACTCAGCTAAGAGCAGAAATATATACTTAAGTTATTTTTTGATCAAGTTTCATCCATTTTGCAGGCAACCTGTGAATAAAAGAAGATACAGTTTGTGTTGGGTGTTAGAGCAATGGCCAAGAAGGCATTAAACTCTAAATTTTTTAGTAACTCTTGGAACCAATAAAAAAAAATTACAAACATGAGAGGAAGAGAAAGGATGGGGAAAAATACTGATATAAAATTAACCTGTCTCGAACTATGTAGTAGTAAATCTTTGAGGTTGGCTGAGGAAGAAGTAGGGCTCATTCTCACTGAACAAAGATGTTACTACCCTTTGGCTGAGTGTTTCTGTCCTCACTGCAGACATGGTCAAGCTCATAGTCCTGTATTTTAGTGTGAATTGCTTCATCACAGTGTGGGTAGCTGGGGAGCTGTACCAGGTTGACACCCTGGACAGCAGCGGCCTTGCTTGCTTGGAAGTCTTTTATTTGATCGCTTTTTCTCTCCTGAGTGCTTACTTAAATTTCCTGATGAGAATGTGGTCATATGCTGTTTTTATTTTTATTTTTTAAACTGAAATGATTCCTAGTGCTAAATGGAAAAGAGAAAGCTACGTGTATTTTACCTGCGGTGTGCAGAGGTTGAGCTGTTACACTTTCTCAGATCTTAAGTGGTCATTTGGATGAGGCTTCAACAATAGTTCTTAAAATAAAATAAAAAAAAAAAGCACAACACAAAACAACAAAAAATTCCAATGAAATGGTAGTTTGGAAGGATTCAGTTTTGTGCAGTGCTTTTTTTCCCTAATCTTGAATTTTTAAGCACATAGAGCAGAAGAATACAGCAGGATGGAAATGCTGTGAACACAGTCGTTTAGGCTTATCCTTCCTATTCTTGATGTGCTTATCTGTCTGTATTAAAACTATCTGGGATCTGCATAGCTGTGAAATTTCACAAACATGAAAAGCTTCATGCAAATATAATTTCCTTAATAGTCTAACTTTCATCTGCTTTGATTTATCAAGCTTTCTTGTAATTAGTGGAGAAATCCTCCACTCAGTGTGTACATGACAGCAGTGTGCAGGATTTCTATGTCTATTTGAAAACCTATTTTTGAAGTCTCTGAACTTGTTTGACAAATCAGTGGAGCAAAGTAGCTTTTGTGGAATTATTCCTATAAATAAGAAAAGAATCAAGTTGCTATCTGGAGAATTAGATCTCAGAATAGGTTTCACTGTGAGCTTCCACTGTTTTTGCGAAGTCAGGTCTAAACACGGTTAAAATCACTAAGGGCTATGTTATCCTCCTAGATATATATGAGAAGTAGTCAATGAACAGTATGTACATATCCAAAGGCTAATTTACTTCCTTGGGGAAGTTATGTCTATTCTTGGATTTCAGGATTTTTCATCTTGTAAAGATACTAAAAAAAGAAAGCGAAGAAAGAATTTCCTGCTGTGGAAGACCAGTTTCTCCTTGACTGGTTATGCTGGCTAGCAAGTTCTGCGGTATGCCCAAATGCAAACCTTTAATCTGTTAATGCATTTAACGCATAAAGCAAAGTACTTTTCAGAGCAGTCATAAATGAGTAAGTGCCTAATTTGCAGCATTTCGTAACTCCTACTTTGTTGGTGTAGCTATAGCAAACATTAATTTTTCTTTTTTTTTTTTTTTTTTTTAAGCCTGGTTGAAATGGTGATTGGGCATAGCACTGTATGTATACACAAACTTGCCATCTTGCAGTACTTCCTCTGCATTGGAAGCACCACAAATGACAGCAATAAGCCGCTAGATGTGGGGTGTCACAGGGAGCTCAGTAAGGTGCTTGGAGTGTGATCAGCACAGATTTGTTCTGGAGGGGACACAGCTTCCAGAGGTCCTACTTACATGTGCAGGAAACCCATGGGGTTTTAAGATGAAGGACAAAATCCAACTACTTAAGGTAGGGCTGTGCTTGACTAATCCTCAGGACTTTCCCTGGAGGATTTGCATAGAGCTTTCATACTAATAAGACTCCTCTACATGCACAGGAATGCATTACAGACAGCAAATGCTGTGCTCATCCTATTTGAGGTGACTGGTGGGGCACTAGGGTATAATGTGCTTTTTCACTCTTGGAGACCAAGGGCACCATATGCCTCTCCTGGAGCTTGTTGCTCACAGCACAGTGAGACAAGCCTCTGCTGGTGAAAAAGAAAGGAAAACCAGACTTTACCATACTGCCCTTGTAGTCTTACAAAATGTTCGCACTTTTAGCTGTGTAGCAGCAAGAGAAAACATTGCTTTGGTTACTAAACTTACAATTGAGTAGCAGAAAGGGTCTGTTTTCCTGCTGCTCTTTCAAAGGTCCTATTCTGTCTTTTTCCCTTCTGATATTAGAGGAAGGGTAATCTGGAAATCACAACAAACCAGATGTTAAACTGGTAAAATCACAGTTGTTGCTGCCTCTTGGTGTTTGTGCTTTTGGTAAAGAGACTTTCAACAACTGCTTGCTCCTATGGGTGCTGTGCCCCTTAGGATGATACAAAATGCATGGAGAAAAAACTCACTGATGTATATTTAAGATGTGTTATGTGCAGATAATGTGCTGGAAGTGCTAAAGGGATCAAAGGGGAAGCTTCAACAGAGAGGGTTGGATTTTTTTTTTTTGTGTTAAATGAGAAGAATGGAAACCACGATGATGATTTCCTCAACTGATTAATAATTCCCTCCCACACTTCAACAAAACTGTACAAAATGCTACTTCACTAAGATCTGTCTATTAATTTTCAATCCTGCTAGAGTTTCCATTAGAGGAAGCAAAGCCTCTCTGTTCACAAGATGTGGCTTTTTGGAAGGGAGGAAGTTTGTACTTTGGATATTCGAGGAGGGTTGGATTCTACTATTCTTTCCTTTCTTTAAATCTTTTTTGCTTGAACTGACAGCAAGATTCTGTCCTTGTCCTTCATGTTCGTGAGTCTCAGGAGAACAGCGCATACCATTTCTGTGCTATTTTTATTCCTTCCTCCTGGTAATCTATTGGTACGTTCAGCCCAAATCAGGTCACCTTGAGGACTAAATAATGGTGGTATGGGGAGCCATTTCTGGAAGAAATTCACTTGTTTTATTTATTTATTTTTTGTTTTGTTTTGCTTTGTTGTATGAGGAAAAGGGATTTTTTTCCCCCCCTCTGGAGAAGATTCTTGAGTAGCTTTTTATTTTTGGTAAATTTAAGCTATAATATAAAGGTCTGGGACACTTGATATGTTTTTCATGCTAACAGAATAATTAATCTTAATTACGCTGTTTATTTTACCATACTTTAGAGGGTAAGTGATTAGAAATAGCTTTATATCATGCGACAGAATAAGGTGTCTTATCCAAATGTCTCTGAGTTGGCAAAAAAAATAGCTACCATTTGGTGCGTGGAAAATGGAATTGCCTTGGCTATGCTGCTGTAGCGATACAGCCTTCTACTTCCTTCTCTTTAGCCTGTTTGCGTGTGGAGCTACCCCCATGAAAGGAGGAGATGAGTTATAGCATGTTTGCAGCTCTGCTTTCCCTGGGTTAGAGGTAACCAAAGCATGGGTTCAAGCAGTGGCTCTGGTTGAAGAAAAATGGCTCATCAGATGAATTCTGCTGCTGAGGGTACTAGTTTTGTGTGTATAATATGTATGTTTTATAGATATCGTGCTTACATTCTGTATATATAAATTATACATATATATATATATATATATATTTATATGTATGTATATACATATTCAAGTCCTATAGAGAATTACAGCTGAATACAGCCCTTCATCTTTGATCCTCAAATACCAGAGGTCTCCCCAGGATGTAATGGGACCTCTGGAAGCTGGCTCCCCCACAAGTCTGTGCTGATCACACTCCGAATACCTTACTGAACGCGCTGAGATGAGGTACATATAAAAACATCAGAAGAACAGAAAGTCTGGAAATCCATGTGGAAATTGTATGCAGGCTCTTGGCAAGCAGCCAGAGCAAATGTGAGAGGAAATATTCATATCTTTTTTTTTTTCCAGGTAGCTGGGCAGTGATGCTCATCTATCCCAGACAGTTTAGGGATGCACTTATGTGCAGTAGAGCTGTAATGATGCATATTTTGCCATTATCTTTATCTCTAAACTTGTCTTCCAGCAACAGTGCTGCATGCTGAGAGTCAAGTGGGGCTTTTGACACCCGTATTCACGATGATGTCTATTCTAATGAATTACATTGTGTACTTAATACTTTTGTTTTAGGGCATGAAGTCATTAGTAGGAATGGAGCCCAGTTCTCCAGCCTCCCAGCGGTGTATGTACTTAATAAGCCCAAACCAATGCTTTGTCAGCTCAGATCAGCCAAAACTACTTTGTATTTTATTCTATCTGGCTGTAATTTCTACCTGGATCATATTACTTAGTGTCTAAGCTGTATCCATGCATTCTGGTATGCACATAAGGGATGTCGGGATAAAAGATGCCTGAAATGATAACCACTCATTTTTCCTTTCTGTCCAGTTTATTTCCTAGGGGTTCTGTACTTACTGACTGCTGATGCATTGCTCTACAATTCTAGCTGGATCCTAGGTATTTTGAGTACTCTCAGTCTTGTAAACCTTGGCAGCTGGTTTGTGCTTGCAACAGCAATACTCTTTCAGCCTCTGGAGACCTCTCCATGTATGCTTCCGTGTCAGGGCTAAATTATGGAGAAGCCAATTAGGACCCACACCCAACAAATTCTCTGCTGAGATAAAGCAGTCTTCAGAGAGGCTGTCTTATTTCTGCTTATGGAGGGGTTTCTTAATAGGATGCAGCAGATCCAGGAGCTATGTGATTACTGGGGAGTTTTTTTGAGGGGGCCCTTGAAAAATTACAGAAACCTGACTTTTCAGGATGATTTTCATGTTGCCTGGTTTGTGTGAGGCACAGTCAGAGCTGGGATTTCATTTTTTATTTTTTTATTTTTTTTCCTGGGTATTTCTTGCTTTAACTCCTCTTTCTCTGCCGTGAACTTGGTGTACCTGAAAGGAGGAGAGGGCAAAGATTTCAGCAACTCAAATGGCAGCAGAACTCGGTCAACTACATTAAAAACAAATGTTAGAGCTAGTTTTACTGCTGAGACGGGAGGGAAGAAAGGATTGTGTGAAGTGTCAGTAGGGCATGAGAGCTATTGCGGAGTCCAGTTGCCCCTGAGCTTTGAATTTCCTCAAAGTTTTTTGAAATTGTGTGGTGTTTCATGTTTGCTTTCAGCCACTTTAGCTTTTAACAAGGAGGAGGAATCAGGGCAATGGTGTCAGCAGAACTGCAGGTGAATAAAATTACAGGGTTGGAGCTGGAAGAGGGATGGTTTTTGGTGATATCTCCTAGAATAGCCTCAGACTGCTGGGCAGGACGCTGCGCTCCCCATTCAGAGCCCCTCAGAGTGAGGACAATGGGGGACTCTCCCTGAAAGCCAAGGAAAAAGATAGCTTTCAGGTACTTCTGTCACCAATAACCAATGAGGGGGTAACTGCTCTGTTCACTTAGGTTTTTTTTGTAAGTAGTATACAGAGCTGCTGAGTTCTGTACTGTGGTTTGGATGAAAATGTGCTTTCTCCATAGAAAGATTCTAGGAGAATCATGGGGTGCTTGAACATAGGCTGACTCTTTGAGTCCGTGACCACCTGGTTAGGAGCAAGGAAGAAATTTTGCATGAGATTCCAAACATGTCCACTGTCACTGCTTTATCTGTAGCATCAAGTGCTGTGATGCACAGACTATTTTACATGGAAATTCAGGCTCAGTGATGTGGTCTTTGGGGGTCCTTAAGTGTGTTTTGTGTTCATCTTCCTTGTTAGTTTTCAGCTTTTGCTATCTGCTGCTCAGAAGTCTGAATTTAAATGTAAACCTTGTGAATATAGCAATTACATTTCCTTCATTTTGTTTTCAGACTTTCTGAGGAAGCATCTGGGGACAGAAAAGGCATCAAAAGAACAAGCTGATGATAAGCATATTTTTAGGAATTTCCAAGTGCTATCGTTTCTGTCACCTGAAAAAGTCTGAACTGAACTGCTAACCAAAACAGCTGGACAAATTTAAATGTAAAAGTATAATACACCTCATTCCCTACTGTCTTTTTAAAACAAGATGTAAATGTGGTCACTTGTAGTGGGTATATTTGTTTTATCTCTGTCCATTGGAACCGGGAGTTGGAGCCATGTAGGGTTACTCTGATAAAGTCAATACCAAAATATGAACTAGAAATCAGCTGAATTTTTATCTGGCAAAATCAGAATCATCTGTGTGTCAGTGGTGGGTTTACTCCTGAAGTCAGGCTGTATAGCCATATAGCCCGTGTAGGATTCACACTTGGGGTTGGAGGGCTTGCTCATGCTTCTTTTTATGAGTCTGGCATACCAAAATGGAAAGTGCTCAGAAGAGCTGCCCATGGTGTTGGTAAACTCCGTTTTTTATAACTTTTAGCAGAAATCCTTAAGCTCAGAAGGATTTTAGAGGTTTGCAGTTACTGCCTTTTGACACAGAGCTTGTGCCTGAGCTGAGAGTCTGAAATAAGCAACGCCTCGTACCTGTGGCCAGCATCCTTTTCAGAACTTGGCTCAAAAGTGTCCAGCAGATGGCGCGATGTGCTTTATTTAGGCGCAGAAACGCTGAGACCGTGAAGTTTCCTTTTGTTTGAAATTAAATTAAGTTTTATATACTCTGATCAGAAGCTACCGTTTGAAAGAACTGAATTTTAGATCTAAATACACAGGTTCTGTACTGGAACGTAGCATCTCCGTAACCTGCAAGAAATAACAGGCACTTAATGCTGTGTTGGTAGGAAAGTCTGTTCCTCGTGTAGAATGTTTGTAGTTTAAAACAAGTTGGCAGTTAAAAAAGTTACTTTTTACCCCCAAAAAGTAATTTCCTGATGTGAAGTAGTGCCAGACAAGACCTTTCTAAATTTCTATTTGATAAGCGTTAGGCAACTTTTTTTTTTTCTTTTTCCACAGATAAATACATGGCTCGCTTGTATGTTATTGATGCTTCTCTTCTACAAAATCAAAGGGTTAGTTTGCTACTGGGAACTGCAAGCTGGAATGCTGTCAACTAACCAAATAGCCTAAGATGCCACTGCTTTTTATGAGTTGTCTGCATCCTGGACCCCTTTATAACTCAAGAAAAACAAAACAAGCAAAACCTTGGCCACTCCCACCCTGGCAAGTGCATGTATGTATATTTACATATGTAAGGATCAAAATTGGTTGAAATCACAGTAGCAGGAATTTTAGCAGTGCAAAGACAATGTGAATTAGTTTTCCTTCTATGGTTCTCTTAATATGCCTCCAACTTCTTAAAACCTCAGAGAGGCTGTGATGCGGAAAAATGCAAGCTGAAAAGCAAGAGAAGCTGTAGAGCTCTACAGAGTCTTGAATTCCTTGCAGCAAGTGCTGCTTCTGTGTGTTCTGCTCCCTTTTCTCTATTTCTGCTATACAAACTTAGGTTTGGAGCCACAAGTGATGTGGAAGTACAAAAACGGTCTTTTTTGAGGAAAAAAGTCAGTGTCTAGAAAAGCATGCACAAATTCCTTCCAGAGTTGTATGGACTTGCTTCAACAATTTCCTCATAATGTTTAAAAGCCATTAAATTACTTGGCCATCTCCTGTAATAATGGAAAACTTCTCACAGAACTGAAGGGCTGAACAACGGAGATAAATCATTGATTGTCCCAAAAGCGCCATAGGTTTTACTGTAATTGTGAAACCACAGTCTATAAATATTTTAAATCTCTTAAAACTGTGTTTCTAACTCTCCCTTCTGTGGGCTCCTGTGGGCTCCTGGATGCAGCACTAATGTAAGTGAAATGCTTCTGGGAAAGCCAGGGAAATGCAGCTGGATTTAATTTAATCCCTACCTACTTCCTTGTGCCTGCTGGATTTTGGCAGTAAATCAGCTGTAGGCCACTTAGTGCTTCCTTCTGCAAATGTGGGTACAGGGAGGGATCCAGGTTGACTTCTGGACTTCAAACACTAACTGTATAAGCTGGTGTGGGATGGGAACACTGAAGAAGTGGGCAGCTTAGTTCATGTAGGAGGAACTAAAGCTCTTGTTGTCATTTTATACAAGTTTTTTCAGTTTATTAGGCACTGATGCAAGTCCCCTGGCTCTGAGTGACAGGGCATTGAGTGTGATGTGTCTTAGCTGGAAAATCTGTATGGCACGGACATGAGGAAGCAGAGTGGCAACCTTTGCCATGTTGTGTGGGCTGGTGTGTGATGTTTCTGAATTCTGAAACATGCTTCAGCCCTTAATTGTGCGACTCTTCCCAAGTTAGGAAGTTTCTTGTATGCCGTGGAGGTTAATTTGCAACATAACATCAGCCTGGCCTTTCACTGAGAGGCATGCTACTGTCAGTTGTGCTGACTGATGTGCTTTCTTTGCTAGACTGCTCCTGATTAATAAAATATATGAAAGCAAAAGAGAAGTCCTCCAGAGCTTTTTTTCCCTGTATTTAAGACTAGCTTACATGCATAGAAGCATCTTTAGGCCCTATATGGTCTTTCTTTCAGCTACACTTAGATTGTTCTGCCTGCGTTTTAAGCTGTTCAGATGCAGACCTGCTCTACGCTGGACACTGTTGATGCATTAGCACAAGTCTTTGTCCATTCTAATAGCTCTTGGTGAGTAGCAGAGTGCCACAGTAATACAGTGTAATGGCTTCTTGAGGGGAGCTGTTGAGGGTCTGACTGATTTGAAGGATAAATTCTTCCACAGACACTGCCAAGAGGCAATAGACAGGAATGCTGGGATTCTAATGACAGCTATGAAAATATTTCAAAATCCAAACAATGCACTTCTCAATACGTAGTTACTCTCAAATTAAATCAAAGCCCATTGACTGTGTTTTGCCTGCATAAAGACACAATAAATAGCCAGCACTACTAATAAACTAAATCTGAAAAGTCTCCAAAGTTAGTTCTCCTTTAATAAAAGATGAGTCACTGTTTACTCCCCTTCTGTTTTCCAGGCTGGAAGCAACATGAGATTTATGTCAGCGGGAACAACATGTGGCTGATCTGCATGGTATTCACAAATAGGCAGGAGCACTCTCTTCCCCCAAGCGTCTCATTTCTCATTCCTTGGATGATCCTTCAAATAGATATGCAGCATAGCTGGGGACTTCAGAAGTGTTTAAACAGG
The DNA here is from genome assembly GCF_963932015.1 of Anas acuta. Taxonomy (NCBI): domain Eukaryota; kingdom Metazoa; phylum Chordata; class Aves; order Anseriformes; family Anatidae; genus Anas; species Anas acuta. Next base: position 33,321,792 of record NC_088984.1, read on the forward strand.
TGAACATCTTCCTCTAGCAGAGCATAATGGAGCAGAGTTAATAAGGATAATTAGGTGTTGAAAGGCACATTTGGCACTCAGTGTTAAGCAAGTACATGTATAGCGTACCTAAATGGGCTGTCCAGTGGGTGAACAGGTCTGCCTCTGTTTCTCTGTCCCTTTTTTGGGAGATATCCTCTCTTTTGTTGCTGTTTTGCCACTTGACTGGCAGTCGCTATTTTGCTCTCCTGGGACAGTATTATGCCTGTGAAATGCAGGTTGCTGTAGATGATATGGATTTCTCTTCTGTGAATGAGGATTTGAGGAATTGTTCCATTTCATGCTTGTCCTGAGAGTCTGGGCACAAGACGTTCATTTGGGGAAGTCAGCACAGACTGGTTGGTTATCCGACCCTTGCTTTTCAACTCATCCAGCATGATTACATCAGACGTTTCTGCTATTTAAGCCCACTGGAAGTTTATGGACTCATTTACTGCACAGGCTGTTCTTGTTTTCCCACTTATTGCTGTGAGCCAGAAGGCACTTGCTGTTTTACATGCGGTGCAAGCAACATGGGTCAGTAACTGAAGCAATTGATTCAAGTTAGTTAGGAGAAGTAAAACCAAGTCAGTACCTCACAGAGTTGTGCTCCCAGTCTCATACTCAGAAATCAAGTCTTCTACTCTCCCATATTAATGCCCCGGGCAAAATCTTAATTATTAAACCTACGTACCTATTTCATTTTAAGGTTTAGGGATAGCACTGCTGATTTATCAGTCCAGTGAAGCAGAGAGGTATATACAACCTATTATTTCTTGATAAAAATTACATGCTGGTTGTACGTGAAACATGTAGCATTTATAATTTTAAGCTTGCAATTGTCACTTGAGTTGAACTTTCTGTCACACCACACTTACGGTAAGGAAAGCGTATCCTAGATTTCACTACAAATGAGTGGTAAGTAAACATAACGATAGCAGAGCTTTAAATACATTTTACTTCGTAAAGAAAAGCTGGAAACAGGTAATGCACAGCAATTACTTTTATTCTTTGTCTTTTTGCACTGAGTAGTCTGATTAGAATTCTTCAATGCTTTGACTAAGCAGCAATGCTGCTAGACTTGGACCCCTTGTTTCCTTTGCTAAGGATTTAATTTAGAATGCTGATTTTAAATAACTTTTAATGGCAACCGAGCTAGCTGTCTATTTAAATAAATTTTCACTAACTTTTTCTTGGCAAATATTCTAAGATGCTTCCGTTCTGAAACTGTTGTGTATATATCCGGTTTGTCTGAAAACTCTACTGCATTCACAAAATCCCCTTCCCTTTTTCTTCCTTCCTAGGCAACAGAAAACTGTCATCTCGTATCTTAGAGTAGAACACTATTAATGGCCCCTTTAGGTTTTGAAAGATGATCGTTGTTCTTTTTTACTTAGGGCCTTTTCCTATATACCATTTGTATGGCCTTACACAGAGAATGTGGCTCCTCAACCCCACCAGAATGGGAGTGGAGACGGGATGCACAAAATTATCTTACAGACTGGGTCTTGCTTGACACTGTCTTTTACATGTGCTGTTTCCATTACAGAACCTGGCAGGAACAAAGCAGAAGAGATTTATTGGAGAGGCTTACAGTTATGGCTACACAGATTATAGCAATAATCATAATGAATTTGCTATAATAAGGATTTCAGAAAAGGGCGAGTATCTAATCAAAATAGCATTGAATCCCAAAGGAAAGGTAAAATTGGTGAGATAGGAGGCACAGCTTGATTTTTTTTCAGGATTTATCACCTAATTTATTCACTTTACTTCAGATAGATTAGAGCATAAAATGTAGCTATCATCATGCAAACATCAACAGGATTAAATAATATAGTCTTTGGAGACAACTACTTAAGTCAAGTAATTTAGCCAATCATTTAAACTTTTCCTTCCCAAACATGCATTTTAGCTCTTATCTGCAATGCAGATCACTTGCATTCTGCTCAGCATTTGGTGTGTATGAATAATTCCCATTAGGAGTTCAGGATGCAGAATCAGGTGAGAATGCACGTAGAGCTCTGCCACGGGGTGAGGAAATTGGACATCTCTTTTGAAAAGGGCAGTTCTGTATCTGCAGCTGTGTGATCCTACATATGAACCTATATGTCAAAAATGAAACCCTGTATTTGCATCTGCTGTTCCATTACAGAGTCAATCCTGCTTGCTGCTGCCTCCATTGGATTGGAGGATGGTCAGGTACTTCTTCCAAGTTCAGGCCTTTGGCTGTTTCAGGTCAAAGAGGCAACTATCAGAAATATCCTGCCCTATCAACAGTTTATTATAACTTTGTGAAATCTGGAAAACAAAATGCTAATATAAGCTGCAATATCAAGCAGGCAACAAATGAAGCCTTTGAGACCTTCTGTGGCATGTCTAGACCCTTCTTCCTTGTGATTTATTTATTTTTTGATTCAGGGTCAAATGATCCCATCTAGTGATTCAAGTGGCCAACAATTTTACTCTCACTTTCTTTTCTTCCTAATGATCCTTTGGCAAACTCCTCAGTGCCAATAAGGCAGTCCCAGGGCTGGGGTGAAGGTGTAATTCTCAGTACGTGGCACTTTTGCCACAGCCACATCGTCTATGTGGGGAGCTCCAGGATTGGTACACCTGCCTGTTTTGGTTTGAATATGAATTTATTTTGCTGTTTAGCCTCAAAGCAGCCTATCTAGCTGCATGTTCTCAGCCGAGAGCTGATCTGGGAAGGGAGCTGCTCTGGCTCCAGCATTTCTGCTCTCTTCCTGTTTTCATCCCTGAATAATTTTCACTTGACTGAAGAAATCATCTCCTTTTAATTGTCTTCCAAGTGTTGCAGGTTTCCTTTTTCCCCTTTGTTATTCACATTGTTGCTGTTCTGGTTGGCTTTGTTATTACAGCTGTTAATATTGCATGGTAAAATGAAATGTTAATTGCTGAACCTCTGAAGAACAGGCAACAGGCTGCTTATGGTGGCAAACCTGCCTACAGGAAATGTGGGAGGCTGCCGAGTGCTGTTGGGACCTAGTGTCAGATCAATCACAGGCTGGAGGTTTACATCAGAAAGTAGTTTTGAAAGTGAGAAAGCAGCTCCAGTGTGAAGAATATACCTCAAACTGATCGGTTCCTCCCTCTTGCTGAAAGGCGCTCCTTGAAGTGTCAGTCCAGCTTAGCTGAATTACTTGCTGGATGTAAGCAGTACTAGCTCGTGTTAGCACTGCTAGAAGCTCCTACAAACTGTATTTCCACTTGATGTGGGGAAAATTGGATATGTTTTTCTTCCATAGGTTTGTCTGAATCTGTATTCCTTGTTGTAGGAGTTATTTAGAGACACGGACACAACGAATCATAGCAGTGCGTGAGGATGCTGATTTGTTTTCTCCTTTCCCCTCCTTACTTCAATAGGGACCAGCTGTCTCTGTGAGCACTGCTGCCTGCCATTGTGTGACTGCTGTTATTTAAGGAAAGTTGATGCAGATTTGTTGTTTTCACTTAGTTTTATGAACATGTGAGGATATTTTGCTTCCTAGGCAACACAATTTTTTTTTCCTGCCTCAGCTCATTTTTAGCTCTCCCCAAAGTATTAGGGAACACTATTTAGAAAAACAGAAGAAAAAAATAACACAGGAAAAACTGGAGAGCAGCTTGCTGAGTGGGTCCTTTAGTTTGAGATTAGGCAAATAGTTCCATGTGAATTTATGATGTGACATGGCAGCATAAAGAGCAAATGTAATTTCATATTGCATTATTATTTATTGGATTTATAATAAAATTGCAATTACATGGGAACCTGGCTCATTCAAATGTGCTGAGACATGATCAGCATGCACACTAGAAGAAGTTTGTATTATTTCAGGGTATGCACAAAAATGGGTTCTTCAGCGATAGAGGTGAGTTTTTGTTTGGAAATAATGAAACTGTGACTTAAAAATTCAAGTTCCTAAAAAAGTCTTGTGGTGGCAGTGGTCAGAGAACAGACTGGTGGCAACAGACGTGCAGTGCAGTGACGTTGCTCCGTGTGCTCTTTGAGTCACTTTTTCGAATTAAAGAGACTGTCCACAGATGGATGTCCCATCCATTCTTCTGGCTTCTGCTCATAAACAGAGCTGGTGAAACTTCTGACCCACTTTCTACCTCTGAAAAACAAGCAAACAACAAAAAACCCCTATAGTGTATATTTGCTGTGGTGACAACAGAAAGGTAAAATCTTATAACAACTCAGTACAAAGGTGGCATGGATTACTGTCTTCCCTGATTTTCTCAATTCTTATAGAACTGGTGGTTATATTTTGAGAGGCCACAGCATTGGAAAATTCACAGGCAAACAATAACTTACTCTTGTAAATGCCAATTCCCATTGACTTCCATTTTTTCTTGAATCTTGTGACAGGACCAACAGAGGAAGGATGGAAAGGGTTCCTGAGAAAGGTCCCGGGGAAAGTCAATCCAACAGTTCATCTTTATTTTAATCTGTATTGATTCATTACAGTGACTTCACCTGCAGAAATTAAAATTGTACTGATCAAATGCAACAATGCTATTTGGTAACCAGCATTTGTGAAGGGAGTCATTCACATGCACAAAGGTGGCATGCCTCTGAAGTAAGAGAATTGCTTGCTAGTCCATTTGTTTTACTTGGAAAAGGCTGTCAGGATGATACGCTCTGGTGTTTTTTGGAGAAATTGCACCTGAAGAGTATGTTCACTTAGAAGTAAAGATAGTGAGAAGCTGGAGGAGTTCAGGGACAGAACATAAAAGGCTTTCATGACCAAGGTTATCCAGCTCTCCCTATTATTTTCTCCCAATTTACAGTGACGTTGGGTAGTTAGCACAAGCACAGAAGCAGTGAATATCAGGTGTATAAGATCATTCCTGCATCCAGCTGCCAACTCAGTGCCAGAAGTGCCGTGCTACAGGATGGACCTTGGTGGACCTCCACGGATGCTGTTATGCTGATGAAGGCAGATAATACTCTCTGGGCTTTTATTCTGTGCAGTTCTGTTCTTGCTGAAATAATAATAATAATAAATTAGCCCAATATTTTTACTGGAAGAGAGGAACAGCAATATGAAGGAAGAGTAAGGCTCTGCTGGAATTTGTCCATATTTTGCAAGTATAGGCTAATGATCAAATGTGATTGTAAGGGAAACTCATTTTCTTGAGAGCATACATTTAAAAAGAGATATTAACGCTGTAGTGTGGTAATCAGACGCTGCAATATCTGTGGTAAAATGCCAGCGTTCCAGAGATCTGACAAACCCCGCATTTGTTATTTACCTATCCAAAAATCTTGGCTTTGAAAAAACAGTGCTGAGTGCCAGCAGAAGGGCAATCATTACAAATTCAACACAACGTGCAGTCAGCTGCAGCATGGAGCTAACGGCAGGGGGTTTCTTTGGCACTGCTTATAAAATAGAAAGTATATTAATCTGTCCATAATTCAGGCTGAAATAAGAACAGGAGAAAGTGAGAGAGGATGAACTGTCAAAGGAAGGAGCTAGGTGATTTTTAGGTAACAAGTTGAGGGAAGGGAGCACTTACCCTTGAGAACTGTACAAAATCATTTGTAAAGTAGTTAGTCTTATGACTTATTTTGACTGCTACTCTTATTAATTATTTGTGCTGAAGTAGCACTTAGAGATAAGACTTATGCTAAAAATCCTACTCTACTGACTACTGCAACAGCACACAATAAAAAGGAAATCTTTCCCCTGAAGAGCTTTTAATCTGAAAGCCACTCATTATTCACACTGTTTTTTTCTTCTGATCTTCATCACTTCATTTGGTATTTCATTTGGTATTTCCATCCTCTCTTGTATTCTGGTGAACGGCATCAGAACCTCTTCCTCAGAGCTGTGTTGGTGTTTGGCAAACACGAAAGTCATGCATCTGCACTCTCTCTGACTATTCATTGGCTTCCTTCTTTTCAGTTTGTGCTTCTCCGAGTTAATTTCTCCTTATTTTCTCTTATTTTCTCTTATTTCTTTTATTATCAGTCTTCCTTTTTTAAACTTTCTCACACTTTAGCTTGCCTTCATCTTCTCTGTGCGCTCTTTTTCTATGATGTTCTTCCCTCTTGGCTGCTTTTTTTTTTTTTTTTTTTTTTTTTTTTTTTTTTTTTTTTTTTTTTTTTTTTTTTAAATTTCAGGGGAGACTTGAGAAGAAATAACACTTGTCTTCATTTGTTCAAACTGCACTTTCTCTAGTGAGCTGTTCCATCCGTCCTTACTTCTTACATCCATTGAGAATCTGCCAAGATCAGAATTTATTGGGGGAAAGTATGCTTTTTAACAGGAAGATATGGCTTCGTGACTCAGGACGATGCTGGGTGTCACCAACTGCTGGAAGGTCCAGCTGGAAGATTTTGCTTCTGGAGGGTCCTCGGTACAGGACAACTGCACTAAATGCACTTGGGATATAACCTAGTTATGTTTTTTATAAATAAGTTTACTTCATGAGCACCCTGGCAAAATTGCAACGTCTCTTGGATCATGGTAAAGAAGCAGAAACCAGGGGAAAAGGGCAAAGTTAGCTGTTGGCAGCTTGTCCTTCTGCTCTGCTTTTAATTATTGTGGCTTGTGATAATTTGCTTGCAATAATTACAGCTACATTGCCAAAGTAGCCTTTAAACGGGATTGTTGTTGTTGTCATAACTGTTATTGTTCAAGAACTGCATTTTTCAATTAAGGGAAATACATGAGATACATTATCTATAACAATCTCTTTTAATGATAACAACGGATATGGAAATTAGTCCAGAGCATAAAATTAAAGATATTTGAATAATTATAGTGTAATCAAGTCAAAATTACTGATGCCTTTATTTGAGGCTAGATTATGTGGAAAACAGCGCAAGAAAATACGTGCTTTGAAATCTGAAAAGCACCAGTATTTGACAGCACATTTGCATGTATTGCACCAAATAATAATTTTGCTTTGTCTGTCAAATATTTAAAACATAAACAACAGTCACTAGGCTACTTTTCAGATGCTTGGGAGTGTTGACAAACTCCCTTGTAGTTCAGTTTGCTGGCACGCTTGGTGTTTTGATATGGTGGATTTGCAGAATAAAGGTGAATTTAAAAATGCTCAGCAAGGTGGCTCAGAAACGTCTGCATATAATATTATAAATACCTGTATTGGATTTTCTTGGAGAGGTTTCAATTTCTGTCAATTCTTTCTCCCTGTCCTTACCTAATGCTACACATACTTTTTAGTCAAGTAAAGAAAAAGGACAGGGAGCCTAAGGGAGGTCAGAGACAAATGTTCTAGGGATAAAAATATAATTTTTATTGTAAATAATAATATATCTATATATATACATATATATAAAAAACTCTCTGTGGGGAAAAAAGCCCAACACTTATTTTCAAATTCTTTACCTTTAATAGCAAATGCTGACTCACCAAGGCAGAAGAACTGGAAGGAACAGTTGAAAGCTGTGCAGACTACCAGCTGGTGAGTCTCAGACACTGTCTGTGTCAAAGGAAAACTGGAAATGGAGCTGTGAACTCCAGACTATTTGTGTAAAAAGGGTGATGAGAAAAATATTTGCATTGTTTGACTCCATTGCAGTAGGTGAAAAAGACTAAATTTATACTTAACTTTATTTGAGGATTTTGATTTCAAAATGTAACGTGAAAAGTAGAAGGCAAAACCTTTGTAAGAATTCTGTATCCATAAGCCAGCTGGTAGATAGTCATGAGCTTCACGTGAGTGGAAGGAAAGATATTATAATTCATTTACTTGTTAAGATTTAAAATAACAGCAGCACTAAGAAATCTTTTGGAAAGTTGGTGCTAAAATCAGTGAGCACTGATTTTCATGCAACTGGCCAAATATAGATGGGTAATTCAGGATTTTCAAATTCCTATCTGTTGTAGATAGGAAATAGGTGGAAATAAGCCAAAACAGCTAAGAGAGAATTCCCTCACACCAGTAAAGTACTGTTGGGAATAACAATGTAGTTATTCTGACATCAGGCTCATAAATCTGATAAAAAACAGAACTGCAAAAGGTAGGAATAAACATGGATGGCAGTGGTCAAGAGGCATTTTAGTGCCTTATGATAAGCTTGTGCTGCATTCAAACAGTGTTTCGAAACAAAAATCTGAACTGGAATACCTAGTGAAAACAAGATTGCTGTTTTCCTTCTTCATATAATAAGGAAAGGTAGAGAATGAAAAAGATTCAGGGCTTCAATTCTTGATGCTGGCTCTGGTCCAGAAAGCATAAGAAAAATTTCTTTGGGGATGGCCAGGCAGAAATTATGGGCAGTCTTGGTTAGTAATGGAAAGAAATATTTTCACTGGCAGTAAGACTTACTGTAGTTGAGCAATTTTACTATAGTGCTGCCTAATGAAAGTTTCACGAGTTGTGTAGTGATCTCTCTGTGTAGTCTTGTGCTGCGTGGAGAGTTCCACCATCATAATGCTTCATAACCTGTAACGTAGGCTCCTCACCTGCAAAATCCCCAGAGTACTGAATCAAAAATGAGCAGGAAATATTCTGTGTTAATAAACTGTATGACCTATTTTTATAGCAAGCAGAACAGTTTTCAAAAGATTAAGTAGCAAGTTTTGGGAAACGGATAAGAAACTTAATAAAGCCGAGTGGTTCTTCAGTCTGGCTGAGGCAGCTAATGTTGCAGATGTATTACAGAGCTGAAGTTGATCCAAATGAGGCCTTTGGCGTGTGCAGCTAATGGGAGGGGGGGGAGTAAGCAGTACTTCCAAGTTCAAGAACTCAAGAACTTGAAGTTCTTATGATATTGTATATATTTAAATCTTCCAGCTACTAATTTTGGGAATTACTTGTTTAAAACTTTGTTCTTTGCCAGTTAAAATAATTCACTAATGAACTCGGCAGTGAATCTGCAGTGAACTGGGCTATGGGGTCTTAAATCATGTTGTTGTAGACCATCTGAACTAGTAGATGTTTACTAATGCCTTGCAATATTGCCTTTAATTTGAAGAACAACCAGAAAATTAGAAAAGATTTGATATTTCTATTTCTCTTTTAGTCTCTTAAAAGAGAGGAGTTCGGAGTCTCTATGCAGAGCAGGCATATCAGGTATGACCATATAATAGAACCAATTCCTGAGACCCTAGGGGATGACTGTAGTGAGTTACAGAAGATCAGAGTGGGATTTGTGCAAGGCATGGGATGTTGAACCAAACCTTGCTTTCAGTTAGGGTTACAGTTGGGGTTCCTTGAGTTGTAAACTAATACTTTCTGTGTTGGGACCATATTACTTCCTCCCCCTCCGGCCCTGAAGTGCAGCCAGCCCAGTGTTAAACCAAAAATACATGTATTGAAGTCAAGGACAAAATTTAATGCAATCTAATGTGAGAAAACAGACTCCCACAACTAAATTATAAACAGAAGACAGTACAAGCAAACATATCTGCATTTCTGCTGATATTCAGGCAAAGCTCGGTGCAGCTTCAGGTGTCAGTTCCACCGCTACCGTTGTGGTATCATGGTAGGCTTGAAATGACCAGGAGAAAAAGGGTCATTACCTAATCTACTGGAATGAGTTCAGGTTCATTTCATAATCTGTAATTACTTGTGTTTCTCTGTCGCTCCTGCTATTATTTAATTTGAGCTGTTGACAATTACTTGTGAAGAGGTTGGGCTTCTGCTCCTTCAAAAGGTGTTTCATTGTAAGAAGGGAGGAACATCTTTCCAGTGGGAAGAGTCAAGGAGGAAAGGAAACTCAGTTCTGCTGTGGGTTTTCCTTAACTGCTACTAATCCAAGGCTATTTAGTTGTCACCAAAATCTTGTTTTAATTCTGAATGGAAGTTATTGTTAAGTATTTAAATTGTGTCCTCGAATACCTGCATGTGGTTAGAGATAGTGAAAATCATTTCAAAGTTCTTTTGTTCTTGAAGAATTCAAATGAATTGACTTTTTAAAAAGAAAAACAAACTGGATTTGCTTGGGAAAGGGAAGGGTTGGAAAAGGAAGATAGCCTGTTTCTAAGAAAATTTGTTATTGCTTTGCTAGAGTCTAACTTTGAGTGGAGAAAAATATTGCTCAAAAATTGTGATTAATATGTGTTCTTTTTTGTGGGGCGAGGGGGTTCTCCCTTAAACCCCATTATTCATTTGAAATGCATTGACTGGTTTTATGAAATGTTAGTGTTAAGTACTGGGTTATCCTGAGAGCCTTGTCTCACTGTCAGAGGTAGAGATCCCTGAAGAACAGTGTTTAACCATCCCGTGTACACTGCTTTCTCAAATAGTCCTTTAGACCTCCTTCTAGCTCATCCTATAGCAACCGCTGGTGAGCATTTACAAAGTGGACTAATTCAGAATTTACCATTTCCTGTTAAATGTGTTTTCCTTACTTTTAGTGGATTATACAAATGAGACGTCATTATTCCTTCCAAGGAAGAAAAATAAACAGAAAAATAAGGGAACGGACTAAAGAACTCGATTCTCAAAATGTGCATGTGATTGCTGGAGTTAGAAATATAATTGACAGATCAATTATACTTTCATTTCCTTGAGCCATTCTTCCATGCCATTTCAAACCTAGAGCTGGCAGGTCAGAGAAAGTAACTGTCAGCCTCTGTGCTGCAATTGGGTGTGTGGCAAAGCCCTCCACCAAGAAGTCACTTTGTAGGAGGTTTTCTTCTTCTCTGCATTTGACAATAATGTGAATGAGAGCTTTGACTCTTTGTTGGCTTCTGATGGTGAGCTACTTATTTTTTCAGGCAGTTTCTTGTCAACTAAGGATCTACAAAATAAGCTCAACAAATAGCGCATAAAAATGTTTATCTAAGATATCCTTCTCCCAGTGTGTCAAACATGAGACGTTCTTTAAGCAGTGCCTAAATAGTAAATTGTTTTTTAAGCTTAAAGCTAGGCCACTTTTATTTGTTTAAAGTCAATTTATATTGCTACCAAATGCCTGTTTTGCATTAACATCTAAGAAATAATCAAGGCTCAGGTTCAGATCTCGCAAGCTTGTTTTACATAAATTTTCAGATGCACATGTGCTGACTCAAGGCAGTGGGTCGTGCACAGCCAAATGAATCTGGGTCAGACTATTAAATGGAATCAAATCCTACTCTCCAGTGGAGCTGAACGTGCATTTGGAAACATTTGATGGACTTAAAATCCTGTCGTGCTATATACTCCTATTTATAACAGAAATTGTGGAATTCTTGCCTTTGTGGGAGTTTTTCTTTCTCCCTTACAGACAGAGAGGAAGGCTGGTCTTCCTCTTCTGAAGACCAGAGGCTGAAGACTGAAGACCAGCCCTTCTTTCAGTGCACAGCTGGCTAGTGTTGGTATAACTAGCTTCTAGGCAAGGAAGTGGGCTTCTTGCAAAAGGTACTGAGGTGGGCCAATCCCATTATAAGAAAATTACATATCAGTGCTATACTGAAATGATTGGAAACATAGAACAAACTTTCTCTTAAAACTTGGATGGCTGCAGAGGTGCTACGATTACAACAGAAAAGGTACTGGCTTGCAGCAAAGCAAGTACATGTTTCTATTTAAGCTGAACCATATCCTACTGAGCTGTACACAACATCAGTGAAGTGCAGATGTTTGTTTTGCTCGTCAAAAATGTCTGTCTTCTAAGTTTAGAAACAAAATTCACTCTCATTCCTTTTTGTCCCTCATGATAGATGCTACTTATAGAAAATATAGTTATTCAGTGTAAAAAATAAATGAAGCAGCCACTAAAACCCCTTTTTACTTTCTCATTTATTCATGTATCCATGTTATCTTGGTGTATCTTTACATTTAGTTTCTGGATATATTTAAAATAAGTACAAATTATTTGTATTTATGTTGTAGTTATTTGGCAACTCAAAAAAGACTTCAGGATTGTATTTTCCCTCACAAAACCTAAATATCTAAGTAACAGACAAAATACTGTAGTTAATTCCTGAAACCATGAAGGGTTTGGTGGTGATCAACCGACCATAGCTGCCACGTAGGAAAAGCCAGATTCAGAATTCATTCATGCAAAAGGTTTCAATTTACATCCTGCATAGAAATTTGATGTGTTTCACTAACGTTTGTCATGCTTTTTGTCCCCTTTGCCTAATATCCATGTTTATAACAGTTCCTAAGGTTTGAGGGTACCTTTTTCAAATTTCCATCTATTACAACAGATCCCTTGCCATATGGTGTAGCTTCAGTTGTAATAAAATAACAAAATGCAGTAGTGCAATAAATCAGTTATGTTCAGACTGAATGGAAAGCATCTTAAGATGGGTGTAATTGCAGAGTCTGAGGCAGAAAGGAGCAAGCTAGCAAGAAATGAACATACAAACAGACTACACTGTCGTTCTGTGTCTGTGTCCTTCTGTAGCTGGACCCTTCTTGAGCTTCTCCCTGATGCACAGAACCCATTTCTTCCTTCTCACCTTGCCAGGCTCTCACACTTCCCCAGTTCAGGATAGCAGGGCTGTTAGGTAGGTCAGGTAAGATTCCCAGCAAGGGTTCCAGAGGTTGGAGTTAATGCTTTCGTTTCCTTCAAGCCCCTTCTGCAGTGGACATCAGGGCTGAGGATGCCTGTGGAGGGAATACAGATGTCTCCTGAGAAGCTGTTGGTTGAGCTATTGTCTGTTGGATTGTCAAAACATTTTATTTGTTTTAATTATTTTTCAGCCTGATCATTGATTTTTCTTCACTTGAAAGAGTAGCAGTGTGCAAGGAAGGCATTTATCATTTACCTAAGTCTCTAAAAAGTCAAATTTTACTTAAACATAGGCCCATAATGAAGTGTGTGGTTTCTAAATACAGGTGAAATATCTTATACATTAGGGGCTTGTGGTACCAAAAGGCCAGCTAACTTCCTACAGAGTGTATTTTAAATCTCGGTGTGCCTGCTGGGTATTACATTCCCCAGAGTCTCTGTAAGAACAGCAGGAGGATTTTATTATGAAATAAGAACTAGGTGGCTCATTACCTTTGTAGTGCATCATTCCCCATAGGATCATCTAATTGTTTCCTGAATGATTCCAATAGTTTTGCTTCAACACCCTTGCCTGGGAAGAGGCTATCTCTCAGGATTGATGATTAACTGCATGAATGGATGAACTTTTTTTGTATTTTACTTATGTTGATTTTTAAAAAAAGTATTGTATACTTATTTAAGTGACATGTAGTCCACTTAATTCCCATTACATTCATCCATTTTTACATCTCCTAGGCTTTCTGTAAATGCTTGTACTTGGAAGGTGACTCTCTTTTAAAAACAGTGTAATTCCACTGTCTGGGGTGCTCTTGTGCTGAACCATGACGAGTAACTTTTCTGGAGTTTGTGGAACTATACTGGCACAGCACCTGACCAGAGTTACTTGACAGATCAGGAAACAACAGATCATGAACAGGATGTTAAATGGAAGAGCATGTCAGACTTGAGGACAGAAAGAAAAGCAGAAATATTTACTCCTCCCAAGATAGGTGGAGGAGAAGCCTATGACTCACATGGTAAGAAGATGACTAGACAGCATTGATGCAGTTTCCATGACAATATTTCCTTACAGCTTCAAAAGGACGGAAGCACAAGGAAAATTAAGTGGAGGTGAGCAGGGATTCTTGTAATTATTTGGAGAACACTGGATTGCATGATGCTTTCCCAGTTCCTGAGGCCAACGTGTGCTGCTTGGATTCTGCTCTAAGAGCAGGTTAGATGTTGCTCTGTGGTATATATCTATGTCAGGGACCCTACAGGGCTTTGAGGACAAACTTTGGTTAACAGTTTTTAACAGAAGTCCTAAGGAGGTCTTTGTTGTCTGAGCCACACCCTAATATCAGCCATAGAGATGGTGACTATGGTATAGTAAATATATTGTTTGCATGTTGCTGATGATCTTCCTATACTCATTCCCTCTATAGATTGATTTATCTTTTAAGGTTCTTTTTTCTAGTATGTAGCCTAAATCAGTTCCAGTTCAGGGAGAATTTGTCCCGGTATTTCTGTCTAAAACCTTACAGTATAACTTTGTGAAAACAAAGGATTCTGATGTGACATCATGCTGGCAAAATAAGTCACTTGGATTGAAAGATTTTTCTCACTAGAATCCTCTGAGATGAGGAATGTAATGATATATTTATACTCTGTCCATGACAGATTGAATAGGATGGCAGTGGGGGAAGGCTGTCTCTAGGGAGTCCAAGGTGTAAGCTGTGTAAAATGGCTTGTAATCAGATCATTTCTATCAGTGGGTACCCAGAGAAACTCACAGGTTGCCTAACTCACGCAGACTTAGAGATGTCTCTAGCCCATCTTAATACAAGTGTGATCTTATATTAACAGCAAATAAGTGGTTAGAGAGAAAGAGCTTGTCTAGAACGTATAAAAATATTTTTGCTATAGAGAAAGCTCTGTTGTGTCCTACTCTGGCTAGATGAACCTGCAGTAGAGCCAACTTCTGCCTGTAAACCACTAGGCACTTGCACAATAAAATGTTGAGGTGTTTTCAAGTGCTTTCTGGGGCACTTCTCGAGGTCACGTTGTGAGGGCAGACAAGATGGCAGTGGGTGTTAATGTTGGCAGGTTGCAGAGCATTGCCTCCAGGTCCTCGTGACACTGACAGTGGTGAGAAGAGCTTCCAGCTCCTAGTTAATTGTATAGGAGTGGTTTTGAGCTTGCTACTTCCAGTCTTTCAAGCAAGCCTGCCTTGAGAGGGATGGCTTGGAAAAACTTAATCCTCTACTCCCATTAATATAATATCCCTCTACCCTGTATTGCTCACAGGGACAGAATTTTGACCATGAGCCTTCAAAGGTGGTTGTCTCATGGTGTCCAAGAACCTCTAGTGGGAAACTACGAAAACAGTAGGAGATGCAATTTTTAGACAGATAACTGTCTCTTGTCCCTGTCAATCTTTTTTAAAGTCAAAGCTTGATGTATGGCTTATGAGCAATGACTAGGAACAGGAAAGTGTAACTGTATAGTAGTACGTTCTGCTATTTCTGTGAGTGATTGGATATATTTCAGACAGTTTTAATTCACTTTAAAATAACACCACTGACTTGTTTTTAGCCTTTACCTGTCAGCTCCCTGAATGCCTTCTTGCTTTATCTCTGTCTGTGGGTTGTAGAGGTACGGTTGGAGAAAGACAGCAGAGATAGGCTTTTAGGATCCTGTTACCTGTGAGAAGAAAAGAAGCCTCAACCTCGGAGGCACTAATGTATTTGCTTGATTGTATACACTCCAGTTGCTCCCAGTGAAGTCAATGGAACACTCATCTATTTTGAGTTGAGCATGTGCTTAATTTTAATTACCTTACTAAATCAGGGCCTGTGTGCATAAAATTAAGTATATGTGTAAGTGTCTGCATATTCAGGGCCCTAACGGAAACCAGAGTAAAATACAGACTTGCATTTTACATTCATTAACTGAGGAAAAATCTCCTTGAAGTCAACAGGCATTTTGCCGAGTAAGGCCAAGAGGCATCTGGCCCATACAGCTTGCATCCCCAGCTGTGACTCTCCATCTACAAGACTTAAAATACAGCGCTGATGCACCAGGCTGCAAGTGCAGGAAGAGGGGCCTGATCAGCAATTTGCCACGTTTGAGAGAAAAAGTTCTAAAACAAGGCTTCAGAATGGCACAAAATACTCAGTTTAGTCAGAGGGATAGAAGAAAGCAAATTAATTCATGGTTTACTACGTGCATCTAACACAGAGCCTCATATAGTTGCATTGTGAGCAATGGGTGTTTTGCTGAGGGACAGCACAACTGTGATAAAAGGCATATTAATATCGTGTAAGTTTTAAAAAGACAAAAGAAGAAAAACCTAAACATATAAACCAATGTGGGACTGTATAAAATCACACCTAGTGAGCAGTTACAATCTAATTGTTTGAATTATAGCAGGCACTTAAGTAATGCTCATGGAGGGAAGAGTCCCAGATGTGATTTTTATGCATCTCTGCAGGTTTCCCTTAACAGGAAAAAAATATCAAAGATACCAATATCAATTCTTGACACCCCATTCTTCTGTGTGTACTGAAAGAGAGCTTTTCTTTTCGGCAAAAATGATGTTACTGGGAGAAGACGACTAAGGGCTGATCTTTGAACTGGGGCTGGATGCTGAGTAAGTACTTAAGATTGTTTCATAGAGGGAAAAAAAAAAAAGAGCCCAAATGGCTTAGGTCAGTAGGTGCCCCCTCATTTTGCCAAATGTTTAACCCATGCTACCAGGTTATAGGATCCTGCCCAAAGGCGGAGTAAGGTCTCTCTTTGATTTAGGGCTTACAGTTAGGTAACTGGAGATGCTGTAGATGGCTCTGAAATATTCTGATGTAGATTTCTCATTCTTTTTCCTCTCTTAAAGCTGTGGCATGAGAAAAGCCTGCCTTGGGTTAGCTGTCTTTCTCCAGGACAGAATTTGTTGGTGTCAGTCCTAAGGGGGTGGTAGCGTACTCTTCAGCTCCTAGTGCTCACTTGGTATTCCTCAGATGATTAGAGGAAGAGATGGTGTCATCACTAAGCTTCCTGGTATCTAGTTTGAATAGCACTTTATTCAGCCTACTGACTCTAGAGAATTGATCCTTAGGTTTCAGTTTCTCTCCAAGCAAAACTCCCTGCAAAACAGAGCAACAGTTGGAGTCTGAGATTGATGAGTTGTAGAGAGGCTGTTTACATCAGAAGTCTAGGAAAAAATATTAGTTGAAATGATGAAAAAGTCAAAGACATAGTTTTAAACACACAGAAGTTTATATAGCATGTTATAGTGATTGTGTTTTCTGTACTATGGTCATAATAAGCATGCAACTTTAATTGCTAGTTTTCTTAAAACTTTTCAACAATGCAAAACAAACCCTGCTGAAAAATCATCTCTGAGAAAACCAGAAGCAAATACTTAATAGATTCAGAGTAGACTATGGTAGTTCAAAGACTTGTTTATAACTGATAATCTGATTTATAATCAGTAATTGACTTAGTAAATTAAAATAATTTATTTTTTTGGACCTAAGAAGTTTCTGTAAATTCTAGGAATCACATTTTTTTTATTTTTTATTTTTTTTTATTTTTTATTTTTTATTTTATTTTTTATTTTTTATTTTTTATTTTTTATTTATTTTTTTTTAAATCTGAATTTCTAGTAGTTCTTAAGGTTTTCTGCTTCTAACACTGGATTAAAGTCATACAGTTAAGGCAGACCGGAGCAATAATTGAAGGTGTAATGCAGACACTGCCATAATCTATATTTCCAACCTTAAAAGCGGATTATAATCTAGCTCTTGTGACTCTCAGCCAAACTACTCTCTGTCCTCTGGTCTGGGAACTGCATTTCTCAGTTTGACTTCAGGTGGTGAATGTGGTCAGCTTTGCTTGGAGTGGAAACCTCAAAGCACCTCAGTGCTTTTCCCTCCTGTAGCCTGCACAAAGACGTGTTTCAGCCAGTAAAAGCTTTGAGTGCTTCAGAGGGGAAAGGAGCATCTCATATTGCTGATGTTTGTTATCACAACCTTTAGCAAAAGATATTGAGAGGGAGAGGGGCTGAGCCTGTGCTCCAGCTGAGGTAGCAAAAGCAGAGTCACAGAGGAGAGGCAGTAGGAAAAACCAAGACTGCCAGGGCACTAGTAAGAAGCATATGATACGGAATTAAGTAACTCGAAGCATTGACTTAGTTTTGTCCTTGTATGTATTCTTTGTAACTGTATTTCCCTTTCTGCCTGCTCTAAATGGTTGTGGTTGGCACCAGAAAAAGGCCCAAACTTGCAGCCCTGGCTTCTTCACTTCTCATGTGGTTATTGAATGTACAATATATTGCACAGTTATTACTAAAAACAAGTACAAAGTTGAACAATTAGTGGTTTATGGTAAACAGTGAAAATGAAGAAGAACAGATTCAGGAAATGAAATGAGGTTACAAAACAAGTTGTTTCTGCATTTAGGCAATTGGGGGTTGTTTTATATGAAGATCTTTCTGCAGAGTCCTATTTTTTTTTTTTTTTTCAAAAAATAAGAATAACTAGTTAACTAGCTTTCTCTTTAGACATTTCTGTAACTTTCACTAGAGACAAGTATACTCATAGAAAGCTTAGAATTATTAAAAAAAAATAAAAAAAATGGTGATTTAGATTAAATTTATCTTAAATACCCTTCTCTGCAGGTTAGAAAATGTATACCTCATTTTTGGTGTGTCACACAGAATGAGATTTGACCTGTTAATGACTTTATTTAATGCAGTTGAATAATTTCTACTCAGAGTTTATTTGCTTTTTCATTGTCTTGCTTAATTTGTTTTGTGAATCTCCCTCTTTTTTGTTTGAAAGTCACAGTTTTTAATTTCAGTTTTTCAAATGCCTCGGCAGTAACTTCTGTTATCCTTGACATTTCTGTGTCACCATAATGTGAACTACTGCAGTGGGAAACATAATCCTCTAATCTGGCTAGCTCAGATGCATTGTTCGTATGGAGACATTTTCCAAGTCAGTGTATTTATTAACAGCTCTGAGCGCTCTGTTCACTTCGGCATCTGCACTGGGAACAGTCTTCTGAATGGAAACTGTAGCCCAACAGTGGGTTTGTGCCTATGACTTCTTAAATTAACAAGAATAACGGTGCTGGTTCATGTGATTGTAGGACCCAGATCTCTGCCTTTAGCTTCAAAAGCTGTAAAATATGCGTATGCACACATGCATGTGTGTGTGTATATATATGTATGTATGTACTCAGATTGACAGTTAATAAACTCTTTTATTGAGAAAGCACATCTGAATATTCACCCAAAACTTTTTGAGTAAAAAAACAAAACAAACAAACAAAAAAAACCACATGCTGTATCGAGTTAAGAAAGCAAACTCTTTTAGCCATTTTAGGTTTTCAGACGAATGTTCAGTTTTATGTGGAAACATTGTTTCGTGATATTTATTCAGAACCTCAGTTTTAGAAAACTGAACATTTCTGAGCAGTTTTATTATTTAATTATCTTAATTTTCATCTATTACAGCTAAAGTTTATGCAGAGTTGCTATCTGGGTATCCTAAGCTTGAGCCTAATGTGATGGCTGCATGATGACTGCATGGCTGCAGTTCTAGCATATGTAGACATTTGGCCTGTGAGATTTGTCACTGCTTTTGTGAGACATGTTTTGGGAGTCCATGTTGTGCTTTCTCTGTCACTTCAGTGATGATGTACACAGCTGCCTGCAGGAGGCACTTCTAGGAATCATGCTCATTAATAGTTTGCTAGTGGCCACTGTTGAAATCAGGAAACTGGTGTGGATGATTTTGCAGTATAACCAATCTGCCACTTAGGTTTTCATCTGAGAGCAAAAAAAAAAAAAAAAAGGACGTGCAGCAGAGTGAATATATAGTACATAGAAATACTCTTATAGATTTAAATAATATTTGGATATGCAGTTACTTTTAGTAAAGTCAAGGCAAGCTGTTGCTTAAATATGTACAAAATCCCAGGGTGGGGTGGAAGATCATTAATGATATGATTTAATTTAGAAGGTCATACAGTTGAACTAGAGGTTAATGGCAAATACCATCATGATCTTTAGACAGGAGATGGAATTACAGTACTGTATTGCCATGAAATTAAGATATGTCTTAATATGGATATGATATGCTAGAAGCATGGCATATGTTCCTGTATGTGCAAAACTTTCTTTGCTCTCTCCTTACCCCTGGAAAAGCCAAAGGGGAGAAAAAAAATAAATTTACACATAGTTTCTCAGAATGAAGCAGAGGATAAAATCATTGCTCAAGCTGCAAAACAAGAAGGAAGGCCCTTGGAGCTAATGATGTTTTCTATTACCAAATGCTCTGAGATGTAAAAATCAAAAACAAGAGCAAATATTATTTGTATTTATCTGTATGTGCTATATTAAACACATGCTCAAAGGTTTAATGTTTTTTGAATAAATACTCATTAATGGCTGTGATTCATTGTAAAATATATATATAAAATATTTATAAATATATATAAATATATATATAAAAGCTGATTGGGAAAAAGATTAGTTTATAACATGCAGTTTTTGAAGATTGGGAAAGGAATTTTCTGAAAAGTGGGCACACTGACTAGGATGTTACAACACCAAGCCTTTGGAGAAACAAATAGTGCTAGTTGGTTTCATTCTTTATTGACACTGGCATTTTGGATTTGGACAGTTAGGATTTGGCAGTGTATGGAATTGTTCGCTGTTACTACCTGACCTTTTGAATCTTCCCTCTTTAGGTCAAAATTTCCTCCTAATTCTTCCCTGTTCTCACACTACTGTTTCTTTCTGTACCTTTGTGCTATTCCTTCCATATGCTAACGACTAGAAATGTCAACCATGTACTTGTGTATTTAACATCTCCATCAGCTTCCTCGCTTAAAATTTCTTGGAAAGCTGTACATCAGTGTTCCTAATAAAAACTGAAGAATTCCTGTGATATCTACAAGAACTAGAAATATGTGACTACACCTGTCTACATATTCTATTTACTAATGAGGGTAATCTTGTACAAAATGACAACCCCAAAGTTACTGAATATATTTAGAAAAATCTGTTGTATATCATTGATATTTCCTTTTGTAGCAAATAAACCCTTAAAATAGCTGCAGTGTGAAATTCAGTGAGCCTGACTACTCTCACCTCCCTATTGTATTTATCATTTCTGTTCTCACTGACCCCTTCTAGGGAGTCACTGAGCCCAGTACAATAGTTTGCTGCAAATAGCTTTTATTCAAATGAAGGATTGCTCACAAGAATTATGAGTTCATATAGTGATAGCTCTTACAGGATCAGATCTAATAAAAGTTCACCTGATACAATTTCTTATGTAAACGAGTTTTCCACAGTATTTCTTTCTGGTTTCTCTGTTGCCAGTGCTTCCCACCATACTCCACAGAAATTAATTATTCCTCCATTTCTTTACTTTAAATGAAATGTTTGCTGAACTTAATTGATACTGCAATGTCTCTTCTTGCAGGGCAAAAAGAATCGCGCAAGAGTAATTCAGTCATTGTGTTTGACTGTGCTCTACTAACACTGTATTTTTCTGAAAACATTGGAAATCATTTTCACTGATGGAACCAATGGGAAACAATGAGTCAATCAAATGAGACAGTGGATTCAGAAAGCTCAATGCAAATTACTGTAGAAAGTTCTAAGTGCCTTAGTCCATACAATGTCAGTGCTTTTTTTTTTTTTTCTTCCTCAAGGTTACTTGAAAACAAATATTAGGAGGCTACCACATATTCTTGATTATGGTGAGCCAGTGAAGAAAGAAAACAAATATCTGCAGTAAGAGAAAAACATTTGTAAAGAAGCGAAGAGAGATGCAGCCGGTTCTGTGGACCTCAGGTATGGTGGTGCAGGTGTTTGTCTGTTCCTGTAAGATAGGTGCTTGGGGTCTCTTTACTGTAGACCCTGATAAGCCACTTAGGTATGAGGGTGAATCACAGAGCATTTCAAGTTTCTTTTCCACCCCGGCAATCCACGAGAGCAAACGTGTCATGCCAGTCAGCAACAGTTCCTGTAATAAATTCAAAATACAAATGCATAAGTGGTTAGTCAGACTATTCTATGGACAATTAATTATTTTTGGCTAATGCTAATGTACACTGCTAGATTTGGTCCCATCAGTCTCACACTCAACTCTGCTTGTGACGGTGGCAGTGTCCTAGGGCCATGCACATATTTCCTCTTCTGTGTGAATGAACACCTCTCATTTGTTTTGGCAAGGGTTTGCTGGCGTGGTCTCAGTCCATGAGCAACTTGCTTTCTTCTGCTGTTCAAGAGCTCCATTCATTCAGGCAAAACCAAAATTAATAAATTTCAACTATTTTTTTCTTTGCATTAGTGTAGCATTAATTGCTTTAAAAATATGGTAGCTGTTTTGAATGTTAGTTGATTGTACCTTGTTCTTGATTTTACTACTTATCTTCGTAAAGTTAATGGGGTGCATTCTTCCTGTCTTGGTTTTCACAGCTTATGAAGAGTGAGCATTAAATGTAAACTGGTTTTAGAGTGACATTACTTGATAACAGAAGGGTTTTTGTTTTGGTGAAGAGACTGTCTAAGGAAGAAGATTAAGGAGGAAGTTTAGATGTGAGAGAAATACACTTGTGTTCATTTTCCCCTTTGTCTAACACAGCAATCTTTGTGGTCATGATTACTGTACTACATTCATATGCAAGGTATTTCATGGTGTGAAATTTTTATTTTCTTCTGATTGCCGTTTCTCTTTCCTTTGTAGCCTTGATAACTTTAAGAAAAAACAATAACAACAAAAAACTGATGACAATCAAAGTGTAGAATACGTGAAAAGCTTAAAGTACACTGCTTTTCTGCCAATTGCCCAACAAATGAGATCCTGTACTCTTGAGTCTATATTTTTTCAGACAAAGGCTGTGAGAACAGCAAGTGGCACGACGTGAGTCTATTCTTGTGTCAATTACTGTAGTGAAAATGGAAAACAGTGCTACTGCAGCCTGCGAGTACCCTTGAAATGGTCAAGAACTGCAAACGTATTAGCCATTCTGCTCAGCACAGCTGGTTTAAGTACGCACACCATCTCTGGAAAACTGCTCTGCGGAGCTTAGTAATTTTCTTCCCACTGTGAGGGGATGTTATACAGGGTTGTTTATTATAAACTTTAATGGAATTGAAAGCCAAAGTATATAGACACCTTGTATCAGAGATGGCCTTATGATGAAAGTGCACAGCATGCCTTGCTCTCGATACCTGAGTATAGACTCCGATGTTCAGGGAAGAATGTAACAAGGCTGAACCGCAAGAAATAGCACAGCTCTCCATCTATATATATTAAAAATAAAACTAAAATTATCTATGAAATACATAAAAAGCAGACAATTTAAGTCACTGTCTGACTCCAGATCTACTGCTATTCCTTTATGGTAGCAGGTTGCTTGCGAATAACTGAAATTAACTTGCCACTAAACACTTTTTCATAGATCATCTTTAGAAATGACACCAGTATCAACTCAGTTGTGAAGCACAGTCTGCAAGCCAGTAATATTGTATTGCATAGCCATGTAACTGTGGTTGGAGCTGCTTTTTTTTTTTTTTTTTGTCCTCTTTCTTAACAAAGACTGTAAGTGCAACATGAAAATTATCAAGCTTGTAAGCAATCCTGTTGATATATGCAATCAGGCTTTATTTTTGTAGCCTTCTGAAATAGGGTATGTTGTTTATGAAACTCTTCCTAGCCTGTTGGAAGTAAATGCTTTCTTGGTATTGTTCTTGATATAGATGTTGGAAATCGAGTCATAGCGAGCACTAGGCAGCTGAATGAACACTTGGGCTACTAGTGCCTAGAACATGAATTTACGGAAGGAATATTTTCCCAAATATCACCAAAAAAGGCAATCCTGACAGCATTTGCCTGCCCTCCTGCTTTGTATTTATCCAGATTCTGTTCTCAAAAAAACTTCCAGCATAGATTCAAACCCCACCTTGAAGTTCAAGTTAAGTCCATTGGCACTTCTGAAGACTTAAGTACTTCAATTCTAAAATCACAGATCCATTAAAGACAATTTCAGAATTACCCTCCCAGCAACCACAATTTTCTCATCTTTCAAAGCTCAGCCAGCTTTGTCCTCAGCTTGAATCTTTTTTTCAAAGCTTTTTCTGTCTGTTGTACAAGATGAAAAGCTGCGAAAAGAAAAATGCGTAAGGAGAGGGCACAACAGATAAAGCGTAGTTACACAGCAGTTGAATTTGAAAGATATGCTCACTCTTTTAATGTCTACTTTCAGCATTGTAAAAGACTATCCTCCACAATAATCTCTTAAGTGCTTTATCTAGCGCTGGCACTCAGCGCTCACTGGTACAAACTGTGCTAACATCTTGGCTAAACTGATAGCTGGCAAGTTCTGTTACACATGTAAGTTCTGTATTGTTTATAGAGCAGCGGCGGTGGGTCTCTGCCACAGAAACGCTTATTCTAACGAGAAATATTGAACCAATGCAGAAAGTTCCTATTCTTAAATTAAAAATAGTTTTGAACTAAACCCAAGTGGCATGTGGAGTTTTCGCTGAATATAACTCTTGCATACACGTGTCATGCCCTGAAGCACTGCATAAATGCAATTAGAAAATTGAATTACAGCATTTTGGTTATGAAGAATTGATTTTAAGCATCTGATTTCTGATCATAGAGCAAAAGTTCTTGTGAGGACTTCATTTATGGCAAGGAGGAATTTTATAAATAACTTTTTCCTTCTCTAATAAGGCAAATTTGTTTGTGCTGTTTTAAACCAAGTCCATTGTAAAAGGAAGATAGTTGAAGGGATTATAAAAAGTCACTGCTGGCAAACTTTTTTAATAAGTAGTTCATGCTAAATTCTTCTTTGTGATAATATTAGGCCAAATTCTCTGAGAATGTAGCAGGGAATGAAGGTTCCCTGACAACTTTGTCCCATCAAGGATTGTTAAAAAAGCTTACTGAAATGTCTACATCTAAACATATGCTTTAAACCTAAGACTTTATTATGCCAATAATGGTTTTAAACAGTAAAAAGTAAAAAAGTTCCCCAGGGTTTGTCCAGTCCTTTATTCTCAATGATATTATGCCAGTGGTGTGTACTGCTGTTTGAAAATAACTTATAAGAGCTATTTTATCAGAAATTATGTTCTAAATAGAGAAATCAGGACGCTCGTTGAATAGGGAAAGGTGATTTTTTTTGTGCAGACTTTTTTCAGTGTAGCCGGTTTCACGGCATGAGCCTATGGTAGACAGAAATAGAGGTAAATTTGACTTTCAGAAATTTTTTCCAGATGGAGGTAATCCACTGTTTAGCAGAACTGAGGTCTGGGGTTTAAAAAACTGGTAGTGACTTGTACTTCAGTTGAGACCTACTTTCTGTTTGGAGGACTGGGATTTTTGTTCCATCTTTAGTTGGCTGGGTCTTATATGTGCACATCTTAAAAGCACCTGTGTGGCTTTAAAAGTGTCCTAACTGAATTAATTGTAATAATGGTGAAATGGAACTGTACAAAAGAGAACACGCAGATCAAATAGCTAAGCTGCACAGCATTATATTTTTGGAGCACTTCATCCTTTTATAACG
This sequence comes from Anas acuta, assembly GCF_963932015.1. NCBI lineage: Eukaryota > Metazoa > Chordata > Aves > Anseriformes > Anatidae > Anas > Anas acuta. The sequence goes on from NC_088984.1 coordinate 33,346,816, forward strand.
TTGCATGCTTTCCTTTCTTTCCTTTGTAGCTGATGTGTAAGTGTCTATTCTGCTTTAGTCTACAATACATCTTTTGAGGCATGGTGTTCCAAAGAAGTCCTTGTGCTGTAGATATTTGAGATCAAAGCAAGGACCTATCAAACATGCTAATGAAAACACCTTAAAGCCAGTTCAGTACATAAATGCACTTCAAGAAGAGGAAAAAAGTTACTTGGCTAACAACAACAGTTTTCATGTAGCATGTAATGGAGGATGGTGGATGTATCTACAGCACAAATTAATTCACTTTATGAAGTGGACAGAGTTAAGAGACTTAAAAAGAATTGCATTATGCTATTGCAGTGAATATCACACAGTCATTTCAGGTAGTTTGCATTTGTAATTCTACTTCGAATATTAGGTGTAGGAAATGTTTCTGTTGCTCAATTACATTTAATACGGCAAATTAATTCAGGCGAAATGTGGCTGCCCCATTCAATTCTAAAGTTAACTTTTTATGGAGTATCAAGGTGCTGCGAGTAAATCCAGACTATTTGGTCTAATGTGTAATTAAGAGCTGTAATGCTGTGAATAGACACATGGTCTAAATGAATCCTCTAACTAAGGTATAGCTTGTTAGTGTTTGGTTAACTATGAATTATATATCTCAAATGAACAGCAAACAAAGCAATACTGCAACCACTACAAGATCCTAAACTCTCACCCAGTGTCTGCACCCATTGCCTCTTGTCCAAACTGGAACACAGGGGATTCTGTCTAAACATCAGGAAACAATCCCTTACTGTGCAGGAGACCAAGGGCTTGAACATTTGAGGTTTCCTGGAGAGGCTGTAGGGTCATCCCCCTTGGAGATCATCAAAAGCCACCAGGATGTACTTTTGGGCATCCTGCTCCAGCTATCCCTGCCTGAGCAGGGGGCTGGACCAGATGACCTCCAGAGGTTCCTGCCAACCTCAACTGTTCTGTGCTTCTAAACAGTTCTAAATGAGGATTGAAGAAAAAAAAAAAAAAGAAAGTACATCTACGATAATCTCTAGATAAAATGTTCTCAAGTGGAAAATGTAGTTTCTTTCATTTTTTCTAATCTCCTGATGTCTCTGTGTGTGGCGCCACACAGGCTTCTCATAGAAACCACACAAAATAAGGGGTCCTTATTCTTATGCTGGGAAATGTTTTGTTGCACGCATTGGTCCTAGGGATTTCAGTGGGCTGTACTCTGTTCTTCTCTGGCTGCTTTAAGGGTCTCTGGGTAGGTATTAGCTGTTAGCTCCAGGGGTGAAATGGCAAACTAGAAAATGAGCTGAAATGCCTGCTTTTCTGTTCCCCAGCTCTCAGTGACAGTTTACGGGAGGAGTGGGTAGTATGTGGTCTCCCCTAGATGTTCCTATACACTTAGCATACATCTATTAAACACAGGGAAATAAGAGAACTCCCAATGCATCTTCCTGGATGATCATAAAGCACCACTCTGAATTTAGGCTAGAAAAAGTGCTTCTCATGTCAGACAAGGAAGCATGATCATCCTATCAAAAACAAGAGAGAATGTTATTAATCTGTATTAAAAAGACTGATGAAATGGAGTACGATATCCTGCCAGCTGTCGTTTAGAAATCTCCCTTCTTTATTTGCATTGTGAAGCAGGAAAATCCATAATCAGTGCAGGGCATGGAAGTGATGGAGAAGGAAGTAATTTAAAAGTGTTTTTTCATTTCCCACATGTGTAGGCCCGGAGGGACCCTTTCAGTTCTTCATTCAAATAAGAGCAGACATCTGACAGGCTGTATCCAGAAACCACAAGTCAAAGTCTGGGTGGTGAGAATAGAACATATGAATTTTTTTCTTATGTTTTGATCCTTCATGTATAGGAATTTACTATTGGAGCGAGTTTCTCTGGTGCCTGGTAGTAGACAAATTACCTGGGCATATCAGAGGACTGATCCTGCATCTGCAAGTCTGCACGTTCAGAAGCAACCGCTTCTGCAAGTTTTGGTCACTGCACTTCATCGTTCTTCCAATCTTTTATAACATTAAAACAGCTGAGAAATTTTAATAATACTGGACTTAAGCTGTGCTTTGCGATCAAATAAAAATGGCTTTCTGGAATGGCAGCCGGTATGAGGTGCTGGTATAGAAATTGTTTTCTACGCAAGAAGTCATAACGTCGCCCCTGAAAATATCTGTTATGCATTTTGAAGTGCACTGAACAAATATTCCAAAGGGAAAAGGGCATATGTTATTGCAGTCCTGGGGCAATAACCAGAGTTATAAGATCGATTTTTATCTGGTATTTATTCAGCTTTTCTAAATGAAGTGCATCATCACTCTGCAACACTGCATTATGTGAAGCCCTGATATCTGGTGCAGTTTCTGTCAAAATATACCTCAGTGTATAATTGTGTGCTGCAAATAAGGCCAAAATGTAATGTCACAGGTCAACTCGACCTGTGAAAAGGTGCACCAAATGTAAGCTTTAGGAGTCCTAAACACAATTTTGTGAGACGACTTCTTAGGTTTCATGTTTTGTTACTATCAAACCATAAGAACAGTGTTTTCCTAGTCCACTCCTATTACCTTTTCTTCTACTGTGTTGATCGCTGCTGAGATGCATATAAATGCAGGTCGGCTGAGCTCACCGGGTTTAGTCTGGGCTATTTATGTGGAAGAGCACATACAAACAGGGCCACTGAAGTCCCCAGCCCTGCAGGGCTCCCCTGTGTGAGCTGAGCAAGGGACCTGCCACTTCAGAAATTTGAGGTCCTTCTCTTGGAATGAGGTGTCCACAGATAATTATGAGGACAATTTTGTGGCAAAATCCCAGGGCAGGTAGGACAGCAGAGGGGGAAAAGGGAAACCCAGAGGTGAGCTTGCAAATGGACCTACTTATTTGTCTTGTGCAAATAAGTAGTTGTTAAGCACGGAAATGGTCATTCACAGGGTAATATCCATCCAAAATATTGTAGGTTATCACAGTAGCTGTGTTTATATGAAGTTGTACACCAATAAAATCCAAGCTTGCTTAGTGAAACCTTTGTATAAAAATCCTGGAAACCAAGTAGCATCGCCTCATCTTAAAAAAAAAAAAAACAAACCAAAACAAAAAAACAAACCACAGATGACTGTTTTCCTCTCCTAACGCATTGAGCATCATATTAATGCTTAGAACTATCAAAACTATGTTGGATAGCTAGAACTATGGATAGATAGATAGAACTATGATTTTATTACTGCAACAGAACATCATACTAGAACTTTGGATAAATTCTTAACGTTTTCCTGTGTAATCCATGCCATTTATTACAGTTCAAATGGCTAGGATGTATGTGAGGAGACACATTATCAGCATTTAAGAAGAGAAAATATTTCCCTGAAATATTGAAACAATGCAGGAGCTGATTGGACATGTTTGCTGTGTCGCCTAAGCATGAACTTGAACTAAAGCAAACCAGGGAAATGTAACACTACTGACACTGTGCTCTGCAATGTTGTAACTCAGAAATTAAGTCTATACGCACCACTTGTTTTCAAATTTGGTGTCATCCCTTTATCTAGAGTGCAATTAGGGTTTGAAAACAAGCAATAACCAACCAAAGCCATATAAATATAATTATTTATATATAAACTTGAAGACATTTATATTGAGCAAAGAGTTCTCCACAATGCCTTGCCTTTTGTTTTAGTATCCAGTATTTCTTAATTCCACTCAAATCTGAGTTTCTGATATAAATTACTTAGATGAAGTAAACTTGTGATTCCAGTGGATTTCTTGAGGAGCAGGGCACGCACTCAAATGAGTAATGGAGGGAAATTTTTAAAAATTGCAAACTGACCTTTGAAATGTCAGATCTTGGATGTTTCCTGCAATCAACGTTCTGTGATAAATGAGAGCAGTAAATGTAAAGATCCTCAGTTCAAAAGTGTGTGTAATCGAAACCCAATGAGGGATCGATGCCCTTTTGATGACCTTTTCAGAAAAGGTCAGATGACAACATTCATAGGAAGCTTTTCTTGTGCTTGGAGGATGATGATAAATGGATTTGTAGTGTTTTGGTGTCCTAGCTGTGGAGAAGACATATGTCTGTATGTCTGAGTTCCATATATTTATATAGGTATGAATCTATAAAATTCACAGAATTGTTTGCTGAATATGTTTGATGAATATGGAGGCAAGCAACCTGGTCACACACTTTGCCTTATGGTTGCTGTACTTGTAAGAGTTAAAAAACAAAACAAAACAAAACAAAAAACACAAGATATTTGACTATGTAAAATAGTAAAAATGACTGGAGGTAGAAATAAATCTGTAGAAAGGTAAACAATTTTTACCGTGTTCTCATAAAGAGTTGAACTGCAGTTCAAATTGCAGTAGTCTGTCTTAGGTGATACATTTCATGGATATGCAAATATATAATGTCAAATCACAGTGATAAAAAGCACAGGTGCTCTGCTTTTAGAGTGGCCTGTACTATTAATACTTCTTTACAGTATGCAACTAATTTGGGAACTCTTCGAAGCTTAAAGATGTTCCTTATTTCACGGCATTGTTCTGCGTTCTGAAGCTTGAACCACAATTTTGATGTGTCGTGTTTTCACTTGCATTGCCAGATGGTTTGATGTTGCAGACAAATAGGAAATTGAATCTAATTCTCCTGCGATGGCTGACTGATGCATTTTATACCAGATACAATAAGTAAAAATGGGCTGGGAATATCTCATTTCATGACTATTACAACTTTGATTAAAAGGTGGGCTACGCTAAGGCAGTTTTGTCACAATCTTTTTTTGAAAAGCAAGCTAAATATCTTTAAGTTCAGGCAGTTTACACAGCATGTTAAATTGTTGTCTTTCAAAATAGAGTGGAAAGAATTACTTCCTTTCTTAAGCGTTTTAGACTTAACTATGAAATGAATTTTCAGTAAATGATTTCTCTAACAATAGCATAGATGAGAATAGTAAATTAGAATAGTAGAAGTCAGTGAAAAGGTCAAGAATGCAACCATTTACTCGCTTATTTTTGTACTTTGTGTAAATTTTCAGCACTGTGCACAATGTACCTTTATTATAACAGAGACCTGGCATTTTAATTCACTGCACATAGCAAACCTTTATAAACCTTTCTGTTTCACCAAAAATGATAAATGCCAGAACCTTGCATGCTTTAATCTATTGTTTAACCACAAAGGTGTAAACAAATTAAGACCTCCAATATCTCACAATGCTACATACTTCGTTATGAACAGAGAATTCAGTAATAATAGCGATTATACAGAAGATGGCATGTTGTTTGGAGACTAAACCCTTGGACATGCATGTCACATAAGCAGTAAATATTCAGAAGAATGACTTTCTTCATGTGAACTAATATTTCACCTGCAATTTCGCACTTATCTTGACAAATCTTAGTTTGATTCTAAATATAATAGAGTAAATCAGGCACTTGGAGATGCAATTACTGAATTTTGCTTTCATAACGTAGTTTGCAAATGTACATTACATTTCCAGGTAGTGAGGTCAGGACTTAACTTCTCTGTAAAAACACCTATGATAGTAAAATATTTGTCCTTTTAACATGAAACAATTTTTTAAGCTGTTACTGGAGAATATTAATTCGAAGACTCTTTTTGGCTGGTACTTTTTACTGTTAAAATAGTGTGGTGTTTACCTGAGGACACACTCCATCGGGGATGTATTTGTTTGCAGAAACAAAGCATTTGAAGACACTTTGAAGCTCCAGCTAGCTTTATGAAATCTCTTTGAAAGTCCTCAGGAAGTTGCCTCCATTGATACCTGAGAAAATGGGATCTAACTTATTTAAGTATTTATTGTTATCTTTTGTCCTTTTGTCTTCTCTTCAAACTAGATCAATTCCTAATGTTAAACTTGTCATGATGCCCCACACGAAACTTCTGCTGTGCTAGAAAAAGCATGAGTTGTTTCATTACCTGTGTGTGTGACAGCTGGTTTTAAGAACAAACCAGTTCTGTTCAACAAGGTGGGTTTTGGGCTATCAAAAGCTGCCAATAAAGAGTGTAAGAGTGTAGCAACAATATGCAAAGTTTTAAAAGTTTTTTCCGTTTTAAGAAAGTCTACTTGCCTTGAATTAAAATTTCTCTCATAGAGTTACAGGCTCTTGGTTTAGTATTAAAGTGTGCATTTTGTGAAAGTTCATCTAAAGAAACAACTGCCACCCAATTGGCTGTTACAGCAAACATATCTGAAATACCATCAAATGCCATCATTTTGACCTCCTGTCATGCGCTTGTCCTTTCACGGTGTTTGGCCAAAGATAACTATGATGATAGAGTTATTTTTTGGGGAAAGATGGTAAAGCTGTGTGAACTGGTATAATCATAACATTTCTGCAGCTTTATCTGATAACGATGTTCCAGTAGAAAAAAATGCTGTGGTAATTTATAAAGGAGACTTTCTACTATCATTACATTTTCAATTGCTGAAAAGATGTATGGCATTTATAAATGCCAGTTTCAAAAGAGAAAGCTAGCATCAGTTTTTTCTTTTCAGTGTTTCTTTAGATATTTCCATAAAGAGTTTGTCATTATCATTTTCCTTTCATGAATAGAGCTCAAAATGCTGATGCTACCAACTTTCAGCTTTGTAGAAATAAACAATTCATGTTCATACAACACAGTCCCTGATTGAGGGAGCGTAGAGATCTATAGATTGGTGGTGACTTGCTATTTGAGAGGTTATTTGGAGGGGGAAAAAAGTATTCAGAAGACACAATAAGTTCTCTCAGGACAATTTCAGAAGTTTGATCCATAGAAAATTTTTTGGTAAAAAAAAAAAAAAAAAAAAAACACTTTGTGGCACTTCTCTGCTTTTACCTCTATATGCATTTGGCTTAGCTTTACTCAGAGCTTACACCAATGTTAAGCAATTTGTCTTTCCTCAGAAATGATCTTTTTTAGTTTGGACTCGTTTCTGTAGCATAACACAAATGCTTCCTATTAGTGTGAACTGCTTCTAACCTCAGCAAAGGTGGGGAATGAACCTGATATAATACAAATTTTCCATTGGCACAGAACAGTTGAAAAAAACTCTTATGCAACTTCTTATAGGTACGTCAGCACAGAGAGGCAGCATGACTGATGCAAAGGGAAAATGTCCAACCGCAGCTGTGCCACAAAAAGCTTTTGCAACTTCATAGCTATCTATTTTCAGCCTAGGTTAGTATATACTTAGTTTTTCCATATTTTCTTTTGTATGAGTGTCAGTCTTGGTGGGTGAAATCATGGATTTTATTCATGTGAGAGGCAAAATAAGCTTGTCTGAGAACTGTTAAAACCATGAGGTTAAAGTTTGGCTTCAGGAAGACAGCAGCTGAGGACTAAGAGGTGTAAAGCAGGTACAAAAGAGCACACTGCTCTATAATAAAAATTTAGCACAGGCAGTATACTTAAGTGTGCAAGGAAGTGCAGCTATCTTTTAAAGTTTCAATCCCCATTCCTGAATTGACCAAAAAGGCCACAAGTGACCTTTCCTCCCTTTTGCTTCTCATTATTGGAGGTGAAAAATAATGACATTGCATTTTGTGCTTTTACTAGAATCTGACTCAGAAAACCAGGAAACATTAACAAAGTTAGCAGATACTATGTAGTTTTAGGAAGGAAAAAGTAGGATTCCTAGCATTTTTATCTTTTTCTTGGATGGGGCATAACCACTGCTTGTGTGGAGTCACCTGTAGATGAACTAGGAGGTGATGGTACAAGACTGGTGTTGATGGGCCAACGGGAGACCAACAGGAGAAAGTGAGAGGTTTAGGGCTTTGAAGGACTGTGGACAGCTGCAACATGATCAGTGACTGGTGGTTGGTGATAAAATACTGCCAGTCACTCTGTGGGAGATTTATAATGGTTTCCTTCAAGTACTCACATCGCAGACCTGGTGGCTGAGTGTATGAAGCAGATGTTTGACTGCTCCTGTGATTTGAGACCACGATGGTGATAAACAGTCTGACATCAAATGAGCAGCAGTAGATTCAAACCTGTTGCATGGGAGATAGACACAGTAACATATTATATGTGGGATGAGCAATTTACTGAAGATTCAGAGCTTGAGTTATGACACTAAGTTATCAATCACATGAGATTTGCATTGAGCGGTGTTTGCTTTCTGCCTACAGATAAAAAATCTCCTGTGAATAACTTGAGAAATTTGCATGTAAACCTGGTCTGCAATGTAAATGTGAGTCAGGGTCTTTTATTTTCTGCTTTGTCATGAAGAGGTATGTTTAAAATTATATTTAAAGTTTATTTGTATATACTTTATATACACATACTTTATTTACATAAAATAAACCTCAGTTTGGGTACCTAGATAACTACAGTGCTCTTTGTAGAAAACATTGAGAAATTTTTAATTAAATCTGCTGTTTTTCTAAACATTCCATCTTTGAGACATACCATTTTTAAGTCTTAGTTATTCTTCAGGGACTCTAATGTTTTCACATGATACAATGCATCCTGCTTGTTGGACACTGAATCTGAATATATAGGAAACTTCAATGTTTAATCTGTCTATAAAAATCTGGTATCAATATACTGATAATTTGATAGGATGAAATCTAATTTTGTTGTTGATGTTCAGGGCTATTTCTGCTTGGAAGGGATAAAGTATTCTTCAGTTCTATGTTGCAATTCTTAATTATCTCTTTGAATAATTGATTTTTTTTTTTTATTCAGATGTAATGAATATCACTGCAATAGTCCATTATACTAGGATTTTCCTAAGATAAGCAAGAAATTACTTTCTGCAAAATTTTTATAAAAGGTTAAATCAGATCCTGAAACATGATTGCACTCTATCTATCCACTGAGCGTTTTGAAATAATGAAATCCAACAACAGGAACTTACAATCTTGTCCATCAAAACACTGTGTGTGGGAAGCAGAACCCACCTGCACAAATCTGATCATGGCACCAACACTTGGCCTCATAAATGTCACCTCATACTGTATATATATTTTTTTAAACAGCAAATAAGGTTACAGTCAAAGCTGAACATATTTTAATCAGCTCTAGATAACTCATTCCACAGAAGAAAACTTAAATAAACGGGAATCCATTGAGGCAGAACTTAGGTCTCATTCTGTTTGTGTTTAAATTGGCAGGAATTTTGCAATCAACTCTAATGAGATCTGGATGCAGAGCTATTCCGAGTTTCCTATGGAAATTTTACTGAATTGCATTTCATGAGATTCTGCTGTCTCCTGGTAAGTGCTGAAGACACATACATGGTATTTTTCTCGTCTTGAATACAAGAGGAGCTTTGTCAGATAGCTCTTGATAGGATTGTGAGGCCATGGTCTTTTGGACAGTAATTTTCCAGAATTGAGGTCTCTGCCAATTTGTTTAGGAATCAGGTTGCACAGTCCCTCTCCCCTTAGCACTTAATTGTGTTCTTGTCAATTAGCTAGTCCACAGGGCCTGGATGCTATCGGAAGGGAGGCCTCATCAACCAAAGCCTCAATCGTATAAATAACAGGTGTTAAAGGGAGTCAGGTAAGAGGTCAGGCTTCTCCACACTTTGTAGATAACATAGCAATGGTGTCAAGATGACTTTTCCTTTGATTATGGAAAGAGATGAGGTGCCATATTTCTTAGATAAGGTAGTCAGGTGCCATATTTTAGATAAAATGATTGATTTGTAGTCAAGATCAGATTCCATCATTATTTCCCATCAGAGATTTCATGGGAATAAGCTGTGCCCGGGGCCTGTTGCTAACGAGCTGTCCAGTTCAAGGAGCAATAACGTGGAGGCCTGCTATAGCTCACAAGCCTGAGTAAGACTTATGTGAAGTACAGGAGCAGTGTGTGTACCCATCACACTTCTGTATCGAAACCTTTGCATGCAATTGCATGAAGAAGATGGTGCCTTTAGCAGCAGGTTCTGTTTGAGAGGTCTGCTGCCTAAAAGGCAACTGTCACTGGAAGTATCCCAGAATTAATTGTTGTAATTAGATCGGTTGCTTTGATTCTTTTAATGTATAAAATACCATGTATTTTCATTTTTGTTAGTGTCCATTCATTCCTCAAAGGTATTTAATTTTTTTTTTTTTTTAAATAACTAGTATACTCTTGAAGATATTTATGGTAAGAATTTTGGCTAACTATTTAAGCTTGCCATCACTGGATCAACATCTACATGTCCCACATAGTCTGAACATGAAAATTTTTGTTGCTTATTTATTCCAACTTCATAATATTAGCCACTTTTATTTCTGCTGAACTATGAGAAAATAATAGGCTGGCGATTCAAAGTGGGTTTGGAAGGGAAAAAACACACAAAAAAGATATAATGTGCAGAGGTCAAGGCAGGCTTCAAAATTTAACTCACAGAAAATTAGTATTACTTTGATCAATGATTTAATGGTCAAATGAAAAAAGTTACTGCTTAGGTAACTACATGTAGCTATTTAGACAGATCTATGTTTCATACTTCAAGAAGTTTTAAGTGCTGCAATTACTATTTGAAATTATAAATAGTTTTCTTAAAACATATTCTTTAGGTAGGCAACCTAGCAATCAGTACAGAACTACAAAATGCTAGAATAATGGGTTCATTGCTGAGTTCATCTCACAAAGAAAATAGTTCTTTCCTCAAGCTTTTTTTTTTCACAGGAAAGGAGATAATGAAAGAAAAGGATGTCAGGTGTCGGAGTAAACTGGGTAGAAAGTATTTTAGTCCCTGAAGAGAAAGCTTCAACTAAGCAGTTGATCAAAATGGGATAAATGATCTTTTGTATATATTATTTTTTGCTATTTATATTTATGAAAAATCAAATGAGCAGCAACACTTTAAATTTTATTTTGTTTAACATTTTTTTTTTAATAATTGCGACAATATTAAAAATATGAATGTTTGCAGAACTGGGACTAGGGCTTTCTTTTATCCTTTACCTGGCTGACATCATTAGAGCATACAAAAAGGAGAAATATATATAAAATGAAAAAACATTTTGTGCTTATATGTACAAAAGCTTTGGGTGAGATTAGGGGATCCTTCTGGAAAAACAAAAACAAAAAACAAACAAACAAACAACAAAAAAAAAACACTCAAGAAACATTAATGCTTGGTGGACACTGAATCTGAACACAAAGGAAAATCCAGACGTTTAGTCTGTCTATATTCCTGAAAAAAACTGGTACTGATGTGCTGAAGATTTGGTAGGATAAATTTTGAATCTTTCTTTTATTCTGGGCTATTTCTGCTTAGAACTGATAAAGTATTATGTTTCCATTCTATATGACTGCAGTTTTTAATTCTTCTCTTTTAAATAATTGATTTAATATTTTATTGCTCCATATTTTATATCTATGTAAAGGATAAAGTATTTGAAGCACTAAGCATTCTTCTTAGATATTAATCTCTGGAAAACAGAAGGCATTATATTACTAGATTTGCTACAAAGAGCAATGACATTCTTATTGGACCAAAGCTAATACAAAGGTTATTATCAATTTTAAAAGCTAGTAATTGGCATGTTAGACACTGACTATTAAAAAGCACCATAAAGAGTAAGGTCTGATTTGAAGACTACTACCAGCAAGGCTATCTGTAAAAAGATAAATAAATAAATAAATAAAATAAAAAAAATGCTGTGCAAACAAAAGGATGTAAATGGAAAGAAGAGATTATTCTTTTATTTGATATACAGTCCAGGAGTACACACAAATAAAGAAAGCTTTCTGAAAGCTATGGCAATTTGAAGATATGCCATGGAGAAATCTGGATGAGAGACAAATTTATATACAGACCTGAGATACTAGATTGGAGAGGGTATTCATTTTCATCTCTTGCACCTAGTTCAACATGATGGATTATGAAAGCAAAAAGCACAGACTGTGACTTATTTGATATGAACATTTCTGTACCTTTTCTTGATCTTTGTCTTAGCACATCTTTTTCTAACTGTCTGGGTTGCTCTGTATTCTCATGCACACGATTAACAACTTGAGTCTCTCCTACTTCTATGCCATCTTCAGAGGTCTTTGAACTGCACCCTTTTAGGCATTCCCAAAGGAGTTAGGCACTCCTACGGCCTTTTTGTATCTTCATGTGAAAATACTTTCTTTTGTTGTTGTTCTTCTAATCTAGTTTAGGGCTGTGATTCACACAGAACCTTTTTATCTGTTTTTGTACAGATGAGATGCTGGATGAATGCAGGCTCTCTGCAGCCTCTGGTTCCACTCACCTCTATTATCTCTTTAAGACCCCAATGACTTCATTAATTCATTCTCTTTTCATGTATCATGATCATTATCTTGACTATTATTACTTAATTACTGTCGTATGTCTTTATAGCAGTTTATAGCCTGACAGTGAAACATAGAAAAACATATGGGCATGAGCACAAGCATGCATGTAACTTTTCGTGGATTTTCACTAGATTTAGAATTGGATAGTTATTTACTTTTTGAAATAACTTTTTCAGCTGGGGGTGGGGAGGAGAGAGAGAGAAAGTACCTAGGCTTCCTGAAAAGGTTATAATGTTATTTTCTAGATTAGTCCTGAAGTCTTTTGTTCCAGTAAGTCCCTGGAAGTTGGATAACTAACGGAGCTTTGGATTAGCTGTCTGAAACTAATGGCATTAAATCAATTGCCGCAAGAATATATTTAGGCCGAACATTAATAATATGGCAGGCTGGATGGCATAATGATGGAACACTGGCCTGGGACTCGGGAGTTCTGGGCTGTGTTCTTGGCTCAGCCAGTAACTTGCTGGGTGACCTTAGGAAAGTCACTTTACCTACTTTTGCCTTATTAAAAAGTTCAATGTGGAAAATGCTTTGAACTCCTGTGATGTCAAGTGTTATATCCCTGCCATATACGTTATAAGTGAAACCTGTTAAATGTCAAACAATGGAAGTGGTGAGAGCCTCTGCTTAAAGAACCATTTATGGAAATGCTTTGGACTCCAGTCAAATCTTTATTTCTGTAACAATCTTCTACAAGAAATGGAAGCAACACGAAGATGTACAACATTCTGTTTCTGTCTTACAAATAGCCCTCTAGGCTGCTAAGAGTGGTTTAACAATGAACTAGCGTACAATGTAAGAGAAAACTAGAATGATGTATCAAGGGGGATTCTGCAGGCGTTCATCCTAGTTATTGTAGTAGTCAGTATTTTCATTAAAGCGCAAAATAAGACACCAGGAGGAAATATAGATAGTATCAACCCTGGAGAATGCTGATCTATTGTTTTAAATAGCAATTTTATTGATAAGTAACTGAGAAAACCAAAATGCTTTTTACCTTCTTTATTTTATTCTGGATCAGAGTTCAAATCTCAGTAGGAAAACCAACAACACATTACTAGTGGCAAAAAATCAAGATTTAGGGCTACAGCTGGGGAAGGGAGAGAACAAGTTCAGGTTTTGAAATTGGATGGACTTGGTCTCTCCTAATTAGGAGGCCAGGAATGAGGGAAATCAAATGATGCCATTAAAGGCTATCTTTGAGGAAATGTAGAGGATTTACAGAGCCTGGAGAAGGGAAAATGCAATCCTTATCTTTAAAAATATTAAAGACAACAACAAAAACAAAACAAAACAAAAAAAACAGGAGGATCAGAGATATGAAAGACCAGCCACCCTTCCCAGAAAAACAAACAAACAAAAACAAACAAACACTACTGAAGAAACAACCAAATCGATCATTTGTAAGGAGGAAAAGAAACCAACCAAACCAAAACCCAGCCAACTAGACTAACCGACACAAAAAGCGGTGAGGCAATAAGGATCCATCAAAAGAAAATTATCTGAGTTTTAAACCAACATTTTTTGCTGTGAAAGCATAGAGTGACTGCAGGAGAAGTACTCAGTGTCATGTACTTTTGTACTTTTTTTGTACTTTTTACCTTTGTAAGTGTAACATGACAGCTTCACTGGAAAAAGTGTGTCTATAAAGTGCCCTCAGATTGGTGCAAGACTGTGTAGAAAACTGTATTATTAGCGTAGAGGTTATTAATGATGTACTGCCAAAATCTCCAGCAGGATTATGTGTGTTCTGGTTGCAGCAATTCTCAACATCTTCATCAATAACTTGGATAATGAAACAAACCCTGTGCTTATTAAATGTGCAGACAATACCTAGGCAGCTTCAGGCTTGTTGCAAAAATAAGTAAAATAAATAAATAAATAAATAAAAAATCCTAGGAACTTGATAATTTAGATAAGTGGCCTAAAAGTAGAATGGAATTAAATAAAGATGAATATGAGGCACTGAATTTGCGCAGCAATAACCAGCTGTACAGCTTCAGGGCAGTTGGGTGGCAGCTCTGCAGGAGGATCTGAAGTCTTAGCATCACCAGTGGGAGGCTGTCAACTCCTGAGTGAAATGCAAGATGAACAAAAAGAAGCACAGGCCGCAGGATCAGCAAAAACATCCTGCTGAAATCCTATGCCCATTTTCAACACTATGCTTCATGGAGAATGAGACTGGAGAACAGCCAGAGCAAGGGAATGAGGATGACTGTACTAGCGAAGAGTTAATGAGCTGGTTCTATTTCATCTAAAGAGAAAAGAAGATAAAGGTGCTATATAATAATTGCCTTCAAATTCATTAGGAGAACATCGCAAAGATGGGGGGAATAATTTTTCTCCGTGTCCAAGGGAATGAGACATGAAATAACAAGTTCGACCTGGAGCAACCAATTTTAGACATCAAGAAAAAGTTCCTGACAGTACAGGCTGTCCGGTGTGAGAACAGATCCTGTGCTCTGCCCAGACAACCTCTGCAACGGGAAATTGCTGAGAACAGATTAGACTAGTGTCTGAGAGAGTGAGCGCTGTTTTGACTCAGCCCTAAAGCAACCACACTGCCCAAATCTTACTGCTCTTTGAGGAGGGCAGACAAGTTGGAACAGCAGCCTGGGCTTTGTAGGGTTTGGAGCTTCAGTTCTAGTCCTGTTTTTTTTTCTGGGGCATGTTTTCTCTTCTACTTCTTGTTACCTCAGTGCAATTTATATACAGCGAGTCTAGGATAGTTTCATTAGAAGGACAATGTAAACAAAAGTGGTGAGAAAAATATATTGAAGTTTGTAAAGCACTTTAAGAACCTCAGATGAAAGGCAGTATATAAGGACAAACATTATTATGGGAAATCAATGAATAAAGTAATAAATCAAATTGAATAAAAAATGAAACAACCCTTCCTCCCCACAAAGTGCTGAATGCTGCACACAAACCCCATAAACTATATATTAAACTTAAATAATAACAGCCCGTTTTCAGGATTTTTTAAAACTAATTAGGGCTTTTTCATTTACCAAAGTTCAAACAATTAATCACAGGCCTATGTAATCAAAAGTAAAGTTTGTTTCTTATTACCTATTCATATTGCAATCCTAGCATTTGAGATGATTACATGCTATATATAAACACATACCTAGTATGTAATCATTTAAAGTGCTGGGAGCAGTGTATAGGTAGCTCGAAATGAACACCGTATGTGCGGCACAAAACATTAATAGCATCCCAGAGCACGATGCATTATGAGAGAGAGTCTAATCTGTCCCTGAAATGAATTTGACTTATTCATTAGTGAGATGAAGAAAACTGATTACGGTGAACTATTTTCTTTTACATCAAATAAGGGATAATCTTACCCTCTAGATTTTTTTTTTCTTTAAAGAAAAAATATGTTTTGATGAAGACAGTGTTTTTAGAGCTGTAACCGATCAATCCTGGATCCTGTGGCATTTTTTTTTTATTGATTTTACTTAATCATTTAATTTTAAGATGGTCTGCTCTGCTTTATAGCAAATAAATATGATTTTCCTATTTCTTAAATGATAATAGCTTCTTTGGCATTAGTCCAACGCTCTTTGGTTAGTTAAAGAAAAAATAAAGATGCAGAAGCATTAATTGAAGAATTGTTTGAACTGGAAAATGAGTGAATAGTACAAGCAATAGGGGATGGAGGAAAAAGTTCAGGATCATGGCCTAAAACGAGCAAATGCATTAATCACAAAGAACAACATTTGTTTGTTCATTAATGTTTACAGGATACATAAAAGTGCATAGGAACAAATAAAAAACCTGTGAACAGCCTGTTTGTTTCCTTTCATAACCAGGTTATTCAAATTTGCACTTAGTCTAACATTAATCCCCAGCTGCAGTTGGAAGGAGTTCCACAGGCAGCAGCACCTTGATAAGGACATTGGGAGGAGGTCACAGAGGTAGTTTATGAAATGCATTAATTAGACATAATAATGTATTCTACATTTACAAGTCCTTTCATCTAAGGCTCTTAGAGCAATTTATAAACATTGCTGCACTGCTGCAAAAAGAATAAATAGTTACTGCATAAAACTCTCAGGAGTATTTAAGTATTACTGATCTGCTGTAGTAAATGGGTATCAAAATGATCACATCACCATAGAAAATACAGCTTCAACACCTGAATTCAGTTGCGTTTAATAGCATCTAAATGTTTTTAATTCATCCCAATTTCCTTTATTTATTAAAGACTACACAGACACAGAACCAGACCTCTCATCCAGTTAGGAGCTGTTGGCACCAACAAAGCTTGAATCCATGAAATGCTGAGTTTCTTCAGTTCATAAAATAAACAGCAGGAAATGGATCTGCCTTGTATTTGCAGCATTTTAAAAGGTTTCTCTGATCAGAACCAGGCCCGTAAATGCAAGGTTGCTGAATTAATGTTGCGTAAGTAGTCAAGTAATTGTGGCCAACTATCAAGTTTGTAACCATGCCTGTACTTAAACCACAGAAACTATCTACTTGCAGTCACAGATTACTAAAATTCAGTGAAGTGCTTGCAGAAAAACAACAAACCAATTAGCTTTTAAGGATAATTTGTTTTTAGATGGGTGAAGAGAAGCAGCCAGAGGAGGGAAAGAACTGCACACCAAGCACCGGGCTCAGTCAGAGTGATAAAAATTGAAACCACATTGGGACATGAGAATTCTAACTTCTAGGAAGTGATTCAAAACTGTACAAAAGTCTCACTTCATAATTGCTACAAATGAAACATGGTATTGTATGTAACAGGATATTAGCTAGGTAAAAAAATGAAGAATTTTAGGAAAATCCTGCTGCCCCACCTTCAAGCAGTAGGACTGAACTGTGATTCCAAGCTGGCAAAGCACTAAGCCAACCTAAGCTATTCTTTCACAAAAATGTGCAAATGCACAAAATAAACATACCACTGACGGTTTGTGTCAATACCTGCTTATGCTAATTATTCTTGATTGGGACCCAGAAATGCACACCTCCGTCTAAAAAAGTACATGCCTGAAGGTAGGTCAAACGCTTTCTGATCGCAGTGGTGTTGTTTGGGCTACAAGTGCACGGACATTTCCCTGGTGTGAAGGAATGGCCTATGAAGAAATGCCTCATGGAGAGGGTGGGATAGGAGATGGCCACCAGCTTGGTATGACACAGGATCTTCTAATTGTATGTAATTCTGCTGTTAAAGACACATCAGTAATTCTGGCTCTGCAGAACATGCTCTGAAATACTTCTGCACAGGGGGCTTTGTGTGTGGGCATGCGTTTGCAGACAAGTATGTGTTAACAGCTCAAAATGATGTTTGTCTTCAATTTCTCTTTTTTTGTTTGTTTGTTTTTGTTTTACCTGGTGTTCAGACAGAAGATTGAAATCTGCCAAACGTGATATAAACCATGTTTTTACTGCTGAAAAATCAAGGTCACCCAATGTGAAGTATATAGATGATAACATGATCACAACGCCTTAGGAAAAGAAAGAAAGAACATTTCGAAGAAAGGGAGGAAAGCATCATACACTCCAATAACTGCATGTTAGATGCAAAACACTGTACAAAACTTTATTATGAAATAATAAATCAGCACCCTGAGGCTTCATTAACTTCAGTAGAACCAGGGTGATTTATGCCAGCTGAGTACACGGCTGTGTATATATGTCTACATAAGTCAAAATTAGCTATATTTGGAAAAATGGAAGCTTCTGGGAATATATCCCAGCAGAGATAATATGTGACCAAAACAAGATTTATAATTCAAGAAATAAAATGCGATAAACAAGAATGAAAAGGGAAGAAGCCAAAAACAAAACTTGTGCTACGTAGGCCTTTTCCATTATCAAACATAGGAGAAACTGCATTGTCTTTGGAGGAGAGAAGACCAGACAAAACATTTTACCTTCTTTGTTTTCTTGTTTCTTAGATGGTATTTGGCATGGGCCTGCCTGCTTCCCTACAGGACTCAGAGCAACACAACTGTCCTGAGGTGGTCATTTGCCCTCTTGCTCGGAAAGAAACAGGTACAGTTAAAGCATTGTGATACTGCAAATGGGTGTTTCTTGAGATAACAGAGAACCATGGGATAGATCATCACTTTTTTGGTTAATATTTCTTCAAAGTATCACAATGGCTCAATGAGCGAATCCAACAAGCTGTGGGAGCACAGCTGGCTTTTCAGGTGCTGGAAATAGGCAGAGGGCATCCACACTGTGTGAGGGTGCTTCCCCCAATGTCTGGGTTCCTTAAAGTGAAATAAAGTTAAGATTTGTTGGCAGTATTTGGTGTTTGGCACTGAAGTAGAGTACAGCTTCTCAGAACTGATGGTTTTATGGTCTCAAACAGTTCAGTTCACTGGGATGCAATTTGGCTGGTTCAACAGAACTTGGCTCAGGAGTTTACTGTGTTACATCATGTTTGTACCCAGTTCTTGCTTTTTGGCATTTAGCTGTAGTTTCTGCCCTCTATCCGGTAAAGGATGAGAGGAAATTGTGAAGATTTAAGTGGTAATGAATCAGCATCACTGTCTGAAAGCTTGGAAGTTGCTGACCACTGCCTCAAACAGCATAGTCTCTGCAAGAGGGTGACTGGTTGATAGATACCTCCACATTTAGGCAGAAGACCAGACTCAGGTTCTCATTTGTCTTGTGTGTTTGACTGGAGTTGACCAACTCACTGCTGAGGAAGAGATGTGACGCAAGAGCTTTTGGACCTCTGCAGTTTCTGATTTGTCTGATTATGAGTCTGAATACTTCATCCTAATTCTGACGTAGGTTTTGTTGCAATAATCTGTGAGTGAGTGTAACGTCACTCCATCTAGCTGTTCTTACCGTCAGATGAAAGAATTAGAATGAATTGGCTTGGCTTAGACCTCTTTGGACTTGATTTATGCAGAAAACACAGCCAAAATTGATTGAGTACGACAGTGGTAATCTCTTCTTCTGATGTTAGAAGCAAATCTGAATCTCACAATTATCTTTTAATTCATATCAATGAAAAATGGGGGAATCCACTGATTTCTTAAACTAAGATGCTGTATGTCTTTGACTCATCTAATGTTCAAGCTTAAAAACAGGAGACTGTGCTTAGCATCTCTAAGTCAACCACACCACAGTCACTCTGAGAAAGGACAGTCTTATAGTTCAGTCACAAAAGTTTTATGAAGAATCAAACTTTCCTGCCAAAATGTTTTGCCTAGTGCTTGCTTTAATTCCCAATGGAGTAAAACAAGGTGTTCCTATTTGCTAATATTTGGATCTGACTTACAGTGAATCATAGTACTTCAAGTACTGCAGCACAGGCTTTTTTTTTTTTTTTTTTTTTTTTCCGATTTTTTTGTAGCTTCCTGTCCCTTTGTAATGCGGACACAGTTTGCCTGAGTTCGTCTCAGATACACATGTCCTCTGCCAGTACTCCACATCTCCAGCATTTGGATGAGGTGCTATTGCTACCTTCCTGTTAGACCACATCCTAATGTGGTTTTTCCAGTAAGAAGAAGAGAGTTGTGGAGAGCAGAATAGTTATGGTTTCTCCTATGGTAAGTCAGAACTGAAAAGTAAAATGTCATCCATGGGCTTGAGTGAACAAATAGCAGCTCATTCTTCAGGATCCTTCCCTACAAATGCAACGGGAGAGCTGTCATTAGTGTAGCCCTGACTAGTGCCCATCTGAAATGTGATCGTATACCATATTATTCTTTCGAGATCCACTCCAAGGAAATGAAAAACCCTCTATTTTTCCAGTTTAGGGAATTTGCCAGTAGATGGTGCTAGCAATTGCTCCATTCACAATGGCAGCATATGGCACTGACATCTGAAAAAAAGCGATGTTTTATGACAGCAGCAAGAATTACTTCTCTTTGTGAATCTATATTCTGTCAAAGAGTTTATGTTTGGCCTTGCTGAAGTGCTGTCATTTTCATTTAAGCTAAAGGTCCTCTGCAGCAGTCAGCTCCACAAAGGGTCTCACCTCGTCAACAGCAATTTCGTACAAGTGTGAGATTAGCAGAGAAGCTGCTGAAACAAAAGATACTTGTTAAATACAGCGAGGGTCAACTACAGGAAGGTGATGCTCGATGCTTCAAAAACAAGGCCTCAAGGTGCACAGAATAGGTGCAAACTCTTATTAAGAGTGACTGCAGTCCATGCTAACTCGTATGCTTTGCAAACTGGAGGTTTAGCAGTGGTGCTCCACAGCTCCCGCACTGGACTTGAACAGGAGTGGAGCACAGCTGAGGGAGATGAGTTTAAATCAAAGTTATGTGGCAGGAGTCTGCTGATCATCAAGCTTCATATTAATAGATGGTACCTTTGCAAATCTGGGAGGTGAGTTAGGAAGCCTAAAAGTCTCCCATAAGTCAGTAAACTCAAAACTGGCTGAGACAGACCTTTCTGTGATGTACTAGGAAAGTACTCAGCCAGATCCTGTTACATTCTCCTCAATTTTGAAGTCTTAAACAGAGGAAATGAAGCCCACAGCCATACTTTCACCAAAAAGCATGGAACCATATTACTTTGCTTATTGTTGGTGTACATGGAACAAGCTGGTTTGATGTACTGCCTGGAGGACACCAGATTGGAAAAAAAAAAAAAAAAAAAAAAGTTAATGGTGTTTTACTGGTGGAATTTCACGACAGAGTTGAGACCTAGGTGGGAAGCAAGTTTTCTTAGACCTCAGTTTAAGCTTCCTGTTCTTCCTGTAAGACAGCCAGAGTTGTCTTTTCCAACTAATCAGAAAATTTTCAAAAACTGCCTCATGAAAACCTGAAAATGCAGTATCTCCCGTTAGCTGGCTTGGTTTTTCAGACAGCATAGCATTCATCATTTCTCTGTTGTTCCTGGGATCGCTAGTTGCTCAACACTAAATCAAGTTTCTTATTTAAGTTTCTGAAGGTTAGGGTCCTAGTTTAAGACACGCTGCTTTGAAGATTGCGGCCAGCAGCTGTACAGACTTCAAGAAAAAGTTACCCTGATGAAGCAGGTCTCCTCCTGAGTTTTAACCCTGAGAAGTTTTTAATTTCTTTTGTCCCTCCCAGGGAAGGAATTCTCTAAAGATACAAAGAACTTTAAAGTTGTCAGATCAGATGCATGAAATGTATAATTAATGACATAGAACAAAGAGAGAAATCCTACCCTGAAAATCCTGTATATATATATATTTTTATATATACTCCTGCTTTCACCCTTCCAATTTCTGTAGAACTGTGTAATGCTGTTTAGATGAAATCAGTTACTTCAGGGTAAGAAAACAGTGCCAGTGTTTCAGTTTTCATCTGCACTGAAACATTTCTAAACCTGAGAAGAATCACTGGCTTGTGGCTTTCCTTTGGCCTCAATGTCACCTCTCCAGTTTTCAAAAAAATACTTGCTTGCCACGTGTTGAGCTGATGGTCGCTTTGACGAACTGTATCACAAAGGTCACTTTATCTTGCATTCCCAAATCGCACTGTGATTAAGGCAAAGCAAAAGTGAGGGGCTCCTATCTATGGCACATCTGACAGGTACGATGCAGACATTATGTTTTCTTGAAGAATTGCTGAGAAAGCAGATGATGGTTCTGGGGCCTACATGAAAGCCATAACATGAGCTTGTCTTAACTCCTTTCATCTTTAATTAGCAAGTATTCATGTTAAGATGCAGGATGTAGAGTTTGCATAGTTGTTAATTATATGAATTTAGATTTTTTTTTAAATCAAACCATAGTTGTTTTAGAAATCCTTGTTTGCCAAGTTACTTTGGAAGGCAAAGTGGGGCTTTTTGATTCTTTTGGAGGTCTTGAAAAAGATCCCATTTAAGGGACAGCCTGCATATAATCACATCTGGTAATTATGGGTGCAGGTACTACTGGATCTTTATTCTTCTTTGGCTTCTTGCTTTTATAAGCAAATTTAAATAAAATATGGTAAAGGAGAAATAATTTACACACAGAAAAATATCACAAAGAAACTTGAAATATAATAGCCATCAGAAATAATCACCTTAAAACTACCATTCTGGGAGTCAAGATACCATACTCCGTAAGGGGAATCTTAAAGTTGAAATGCTCGCAATCTGCTGAGTAGTTACATTTATACAACCCCAATGTGCCTTGCAGACAGCCTAAGTGTTAAGGTTAAGGCCCAATAAATCATAGAATCACACACAATCCATGGGGCAAAAAATCCAGTAGAAAGTATTTAATGTGGTTTTAATAATTATTCTGAGGTTTTAATAATTCTTCTTTGGGCCTGTACAGAATCACAGATCGGTTGAAGTCGGAAGGGACTTCTGGAGGTTATCTTCTCCAGTCCTCTGCTCAAATGGCCACTCCAGATGGCTTTGGAGTATCTTCAAGGATGGAGACTCCACGATGGTTATACTGCGGTGAAACTTTACGAACCAGGTATCAATCACATACAGAAGAAGTACTACCTTTTCCTGACATGGCAGCTGCTGAGAGGTCTAGTTAGTAGGGTGCAAGGGCATGGCCTGACCACAGCTCCCTAGACAGCTGTGTCTTTGGGTATTCAGCTTCTGTTTGAAATTAGTTTTCAAATGCATCAGATGGTAATTGTTTAGAGGAATAACATAAAGAAATCATAAGGATGCTTTTGATCTCCTTCAGGCAACAGAATGATTTGGCATTCATCTCTGAGGGAAAATTGGAAAGTTTAAAAACTTAATTTTCAAGTGAATAGTTTGCATTTTTCTTTTGGCATGGAAACTATGATACGCACTAAATGTATGTCAAATGAAGTGTTCTGCATGTCTGAATATTATTGCTCATGTCAGAAAAGAGGACTCCTTTTCAGAGAAGGACTCCAGGGAGTGAGTTGTCATTGGAAAATTCTCTGTATTTCAGTGGAATTGGGTATGACATGGAAAACCAAAGATGACTGAGGCAATGCTGCGGTAGGGGATTAAGTGTCTGTCGTGATGGCCCTCTGGCCCATAGGACACACAAACTTGGGAGAAGAACCACCATCCATTCTGTGAAGTGTGACTAATAAAACTTGCCGACCTTGGGAATGATCAGGAGTGGTTTACACAGAGATACAGTTGGCATTGCTTCCTTCTTCACAGGGCCTAACTGCAGGGAAGAAGCTGACTTATGGTTAGGTAAAAGTAGAAAACTTGTTAGAGAGTGTTTGATGTTTTTAGTATTTGCTAAATGTGTTGTTTAGTGTTTCTGTTGGGTAGCAGATGTACAACGGAGAACACATGAGCCAAAGGGAATGCTTTCTGATGCTTGATGCAGGGAGAACAAGTCTATTCTACTCTAAAAGTCTCAGTTCATGCAATGTCCTTTTGAAATCCGAGCAGGTTTCACTAACCTGCTGTGTTTAATCTCAATATGTACTCTGTCATTAAAGAGCTGATTTGTTCTTTCATCTGTATTGAAAATTACAGTGTTCTCATGGAAACTGCCATCGCCTCTGGAGAAGACTACAGCAAGTCTTCTAAACCTTTCTAAGTGGACATTAATGACTTTATATGTCTTTAATGTAAAATAAATAGCGAAAAGCCACAGTTCAGCACAGGAAATGAACTGAAGCTCACAGTGATTTAGTTTCCAAAAGTTTGCTCATGGAATTTAACTTTGTTATGGTGTCTATTTTAGAAGTTAATTTTTGAGAGAGAAATATAGAACACAGACTAATAGCTATTTTGGTCAGGAATGCTTGAAAAAAAGCCATCTGCTTTCATAGACACATGAGGAGCGGCTGAGGTCCCTGGGTTTGCTCAGCCCCAAGCAGAGCAGGCTGAGGGGAGGCCTCATGGCGGCCTGCAGCTCCCTCACGAGGGGAGCGGAGGGGCAGGCGCTGAGCTCTGCTCTCTGGGGACAGCGACAGGACCCGAGGGGACGGCATGGAGCTGGGACAGGGCAGGGTCAGGCTGGGGGTTAGGGACAGGTTCTGCAACCAGAGGGTGCTCGGGCCCTGAGCAAGCTCCTCAGGGCCTTTGGTCATGGCCTGGTGCCTGCCAGCATTCAAGAAGCCTTTGGGCAATGCTCTCAGACACAAGGTCTGATTTTTGGGTGGTCCTGTGCAGACCCAGGACTTGGACCCGATGATCCTCGTGGGTCCCTTCCAGCTTGAGGGTTCTGTGAGCCTGTGATTCACAGACTTTCATTAGAGATGGTAAACAGAGAGACTGGATTTGTGTGCCTGAGATGACATGTTCTACCTGTATTTTCTGAGGCAAAGTGGCAATACAGTTTTCCTTCTGGCAGAATTTGTATTATTAATTTATGGAAACTTCAGGCAGAGAGGAATCCAGAATAGTGTTTTTAAATGCTTATAATCCAGGCATCTAAAAATAAAATGTTACAGTTCTTTCTATAGCCTGTTGTCTCGTGACTTCTTTTTAGTTCTTTCTTGAGTGAGCTTCTTTCTTTTTCTGTTTGGTAAGGCTACTACAGTATAACCCCATATGTATAAAAATAGAAAAACAAAGTTTAGAAACATCTGCTTAGATTTATTTTTTTTAATTATTTTTTATTTAATTAACAACTAAATGCTTTTCTGGTTGTGGGGAATGTAGCAACTTGAATTGGCTTCATTTATTCTCTTAAAATTGAAAAATTTAAAGACTTGAATTTCATCACTATCTTCATCCTCAGACCATTTTGAGATGATGCAGTTTCAACTTGTATAGTGTCTCATAATATTTTACATGTTTTTAATATGAGGTTCCAGTTTATTAACTGTGCAGTGCCACAGTATGCTATTAGGCAGCCAGGTTATAAGGACAGAACTCAGCACACATTTCAATTTCCTTACCCTTACAAATAGGACTTCAGGTACCACGGAGATGGTGTCCTCCTCATTCTTTCAGACTCTAAGTCTTCATCTTTATTCCAGACACCGCTAGAGTAGATGAGCAAAGTTATGGTAAAGTCTTTTTATAAGGGGCTTATCTTCCCTCCTTTATGTCTGCGGTTTGTATCATCCATCAATTTGTGGTCATAAGGTTGAAAACAACATTTTTCCACTGAAACAAAATAAAATTCTTGACTTGATTCAGAGCAGGGCTCCAGGGTACCTCTTTGGGTTATAAGTTATAGGCATCCCCTGCCCAGCAGGACTTTCTTTTGCCTTTTCTACATTTCCAGAGAGGTGCAATGTAGCAAAGAGGTGTTCAAAATGAGGGTTTGGGGGCTTTGCCACCTCGGGTGACACCGGGCCACCTGGGGTCATAACCAGCAAGAGCAGCAACTGGTTCACTCGCATGGCAGCAGAGCCCAGTGAGCACCTGCTCTGCTTGCTCTGGTGAATGCATTTAAATATGGATTAGTTAATTGGTTACAACACATGAGGTTCTGAGGTGTTCCTCCTAGTTCCTTCATCTTCCTTGTCCCAGAATGTCTTTTAGGTGGGACACCTGGGGACTGAATCAAATAGTTTCATGTTTTCTTGCAGAAGAAGAGACTAAAGATCTATAGTCAGCTATGAAATGATGAACGAGGTGGCAGTGGTCCCTCCTCCTGCTATTTGGTGAAATCTAATCTTGCATTTCAATCTTCGATGCAGTCTGTTTTGTTCCAGATCAAATGAAACATTTTGTGTGGAAATGACCTTTTTGTTTAAGCAAGGAAAACGGAACAAATGTATTTGTTTCAGATTGAACTGATTTAATTTTTGGTTCAGTTTTTGATCTAACATCATGGTACTGAGGACAAAATATTAAGCAGTGAAGTAAAGAAGGATACACTGGAGTTACAGCTCATAGCTGAGAAACCTCAGTTGGTCTGAAATACTACCACAACAAATGAAGTGTTAGTGTCTGGAAACCTTTCTAGTCACTTTCTGAGCCATTAATTTGGCGTGCTGTGGAGATCACATATGAGTTTCCGAATTTGTGAGGTTCTGACTTGGTTCCTTGTCCCATATTTTCTGGTGCATAATGAAATTAGAGATCTAACAAGAAAGCATGAGAATGAATTTTTGAGTATTGGAAAATACAGCCCCAGTAGCTAGCCCTTTGGGAACTATTTCTTTATGTATAGCTAAGGTCTGCCTCCTGCATGTGTTATCTGATGATTGCCTGTGTGGAAAATACATAATTTTATATGTAATGAAGCAGTGTACCATTTGTACAAGCAGACATGCTGGAAATTAAACCATGAATGAGGGTATTTCAATCCACTATTCTCAATGCTGTTCTGGGAACGTATGGTTTCCTAAATCACAGCTGGACATCTCTGATAGGTACATCTTTAGGTGTTTTGTACAGAAGAACTTAGTTGGTGGTGCAAAATAACCAGAATGTATCATGACAAATGTAGCTTCATTTATTTTTTTTTTTTTAATGCAAATAATGTTGCATTATTTTTAATTTATTTTCAGTTTTTAGTATCAATAATAATGAAGAAAATGCTTTTTCTTTAATGCACTTTTTTTTTTTTTTAGCTTCCTCCTTCAGACAAACTGCCAAGCCAGCATCATGGCACCATCCTTTCTTGTGAGCACACTAGTTAGCTGCGTACAATACCTTCAGCAGGTTTGGGAAGACGGGAAGTAAATGATATGGTTGCCTGCAGAAGTATTTATTTATTTTTTCTCAGACTGAATATGGGGTTGCTTTTTTTTTTGGTTGTTTTGTTTTTTTCATTTAGGACAAGTGAGTTTCAAAAAATGTTTTATTTCTATTCTTTTGCCCAGTATTGATTGAAAAAAGAAAGCCTTTTGGTACAATAAATATAAATGGCTGAAATAAAAGGTATCCCAATATGCTGCCAAATAACTAAAATGCATTATCAAGTGATGCACATTGAGAAGTTTTTTTTTGTTTTGTTTTGTTTTTTTTTTTAATCTCCCTTTCTCCCTTGCATACCTCATCACAACTAACTACTTCTGAAGTATGCCAGATTGATAGCCCTGGAGACAAAATGTAACGCTGCAAGGGCCAGAACAGTGTTAGGTACCTGCCTTTTAGGATGCTTCAGCTAGAAGAGGAGTGATCACTTTGGAAGTATGTCATCTCACATCATTAATTCTACCTACTCGGTCCTTTCTGAGTTGTCCAACAAAGACACCTTTGTATCAGTTACTACATCTGCTACCACCAAAGAAGCTTTTGTAATGTGAATATACTTTTACTTACAACTGAGTGGAGAGAAGCTCATTTTTTTCTAAATTTAATTTCTATTCCTGCTTTTATTTTTCCATTTTAACATACATTTAGAACATGATAATTCCAAAAATACTCCTTGCTTGTATATGGCTCTTTGTAGCTCAGAACAACACCACAGGACATCAGAGGGACAAAATGAAATACAGATAGATGTGGTATTTCTGTATCCTGCCCGTATATAATGAAAAGGTCCCTACTGATGAAGAGTATTTAATCATACTTTATATTTGAGTGTGTCCATATACATATGATCTCTTTTTTCCCAATTAGATGGAAAATAGGACTATTCATATAGTAAACCTCTTTTTTTTTTTTTTTTACATGGAGAACTGCAGATAGGATAATCTGGGTTTAGTTTATATTCTGTAACACTGAAAGCTCTGTAAATTCCATTGTTTTTCCTGGGAATGCACAGCTGCACTTGAAGTTACTACTAATGAAGCAGTATGTTAGGATACAGAAATCCTTACAAATATTTAATCTCTTCTGGTAAACGGACTGTGACTGTGATTCCTGGAGCTGTTCCTACACACTCCTGTGTGTTCAGCCCTCTCCTAAGGTCCGAAGTGCCCCTTTCCTGGCTAAATGATTTTTCCTGCAGTATCCCTGGCAGACCTTTTTTGACATTCCACATATACAGACCACCAAATTAATTGTAGAAACAATTTGCTGGAATCTTCCAATCATCCTTCTTTTCACTTTGTTTTGCTTCCATTGAAGGTCTCTCTCCTACCAGATAGAGCTTTGCTAGGCAACAAAAAGTATGCTTTTTCAACAGGTGTATAATGAGAGTTCTGAAGTGTGGTACTGATTTTTAGAAATGACAGTTGTCCTTAATTCCAGCTGTGGTCTGTGGGTGCCACAGAAAACCAGACCTGTGTGAGCTCAGAAGAGAAAGCAAAATGCTGGCTGTTCCTACACTGAGGAATTCAATATTTCTTGAGCATTGACATGGATTTGATGATTCAGGTCAATGCAGCATTTCCTACTATCTTTTTTACTTAAAAACTTTTTTTTTTTTTTTTTTTTTCTTGAGAAATAACTGTCTTTGTTCTAGTCATGTGTTTGTACAGACATCACTGCTGCACTGGACCTGATATGAAATTGTTCATAGTTCAGTGAGAAGCCATTTAAAAATCAGTCCTGGCTCCACAGATGCTATAAACATCCATTTTGATCGGTTAGAAAACATGGTTGCTTTTAGTAAAAGTACAATCTGGGATGATTTTGTTTTGATTGTTCAACACTGCTGATGTTGAAAATAGGTATGTCAGCATTCGAAAGATGGTCCTGAGGCACTCAGATTTTTTAATAGCAAGCAAAATTTTCATTAACAGGCAATTTTAAAAAGCAATAACATTCATTTTTTGGACTATTAAGCATATAGAGTGTTTATATTTCCAGCAAAGAATGAACTAATGGAAAATAAAATTCTGTCATGCACTAGTGCCACAGCATTGCAACATAATGTATGTGAGGCTGATTACAATTCAGCCTTTCAACAGGATTATACATGATCAAAGCTTCTGGAGTGAGAACTATGTAACTTAAATGATCGAAAACAGTTTTAATGTTTAACTTAGTCTTCTCTCTCCTTTCAAATCAAAGCTCATTTCTCGTTAATGCCTTAAACTAAAAAAAAAAACAGCTGTCGATCTATATACCTTCCTAATTACAGGCAGACATGTTCAGTGTCATCTCCATTAGATATACAGCCTACGCAGGTGCACG
The DNA here is from genome assembly GCF_963932015.1 of Anas acuta. Taxonomy (NCBI): domain Eukaryota; kingdom Metazoa; phylum Chordata; class Aves; order Anseriformes; family Anatidae; genus Anas; species Anas acuta. The sequence continues at coordinate 33,375,921 of NC_088984.1, forward strand.
TTACTGATAAGATTAACTATATTTGCCTAAAACGATCTGCCATTTTTGCTAAGTAACAGATCAGTGCCAGTTCACGCAAAGGCAAAATGCAGTCCTTCAAAGTCTGCTTCCATGCTGGTGTGAGAGAACTTCCCAGACCTCTTCAGGAGGCTGCACCTCCACTGAGAAGTACGGCCCAACTCTTCTGCAGTGCCATGACTTTCCGTGCTCACCTGCGACTTCTCTGAGAGTGATAATTCACTTTGGAAGGCCTGGTACGTGGAGTGGTTATCCATCACGATCAGCACATCTCAAACTGTCAGATACGCTTCCTGGGGGACTCTGTCAGATGTTAACTTAATGATTTTAAGTCACTAAAGTTTCTTCTGAATTTTTATGGACATTGGCACAATGCCAATGTCAAGAAAAATTCTGTAGTTTTGACAGAAGTAGTAATGAGAGCTAACACCAAACCTCTTATTAAACCAACTGTTAATCAGTTCCCAAAAAAGACTCATGAAATCAAAAGAAGTCTTCTGGTTTTGATACAGAACTCATGAAGACCTAATCTCATTCTCTTTATTTTCCTACAAGCTGGTATCTACATCAAGTAACTTTCTGAAGGGCCTGGTACCTGATGCTGTTTGATGCTTGGAACAAACCCAGGGCTGCTTCACAAGGACCAGAACAGGTTCTCTTCCATGACTACTTTCACAATCACATTGATACATTTTCTTAGCAAATTAAACCTTTGTTTTAATTGCTGCTGCTATTTTAACTCCCACTAAAGCCCACAAGGCAGAATTCTCAGTTCATCTCTGCAATCCCTGTCTATTAGTTAATTATCCCAGACCCAGATTTGTAGAGCTTCTTTCAGTCTTTACAGGTGCACTGCTAAGCTGTCTCAGTGTATGACTCTGTCCCTCAGTATCAGAATATTCAGAATATGTGGCCTAGGAAGGACACAGAATCAAATGGCAGAGGAAATCTGCTTGCAAGTGTATTTAACAGACAAATCAAATAAAGGAACGATGTATGTAAGTACTTTTCTTGAACAGACAACGCTTGTCAGGAAAATTTCAAAAGCAAAATAAAAGGAAACGTTTGAACACAAAAAAATAATGTCCCCTTTTCTCCCCTTTCCTCCTCTTTTCCCCTCCAATTTCATCCACCATTCTGATGGAGGAAAATCCAAAGTATTTTGGCCATAATATATTGGGTTAATTGGGTTGCCTGCTCTTCTAGAAATATATACTTTTTTAATGAAAAAAAATATTTTTCTCATATTTGATGGTTGCACTGAATTCTTCCAAAAAAGAAATTTATGGTACACATGGTTACCCGAAAGTAAGGAAAATGAACTATTTTGTTTTAGGACTGTTATCAAATGTCTTATCTATATCATCATCAGAGTGTTTTATCTTTTTACTAACACAAAATTATGCTTATATTAGAGAGTGAAGAGACAAGTTCTGTAAATTAGCACTTCAGAGGATTGGCTGATGTCAAAAGAGATGCAATTTGCACAACACTTTTTACATCTGTTTTCCTTGCTTCCAGATCTCTTCGGAAATCATTATGGAAAGTGTTGAACTGGCAACTTCTGACATTGATATGTTGCACTACGTCTCTGCAGCATATTAAAACTCTCTGTAAGCTTCTAGCGTACTGATATGCATCAGCCAGAAACAGTAGATTTTGTCGTATTCTCATGTTTTTCTAGTGAGACTGCCCTCGAGGCAATTTACAACACTGCTGTGAACATATGAAATCCTTCCACTGAGAAGTCAGCTTGCCACTGGACTTAACGGAGCCAAGACATCATTTTCATTCACTGGAGTGAGGCACGGCTTGGACAAAACAACGGTGTGAAAATGAGTGAGTCAGCAAGCTTTTGGTATGTTTGCAAATGAGAATCAGACACAGAAGTTCATGCCCCAAATTTAAAAAGCACATAAGGAAAAGATTGGCCCTCACAGTTGTAGCAGCAACACAACACATATAACCAAGTCCTGAAATCCAAAGCAACATTTATCAGCCCGTCAGCCCTTGCAACAGCATACGTCTACTTTTATTTCTGCACTTAAAATTGTCCTTGCTTCTTTTTCTGAAGGCCCCCAAGATCCTGATTATGCCTGTCAGTGAATGTCTATATAAAATAAACAACACTTGTAGACAAAGACAGGCAACAGCACTGAGCAACCTTTTTTTTTTTTTTTTTTTTTTTTTTTTTTTTCAGTTTCTTGTACAGTAACAATTAATCTTTAGGTAAGAATTTGCGTATAAATTAAATTCACTTCTTTTTTACTTTCCTTAAACAATTTATTCTGCTAGTGAGCTGATAAAACTTTTGTTTGGTTCTTTCCTATTTAAAATTAATAACAGTTTTAGGTTACTGATTGTTTAGAAATTGTCAATGTGGAAGAAGAATGCAATTCCCTGTGCTTTTATCTATCAGTTGTGTGGTGGGTGTTTAATTTTTTTTTTTTTTTTTTAAGTCCACAGATCTGCCTGGAAAGTGCAGTAAGACGAGGGAGCTTATGTTGTACTAATGACAGGTAAATCCATTTCAGGAAAGGCTTGCGATTGAACTACTAGGGAAATTTGCTCCTACCACTGTTAATAGCAAATCACAGTCTGGAACCAGTCAATGACCTTAACTGCATTAGAAGCTATTTCTCTTTTTATGCAAATTTGAAAGACAAAAAAAACAGTGACTTAGGATTCATAACCTAATTCTCTCTCCCCCCTCCCGATTTCTATTAGTTACTGTATGAACAGGATGGAAAGAAACTGAACTTAGGAGTTTTTAAGAGTTTCTAAAAGTGTTAAAAGTTTTTAACGATCAGCTCCTAGCAACTCTGTCATGAATGCAGAATGCCCATGAACTCAAGAAACAACTCCATTTTAATGATGTCCATTTTCTTACCCAAACTGAAATAAAACATTGCCTCCCTATCATGTAATAGGTTTCTCATTTTGATTACTTGTTCAGATGCCCTTGTGCTACAGCATGAAGGCATCTGAACATTTACCTTTCCCTCTGCTCATACTGGTCACCAGTATTCTTCGCCAAAAAAGCCAGGAGAGAGAACGTCATTAGGTACTTTAACAGGCACCAGACATTTGCTAGCAAGGAAATCTGAGGAGGACCAAGTAATGTTATCAAAGGCAGAAAAAATAATTTCTCTACAACATTTTTTGTGTCTTCCCGAGCTGCTCTTCACTCTTCAGCACACCGTAATTTTTACATGGCTTTGTGTTTCCCACAGTTTACCAGAAAGTCGACAGATTGAATGGTTATAGGTTTTCATGGCAAGAAAGAGTATTACAAAAGTCATAAGCGAAAAAAGCAGCACTGGAAACCTGTTTCCTTATGGATGCTCCAGTCGAGCTGTTACAATTTCCAACACAGTCATAATTATTTGAGCAGGGAAAACATCACACACTAAATGCGTATAATTATTTGGATAATTTTCTACTTTGGACAGATTGCGACAATCTTACATAAACACTGGCACAAAGCATTAGGGCTGTCTGATTTTTGACCCAGATCTGATTATTTTGCAGTACACACAACCGTGCTTCCAGTGGTAGATTCCCCCATGTAAAGTTCCTAAATGCAGTAAATAAAGCCATCTGCTGTGGAAGCTGGGTTTTTAAATTATATGCCCTGTTAACCACTGGTCTGCATATGGAGCTATTCATGTCTTAAAACACAACTGTGTGCCTTTCTAAAAGGAGTTTTGTTCTCCCCATTTTACATATTTCTGGGCCAGTCATCAGATATCTTTATTCTTACATTTACTTGTGTCAGACTGACTTCAGTCTTTTCCCTTTTTATTGATCTTTCTTCTTCCCTTCTACTTCATACATTCTCTTCATCTCTATCATAAATACAAATTCAATTAAAAAAAATTAATGAAATTGGCTATTTATTTAAAAATATGAATGTAGCATACATAAATAGTAATCAAATAAAGTATCTTGTATGGAAGGGATCTCAGCAGCCTCTAGTCCAACTTAAACATCCTCCTCTCTGTTGAAGTGAGTGAAAAGCACTCTTAAGTAAGGGGAATTTCTATGGTAGTCATGATTTTTCCGAACCTGCCAAACAGCTGTTTAATAAAAATAAAATTCTTTGTTTTCCTCTTTGATAATTTGTTTAGCTAAATTGTTGTTGGGTGAGCAAGTGGTTAAATTGCTATTTCCAGTACTGCTCTTTTGCTCCAGTCATTCTCTTTAGTCACTAAGAGTGCTAGTTCTGGTTAGAAGAGGGGAATGAATATAAGTTCGTGCTGCAAATTTCCATATGGAAGGAGCATTGTTTGCTGTTCCATCAACCATTCTGTCACCTATGCAGTCTGTATGGGTTATTTCAATAGGGATAGTTCAGTATTTGTCCTGTTTTTTATTCTTATGAGAGTAGATATAATACATCAGATACTGATCTCTCCTTAAGGAAACTGGGACAACATCTGGATTGATACCAGCTAAGATTCTGCTCAGCTGGATTTATTTTTATCTAAGTCCTAGAGACTTCTTATTTTATTTTATGTTATGTTATGTTGTGTTATTTTTTTAAGAGGTACTTTTATTTCCTACACCAGAGTCTTGCCCTGTTAGTCTATGCCAAGGCTTCATGGCTCTTGGTGATTCTGGCATTACAAATGTTCCACCAGTCACACAATTTGCAAAAAGGAAGTTAAAACTAAGGAACAGTACTGTGGGTAACAATAAAATGTAAACATACACCCCAATAGTATATGATTTTTTGCAAATTTTTAGATCTCTGGTCTACCTTTCAGCAAAGCTCATGCTTCTGTTTGCCCTGATACCTGTGTTTGAAGTATCAAATACCCTAGATGAGGCTGGAAAGACTAAGTGACATTTTTTTAAAAGTTACTATTCTCATAAGGCAAAACTTCCAGCATCACTCTGAAGATAAGGATTTGAGTTTTTATCAATCAATCCACAGCTTATTGGGGCTTGTTTCAGTGGTCAATTACCCTTGTTGTTAAAAATCTGTGCTCAATGTCTACGCTTACTTTAAACCTTCATTTTCTGTCATATCTATTAATGAAAATACAATTTTATGAAGAAAATACGGAACAGGAATAGCTACAAGAAATACTGAGGAAATGAACTGGAAAAGATCTGAGGCAAGTCTTGGCTATTTCTGAATCTCAGAAGTGGCCAGAACTAAACCAGAACTTTTCACATGAACCAAGTACTGAGCAAACATTTCTAAATTATTCAATCAGTTGAATTAAAAATACAAATTAGTATCTTTAAGGTGGGATGTTTTATATAGCAGCTACCCTCACTGACTCTTAGCTTAAAGATTACTTGAGGATGAAATACATATTTTTTGTTATAGACTGAAAAACGTTTCACATTAATCATTTCAGAGAGGGCAGATAAAAAATCAACACCTTGATGGAAAATATAATGAAATATCCTGATTAGATAGATGTAACAGAGTGTTTGAAATGCAAACGTTGAAAAATGGCTAAATTATTTGACATCCATTTTTTTTTCCATGTTCTTTTTCTCTGTAATTTTGCTTTTTGCTAAAGGCTTAATCCTGCTACTTTTAAAATGGTACATTACCCACAAGATCAAATGAGATCCTGAGGGAAGTATTCAAAGAGAAGGAAAATAGGGATGTTTCTACTTCTTGCCATTTGGCAATTAACTGAAATGTCTAAATTAGAAGAATAGTTTCCCTCAGTTTACCACACGATTGATACAGAAAGGACATTCGAGCAGGCAATTCAAAGTGCTAACCTAAGTTCTTGCTATGAATGGTCTTTTGGAGGTCCTGTATATTTTCCCCTAGACTGCACGAAGAGCTTACAAAGTGTAAGATAATTACTTAAATTTAGGGGATGTTAATAGCCCTGAAAAGTGTTGGTAGACTCCTGAACAAATAAATGCCACCTGATACCAAATGGTGGGCTATTATGCCATATGGGCAGTTAATCTAGAACTGCTTAGAATTTATTGGCAAATAAACTAGTTAGAAGTGGATATAATTCAATCCAACCTTTATCTAGGAATTTAGTGCTATAAAAAAGTACACTAAAAATCTATATAGAGAACATTTTGCAATTAATTATAATTTTTTTGTTTGTTTGTTTGTTTGTTTTTTACATCATTGTGGCACCAGTTTTTATTAATGAGTAATGTACCCTGTACATTAAGATGCCTGCAGGCATCTTAAGAAAAACGTCTCATTTTCACAGAGCTGAGATGGTCTGTGTTTAGTTAGATTTTCTGCATGCTCACATCAGGAAACAATTTCCTTAGGACTGCCTTCAACTTTGTATATATTTGAAATATTTCATTTCTTTCCCTTTTTCCTTTCTTCTCATTTTTCCTTGTGACCGGCTACAGCATTCTTCTGAACTTCTTTGTCACGGTAAATATGCTGCAAGAACAGCACAGTGACACAGAAAGCAAAATGGATCCATCATTTATTCAGCTTTACAGGGACAGGCTCACAGAAATCCGGATTCACTCCCTGTTCAATCACTCTTCTCCATACTAGGAATATGGTTGTAAAGCAAAACAGACCAGCTGCAGTTTAGTAGGTCATTAACTGTTTTGAAAGCTCCATCACGTCTCTTCTTACTGCCAAGCAGTTGTATGCACTAACAGAGCACCCATATCTGCAGGGGGAGAGAACTGCATCCTCTCCTCTTACATGACATCTTCATCCTTTTCCTGCAGGACTGTGCCCATTTGGAAAGAATAACCTATCTGATATATTCTTCATCATTGAACATACTTTTTTTGCGTGTGTTTGTTTGTTTGTTTTAATTTATTTCAGACTGGTGGAACTGTGTTATTTCTGGTTTAACTGGGCTTTTCTCTTTGGTATTTCCTAACATCTTAAAAACTGCCCCGCTTCACACTTCACAACCTGTCTCAACTTGAAGGCTTCTTGTCTCTCACCCTTCAAGCAAGACCTAGTTTTGCATAATTTACACACTTTGCAATTCAGAAGCTTTTTGGATGATATCCCATAATGATGCTCAGCTCTTTTGTTTCAAAGACAGCTTGCTACTATTTGACGGAAACATCAACAGAAGCCCATAGCAATGAATGATCATCACTAAATCACGTTGGAAAGTATGTTCCACAAACACAGTCATCATTGTTAAAAAAAAAAAAAGTGTTAAGAGTAAGAATATAGACAAGGCAATGATGAATAATCAGATAAATAAAAAGTTTTTTTTTTTTTTTTTTTTTTTTTTTTATATATAAAAAAGGTAAACTATTCCTTCATATAACCATGCTCTGGATTGATTGACATGAAAGCCATAGCTCCACTGTGCCCTATAACCAGTGGTAAATATTTCGCTTTGCATTAGGAATGTTTAAAGGACTCCACGCTGAAACACACACAAAAAAATACTAAATCTAACATTAACTATGAAGTTAATATAGCAGAATGTGTAGATTTAAATAACTGTCAACGTGACTTCTGTTTTTCCTTTATCATATTTTTATGTGCGATCTACCTGATTTTAAATGTGATGCTTATTGAAAATGCAAAGTATGCCATACATAAAACATGGACACATGTCCATGTTTTGTGTGAGAAATTTAACTTTGCTTCGTGGTCACATATAGTACAGCAATATGTATACTGTCCTCCCACTAGATGGATCCGTTCTGTTCCCTCTCCCATATGTATTCGCATCTGCCATAGTAGGAGGTAACCAGTTTAGAAATGGAGAACAGATCCTTGGACCTAATTCTGATCTAATTTACATCACTTAGTAACAGCGTTAGCAGCCCTCTGTGCTGAACATCCACTTTAGTTGTGATTTCTAACCCCTTCACCCAGTAAGGATTTATTTTTGTCAGGTAATTCCCACATACATTATAATACAGTTTCTGTATGTATGGACACTGGCAGAGGCAAATCTGCTTTAGCATTATGAGATGCATGGGAAGATCTGAAATATTTTTATTTTTGAAATATTGCCTTCTGTGTCTTCTGTTGAATACAAACAAGGTTTGTAAGTTTAGGTTTTTAAGTTTCTTTCCCAAGGACAGCTTTTTCTGTCTTAATCCTTTTTGCCGCGTAACTTTTCTGATACGGATCAATATCGAGCACAGTATTACCACTGTACCTAAGAGCATTATAAATACCATCGACATTAGTCTCATTTCACATACATCTGAATATCTTGTTCAATTTTTTGGTTTCATTGAACAGAGACCTTCACTGAACTATCTCTGACAGTTTTGTCCAATTTCAGAGCTGTTACAGTGAACTGAATCCTGTTAAATCCTACAAACCCTGAAATTTGTAGAAAGTAAACAGGTTGGTCATAAGCACTAGCTTCTTTGGTCCCTTCTTGGATGTTTTTAACAGTGTTTTTTTTTTTTTTTTTTTTTTTTCTTTCCCAATTGTTCTGTATAATTGCATTTAGCTTCCCAACAATTGGTTACGGTGATGTTTGGCAACACTGACACAGAAAGCATGATGCAAGGGTAAGGCTTTTCCTTTAATTGTAACTGGAATTCTTGAAGGAAAAATAAAACAGTAAAATTGGACACTAGTAGTTATATAGAAGGACACATAAAAGCACAAACAAATAATTAAGTGTGTAGACTCCTTATTAAAAACAAGAGAAGGATGGGGTACTAGATGTCACCTTGTACAAAAACTGGATATTGACAGCAGCAGACCAGTGGAAGTCAGAAATAGGGAGCATATCAAAAAAGATTAATTCTCAGTGGAAAGGTGATTTTCTCCTAAGAAAATGCTTAATGCTTGCTGTGAAGTTAAAGAAGAGCACACAGCAGAAAATGATACCTGATAGCAACCACAACTTTGCTGCTCATAAAACTGTTAACTAAGCACACACAGTATTTGCAGCTCAGAAATGTGCAACTTTCCATAAAAATTTCCATCTGTGGGAAACTATGTGTATTGAAATTCATAGAAATGCTTGCTCACTGCAAAAATGTTCCACGTCCAAATTAGATGCCTTTCGTGAGGCAGTAAAATATTATAAATTCACTATCTTCACCTGCACACTTTCAAGGTGATTTTACACTAGACTTGTAATAGTATCAACATTGGCAGACTTCTACCACTGAAAAAGTAATTAGTATATGAATACTGAGGTCCATTTCTAACTTCACATAGACAGTCACAACTGTGCACTGAAGGACATCTTAGAGTTGATCTTTCTTCCCTCTCTGAGGCTGTGTCTTTAGGTAGATGTCAGTATCACAAATGACAGCAGGGACTTATTTTCCCAATCTTGTGTGCTTAGTTAGGGAAGATCAGTCTGCACTGGATCTTGGAGGCTCTGTACAATTTTTGTTCTCCTCAAGGGGGAACACTGCCCTATACACAGGATAAGAAAGGGGAAGGTGAGGTTTTCCTTCCTGCCACCCCCATGCTGAACAATTCTTGCTGTGCCATCCTCCTGCCTAATACCCTGTATGTCAGCACTGATTCCACAGCGAATGCCACAGGAGAGCAAGGAGGACACCACAATCCACGTCCTTCTAGCACTTTCCACAAGGCTTCACCACCACACATCCTGTATCATTTGCACCTGCACCCTTAGAGGGCCTGCAGCACCTGCTAGCAGGTCCCAATTAACCAAGTGATGGTTCAGGTGCACTCTGACATAAAAACTGGGGAGAGAGCACACTTCCCCTCCGGCAGGAACAGCCCCTGCAGCAGCTGGTGTGGAGGACACAGGACTGCATCCCCTACTCTCCTATGGAAAAAGAAGCAGCCTATCGCAGCTCAACCTGGAGAAAGGTACAACTTTTGCTATGACTACTAATGGATGATGCTCTTCAGGGTTTGTGCCGACTGGAGGTGCTCACTGAGCTGCTTTTACACAGTGGGGCTGAAGCATTTGCTGCCCTGGAGGCACAGGTGCCTGCCCTCAGGCCTGTGCTGCTTGCTGGGCGGCCTGCCACCACCTTTAAAAGCCACAGGCCTGCGGCTACTCCACCAGCACAGCCTATGCTGTGGCGGCGACCCACACATACACCGCCCTGCCCCGGCTTGGGGGATGCTTCACAAAATGGCTGCTGTCCCAGCCGTCCCCTCAGGGCTGTCCCCTCCCCTCTCCGCCCCAGGCTGGCCATTGGCTGCCGCTTAGCACTGCTGCTGCAACAAAATGGCTGACGGCCATTTGATTGTGATATAAAGATTTATTTCTGTTATAAAGGAGTTCAGGAGAACAGTTTTTCTCCAAGAATCTTTATTTCAAGATAAAGCTCTTCATGATAGTATCCACTGTATATTCCAGCTCTGGAATTCCAGTTTTATTTCTACACCAAAGACCAAACCCAGCTAGAGATAATGCTTTTGCCTGCATGAACCTTCAATAGATGTGTAAACGTGATACAAAAAGTGGTATTACTGTATATTTATATTATGCTGTGGTGAGAGATCATAAATGAGGATCTCTCTAGAGTGCTTGGAGCTGCTCAAGAGATGTTGGCCTAGACTGAGACCACAGCAGGGCTGAGGTGACGTTCCCAAGGCACAGCACCTACCAGTCTGGGTACTTTCCTTTCCTGAACCTCACGTACAGATTCAGATGTGGACCCAGCTGCTCATTGCAGGTTCAGTTGGCTTTTTAACTGCGGCACTCTCTGTTACAAGCTAGAAGCTATTTCTAAAGGGAAAGCTTACGAGAGCTTTACGTTGTACTGCAGGATAACAGGCTGAAAGATGTGTCTGGAGCTCATCAGCTCCAGGCTTGTGCTTAAAGCATGGGCCCACATCAGAGTTGGTCCATGCTGCCCAGGATGATGTTCATGTGAGTCCTGGAAGTCTTGAGATATGGAGGCTCCTCTTTAGACTGGCGATGCCACTGCTTAACCATTTCCGCCAAGAAATTCTTATTTTCTTGCGTGTCGTTGCAATTTCCTCTCTTGCAATTTGTGGTTACTCCTGTGTGTCATTTTGCTGACTCTGTCTTAGGAGGGTGTGCTTCATATCTTTTCTGTAACCTTGCCTTACGTTGCTGAACACAGCAGTAATGTTTTCCTACTACAGGATATCTCCACAGTGAACAACACCTGTTTGTTCAACCCCCGTCTATAATTATGTTATTCCAGCCTCAATGTTAGTGGCCTGTCAGAGGTCTGTGCCATTTCAGCCTCCATTCAGAGGGCCATTTTAGTGGCCCTGCACTGGGTTTGTTCCAGTTGTCAATTCCTGAGTGCAGAGGCTCAAAGCTAGACAGGGCATTCTGGCTGCCGAGGAGGGGGATGCAGACACTCGACTTCCTTTATCCTTGCTGTGCTCGCTAATCTGCACACTATCAACTCGAACTGAAATCCTTGGCCAGATGAGACCCCAGAGGTCGTTTTCCAGCCTGTACTGTTCGATGGGGTATTCTGTCCACGGAGCAGGACTCTGCATTTGCCTGCTTATTTTATCAACTTCTCTTTCTACTCCTCTAAAGCAATAACGTAGAGCAGCAGTGCAGAACGAGAGCCTGCAATCTTGATACTGGGTATTACAGCTTCCTTACTCTCTCATAGCAGATGCATCCGGAATATCTGAGTTAGCTTTAAAGTTTTGTGCCTCTTAAAAAATGAGGAAAAGATGTCCCTTTCTCAAGTGTCTTCTGGATTACTTTGCAAACTGCAATAAACTACAAAGCAAAATCTGAAATCTGGTTGTATGAGTTGAGGATAATGTGCTAGTCACTGTTATCTGCTGTAGTGAGTGGAATTGAAGGTACATCAGCCTGGCACAGATAATGATTCCTCTGTATCTCTTTTGCTGAGGTACTTGGAATATCCACCCTACCTTCAAAAGACTGTAAAATCTGACAATTTGCAGGTTTACATTCTGAATTTTTATCTTTTGGCAGGGTCTGCCAGCTATATTGAAATGATATTGTATCATGTACGGGGAAATAGAAAGCTATCATCTCAAAATAGACCATAATATTGCACCTTATTAAAAAATACAAGTGGATTTTCTGCCAGCAACCATGACTTATGATAATGACTGTTATCAATATGCAATTACTTCTGTTACCCTAGAACATATTGACATTCATTTACTTAAAGATAATGTAACACATTTGTATTCATTGAGGTAATCTATGGATATGATTAAATGTGAATGCCCATCTTATACCAAATAGTAAAATGAAAAAAAAATATATATGTAATCAGACCTTCTGCAGTGCTAAAAATAGGCTGCATTAAATTCTGGAAATTGTATTTGAGCTTATTTGAAACGGTGTCAAACAACCATAAAGAAGGAAAAGCACAACTTGGGTGATTACTAATACCTACCTCCATCTGTAGTAATGATGTAGGGGGAAAGCTGGCAATAAGGAAGATTTCCAACTGTAGTTCTCTGCTTGTGGACTGCAGAGCACACAGTGTAGGACAGAAGTCCATTTAAATGGTGAATCAGCAGTGCTGAGCGAGAGTGGTTCTCCAGTGTCAGGTTGTTACAATGATGGTAACTTTGAGGTCCACTCCAAAGCCATGAATTATCCTGAATATTTTGAGCTTAGAAGTGTTTTGGTGGTGTTTTGAGAATGAAGCTCAGCACGTTTGCTTCTCTAATTATATGGTACGAAACGTTAAATGCGTTTTTACAGCTAACTATATATGCTGTTAGCTGAGACTAGGATTTCTGGACAAAAGCCTTTGGATGGTTCCTGGTTCCTTGCTTGAAAATTACAGGTATCCCAGAGAACTGCCAGCTGCTTCAGAGCCGGATTGCTGATCCATTGTTATTTCTTTCCAAATAACGAAGCTGCATTTTGTCAAGTATCACTAAATGTGCGGATGCATTGCTCAGGATTTTTCTGAAATCCGTACAGATACAATACAGATGTATAACCTTGAACCGTATGTTGTGGAAGGGCATGCTGCCTTAGTAGGTGTTTCTAGCTTAATATGATTAAGAAGAGATAAGAAGAGACTGTCTTTACTTCCTTGGCTGTCTCTGTCAGTAACTGCAGAACAAAATAGTGATTTCGAGAGATCCATCTCCAGAATGTCATTGTCCAAAGCTGGAAAAGAGGAAGCGAGATTTCTCAGAAGTCTATTTGTTACAGACTGGGCATGATGGGCAGCAGCCAAGAACTTTCATGTGCGCAGTAGTCCCAAACCTGTGCCTACCAAACTAAGCTTTTAAGGTGAAGTTAAGCATCTGTTGCTTTGCATGGGGCCTCACTGCAGTATTACCAAAGCTGTTAACAGTTTCTCTTCCCATTTATCTGACAATTAGTTTATTTCATAATGTGGTTCAGGCTGTCACTGAGAAATCCCCCTTCACTTAGGGGGATTTTGCATCAAACCTGGAAGAAAGGTCTCCCACCTGACTTGGGGCTGACGGCTTGTTTGTCCTGTGCTGCAGGGATGTCTGTTCCTCCTATGAATAATTCCTTTTGAATGGGCAATGCTTATCTGTGCTGAGAGCTCCCGCTGGAGCTTGCAAATGCTCGTGAAGCGGTTTCATCCATCAAAGGCTTTATGTACCTCTGTGTAAGCCAGTGAGTGGGTCCTGCTCTGCGCCCTGACCCTAATCGTGGGCACACATTGATGCAGGGAATTTAATGCTCTGGGGCAGCATCCGCAGTCTGTTAATGTGGTCAGGCTCGTGGTGCCCCCCTGTAGGTCAGCCTTTCTATCCAACATCCCTGTGTGGCAAGAAACTGCTATTTCCACTGGGCAGTCACTATGAGTTAGTGAATATGACTGACTTAGTTTGCTGCTCAGACCAGCAGCAAAAACAAAACAAAACAAACAAAAAAAAAGAAAAACAAAAAAACAGACTTCTGTTTCTTATCATCTGGAGTTTTTCTGTCTGGAGCCTTTAAACCCTGTCTATTATTTCTGTGCATGGGCTATTGCTGCTAAAAGGCACGGTGTCAAGCCGATGAGCCTCTGGCATGGGGCAGCTCCAGTAGCAGGCCTTATTCCCCAGGAGGAAGCTGCGTTTCCCTGCAGGGCGTCTCCTGGCAGACAGCATTCCTTGAGGAGAAGGCTGTCCGCTCTTCAGAAGCTCTAATTGTAATGCAGCTGGGGTCGGAAGAGATGGCCTAAATTAATACCTGTCTTCTGGAACTTTTCCTTCCAGAATCCTTAGCTATATTCTTGCAGATGGCCCCAGTAATACGCCTGGAGGGAAAAATTTGACAATATTGAACTCCTCTGCAACACAGAAAATGGAGACTTTTAAAATAAACATACTAACAAAGTCTCCTGCCAGAAACTCTTAGAAAAAGCTTGAATGCTGTAATTTATTTTAAAGTGGCCAGATCTCGACATATAATTTTTCATCAATTATTGTATAAACTATTTTGGATTTTGAACAACTGTAGTAGGTTTGACAAGCACTTGACTGACATCATGTTGATTAAATATAATTTCCTCTGACAACCCCAGTGAGACCTCCTACTCAGAGTAAATGTGTGAGCTAATAGAATCATCTCGTTAAATCTGCTCTTACATTTGAGAATACCGGAGTGACACCAGGCCCCCTTCTTCTCCTGCACAGCTCAAATATAAGTCTTTCTGCTGGTTCATTTTGGTGTTGCCATTTAAGCAACATCGATGTTTGGGCAAGTGCGTCAGGATATTTATACTTTGTTCAGAGTGAGAAATTTGGAATTAGAGTTTTCTGGGGAAAGCTAGGCTGAGTTCAAGCACAGAACCATCAATTTCCAGTTCTGTGGGTGATCAAAAGCCTGCGATAGCGCAGGTCTATAAAGACAGTGTCACAAGATCGGATTGATTTAGCAGTGATCTTCTTGTCTCAGTTTTGGTGGAATAAAGTTCTCTTAGGTAATAGGGTTGCTGGGAGGAAATAAGGCTCTACATACACCTTATTGCATAGTCTCTTTAAAAGATGGATTTTTTGAGAACAAGAATAAATTTTTGATATCAGGCATGATAGGAATAACTCTTCTCATTTCATAGGAATAAATCATTAAAAAAAAATAAATCCTGGATCCTGTAGCTTTGCTTTAAAAGAAGCCAATCTGTTAATGTTTGAGCACACATCACTGGTGCAGCCCAGGTTACCTGGCAGAAGCCACCTGGTCACACCTGGATATTGATAAAAGCAGTGAGTAAGGTTGAGGGAGGCACTACTGAGTACTGGTGTTCATGTGTCTGCGTTCCGGCTGCAATTCCTAATGCTGATAGCAATAACTGAGGAACAAAGTCTGAGAAACAAAGATGTGGTTTTGCAGTGGAAAATTCCACTAACCTTGCATGTTGAAAAGTCATTGTGCAGGCGGGGAGTATGTTAAGCAGCTAAAGGGAAGGTCCCACTGTCCCAAAACAAGGAGGATAGCTATGAGGAACAGGATGAGCAGTGCAAAATCAGTGAAAACAAAAATCACAGGCCCTGTAGTCACAAAAGAAGAAGAAAAAAGAAAGGAGAAATTACTGGTTGGTCAAGTACAATTGTACGTATGTGGTATAGTAGTAAGCGTCGAGTAGTTTGTGAACCTGTAGTACTCAGTCAGTGAGGAAACAGGGGAGGCATCAAGCGTCGGGTACTAGGGAATATTAGGTTAGGGTGGGCTTCTACTGGGTACTCCTGCTTGCAGGACATCCAGCATTGCAATCGTGAATAAAATAGCTTCACAGAAGACCCTTTCAGAAAAAACGAAGAGGGAAAATAGGGCCTGTACACCTTGAGTGCAGTGTATGCCACTGCATGTCTCTTTGTACTCTGCTTTGTACAGAGCTGGGCACTCATCACCTAGATAACACAGCACACCATATTAACCAGAACATTTAATGGAGGTACATCGCACTGTTCCAGCTCTGACTATAAATTAATTTTATTCCTGTCTACAGTTACGAGTTTATTATCCAGACGTTAATGGTTATCTGGGGAATTCTTCTGCTGGCATGGGCGTGATGCTTTCAGAAGCGAGATACTTATGTTCTGATGTAAATCTGCTTTACAATAACAATTTATAATAATAAGTAATAAAACTGCTTTACAAGTGAATGGTAACTGGGAGTGTACACAGAGCTCCATTTTCCTTCCCCAGCAGGAACTGGCAAAAACTTTTCAGATGCTCAAAGAAAAATGCAAATATAACAGTGCCATTTCACTATTCACAAGGAAGTGAAGATTCACGCGTCTAAATACAGGGTTTAGAGCCTGAATGAGTAACTCACAACATCAAGTAGCTTTAAAAAGCTGAGTTACTGTCGTCCCTTTCTAGTCACAGACTGCCTGTGAGCAGGGTTCTGGTAGCTCGGGGCGATGAGCAGCCTCAGTTGGTGTTGGGAACTCGTGTGTGTGTGCTGATTGACATAACCTGAGCCTAATCCAGAGAAGTCGCTGTTTTATGGCACAGCCTGGTTCTCTCTTGGTGTGCAGCAGCAAAAACTTGCTCCACCAAGAGAAATACCTCTTGTCTCTTGCCATCAAACCTCATGTCTTTCAAGCAAGACCTTGGTAATCCTGTTCAAGGGCTCCAGCTGGCTGTTAGTGTGGCTCTACGTGCAGCTGCGGGGAAATACCTCTAACCTTGAGCTGAATGCTTCCACAAGAGCCACGTCAAAACGCTGCGCTACTTCGGGATTCTCTAATGGGGGGAGGGATGAGGGTGGGCTGGGGGTGTCTCTTCTGATGCTAATTTTAATGTCTATAAATTCAAGATACATTTTTGCCTAAATGCATTCAACTCCCATCTGAACTCACCAGTAAATGATCATATTAATCTGCTAATGTTTGGAAAACATGGTTGCTTTTCCTTAAGATATGCCTAGCTCCAATGTTGGGCAGTGCTTGGAGTGGGCTGCTTCTGTATCGCTAATTAGAGACAATGAGTGGAAACTTGTTCAAGAGATCAAATTATGTAGTTATTTTGACATGTCAAGTGTTTCCCATTTTCATCTATTCCTTTATAGCATTGGGCTGCAAAAGTTGGCTCACCTGAGCTTGTTTTGAAAATAAAATTTGGGATTAATTATTAAGTAACTTGAACAGAAAATTGTATTTTACGCCCTAGCATCAATTTGGAAATGATTTCCACCTCAACATTTACTGTAATTTTATGCGCACAGGAATAGAGGTAGTAATTGCGATGAGAGATTAATGGTCATACTTTATGATGGAAGACTCCTATGTTGCTGTGTTTCAGATAAATTATCTTTATTAAGTCCAGCTAGTTTGGTTAGCACTTGACTACAGGAAGCTATTTAATGGCTCTTGTTATAAGTTGCCTCAACTACTGGGGGCACGCAGAGTTTTGCAGTACTTTTCAGCTTTTCTGCTATCAAGTGTCTTAAAGTCTGAGTAGACTTTGAAATATCAAGCTGAATTTTATTTCAGTAACTTTGATATCGAGCTCACCTCCTGGGTTTTTTGTGCCTTTCAAGTAGCCAACACATGATCCCACTGTCTGGTCATGTTGTCACCAGCAGAGGTCATTGTCACCTTCCACCCATGGTGGCCGCGTTGCCTATTGAGGCTCTTCCACTAGGATCTCCCTTCCCTTCAGTAGGTGATGGGAATCCTGGGGGGTCCTGGGTGTAGCTGCTCAGTGTTGCAGCTTTCCTGCTACTTAGTCCCATTTCATGTATGTATGTGGTATAGTAGTAAGCATTGAGTAGTTTGTGAACCTGTAGTACTCAGTCAGTGAGGAAACAGGGGAGGCATCAAGCGTCGGGTACTAGGGAGTATAAGGTTATGCTAGACTTCTGCTGGGCACTGCTGCTTGCTGAATGCCTGCCATTGCAATCATGAATAAAATAGCTTCACAGAAGGCCCTGTCTGAGAAAATTGAGGTACTTCTCAGTGTCAGGGTGGAGTAGAAAAATGGCAGGTGTTAAGACCAGGTCTATGGACGAGCAAGGATGCTCCAAGCCAGTTGTGTCCCCTTGGGTCTTCAGGAAATAAACAGGCCCCCCAGCTCGTGTTCAGACAAAAGCAGATCAACTCTCTTTTCCTGGACCTTTCTCCAGGGAGTTGAAGCAATACCCCAGGCTGGTGTTTTCTCAGCAAACCAGAACAAAAGCTGAACTCTTCCTAAACATACACAGGGCTTTGTTTATGATGTGTGATATAACACAAATACAAGCAGGCTCTAGAAACTTCAATTCTTGAACGTACGATGTATGTGACAGATGGCAAGGCCATGGGAGCACGCTGGCTCGGGAAGGTGCTAGACATAACAGTGATGTGACCTGCTCACTGGTTTGGTGCGACATGTTGCGTAGTGCCCTGAGGAACATCATTTCTGCAATGTTACTAATGGATGTTTCCAACAGCCCACAAATTTGCAGAGGCCTTGCTAGCTCCTTTCTTCGTCAAGCAAAGAAAGGCTTGCAGTAAGAATAGCTTAAAATGATCAAACATTTGGTATGGACATTACTGAGATGTGCCAACTCAGACTTTAAATATCAAGCTATGCTTGCAGGAACTGATGTGCAGGCAGCTGCTATGGGCCCCACCTGCAGCCTCTGGGCTGTACTGCTTGACCTCGCAGAGCAAATGAGGATTAAATAAAGCTGGAAAAAAATGTACTGTACTGAACACAAACTTCTAGAAGGTTGCTGTTTCGGTATAATGTTTATGTATATCAAAATATATCTAAATAATCTACTAAAGTAAAGATGGAAGGACTGCCTGAGGCGGTTTGTACCACTCAATGAAACTTATTTAGAATTCAACTTTGATCTTCAAGGTTTCATTTCAAAGCACCCGTCCTGCTCTCCTTGCAGGCGATCTTCAGCAAACCTTCCTGACAGGGTAGCTACAGCAAGGATGGCTGTAGGTGCTCCTTTGCATTTCCGAGCATTGCACCTTTATTTGCAATGACTTTGTGAAAACTTGTCATGTTGTTTCGTATTTTAATCTCAACTCTGATAAAATTATGTGGGTGGCCTGTGCTTGGATGGAGTTCATGCCTGCAAGGACACCTGACTTGGTTCTGACAAAGTCCATGTCTGGAGCTGTTGCTGCAAACTTGTGAGTTCGGGCACAGCTTACTGCAGCAGGTGTTTAGTACCACAGGATTATATTTGCTCAGTCTGAGTTGTGAGTCAAGGCTTCCTTATCAAGTCTTGCAAAAAGTGACGTTATCTGAGTATCTTGGATGATACTGAGGTTTGGGGGTGTTTGGTAGCTTCCTTCTACCAAAGATTTTGCTCCAGTTTAGCTTCTGTTGGTTGTGCTGCCTATCCATTTCAAAATGGCTTTGTGGTCAAAGCAGATCTATACTTCAGAGTACAAATTTCTGTACTATTTCTGTATCTGAATCCTACAAATACTTTTAGGCATCAGTGTTAGCTGTACCAGTACTTCTAGGGCAACAAATAAAACGAGTTTTACGAACAAAAGTCAACTCTACAGGCTTTTCTTTTAAAAAAAAAATAATAAAATATATATATAATAATAATAATAATAATAATGTTGAACCTCATATAACTAAACCCCAAGTAACCTATTCCATATGTAAATGTGAATATATATCCATACTCTGTCAGACTAGAAGCAACTTTGAGATGATTCAGGGGTATTGGATTTCTAGCCTTTGCTGTAGACAATGTGTCATTTGGCTTGAAAGGGAGATTTCAGATCAGTTTAGCGTGCTGAAGCACCTCTGTTTCTCAAATTTCCAACTAGTTTGTTCAAAATACTGTCACATCTTCAGGTTGACATTTTTGATTGCATTAAATGAGAGCTTTCTTTAGGAGTGTTATATACCATTCTGTTCAGCATTGGCTGGAAAGTAACTTTGGATATTTTTACATTAAAAAAAATGTCCAAGTTCTAGGGGATCTTGAGCAAAGCTTGAAAACAAAAGAATACATTAACAAATTTAACTTGAAATTAGAAATTGAATTGCCTATTCACAGAATTTGTGGCTCATTTATTAAACTTTATTAAACTTTACCCTTTGAACCAGTTAGCAATTTTCTATGGATTGTCTTTAGTTTTTAAGAAGTCAGATTTCAGTTGAACCTCAGTGTATGCAAGATGAGCTTAAATTTAGTTTGGTATTCATAGGTTTTATCCTCACATTTTTTTTTTTTTGAGAAACTCGCCAAATAAGTGGGTATTAGATGGTGATAATTGGTGTGTTAGTGTAATTAAACTAAAGAAAACACTGATCATTATCAAAATTGTGAAAATTGTTGGTGTTTATAGAAGTGTTTTTAAATGTCTGAGGGAAGTAAGGCTGTGTTTCATGGGACCACAATGAGCATATTAAAATAGTATAAATGGTGTTGAGAATAAGTGGCTGTGACAATATATTGCAGGGATGTACAGGGAAGCCCTGATCTTTAAGATAACAGGAGTAATCACCAAGGTTTCAGTATGGATGGGAGGGAGAGAATTGACAATGATGTGTAAGTGATGAGCTTGGAGATAGCAGAGCATCAGCTTGCATGACTAGGAGAAGAGTTAACTTGAGTGGGAAGATCAGGATTTCCTTTTTTGTCTCATTGAGCTATAGCTGAAATGTCAACAGCCATAAGGAGATAGCAGAATAGGAAGGTGAGGGATGAGTCATTCCTTCAAATGATGGTTGTATCTGGATTTCCAGAGAAGACCAGACTGGGGCATGGTACAGAGGGAAGTAAAAGAAGAGCAGGTAGAAAGTCCTGTACCATTGCTGGAGTTCAGATTCCCCCTCTGGAGCAGAAACTGAGAAGGTTGTCTGACCTTCCTTAAGGAAGATTAAAAATCCAGAAAATTAGATTTTATTATGTGAATTCCTCTGGCTCCTTTATAGAGGTCACTTCTTCAAATTACTTCTCTTTTTCCAGTTTCTGTGAATACACTCCTCTGAGATCTTTTAACGGATCATCTTAAAGTGTGCCCTGTCACCATACATCTGTTTTACTTTTAAAGCCTTGAGACAATTTCCATTCCATATATCACCACTATCAGCAAGTCAAACTAAAGAGCTTATTGCTGTAACAATTCACGTATTTCATTCCGCTGTTGTATTTGTACGTTGGTTGTGGGGTTCTCTTTTTCATCTGAAAATGAGCAACCATGTTTGAAACACAAGTGTGTTGCCTAATGGCAACAAGTCAATTGAGCTACTTTAAAAAAAAATACATTATGATATTAGCTCTGAGCTATTTTGCATTTAGCTACCCCAGAAAGTGATAGTTTTCCCTGTGGAATGGTAGGGGAAGGTGGAAATGAGCAACTGAGAAACTTGCTTATGTAAATCAGCATCTTGTCACTGATGGAACAGCAGTGGTTCAGAGCAGTAGATGACATGCTGACTTTCTTCACTTTGTGCTGAAGTGTGCTGTTAAGCCAGAGATGAGTCTTCCTGCAATAACAGCCATAAGTTTTCTTACATTTGTTCCTTGGCAAATTGTTTGCCTTGAGATAAGTTTTCACTTATTGCTGTGTCTTAATAGTTGACCTTGATCCTTTTGAAATATTTGAAGGAGAAAACTCTTAATACAGAATAGGACTGGGAAGGTGTTTTGTGCTATGTCATTGCATGCTAGATATGTGGGTATCCTGTATATACTTTTTTCTAGCTAGCCTGTACTTTGCATCATATTTCTGCCAAGAAATGTGAATCTAATGAAGTTTTAATATTCTCAAGACCTCATGAGGTGTTGCAGCCATTCTCCATTGGCTGTCAGCTTGTTGGTCAAGCCATGGCCTAAGAGCATACTCGTCTGCATTTGGGGTCACTCCTGTATGCAGGTGGACTGATGGTTGGATCTGCCTGTGATTAAAAATGGGCTTTGCAAGCAAGGTTGAGAAATAAAAATTTGGGAGACCCAGAGATATTCCAACTGGTAAACCAATTTTACTGGTTTACCTTATTAGAATGTTTTTACTGACTCACTGAGCTGAGGATTTCTGTTCCAATTTCAGGGACAGGAGGCTTTTTTTTGAGCTTTTTCCATCTGATTCTCAATATTGGACACTGCTAGATTTAAAAAAAGGCACAGTGGTTTCCTTTATTCAGGAATGTGTGTGCCTACAGTGACCCAGAACACTTGGGCACACGATTGCTGAAGTCTATCTTTGAAAAATGGGCTCCTAATTCCACTGCTGCCTCCTGTGCTTTGGGCGCAGCGGGGGACAAAATGGCGCCCGTGCTTTCCACAGGCAACTCGGTGCTGTGCTGAGGACTGAAATCTGTTTCTGGCCTTTTCGTTGGGGTACCACAGCACTTGCTTGTAGGGTATGTGTAGTCAGTATGTTGTGTGTGACTACGTCCTGACAAGTGGAGGACTCCTCTGAGGTGAATACACGTGAAGTCCTCGTGCATTCCTTCAGGCTGCGGCCTATGCTGAGTGTTAGTGTCATGGCACGTCATCCACTGTAACCACAACGCAAGGAAATGGCCTCCGTAGGGACAGACTGCGACCGTCACCTGGAGAGATGTGCTGCAGTCAGCCCAGGCCTTGATTCCTGTTAAAAGTGAGTATAAGTTCACATGTTTAAGTGTTGTTATTTGGTATAAATAAAATTCAACATTTTTTGTTGTGCTTTCAAGGATCAAAGTGATTCCTTCTGAATTTTAAACGGATTAGCTTAGATTGTGACAAGATTTACCCAAAAGGTTTGTCCTTCTGACACACGTGAAGCTTCTCTGTAAAAATACCATTGAGTACATTGATATACTGTAAATACCTTCTGCTTTGAAGAGCAGAGTCCCCACTTAACAAATTACTGTCACTTTTGCTATCAACTATGGTGGTCTACTTAACTTTTAAAGTCATATGTTGATATTCATCAACAGCCTCTTCTATGTATAAAATATTTTCATATTGCAGAGGACTTGAGTCAGGCTTGCATATTTTCCCTCAGGAAACAATATTAAAGCAGTCTGCTAGGTGTTAAAGGATGTTTTATGGTGTCTGTTTAAAGTAGCTCAGTTGACTTGTTGCCATTAGGCAATATGTTTTAATAGCAGCTTAAAGCTATTTTGCTGTTAGCAATCCCAGAAAGTGATGATTTTCCCCTGTGGAATGGGTAGGGGAAGGTGGGAATGACCAAAATGATTACTTCTTGAACAAATAGGTATAACCTTCTGCCTTTATTTTTTTTTTCCTAAAATCATAAACCAATGACGAAACAAGTCTATGTAGTGTAACAGCTCATTACCATTAGAAAGTAAATGGGATGATTATATAAGTATTACTGATAAATGAATGTTTACCTAAGCAGCTTGGGTTCAGTAGTAGATAATGGTGGAGTAGATGCTATTGCTAACTATCACTTTCATGAAACAATAGTAAAGATGAGCAAAACTTTATTTTAGAAAAATATTGCCACACTAAGTTGGTGTGTGTGACTTGCTGTTTTGTCGAGCAGCACTGATTGATTGTAAATACTTGACTTAAGTTGATTACTGAGCAATTATATGCTCAAAATAAATTGTAACAGGGATAGCACAAGCATAGCAAGAGTCCAAGCCATCTTTAGATCCACATATGCCAAGACATCTTTGTTCCCAGAGCGTTAGATTGAAATGCAACATAGGACAGCACAGCATTGCAGCAATTTTGAGACCTCTGCTGTGTGCAACACTGATCTGTAGTAAAGATCACATTTGGAAATGCATCTGCAATCTTTGCTCCAAAAAAAAGATTTCTTTCTGGAAAAAGTTTGAAGGCATATCTCTTTGTACAGGTTCTCCTGGGTGTCAGATGCTGACTGTAACTCAGCGGGTGATACAGTGCAGATCTGTATTCCTGCAGCCAGGAGGTCCTGTCATTAAGTGCTGGATTATGTTCAGAAAGACAAATGCTGCATACAGAGCAGAACCTGTCATCCACTTGTAACATGTGGACAACCTGATTATTAGATGAACAGGTAGCTCCACAACAGTGCTTTTCTATAGCTCAGGAGAATGAGCAGCTAGTGGACAAAGCTCTTGAATTTTGTACTTTCTGATCCTGATCTAGGCTTAAGTATGTTTAACTAGAGCATCCTGAGAGGCCAGGATGCTCAACATCATGTAGGCCTAGTACTGGAGATCTGGTCAAGTCGAGATGTATTTTATAGGAAGGATAGGCTTTCGGGGTTAAATAAGTGGAAAAGACAGTGTTTGTCTCAGATAAAATGTTTATAAGTACTTCATGATGCTGTGTTGCAGTTGGGCTCATAGAATGTAAAGACGAACATAGAAGCACTGAAATAACCCTTCATCTGTAGCTCCTGGGCGTATTTTGCTGGAACCTCTGCAAATGGACGGGAGCTAATAAGTAAGTTAACTTCTTAAGGAAAGCTGTGCCTGCGTCAGTGAATAGTCTGATGAATTGGACTAACATCCATGAACTGGTCAATACACATCCCCTGCCTAGGCACAGCTGTTGTGAGACACAGGCATGCTCAATGTGTTGAGTGGTTGGTGCTAAGCACACTGCAGGTGAGTGCAGGCACAGGCAAGGGTCTTGCCCATTGCCTTGGCATTATTGCCTCGGTCCTGGGAGCCCTGCTCCTTCAGGTGCTCTTCTGCTTGTGTGTGTGGATTAAAAAAAAAAAAAAAAAAAAGGCAGCAGTGCTCCAATTCAAGCAAAAGAACGGAAAATCACTTTAAATTTCCCATAGAATTCTCAGGTTTCCCAAACAAGGCTGCATTATTTAACTGGTTTGGTGCTTTTTTGTGGAAGAGATGGAAAACCCGAAATCATTGCATAATCAAAGATGCTTTAAAAAAGCATAAATACAGCCATGAGAAATGGTAATGAGTAGCAACAGATGTTTTTCTCTTTACAGCAATTATGGGAGGGTAATTACAGATAGAAACAGAGCCTCACAGCAACAGTGAGCTTTATCAGGGAGTTCTCAAGAATGAAGCAAGAATAACTTTGAACATAAAAGAAAAGAATGAGAAGTTAATTCTTAAGTGAGAAAACTGCATGTGGAAGCATGCATGTTTTGTGTGATGGCTGGACACGCTGTCACCAGATATCCTCTGTTTGTTAGCTGCTTTTTAGTGTAGGTCAATAAGCAGGGGTGTTTAGGAGGCAATAATCACTGTAAAACTTTAATGATTTATTTTTAAAGCTTTTATGCAAAGATAAAAGTGATTCTGCTTGCTGCACTTCCAAAGATTATTGATATGTCACCTTTTTATTTTAATTATCAGTGTTTCTTCTATTTCTTCATCTGTTGGTTTTAGTGAGGTATGAAATGTTAATATAGCTTGCTAATTCTCACATATGAAATCATCTTGACACCAGATGTGGTGTCACATTATTTCTCCATATTTGTCTTTTTCCTCTAAATTGGTAAATTAATATGAATTCATATAAAAAAAAAAGGGATGCTATACATTAGTACAGACTTGTGGACTTCCCTGCTCTTGTGTCTTTGGTCAGCTAATACTCCATGCAGAGGAAAATGCAAGTTCCAGGAAAAAGAAATGTAAAACTGTAATGTAGCATAGGTGAGAAACACCTGGACCGAACTCTGAAGCACTCAGTATGAGAGCAATAGAACTTTTTTTTTTTTCCATATGCAAGTAAAGTAAGAAGTGGTTTCTGGTTAAAAGTACTCAACTTTCTCTTCCAATTCTTAGAAAATACTTATTTACCAAAACAACTTGAATAGGTAAGAATTTTTGAATAATGCTAGAACTGATGGTGGGTTTATGAGGGTTAGCAATGTTGCTTGTTGAAGAGAGCTCTTTCCCTGTAGGTAAATTTGGTGTCCAAAGTTCTTACATTGTAAGACCTGCTGCCGCTTGAGGCATGAGACACTTCATTTATAGCTAGTCCAGCTTTTTCAGAAGCACTGACTCTGGCTGTTTGAGTAAGCCAGCATTTGTAAGTGGTCTTGCATTATCTCAGCTTGCAGATCCAATGCTTGAACAAACTTGGAAAAGCTGGAAGCTGCTCCCCACAGACCATCAATTTGGAAGTTGCCGTGTGGCTGGTCATTACAACATAAGCACTGGTTTGATTTCTCTGAAATAGCTGTTCATCAGGATCCACTCTGATTGCCTGGGGGTCTGCTTTTTATATATTTTCAGTGAAAATAAGCTCATTCTTAATATCTTACAGTTTTGAACTTTGATCCAAATGAATGACAGTCATTCGAGAAGAGAGATAATTTTAAAAACAGGGTAGATATTAATGGTCAGTTATTATATGGTACTCTTTAAGTATATTGTTTTTATTGGCCTTATTCTAGGAAATATGCAGGCTTTCCTGATGTATCTGATACTGAATATTTTTTCTATCTTGTTGCTAATATTACTAGATCAGTGTATCTGTAAGAGTATATTATTATAATTTGGTCTGAGGAAGGGGATCAAGGATGTGCTAAAACTTGCTCCAGTTTTCTTGTAATTTTTATATGAGAATCTTAATTTTGTCTGCATTTGTAATCAATTTCCATGTTAAATTTTACAAGTAATAGTAGTAGAAGGCCAATAGTGAATTTGCTAGTCCCAAACAGCAACAGAATCTTGTTAATAGCTGGAAGTAGAGGTGGTGACAGTCCTACCAGCCCAGCAGTGTATCTGGCTGAATGGAGGACTCTCACCCTCTGGAAACAGACACAAGCTGCCTGATAAGCTGTTAAGAACTATGTGCAGTTCCTATATATTTCCCTATCACATTTTTGTAAGGATTTCCCTGTCATAAATAACCTGAGATGTCTGTCTCCGTGACTAGTTAAAACAGAGTTTCTACTAGCAGATGGTATTACCTGCAGGTTTTATAGGAACAATACTTTATTCTGTCTTGGCACGGAAAAGAGCTTTAGTGATGTAGGTTGTTGCAGGAAGTTCTCAGTCAAATTTCAGTGAGATGTCATTCTAAAAGTGAAGGGTTTTTGTGTTTCCACATGATTTTTTTGTTTAAATTTTCCTTAAGATGGTATGTTATGCATTTTCATCTGATATTATTGCTTTTTTACCTGTTCATCTGTGATGAAGACTGGCAGCATCTGTGATAATCAAGGATGCAGCACTCAGAAGATGCCAGCGAGCAAAAAGGGAAGAAGTTGAGCTGCTGAGCGACTAGAGGCCACAATTGCTGTGAGCTCTTAATATTAATGTTTAACAAAAGGTCAGCAAGACTTCTGCACCAGAATGTATTTTCCTGTGAGCCTTCTTACAGAAAGCTATTGAGCTATTTTTCCTCATAATTCTGATATTCAGGATTTGGATGTCTTCCCTTCAGTGAATGGCCTATTGAAGGAAATGTGATTTGAAACCCAACTTGAGTCAAACTCAAACAAGGAATAAGCTTTCTGTTTTAGAATTACAAATTACAATTACTGTGATTGACTCAAAGTCTTGAAGTGATCTTACGGTGTTTGAGTGAGCAAGAATTAGTTTCTTGCACTACCTGAAAATCCCCCTTTTTAGAACTATTTCAGACTCCATTCTGTGGGGTTTTCTGTGTCACGTTGAGTCCCGTCTATTAATTCTCATCACCTTCATGTCAGTAATTTTGCAGGAATAGAAACCTGCATGTAAGTAGTCTGCTTGCAGTGTGACTGCCCATTGTGATGAAAAAATAAAGCTTTCTGATCCTCGAAGGGCAGGCCAGTAATTGTTTGCAGGTGCTTTGTCAGCAGTGTGTATATGCACCTTGCTGTTGGATTATCGTGACCATTAGAAATACAAAGAAATTCATTTGAGCTTGTTTGTCATGGCATTTTGTTCACAAGCTTACCCTTAGCTGACTTACTGCAAAGCAAGCAGATGGCATGTATCATGTTTATCATCACCAGTTTGTGATGGGGAAGTAGTTTTTCACAGCGTGTGATTAATGACTTTGAAATTGTTTTGTGTATTGAATTCTGTATCACAGTACTTTACAAACCTGTTTTACTGCTGAATAATCTCTAAATCTCAAGGCATTAGGTGCACAGTGTTTGCTGTTCTGTCTAACTACAGCTGTGAGAGGAGAGATGATGATTTCATTTTCTTCGTGTCTTCTTGAACTGCCTAGCCCTGTTGGTCGCAGTGGATAAAGGCATGTTATCCAGGCTGGTTGATCAGGGATTGCATCTCCCCTGGATAAACTTATTTCTGACTCCATTTAGCTGCTTAGCAAATAACGGTCATTTTTATGACTTCAAAAAAAGTGAACTGTGGTATGAAAATAGCAGGAAAGCAGATGATCTAGAGACACATCCCTTTGAGTTATGATTCGAAGAGTTGGAAACACTGTTCACAAGTACCTTCTGTTCTGTTCAGTGAAGATGCTTTAGATAGACCGCGCTAAAGCTGAAACAGGTAAAATAATCCAGCAGCTGAGGGATCTATCTCTTGTTCAATGTAAGTTGATAAATACAAAAGGCTTGGGGGTGTCGGAGGCCTGGTGGGTGGCACCGTCCTTGCTGCCAGGAGCACTCTCAGTGGCTTTAGAGCCATATTTTGGAGGAGGGAGAATCAATTTTGGTACTCGACCCCTAGGGCTGAAATCGGCATGACAACAAAATGTTCACTCAAACATAATTATTTCTGTGAAGGAGGTAAAAGGCAAGACTCTATTATGTCTCTTTTTACTCATTTGATGTCTGGGCATGTGTTGGTTCACTGGAAAACTGGGAAGTGACCAACACTTGGGAAGCTGGATAGTGGGGGAAGATGAACATGAAATAGTCAGTGTACATTAAGGCTTTCTGTTTTCCCTTCAGGAGAAAAAGATAAGGCTATAAAGATTAAAATGGGACTACATAAAATAGCTGTGGAAAGAGATACTATATTACCGATCTGTTTTTATAGGGAACACTAACAAAGATAAAATATGATGCTTTATGAAACACAAAAGTAAAATGTAGTTTATTCACATCGACTATTCCTATATATCCACTTCCAATAAAAATTCAGCTGGCCACATTTTACCTAAAGAAATCCTCACTAAAAACCCGTAAACTTCAATTTTTGCCCTTTTGCCTAGGTAATTTAATTCATGGAAGTTGTAACAGAACCATAATGCAATTTCATGGCTAGGTTCAGTTGCTGGGTATCTTAAGTGGTACAAACCCTGGAGCAAATGATGCCTCCTGAGTTACAGGGGCTGGGTTTGGGTGAAACCAAGGGCATGTCATGCTGAAGACTCTGAATGGCAAACTACTGCAAACAAATAGGCATTTAGCACAAACCTATTTGTTAATGTAGAACTGGGGGGAGTGTTGATAAATTGAATAGCAGCAATCAGCAAGCACGTGTGCGTGCTTTTATGTCTAGGTCTAGTGCTAGTTTTTGTTTAGGTATTGAGAAACAGCTTGATTCCCTTGATGGCAAGGGATGTGGTACATGTTAGAGCTGTCCTGTGTCACTGGTGTCCTCAAGTGTTATGTAGCACGCACACATGCTTCTGAGCGGACAGTCAAGGCAGACATTTGTCTCCTAAAGAAATTGTAGGGTAATTCTTCATTGGTATCCAGTGATTGAACAAAACTTCTGCCTTGATTAATGTTGACCTAGCTGTATTACTGCGCTTTCACACAGGATGCCACAGAGGGAGTAAATACTTACTCTAGAAAAAACTTGTCACACACCTGTCCTTTTCATTTTCCCTTCAAGCCTCAGTGTTCAGGCCAGTGACCCAGTGAGAAGTGATCAGACTGGATTTGAATTGGTGACTCATTTTGGTGTTGTCCACCCTTGGAGCATAACAGAGGTGCAGCAGGGAGGCTAGTGTACGCTAAAGAGCCGAGGAGATGCTGCATGTGCAGGTGATATGTGGATTTAAAACAGGTTATACATGGATTTAAGGGACTGCAGACTTGTGTTACCTAGGTTAAGAGAATGAGGTATGCCTGTGGGTTGTCCTGGGTCCTGCAATATACTGCACTGGGCATAACTGGGAGGTGAGGGAGCTCGAGTGTATTATATACCGAGTCTCTATTTCCAGAGCCGTACCGAAGGACAATGAAGTGTCTCTTGCTGTTTCTTGTGTGTGATTTGTGGGTTATAAACTATGGTAGCACTCCTGAAGCTTAGCTTATAGTGCCTCTTGACAGGGTGACATACCATTGTCTTGGTGATTTCCTGAGTATCTCCTGTGTACAAGGTGATATGCAAAGCTTTAGAGAATGTGATGGATGACTTTACAGAGCCTCACAAAGTCCAATGACATATCAGAGTTGATCTAAGTCACAAAGCAACTGAATGCTGCAGCCAGGTTTTTGTGATAGATGAGATGTGTGGGTGATTTACCTACAGGGGAAAGGCTGATGGACAGGAAACTTGCACTCCCTTTTATTTCCATCGCAGCTATACCTCATACTAGGCACATACTGCAGCTAAACTGATCTAAGTAGCCGTTGCTGTCAGGGGATATTTTGTTCTGAAATGCAGTCAGATTACTGTTTTTCCTTATTTTCAGTGATACATCAAAAGAAATCCATTTATTGTAGGAAAAGATTGGATAAAACTGACTTCATGCAGCTTTCCATTGCAAATGATGCTAGGTAATGATGTTGTGAGACAAAAAAATAACTTTTTAAGTGCAACCACTTGCAGACCTTCAGTTACTTCCCTCCAAGTTCTGCAATCCAGCGTGGTTTTGCTGAAGTTGTGTTGGTTCCAAGAACAGTCATTTCTGCAACACGTCCAGTCTTGTCTTCCTTGCTGCAACAGGGAACGTAGATGAGAAGGGAGATGGATCCCTGAGAAACTTCCCATTGCCAATATAATTGGCCATGAGGAAAATATGCAGGCAGGTGTTCTTGAGGCTGTTAATGGAGTCTGTTGGCTGTTTTGACTACATGTCAGATGAGCGTTTGCCTGGTGCGAGGTCTCTGGTAGTCTAATTTTCATTAGAACATAGGTGCAAAAGAAAGGGAGGGGGATGTAAATGTGAGAGTCAAGCAGTTCTGTCACCTCTGCTGTTCAGATAAAAATAAAGTAGCAAATATCGCTATTTTCTAATTAGAAACAAAACAACTTAGGATAGCTACTTCTGTTTTGGTGTGTATTCCTATATTTCCATGGAATTGCTTGCAAGTGGCTTGCAAGTGCTTTCTCTAGTCTTCCTTGGGGGAAAACAAGCACTCAGCGGGCTAATTGTATTTTATGGAAACTGTAGGACAACAACTTCAGTATTTTATTTGATAATAACTGAAAATCACTTTAAATTTAATAAGCAGAAAAGCCACCAGTGGTATCAGTATTTCCAATCTGTGAGACTTCAAGCACAAAGATACTGCTCTGGTGCCTCCAAACAGATGGATACAAACTAAATGGATCCTTGCGCCCATTAAAAAAGGGGGTGGTGGTGAACTCAGTTGCCACATAGAGCCTTTGAAGTTACATATATGAAATGAATTGCATAGATTTTTTTTATCCGTATAAGGTTTTTTTTTTTTTTTTTTTTTAAAAGGATCGATGTGGCTCTTCATTAATCTTATTTCTTTGATTAGAAGGTGTTAATAGAGAAGGTTCATAGTGAGGATGGAGTCCTCAGTACTGGTCTTTGCTGGCTTACTACTCTTTTAATAAAGACAGACATAGATTAACAGTGAGGTGGTGTGGGAAATAAGTCATTAACTGCAATAAAGTGCTAGTAATATGAGGAGACACATTAATAATGACAATGGCAATGTCACTGATGAAAAATGCAACTTCTAGACTTTGAAGAAGTTGTTTTTTTGTGGGGAATTCCTATTGTCTGTTCTGTGGTCTCCATCTCTAGCTTTTTTTTTTTTCTCTGACTGTATTATTTTATTAACAAGCTAAGAGAACAAAAAAAATCAGTAACTGAGGAATCATCTGGTGACTGCAAGCATGTTGTTCACAGGTAGTACTAAACCCAGGAATAAAAAGCTTTCCTGAGGCATAAAAATGTTAATAGTTCAGAGAGATAAACCTCAAGAATTCTGTCCAAGTGAATTAATACTTCAGATGGAATATATATTACTGC
This sequence comes from Anas acuta, assembly GCF_963932015.1. NCBI lineage: Eukaryota > Metazoa > Chordata > Aves > Anseriformes > Anatidae > Anas > Anas acuta. Next base: position 33,407,739 of record NC_088984.1, read on the forward strand.
ACAACTGGAACTTCTCAGCAGTCTTTCATAGCTGGGCATTGAAAACCTCATTTAAGTGATGCAAAGGGATGTCACTAAGTCTGTGCACTAGAAAAATCCAGTTGAAGATGAATTTTACCTTCAGAAAAGTATTGTTTAAATTCATAGCTTAAACTGTTGCTCTTTGCACCAAGTGTCCATGTATCACCTATTTATGGTCTATAATTCATTGTTGAACATGTTGTTATTCCGTAGAGAGATTTACACTAGAAAAACAGAAATTAAATACAGTTAAAGAATGAACTGGCTGTTCATGCGGTATTTATTAGTGTTCATTGTTAATGTTCCATAAATACTCAGTTATTTGGATATTAGCACTTCATTAGTCAAAAATGACTATCCAGTTATAGGAACCTGTTACTAAGAACATTATGGCTGTGCATTTTAAAATCTTTCCCCGGCTGGTACTGAAGTTTGTGCTGGGATGGAGTGAAGAGAGCTGTGTGCTTCTAGGGGTGTGTGTTGCCAGAACCTTGTGGAGTGTGATTCAGGAGGGAGACGGGCCAAAAATGGAGCGAGTCTCTTACAGTGGAGTCTGCCTTGGTTAAAAATCTGTCATTTTAAGTTTCTACAAGGTTGCTTTTGTGTGGAAGAAGTGGCATTTCCCATATCCTGTTATTTCATAATTTGTTGGAACTTGCAAGCAAACCCTCAGACATCAGGAGCATTAATGCCACTTGAGGTACTCTTGCTATGTTACTAAAAGCATGGAAAAATAAAGGTGCAAATAGCTTTCTTAGATTATTTATCAGAATTACTTGAGAGTGACACAAGTTTTGCTTTTAGCTGCACAGGAGCTGCAACCCAACGAACGTCTTGTCAGACTTCTGGGAAGATGGCAAAGCAACCAGCTCAGTAGCAGTAACCTGTGATCTCTTAGAGGAAAATATGTGGGTGAATGCTTGTTGGGCACTTCTTTGGAGCTCTTTCTTCTGCAGTTCACAGATGTGGTACACCCCTTGCTGGGGTGGGTCTGCTCTTGTCTGCCAGGTGCCCATGCTGTCTCCATGCTCCTTGCTGTCTCCATGCTCCTTGCTGTCTCCATGCTCCTTGCTGTCTCCAGGACTCTCTTTTGCAGAGCTGTAGCAAGGGACTTTCTTACTAAGGTGGGACTTTATGTTGTCCTTCCTGAATTTCTGGAAATTTCAGTCCATTCTTCCAGCCTGTCTAAGCTTCTCAGGAATGGCGGCCTCTTAAGGTTTTTCCAACCTTAATGAGTCTATGGTAATTAGCTTTTTCTCATTTGTGTCCAGAAATGTGTTGCAAGAGGACCTGCTCTGTGATTTCAGTCGTGTTAGTGCATAACCTAAAAGCATCAGACTTCATGTGGCAACAACAGCACGGTAAATGACATGCCTAATGTTGTATTAAATGAGTAGTTGTGTAAAAATGATTAATGGTTCAAGCTGTACTATTTGGGTTGGGTTTTAATTGAGTAATTAGCAGCATTAGTAAAAGATACATGTACTTGGTGATACACTTCCAATAGACTTGCAGGGGTAGTTTCTCATGCACTGGAGATCAAGCAGTATTTTGTTTCACAATTAGTTTAAGTATTTTCTACCCTTTGGAGTAATTGTTTTACATTTTGACCTAGTGAAATACTTATGATTATTAATATGGGCCAAAACGAGAAAGAATGAGGGTGTGGGAGAACATCTTGCCTCAGTTTTGGCAGGGTTCCTAACAGTCTTATTTACAGTCCATGTAATAATATTAATTTGCATGGATTTAGGAATATTGGTGGAATAAAAGACTATGCTAATCTGTCAGAAAAGAGGAAGAAAGTGCTCTGATATAAATTGCTTCATAAGTAAGTCTGGAGAATCAATTTCATGACGTTAGGTTTTGTATCTCTTGAGTACTTTTTGCCTTTCTGTGTAACTGGACTATATTAAAAGCGGATGCATTCTGACTGCAAATCTAGGAAACTTGGTACCAAAGTATTTCTTTAGCATAAAATGTATTTGGGGGTGGATTCTTAACTTGCTAAACGCTTGGAAGGTAGTAAGAGCCTCATACTAGTTAAAAATGACAGATCAAAGGTGCCAGCCTTGCAGAGCTGTCTGAGAAGGGTGGAGAAGAGCAGGCAGAGGACAGACTTCAGATTTTGTACAAAGTGATGGCAAGAGAGGTAACTGCTGCTCTGCTTGTTCACCATTTGACTGTGGGTTGAGGCAGTGTCTGAAGCTCTAACACACGTGATGATGAAAAAACAGTGGCAGTGAGAGCATTTATCCTGCTGTGTTCAGTGGCAGTGTCCCCAGACAGTTTTATTCAAGTTATGAAAAGGAGCATGGTGATAGTGCTACAGGGATGTTGCTTCAGGGCTTTGTGTTCAGTGTAACTAGAGGTGATGATGAAAAAGATGCATTTGAAAGGGGCCCTTCTTCCTGAAGACAGGGAAGCAATCTAACTGGAATCACACTTATGTCAAAGTATCAGTTGAAAGCCAAAAAGCAGTCTTGGAGATGGTTATGTACACCCAACATTAAAGTATAGGTCAAATTCGCTTGGATGTGGTGATGCAAACCCTCCCCAGCTCTGGCAAATACTGTGGAGCATTTAATGACAGCTTTTCCGAAGGACAAGCCTTGGGCATCTCACAAAGACCTGTCCTGTCAAACAGGTAAGTGTGGTAGTTGTCTTACCACTGTAATCAGTGTGTGTTGTCTTAAATTATTTTTATTGAAAAGGGATACTTTAAATAATTGCGATAGATTGTCACTAAAATAAATGTTTATTTTGTTAAAAAAAATCAATGCATTTTTATTTGTGTTGCTGCATTTCACATATGCCAGCAGGCACTCTGGGCTGATACAGGAAAATATAAAGAAACAAAACAACTTTCATTGGATCATCCTTTCTACTTCATCACTTTTCAGTGCCTCTACCTTGGTCATTCCCTCTTTCCGGGTCAATTGCATTCCTCTTCTGATAGGACTTTGCAAGCCCTTTTCTTGAGTTCTTTGTAATGGGTATCAGGCTTCATTTCACATCCAAAACATGTTTAAAGTATAATTGGAAACTTGCTGTACTTCTGCTTGGTGTGCCAGTGCAGCTCTTTTCAGTGCAGTCCCTTGTACAGCATTTAGACTGGGAATGGTTTGTTTGGAAAGTATAGTTCTGTTTTTTTTTTTTCTCTTTTTCTTTTTTTTTTATTGAAAGTGAGGACTGAACCTGTGATTCTTGCAGTGCATTTTACTGACACCATTGGTCAGTCTTATCATTGCCTTCTTACTGTATAGAACAACTCCTCTCTATCTGCCTTAAGCAGTTCTGATTACTGAGAAGGCAGCTGGTAAACTTCTCCCTGAAATGGGCGCTACTGTTGGTGCTCCTTCTTCTGCTTCAAACTGAGTAGTGGTCTTCTCCTTCCCTCCTATGGCAGGAAGGGCTGTGCCTTGGTTAAAGCAAGAGAAGGAGATGAGATCTCAGTTCTGTAGGTTTTCAAGCCAAACTCTTGGGGTTTCAAGCCAAACTCTTGTTTGTCTATACAAGTAGCCACTGTATGAAACTTTGTGGGATCAGCCACCTTTTTTGCCCAAAATATGGCTTGGAGTAACACAATCAGTGGCTGTTTCTTAATCTTAGGAGAATAAGAGGATGTTTCTAGCACCAGGCATACACAGTAATGACTGCTAGCCAAAGCTCTCACTAATTATTTGTAATTGAGAGCAGCATACGCCTACTGCACTCTGTACTCAGTGTCACACCTCACTAGTGCAAGGCTTTTGCTGGACTTGAAAACCTGTCTGTAAGCACCATGTCTCTGGAAATACACAGCTGTCATGAGCAGAGGGGAAAAAACAGTCACTTAAAGTAGTTCCTACAAATAGTTTAAAGGGATCTTGTCACTTGGTATGACTGCAGACAGCCGTGTTAATTCCTAGATGAGTGGTATTTTTCATAGCAGGCTCTTTAATTCAAGCATGACGTTTCTAACTTCATATTCTTGGTGCATTTATTTAGAGCAGTGTTCTTTCCTGCTTCCAAAAGGAAACTGGAGGTGGTTTTCTCTGTGGTGTCTTCAGCCTTCAGCGTGCCAATCCTCGGGGAAGAGCAGGCTGGTTTAGTAAGAGCTGTTACAGCATTTGCTTATGTTTTGCTGTGGACAGTTAGTGTGGAAGAGCCAGGGTATGAGTCAAGCTCATTTTTTTAGATGCCATGGCTTACGCTGTCAGTGGCTCTGGTGTATTGCAGTAGGTAGAGGTGGTAAGGAGAACTGTGAATAAAAGCGAGCCAGTTGTTCAATAAATCACGGGGCTAGACCTTAATCACTTAAATGATTTATAGATTAAATGCAAGGGAAATAAAATCTTTGTAGAAGAAGGATGGTGACTGTTCTTGTTTTGCTTAGTACTTACACTGGAAAATATGAGACAAAACACTACAGTAAATATGGGTTTGACAAACCAATTTAACTTCCATATGAGTCTCAGGCTTGTGATGCAGATGTTTAATGAAGTGAGCTGATTCCCCACTGACTTTGCATTACCATTTTGAGTCATTTCCCTAACTTGTAGTGCTTTGTAGAATCTCTTCAAAGTAAAATTAACAGCTGTCTAGTCTGGCATTTTTCCTGTGTATTATGTAGAGAAGAAAATCACTTTAGTTCATGCAAACAATTTGATAATACTGTGGTGGGAGAGAAACCTGAAACCCAGCGTTGCGGCTAATGTGAGAATGTTCTACTTAAAAGCTTTCAATATCGACAGTCTTAAAAGAAGTGTACAGTTAAAGCTTTGTGGGGTAATAATTCCATTTTTTTTCTTTAACAGTAGACTTTCATGGTTGTGCATTTACTTCGTACACTGTGGTGCTCAAGAATTCGCATCTAGGAGCAGAAATAAATTCAATAATCTTGTAATTCAAACAATAGTTTAATATCGCTAATATATAGTTAAGTTTCAACAGTTTAACGTAGCTAATCATTGATGCTGTATTAATGTTATTATAAGTAATCATAATAATGGTTCTTAACCTATTAATACTACACTGACAAAGCATGTAGAGTTGATGCTAAGAGGGGAGAACAGTCACTCCCCCAGAAGTGGAACGAACTGACAAAAAGACCTTTTGTAAGACATAGCAGTCTGTCTGCTGGGAAACAATTACTGAAATGCATTCACCCAGGAGAAACCACAGATTCTTGGGGGAAAGATGTCCTGCAAACTAATTAAACCAATTCTGAAAGTATTTTGGATAAAATCCAAGATACATTGGCTTGCAAAATGCAGTCTTTATATGCAGAAGCCTATATAAAAAAAATAAATAAATTGCATTTGAAGTACTTTGTAAGGGACCTCAGTATGCATTGAGGAGAACTGGTCTTTAATGGGATGTGATCAGCTGGAACTCTGTTTCACTGAGCTTCAGAAACAGTAAGTGGTGTAATCCTTTTTCCCCAGTGTTACTTCATAAAGGCCAAAATTGGATTTGGTCTTCACATTACGATGGGTACTTGTCCTTCTTTAATGGCGATACACCATTCTCATCAGGTTGAAGGGTAAATGCTAATAAACGTGCGAAAACTCCTTGCTCTAATCACCTGCTAGTACCTCAAAGGTTTAGAAAAGCTTGAGATCAACTTCACAATATTGGATCACCCTGGGATGTGTAAATATAATGTTATAATCAGTTTTCATCGCACTTTTCATCCTGTGACCACTCCTCTTACACACCTCTTCTGTTTGGTGTTGCTGATAATATCCTAAAGTGAAACTGTTTTGGAAGGAACCCTTTGATTTTGTTCATTTGTTTCCTCGTTCTTTTATTTTTTTTTTCAATAACAAGATAACTGTTTGAAACTTTTGCAGCTGAAAACCTGCATCTGATTCAGTTACATGCTTTCTGTAACTGGATTCAAGGTGCAAAAAAAACAAACTAGGGTGAAGTTGCAGGATTGGGATGGCTGTGTACTGCTGCTGACTGCAAACTGCTGCTTTTCAAGGTGAATTTCAAGTATCTGGCTAATTCATTAAGATGCTCGAGTTGTCTTACCTGTCTTAGGATATCTGTTCTCCAAAAGGAGATAGCACTTTGTTCAGTTTTGCCATTACTGAGGATATTTGATACAAATATTTGAAAATACTTTGCTTCAAAACAGATATGTCAGCACTTGATTATTCTCCCTCTAAACTTTTTTTTCTCTTCACTCCTGGTGAGGTTTTCTTTACAGTCACTGATGTGTTCATTGCCACTTTACCAGAGAGCTGTGAACATATTTCTAGTAGTCTGTGAATGTGTCTAGGAATAATCTTAAATATTGTATTTGATTTTTTGTATAACACTGAAAAAAATTGAGAAAGGTGTGAGCATACAGTTAGTGGTTTGGTTCCGATTCTGCTCAACAAAAGCAAACAGCCTGTTTTCAAACTGACAATTTTGCTGTGATGGTGCAGCTATGAAGTTAGTTTTTGGTGCAGCCCAGTCCCCACCGGTAAGGACACGGAAGGGATGAGGAGCAGATATGATGACACGTGCTGTTGCTGTCCCCAGCTGTTTGCTCCCCTCTCCTGAGGGCTGTTTCTGGCCCCAAAGCAGATGTGGCTGATCAGGTCCCAAAGAGCAGCAGTTCTCAGTGTGGGGTGCTATGAACTTCAGTTTGTGCTTGCCTTACTACAGAGGGCTAAATATGAAGTATATCACTTTATATATTCAGTGATATAAAATATATCACTTTATACAGAGTGATTTGAGACTAGTTCATTACATCAGAAATAAAGAAAGTTCATGTAACTATTGAAGAAACATTTTCTTCAAACATGTTTTACATATTTCTTCTTGCCATATGCTAATTTAAATTTGTTAGTATATATAGGAGTTCATGCATGTTGCATATCATCTTACAAAACTCCTTGTAATGGGCCTGAATGTGCCAGAGCACTTCTGAATATGTTACTTGGTGTCAGGGAAAAGAATCACAATGCAGAGTAGGACAAGCAGTCACTGATAGTTTTTCATCTGCTGCTTTTGCAAATTTTAGCAGGTTCACCACTGGAAATGCCACAAGCCAGGGTGCAGTGGTCTGGCTTTCTGCTCTAGTGTGACTGGGTCAGGAAAGGTTGTGAGTACGTCCTAACTCTGTCCTGAATGCAGTTGAAACTCTTCATTCATTCCTTTGTTTTCTTTTGCACTTAGACCCGAAGCTGTTTTTTTTTTTTTTTTAATAATGACACATATAATGACTTAACTAGGATCTAGTGAACTTTCATACATTTTTAGATGAATATTAGACCTTTCTTTCTTACTTAGTTTTTTTTCCAGATAGCATGTAAGTAATTTTAAACACTTCTAATTTTGTTAACTCCAAAGGCTCAACAGGAAATAGTGTGAATTTACTGTTTTTTTTCTTTATTTTATTTTTTTATTTTTTTTTGCCTGGGAATGATTAATTAGTTGGAGATGAATTTGCACACATTTTCTGCATTTTTTTTGGTCTGTAATGTTTCTCATTAGCTCTTTCGTAAAAGCATGACTAATTGTGCAAAATACATTGAGAATATTTGAGAATACAAATCAAACAATCAGAACAGTCTTATTTATAATTGGCGAAGACTTACTGAATACTTATGTGCTCTCAGTTTTTGTGTAAGCAAACCTGTGTCGCACATCTAGCATGCTATGAAGTTTGTAATGCTGGCCATTTATTTCACCTGACACAGACGTGCACACAAACCAACACATCTTATCATTGTTTTAGCATGGAGGCCATGAAAAACTGGAAAGCATTGCAGCCCTGCATTTAGAGAAGAGACCTGGGAGCTCCTTGTTTTTTCTGCCACCTTCTAGCAAGCTTGCATAGCTGCAGGAGCATGTGTCAGCTCCAGTGCAGTATTTTACCCTGAGAAAAATGAAAATGAGATGCTCTGACGTGATTGTTGCTGCCTGAGGTATGATGCTCCCAATTCTGCAAGGGAGGGCCACCAAGGATTCATAAGGTGTTACCTCTTAATGTCCTCAGACTCAAAGGGTTCCATGTCGTAGGCACCATACCTGAATATAAACTAAACCCTGGTGTCACAGACTGTAACAACCTTGTGTATAACGCTTAATGCGGTGCTAAGATGGGTTTTAATTAGTGAGGGATTTTAAGAACGTGGCAGTATTAGAGGCAGTACTTCCTGGTTGGTGGCTGGGCGTGATTTAGATAGGTCTAGCTTCTGTGATGTTAAAAGTGTGCTGTGGTATAAGCTGCAACCTCTGGGATTCAGTTGGGAAAACACATGTCAATTTAGATTTTGACTTGGCTCCTATTGAGGCCATGTTCAGCAAAGCGCTGTAGTGCTGCAGCAAGTGTAACATTGCTGAGCTCTAAGATTTTCTGGAACAGAAAGCAGAAGAAAAGGCAAAATGTAGGAGAAATGATAAAATGAAAATACTGAAAGGAAAGACAAATAGATGAGATTTAATCTAGGTATACTTATGTTTCTGGATTACATTTAGTATGCAGGAAAAGTGCATTGTACTTAATTACTTGGAAATTTGGCTATTATGCTATTACTGTCTGTTTTCAATTGAAAGGAACTTTGGTTTTCTTCACTGCATCACTTGTCTTTATCAATTCTCATGTTTTAATTGTTACGCTTGCTCCTGTGTTCTGCAGGTTCTTGCCTTTAAAAGAATGCCTTGCTTTCCTTACTCAATGTGCTTTTTACAAAGTATTTGAAGGTAGCTCTATAGAGGGGAAGCATCTGCACCTTTTTTTTTTTTCCCCTTTCAACTGTAGGAAAGGTCCTCATCTGAATTGCACGCTGTGTTTGTATGCCCAGAGATCATAGTGCATTAGAATACACACGAGTTACGGAGTGCAAGACTCTGTTGCGGTGCTGGAGTCATCTAAGCATCACGGATAAATACAACAGCAAGCAGCCGTGGGGGCTGTGTGCAGCCAAGTGTTACAGTTCACTCCTCTTGCTGTTGAAATGCTAAAATGTCTGCTAGTAAAATGTGCTCTACTCCTCTCATTGAATGTATAATAAAAGAATGTTCTTAAAAAAAGCTTTTCTCACAGTAGGTAACTTCTGACCTTAAGTACTTGTCAAACCCGCAGTGAAACACAAGTAGCTTTGTGGGTTGAAATCAAGCCCAAGCATGGAGCTCATTAATTTTTATCTAAAAAAATCGAAGTAGATTTTCTCGTGTTTAGATGAAGTCCTCTGTTTACCTGTTTTGTTTTAGAATTGCATTACAGCTTGGCAAAGAGATGTTCCTGTATTTAAATGCAAGGACAAGAAGCGTGCTCTGTGCTGTTTGACTCGGGCAGTGCTGCTGGTGTTACTGGGAGTTCCTCTTGCCCTGGTGTGAGCATCGAGTTTGTGCTGTGGGGAAATGCCTTGAAGGTGTCAGCCTTGGGAAGTCATGTAAGTAGGTTGTAGCTGCTTTGCTCTGTGCCTTCTCCACGCTTCATGGAAGTGTTGCTCAGGCTGCGTGTATGGTGCGAGTGTGGAGCCCTGCAGTGTGTTACTGCCACTTTGCACTCTGTTTGCAAGGCCTTGGGATGGAGGCTTGCCAGGCGTGCCTGGTGTGAACTCTTCCTGAGCTGTCTGCAGCTTTGTTTCACCTGGCGTGGCTGCAACAGCGATTTCTCCAGTTGATCCACAGAGTGGATGCTAGAGTGAGGAAGAACAAACCATCCATGTGGGCATTATCTTCCTCCTGGCAAAGGACAAGGGATGCTGACAGCTGTAACGCCACCCTGTATGTGAGGACCCAGAGGAGCAGGGGAGGGGTAAGCATAACATCATAAAAAGGTGGAAACTGTGCTTGTATAATGAGTTTTATTGTTCATTTTTCTGTAATAATTAGATCTAAATTAACAAGGATTAAACGGTTAGGATTTAAGATGGACTAAATACATTCTTGGCGTCTGTTTTAGGATATCTCATTTGCATAAATGATGTGCTTCGTCTTTTCCCTTTAAATGAGATTTAAGCATAATAGCATAGTGGCCTTCTTTCTCGGGGGAGACATTCCTCCAGACTTGAAAGCTTTTTGAAGTCATCTGCTTTCATGCTCAGACAGGATGCCAGGTTGTGATTCTCTAATTCCATCTTAAAAATCAGATGAATAAGCTATCAGCAATCATGAATATTGTGCCAGAACCACATATCGAGTACAAGAGTAGAGATTGATTACGCTGTGCTTTTGCACTGAGGTATTTTGCAGGAAATCTACATTACAATACACAGCTTCCTATTGGATTGGATTTAATAAAACAAACTAGAGGTTCAGCGTTTTTATACGTTCCACTTTTGGTGATGGCCAGATCTATTGCTCTCCAAAAATAATGTTATTCTGCAGCTGAGGAATACAGAACGTTCTGTCAGTTATTGCAACATCAGTGCTTTGCCATCTATTTTTCTAGCACGTGTTAAAATGATCCCTTTTATGAATCTGGCAATGTGTCAGCATTATGGATGAGAATAGCAGGGATGGACGTGAACCATAAACTAAAAGCCAGAGCCCCCTTGACTTAAAGGGATCACTTCAAAACTGGCCAGGTTAAGATCCTGGCATCAAGTACTCTGATCCTCTGGGTTCATTTTAAGTAAGTAATTTCCTTTATTATGGTGAAAGGAAAAAAGGTCGCCATTTAAGTGGTAGTTGTTGTCTAACTTCTGTTAGATACTGGAAATATTTTTATGTAGTAGCATAAAAGCTGTAGATCCAAATCATTTGACTCTACACCAAGGTACTGAGATGAGCAGACATGAATAGAGCCATACCTAGACTTGGGCGCTATGTTTTGGGGCTATGACTTTATAACTGGACTCTGAATGCCCAAAATACAAAGTCCGAGTGGGCTTCTGCAGCTGTGATCCAGTTATGTGAAGTACTGTATTGCAGTGGTGGTGATAAAAACTACTTGAACCTCTAGTAGCTTGTGGCTCTGATGTACATGCAGCAAAAATACTGAAAGCGTTTTCTCTGTACTGTAATTGAAGTCCTTGGTGGTTGTTGGCGCATCTCCGGAGAGGGCTATCAAATCTGATCATGAAGCACTTATGGGATGATTGCATTTTTCTGCTTGTGTTTGGAAAATTTAACCAGTTTACCTAAAAATGTTGATCTGCAACTGTCACGGTCCCTGAGGTGATGAAAGTCAAACGGACCTGCCACTGGGATGGTTTGTCCATGGGGCTGAGCAAGGGGTGGTGAGTGTCTGCTGCCACGTGTCTGTCAAGGCACCGAATCCCCTGGAGATCTGTGTCTGAACTGGAAGATAATTCTCCTTTCTTTCCTCTTGTAACCCGAACAGATTGGTGTGCTACTTCTGGTATTCTGGTTATGGCAAGTCAGAATCAAACCCAGTCTTTCTATGGATTTGATTTTGTTTTACACTATTTTAGTCCTGTGTCAAAAAGGGATCCTTGTTCTGTAGCCTAGCTTGATGGCAAACAATTTTAGGTAGATGACTTGTAGCATCTTACCTACCTGACTGCGTTTTTATGAAACCCAAAATGCCACCGAGTGTAAAAATAAAAATTTCAGCTGAACTTGGCAAAGTAAAATGTGCAAAGTGTTGAGAAAATCATCTAATTTTGACAAGTTGAGAGTTTTAGAGTGGGAGCTTGTAGTGCATCTAAAAAAAAAAAGAAAAGAAAAGAAACAAACCCTGTGCCTCTACATCATATTTTCTAACAGCTTTCCATCCTGAAAACACATTAGCATTCTTTGTGGAGAAAAAAAAAGTTCACTATATATAGCAATATCTCATACAGTTTTATTGTGTTGATGTGTGTAATGAGCTGAAGCAAAATACACAAGAGTGAGGAAAAAAGTACATAATAGAGGATGTTATAAATACAAGATTTTAAGTCTGCTAATATTTAACCTGTAGTTCTTCTGACAAGTTGAAGAAAATGCCCTGATGAGGTGGAATTTCAAGAAAGGAACAGATGAATTTGGCACACCTTGCTTTTAATTTGGGAAACAATAACCTGGTCTAAAGCTTAACCTCCCAACACTTGGTGTAACACTTGTGACAGCCAGTTGTATCTGAAATAACGTATCAAAATCATCTCTGTAAACAAAGGGTAGGAAAGGACTTAATGATGTACTGCATGCTATTCTATAATGAACTTGTATTGCTTTGACTTGAAATACAACCTTATGTGTACATACATGCTGTCTATATGATGTGTGCATGAAAAGCAGGGCAGATTGTGCTGGTTGAAATATAGCTTTGGTTCCAGTGCAAGCTTCAAAAAGAAATTTGTTAGAATTCAAGAAGGGTTTGCACATCATATCTTTGCGACAAAACAGTCGGGATTGTTATTTCAGAAATGACATATAGCAGTAGTCTCTAGTTTTGCAGCTGCTGTTTTGCAGAATGAAACATGGAAAAGCTTCATCGTGTTTGCCACTTCTCAGGACTCCCCTGAGGCTGCTGGGCTTGTACACTCGTGGCCTCAGTTGCTTTTAGGAATCTAGATCAGGAGGAATGTAACTTCCCACAGTAGCAAGCTTTTCACGAAAGGGAACAGTTTAAGGTAGGGAAGGGTGCCTGTGAACACTGCTTCAAGCAGAAGTACTATCAAGGGTGCGCTGTTTGTTTCCCTGATCTGACAGCTCCAGGCCAATGGCCACATTCAGCTCCAGGTGAATTGCTCTGCAGCTGCCAGAACTGACCTTTCAAAATATGCTTATTCATTGGTCCAATCAAAAACAAAACACCCCAAACCTATGTACTGCAGTTCTTTTTGGACTGAACCAAATAGCTGTGCAAGTGAGACGGTGGCATCCTACATAGGTTTTTGTCTCCTTGAGAGACAGAAATAAATTTTTCATTGAAATAAGAGGCTTGTCAAAATATTGTTTAATCAGCACTATCAAGTCAGGCAGGGATGTAAACAGTATGAGTCCAGCCCCACACAGCTCTGTTGCGTTGCCAGGAACATGCTCCTCTTGTGCTTCTCCCAGTGGTGACGTGGTGCTCGTGTCTCCACAACGGTGTCTGCTCTGGGGACGCAGCTGTGCTGCTATTTCTGCAGGAGAGTTGGATGAGATGTCTGTTATCTGGGAAATGCCTGACTAGTATTGACTTCGGAGATTTTGCTCCACTAGCTCTAGTAAAGTATAAATATCACTCAATGTACGCTTTTTGAGGTTTACTCTTGCCTTGTATCATCTTTCATCTCTCTACCTGGCCAGCTGAACTCAACAAGGAGCGGTAGGAGATCTCAGGAACGTACCTGTTAGTCAGTATTAACCCAGTAGAGGAGTACGGGGGGAGTGAGCTACAAAGAACAGATACTTGGAATTTTTTTAAAGCTTTCATAATATTTTTTTACTTAAAACGAGCCATCTATGGTATGCCACAACAGATTTAGTAGCAGGGTAAATGGTATTATTAGCTTTGCTAGCTTTCTGCTCCTGAAGGCGAGTGTTCAACTTGGTTTTGTCATATCAGACAATTTGCTAATTTTGGTTCAGCTCGCGTTGACTTGTTAGAAAATACAGTGCTCTTGTGCCTGCAGCAAAACACAAATGAATGCATCTGCAGAAATTTCCTGTTGAATTTTTCAGGTGTCCTTAAGACTGACCTCAAGGACATGCATAACCTTTTGGTACATCTACTTGGCTGATAACTTGAAATTACAGAGGACAACTCTCTCTAAAATCATGGCAAGAATCATGAGGTGTTTGCCTACTGAATTTTGAGACCAAAGTGTTAAAGCATTTATGTTGATAAATTGCAGTATCTAATCAGCAGGTCTTAATTCTGTTCTTGTTTATAACTATCTACTGCTGAGAACTGGTGGGGTGTTTTGAAACTAGGAGAACCTGGAAAATAATTGATCCTCTAATGAAAATCACAACAAAACTTATGCGTTAGATCTGGTCTTGGAGGAGAACACTGTCAAATCCACTGGGGTGATGTGGGATTTGCACTGATGGTAGCTTACAAGGACAGAATGGGGGGCATTAACTGCTCAAAATCGGCTTCATCTGGTTGTGTGATTGTTGAAGGAACTTAAATGACTCATCTGAAAAAGAAAAGCAACCAACAAAACAGCTTGAAAGAGCAAAGGTAACTATCAGTTAATTCGCTAGACAGAAAAATCCTTCTAATACTTCATATGCCATAATGTACTCAAAATATCTTGAGGAAAAGGTATGAATCATGATGGCACTCAAAGTACAAGCCCTGTTGAAAGGGGATTGCACTCTATTTTTGGGTAAATATAATTTAGCTAACTGTGGAAATAGCTTACCATCAGGCTGTCAATTGTCTCTGAATAGCAGAGGCACCAGTGTTCAGTTGAGAAGTGCTTTATACGAAAAGCTGTGCTAACAAAAGCAGGTGCTTAGGTGTAGATCCTGTCTTGTGGGAATGCTGTAGATGAAATTCTTCGTCGCTGTGGTTGCCGAGTAGGAGTCCGAGGCCGCTGTGGAGGCTTCATGCTGCTTTATTCTAGTAGTGGTGTCTAGCGGCCAACTGAAATTAAGGCATGGAGATGCCAAAACCTTCATGAATTTAGTCTTTTCTTAGAAATTTTATAATCTTAAAGGATTAAACTCTGGAAGGATGCGGGGAAAAGGAGATAAATGTCATATGTATGCATTATCTCTAAAGGTGCCTCCTTAAACTGCTTAGTTAGGCTTATTCTGCTACAAAAGCCCAGGAACATCTTGGGAAGGGTCTGCAGGAGAGTGGGTTTGTTTTGGGAGAACACTCCCTGCATAGGGGACAAAGCAGGAGATGCATAAAAACGGTGAGAAACTAGGTGGAAAGGTATTTGTCACTTGCGCCTCTTGTTTCTCACCTACCCTTCACCACTGTCCATACCCTCCTTAGGAGGCATTCGGTGGTAGCAAAGGAGAGAGGTGACTGCACCATAATACCACTTCTCTGTTGGGTTAAATACCAAGCTTGTTGTCATTGAAATCAGTCCAAACTGACCTTGCTTTTAGAAGATGCACAGGGGATCCCTCGTGGTTTTGGTGCTTCTCCTAGTTTCTGTGGCCATAGCTACTAATTATCTTAGAGATGCTGTTTATGCACTCATACTAATACTAAGAAAAAAATATTTTTTAGATATCTCTGGCCCTTCAGATATGAAAAGACTCATTAAGTCAATCATATCTAGGTAATGTGCATGTCACTAATTTGATATGAGGTTAGTAATTACTAAGGAAACTTTTTTTATCCGTAATGTCACTACGTTATAGACTGGTAATCTCTTATAATCACTGATAAACTACCAGGAATACACATTTATCAAGAAGCAATACTGTGGCTTGAAGTAAATGTGTAGTGGTAATATATAAGAAAAAAAAACTGTTTGACTGTTAATTAAGCTGTTGAGTCAAAACACCAAAACTTAGGAAATGGTGAAGTTGCAGTGGCCTAAGCAATTTGTTATTTATTTTGAATCCAAAGCCCACTAACTGAGGTGGGCAGCTGGGTGGTGGTGGTTATCCAGTTAAGGACTGCTTCATAGCCCATCTGCAGAGTGGGGAAGGAAAAAACTTTAAAAAAACAAAACCCCTTTAAATCCTAAAGGAAATCCTTTGTATGGAGAGAAGCCGTTCTTTAAGGTGATTCAAGGTGAATTATCAGGGGGCTGCTCCATGCAGTAGGGATGTAAAACGATTGTTTCTCAGCTTATTAAAAGAGGAATTGTCACTCCCCGATGAAAGGCAGGTGCCGTGATGACCAGAATTAGTGAAGTGTATTTTTCAACCCTCAGTCTTGGTCTCGGTTGCATTCAACACTTTCATATGGTGTTTTCCATTCTGGTTATTACCTTCTGCCTCCCCCTTTCCTGCAGTTCATTCAGCATTTCCTGGGTCGATGCAACACTGCACACATCTGGGTTGTGGTGGATTGATGCAGGGTGCTTGTGGAGAGGCCCTGTCCCCATCTGCTTGAAGCCCACAGGCTGATGTTGCCCCAGCCCTGCAGGTCCACGTGAGCTGTTCCTGCTGCCAAAAATTAAATACTCCCATCCCCTGTGGTCTCTATCCGCCTGTCTGTGTCCAGACATCTGTCCTTTTTTGCCAGCCACGAATACTTCAGCTGCCTGGCAGTAAACAGTATTAGTGCAACTGGTTTGTTGTATTAGCTAATTAACTGAGCTCCCCAGCGTAGTTCATCGCTTGGCACGTAGTTGGCAGCGTAATGAAGGATGGGAAGTGGACTATTGCAATTGTACACTGAACTATGGCAGAGTTGTCGCTGTTTTCAACGAGCTTTTACTGTGGGATAATGAGACTTGGCTTAAATCAGTGAAATAACACAGCATGTCACCTAAAAAGAAGGAATAAATTTGAATAGTTATACTAGAACTTTAAATTTGGTGTTATATTGACTGGGTAGGAAGGTTTTAGGCTGCTGAACAGTTTTGCCTAATTGCCAAGGAGATGCTGAGATGGGGAGGGCTGTAGAAGGAACAACAGAGGAAGCAATTTACTGATACCTGGGTCTAGAGCTTGTCTGTGGCTTTAGCTTGGCCCTGGGACCTACAGCGTCCCCAGGTTTCTCCAAGAATGCTGTTTGGCCTGTGTAATACACAATAAATGTTTGTTCATTGCCTTTTGTATTATAAAAGCAAGGAGTTCTGTTTGAGGAGTGGGAGTTGCAAAAGCTCCCTGCTGAAGTAAGGAGCTGTATAATGCTTGGCTAGACACTATGACAATTCTTTTGCTTAATGTAACAAAAAAGAGAACCCCCTCCCCTTCTCTCCTTTTGCATCTCAGTTGCCTCTTTTGTTCAAAGACACTGCTGCAAAGCTCATGTAACCATCTCCTGATAAGTTGCTAAACTAGTGTATCAGCATCCTGCCTTCCCGTCTCACGCTGGGCCAACATGACCAAATAAAAAAAGAAGTTTAACCACAACGCCAAGGAAGACTATGGCCTTCATCTTCACGACCACCAGAGGGACAGAGATGACCCCCTAGCAACATTGCGCGCAGTCGCAGAATATACCAGGATGTGCTGCATAATCCCGGAATTAACAAGATATAAAAAGGGACCCTGGCGGGGGTGAGGTGCGCGCCGTTGGCGGAGCCGAGACTCCCCTGCCGCCCAGCACTGTTTTGCTTGCTGTTGGTTTACTCAATAAATTCCTTTCTATGGTTAATACAATGCTCTCTGAAAAATTAAGGGGGCAACTTATAACAGCCTGGAGCTAGAAAATAACTTGCATTGCAGATTTGTAGGATTGCATTGCAGGACCATGACCTAAAAAGGAAAACAATACACACAACTTCCAACAAAACAAACTTTAATTAGTTCTGGGACTTACCACTGAATTGCATCTGAGGTGTTGAGCTCTTTATTACTAGCACCAACTTTTCAAGAGCCTTCAACAAAGCAAACTTTATGAGTCTGACATTACTTACTTGGCTTCTGATTTGAGCACTGTTAAACTACTAAATGGCATTGTATTTGTACCTGCATTTTTGTCGACTGCATTTATATTTGTATGTGAAGGAGAACTTCTGAAGATTTTCTAATAAATTAGTAACTGGAATTATTACCACCATTGGACTCTCAGGACAAAATTGGAATGGTTTTCAGGTAAAACTTATCAAAACAGCCTGTTGAATTTCCAACCATTTTAAGAGATGCAGGTGAATGAAGACATACTTTTTGTTATCTTTTAGGAAAATACAGATGGAAGGTCCAGCTGCAGCAGCTAATGGTCAGTTTTAGTAGAAGGCTGAGGTTTTTTGAGTGCATGCAAGTAAACAATTTCAGTGTATGGTGTTGTAGAATACTTTATGGCTGTGCTGTTTGATGTAATTATGGTACAAGTTTTGTGCTTGCTGGTGCTTCCCTTTCAAATGGCAGGCGGGCAACTCCTTTGTATTCCCAGTCTTAGCTATAGTGCCAGGTTTTCTCTTGAATTGGTAGAGGAGACATACTGGTCATGAAAAGCCCCAACTTGTGTTCATCATAGCAATTTGAATTGAGATCATAGCTAAGCAATCTACATTTAGATGGGGGGGAAAAAAGTAGGAAAACTACACAGCACTACTAAAACATAGTCAAATGTGGTGCCCCAGATTTTAGAAGTTACTTCTGGGAATAATATCAGTTGATAATTGGTATTTATAAAACTTCTGTTATGCCACTGCTTAATTACCCTCGTGAATATGTATGAGAATTTTCAAATACTATCAATACAGTAAATATAAACTGGGAATGTACTTATTTGCAGATATAACAAAAAGGATTGTGTTGTTCTCTTTGTGTACACAGTGCTAAAGAGAAATCTAAATAATAGCAACAGCATTTGTGATATCTTAATGCTGTTTACCCCTAGCTTTTGCAGGACCTGGTTTGGATCTTGATGTGTTTAAAAGCACATTCACTTTTTGTGTGAATGTTTGTTTTAGGGTTGCTGAAAGAAGTATGCTGAAATAGCGTATGTATTTGATGATGCTTCTTTTATTTAGTGCAAATGGAATGGTGTGGGCAGGTGCATTTTAAAATATGTAAGTACCAGAAACTGAAACGAGTGCGTTGTAGTGAGGGGTATCTTCTGAACTGGATGTATATGAAGCATTTTATAAACAAGGTTTTCTTAAATGTGGCTGCAGCTCATGGATTGAAGGCTGCCTCAGTTTTGCAGTGAAAGTACTCACGTGGATGCTGTTTAAAGAAGAAGGGAAAAAGCATAAACACTGCTTGTCTAGCAGAACCAGGTCTCAGCTGACCGGCACTTCAGAAATGATCTGGGCTTTCTGACCTCACAGCTATGTTTTGCTTCTCCATGTTAATCTTTCTGGTTTACTGTCTTGCTACAGCAACATCAGCCATCCTCCCTTAGCTTCTGAGCACATCTCACTTGAGTTAATGCTGAGATAAAAACCATCAAATTCAATATTCATGGGGACCTGAAGCAGTATTACTTGGACCTCAGAGCTTCCATGCAAGTGTGATTTGTCTAGCAAAAGGTTAACAAGATGGAGGGAAAGAGGCTGTGGAACTGGACAATTTTTGAGGCAAAGTGCCAGACATAATAGAAAAACTGCCAGGTTAAAATCAGTGCTTCAGAGTAATTATAATCAGTGTAAGCTGGTTCAACTTCTTACTGTACCCTTCCCTTTACTCTGGCATGCTTCTCTGGCCCCTGTTTTCAATAGTTGGAGTCCTTGGCATCTCTCCCATAGCTTTTCTGTTATGGCTGTAGGTGACAGATCATCCAGGTGAACTGGAATGCTTCTGTATGGGATTGGTACCCTCTGTACTTAATAAAGGATAAACCTCTGGAGTAAAGCATTTGGAACATACAAAGGGCTTAAACAGTACTGATTCTAGCCTAAGGATTGCCCTCCAGTGCCAAGATTAAGCCGTCTGACTTTGATAGTGTGACACTGCGTGTCATCACGGCGACTGTCACCTGCCTGGGGCAAGGAGGAATACTGGTCGGGCTTCCGAGAGGATTATCATCATGGAAGGGCAAACCTTAGCATCTCTCAGTTCACATCCATCACCAAAAGGTCAAAAAAATAAAGTAAGTAGAGCCTAGTCTGACTTTTTTAAAAGCATTTTAATGGCTCTGTGCCCCTCTGTTACATAAATCCTTAGCAAACAGGCTGAGCACCAGGGATGGCTTCAGTAGAAGGGCAGCAGAGCTGCCTCTACAGCACATCAGTTGGTCTGGTCTCTGTGGCATCTTTAGCTGCTGTATGAGAAGGGATTTGGGTTAATTGAAACACCTAGGGTTAAGAAATGCTCCATTCGTGTCTAATCCATTCTAATTGCTCTTTCCATGGGTTTTATATGTAGTGCTTATAAGGACTTGTTTTGCAGGTCATGATAGCTCATGTCCCATGTGAACCTGTTGCATTGCTCCTTTCCCTTTGAGCAGATGCTTTTTTGGTTAAATGTACTGATGAAAGCAGGGTTAGGGTATAGTTGAATATTTGTCTTTTAATTAACAAGCAGATTCTTCTTCCTATTCTTAACACAAAAATCTTCAAGATAAGGAAAGTCTGTGTTAATGCTGAACATGCCAAAGAAAGGTTACCATGGGAATAGCTTGTGACCTGGTTAAGTGCCTTTAGTCTTTTTTCTTTTTTTTTTTTTTTTTAACAGTATGCTTACCTGTAATTGAGTCTTTTAATGAATACCTCAAAGAAAATAAACATTTTTCGCAAGACTATTTTGAAACCATTAAAGAAAGAAAAAGACTACAAAAATGTTTGGCTGAAAACAGCTCATAACCAGAGACAAGAAAGATGTGATAAAGTGTGAAAGGCAGAATATGAGCAAAATATCCAATAACCTTTCAATCCTTCTACAAGGTGGAAAAAGTAAGGTAGCAATAAAGATTTTTAAGTCTGATAAAGTACCTCCAGAGGACCTAATTTCTTTGTAATATTGTGGTTTTACTAAATCAAGGTCAGAAGAGAACTAGATTAAGCTACATGATTAATGTGCATATGGGGCCTAGCATAGCAAAGTCAGCCAGCATATTGAGGGAATTTTCTTCATAAAGATCCTTGCGAGTAAGCGGTGATGTTGAACCATGCAGTAGATTTGCCTGAAGCAATGAAGTGCTTCTAAAGTTTGTAGTTCACTCGTTTCAACAGAACTTCATTCACAAGAAACTGGCAACTTGTAAAATGTTTTTTTGGGAGTGCAGTAACCAGCAATAACTGATTTTGGATTGTTTTTACCGAGAATTAACATCTCATGGAACAAGAAATGCACTGTAAAGGTTATAGGAAGAAAATGTGGCAAGCATGCACAGACTTGTGTACATCTACTATGCTGTGCTTTGATGTGAGTCACCTGTCAGGTGTGCTAGAGTTGGTGTGCGTACCCAGCAAATAAGAATTAACCCCGAGAGAGAGAGAAAAATATCCAAATTACGAAAAGAAACAAGCTTTAGATCTAACTCCTTAAAAAGGATACAAATCTAGGTAACCTGTTAGTGACTTTTAAATAGTTATTGCTTTAAGTATAGTCAGGCAATCTAGAACTGATGTAGAAAATATTGATCACCCATTTTCTTCCCAGAAGAAACACCTTTAAAATGACAGCATAAGTTTCCCTTAACTTTCATCAGCCTTTCTGACACTGAAGTGAATTACTAATCAAAATGTCACTTGTGGATTTTTAATTTAATGCAGATTCTTGTTCTGTGTGTGTGTGTGTTGTATGATGTGAGCTGGCCAAGTCTGAGCTGTTAGAAATGCATGTTCTTTTGCTGGGCTCATAGGATGCTTGTAGCTACAGCCAGTGGTTTTATTAACCCCACTTGGGAAGCTCCCAGGAGGATATGGAACTCTTGGTATCAACATCAAACCTGGTCTGGTGGGCATCAGAAAAGCCTTAATTTATGGATCAGTTACTTTTCTTGCTTGCTTTAGACTGAAAGCTTGTGTGAGTGGAGGCCACGTGATCCAAAAACTAGGTATTTCTGATGCTTTTTGAATAAGATAGATTTTGTGTATTTAGGATCTGTAAGGAGAGAATTTCTCTCTTGGAGACTGACAATGAGTAGGAACTTCTTTATTTAATTTTCTGAGAATAAGAAGATTGTTTCTGCTGGTGTTTAGACAGTCAATACTACCTCAGTACCCGTGATAACGACAAGCTATTCAGAAGGTTGTAGTGTTCTGAGATAATGCTGACACAATAATTAACTTATCAATCAAACTCAGTGCAGGGCACTCCAGAAGCAGTGGTGAGTCTGTGAAGACTGGTAAAATGTTACCCAACAGAAATTCCCCAACACACCACTGGAAAGGATTGTGAATAAAGTAGTGTGTAAAAGTCCCTCTGTCTAGAGGCATTTACCCCTGAGGCAAGTGCAACATAGCTCTGCTGTGACTGAAATGATACATGTGAAAGTGATTTCTGTCAGTAAACAATAGCAATAAGGTTTGTATACCCAATATGCATAAATTCAAATACTTGCATATAGGCCCGCATGCCTGCATTTAGTGTTTGTGTCCAGTATGGAGGTGGTTTTGAATTGTTCCTTCATGTGGCAGTGATAACTGAAGATGAGTTTTGCTTTTCATTTTTTTTCCCATACTGCCCCTTTTCTATTTTTTCTTTAGGGTTTACGTTTTGCTTTCAAATGAAGAACATAATTGTGATGAAGGCTTTTTCTCTCCTTACCATTACAAGTAAAGAGTATACTTCTGGATAGTACTTAAACATCTGTTTAAACTGGTTTAAGAAAGGCTGCTCAAGCATGCTTGGATTGCCAAGGTGGAGAAGTTCAGAGGCAAAACCTGTCCATGCCTCCCAGTGCTGTCTCCTAACCTGTGGCATCCGGAATTTCTGGGCGCCATTTTGTGAGGGCGGGCGCCATTTTGTGAGGGCAGAGGAGCTCGGCTGCTGCCCTGTGAGGGCTGGTGGCTCTTCTGCCCGCACCCTTGCATACCAGCAGGTTCAGCATGGTACGTGGCATTACAGCAAGGTACAGCTTCTCAAAGTGCCTTTTATTTTGTGTGTGATGGGAAAAATGTCTGCCACTTAGGTACCTGCCTCCAGATCAGAGCAATTACCCATGCAGGGAGAAAGCAGATCGTAAAGTTTCTTCTCAGAAATTGCCATATTTCTAACAAAAGGGCAAGGTGTGCTTACTTCAGGACACCCCTCTCAATCACTGCTGGCTTTGAAATTTCTTTTCGTGTGCTTAATGTTCTTTATGCACAGTGCAGGGATTTATGGTTTTAGGGATGATTATTGTAGACTGGACACCTAAAATTGGGCATTGCAGGCCATGACTACTGGCCTGTGTAGAGCCCAGAGCAACTTTGGTGCATTATGTGTTGACACCTTGACCAGCAGGTTGGCCTGTATGCTTTCTGAAGGTCCCTTGCACGCTGAACCAATATGTGACATAAAACAGGAAAATACCTGTGCTGAAAAACTCAATAGGAAAGGGATTATAACTTAATGCCTGTATTTTTTTGCAACCTCCCCATGTAGATTAGTCAGCCCCAATCAGGTGCTGCTGAAGTTTTACAATGGTAAATTGCCCTGGTCTAAATTGGAAAAATACATGTCCTTGGTAAAGGGTTTCTTTGAGTACCTGGAACAATTTTAAACTAGCTTAGACATTTTTATAACAAACTATAGTTTAGATGTGTTCTGAGATTCTGAGCTATATAACTTTTCCTTCGTTTGGTTTGAAAACAGATGAGGAAGAAACTTGGAAGAATTTCTTAATTAATTTTCAGCAGAGTTTTCCCTTCCCATGGGCTTCCATTGGAACTGGATTACATTGTGCCCCTGGTAATCATTGAATAAATATGTTAAAAAGTGCTCAATCATTTTAGCAACTACCCCCCTGTGGCTTCTACAGTGCCTTGTTTGAATTTTACAAGATGTTCAACATTCTCTGTGCCTTTTTGGTTTGACCTTTAAGTATTATTTAAAAAGTGGTTGTGATATAATCTGCTACTGGCAGATAGAGGCTTACAAGTAAAGGACAATATTTTGTTGGAGGATTGCTCTATTTAAGTAAGAATGGAGTTGAAGGTCTTGTGAAAGTGATAAAATTAGTGTATTTTGTAGTAGGAAGAAGTAAAAGGTTGAGTGGTAGTTTGACTGGAACTTACTTGGAGTTTTTTCCACCGTGATATAAACTGACTTTTATTTTCTATTTTGTTAGTCGCATGCTTTGCAAATATGCAAATATATGATTATAGCAAAATAGTTTAGATGTAGAAGTTTGCCATTTCACTGTTAATCCAAACTGACACAGGATATTTTATACAGTTTTAGGGTGCATGTGAAGGTTTTGCAGCTTCTTATAGGATGCTAGATAAAGAAGACCATGAATTAAATATGAAAGATTTGATCAATTTCATTAACTTAAAAATGTATTACCCTCTGGGTAACAATTAGATACTTATAATATTCATCACTTCATAATTATTTGGGATTTTAGTGCCTTTTTTAGGCTTTTCAATAACTGTAAAACCTGTGGTTTGCAGTCTGACTAGGCTCAGGTCTATCACTGTCTTCCAAAAGGAGGTCAGAAATGTAGTTTTCCTGCATTTTCGTGTGCTGGATTACACTT
Source organism: Anas acuta (assembly GCF_963932015.1). Lineage (NCBI taxonomy): Eukaryota > Metazoa > Chordata > Aves > Anseriformes > Anatidae > Anas > Anas acuta. The sequence continues at coordinate 33,431,791 of NC_088984.1, forward strand.
TGGTTTCTGCTTTGGTTTTGCCCATGAGAGGCTGCTCCTTCTGCTGCAGAAACACCTAGCTTCACTGAAAAGCCATGTTGTGGTGAGGGGTTTAGAAAGCAGAATTTATCTGCTGTGGTTTGGCCTTCGGAACCTGCTTGGAACAGCCAAAATTGTGATGCTGACTGAAAATACCGTATGGGTCTGTCGTAGTACTAACTAAACTATGCACATGCGACAGAAAATAATACCTTTGTCACTTTCTCAGGACATTTTAAAGAAATTTAAGCATTGATATAACATAGATCAGTTCTGCTAGACATTTTTGTATGCCACAGATTTTATTTTATTTATTTTTTTTAAGAGCTAGCCTTTCTGTCTGCAAACCTTGAGCTGTGTGTAGCAAAGGAAGGACTTAAAACCTTTCTCCTGCAAAAACAGACCAGAAAGACCCTTTTCTGCCAGCTGGGACTATAAGTGCATCTGCTTGGTGTGGTATGTGGGCTCTGACTCCAATTGCTCCAGCTGGGGAGAGCCCAGAGCGTGCAGGGGCTGTGAGCAGGATTTCCTGCTCTGACCTTGATCCAGCAGCAGAATGACAAGTGTGTAAAATACGGATTATTTTAAACATGACTGTTATCCTCCATCAGCCTCTGGTATTTAAGAGAGAAACATAAGCAATGAAAAGGATGTTGTAAGTGGTGGAGGCAGTGAAAGGTGGCTTGGCTTTTTTAACCTGCGTAAAGATTAAAAAAGTAATATGAAACATGAAATACCTAAAGCAAAAAGCAACAAGACTATAATAACACCCCAACACCACACACATCCCCTCTATATGTACTGAGGTCAGTTTTTTATTTCTCAATCCAGTGTGTTCAGTTTGCGTAAATGATAGCTCATAGGAAGTGCATTTGTGTTTACCACCAGGCTTCATCTGTTCCTCTCAGGTGGGAACCACAGAACCACAGAATTTCTAAGTTGGAAGAGACCTCAAGATCATCGAGTATTCAGGCTTCATCTGTTCCTCTCAGGTGGGAATTCAGGTTGTGCCCATGTTGGTGTTTACTGGGTCCCAAATACAACTAAATTCCATTTCTGATGTATGAATGTGAAGGAAAAAGTGTGGTAACAAATGACACGGAACACAGATGTTGACAATGTGATAGGTCAGTCTCAGAGGCTTAGGTAATAAAACATCTTTTACATTCACTTACTTTCTTAATGCTTTTCACATGCCAGAATTACCAACACATCTGTATGCTCCAAAAACTTTTGGTCAGAATACTTGCTCTATTTTATGCTCCTCCAAATTAAAAACATTTAAGGGATGTTTCATTTCAGCACCATTTTCTGCAATCCCAGGCACAAGGAAAGATGAAAACTCTTTCACGCTACTGAAAAATCTAGGAATGAAAGCTAGAATAACTAAATAGTTAATCTAAAATACCTGAAGTGATGCAGCTTTGGTAGCTGTTTGTCACTTGCGATATACACATGCAGTCCTGCATGTGTTCCTGAAAAGGAGGAGAATGTTATGGCCACACATAAAATGATCTGAAAAGGATTAATGAGTCTTGCAGACAGCCGCTGTGGGAGTCTGACCATCCTTAAGGGAAGGACTCCTGCAGATGAGGCTGCTGTGATGAGAGATTTTTTCTTTGTGAGGCTTGTCACATATCCGTGCACCTGAATGTGTCTTTTTGGCTGTCATGGACATCAGTAAATGCTCCCTAATGAGAAATGTGGTGACAAAAGCTGTACTTCTGTAAATAGCAGGCTTATTTTAGTAGTTCAGTCATTCGCGAGTTCCCTTGATGTTCCTGAAGCTATTCATTTAGAGATGCTTTCTTTTCAAATCAGTGTTTTGGTGTCTCTGGCAACAGAAGGCCACATGAATTCAAAAGGATTGGGACTCGATAACCTTCTGTTTGCTCCTGCTATTGTTTACATGATGCTATGCTGTTCTTAAAGATCAAAATCACGCTGGTGCTTAAAAGTAAACCAGAAAACAATCCTCGCTTCCTACTAATCTGGGTGGGATTAGGGCAGTCAAATTTGCTCTTATTTCCAGGAGGGGAGAGCTCCAGCTGTGCCCTCCAAAACACATGCTGCCAGCTATTTTTCTCCCTTGCAATACTGTAGATGGGTGTGGTACCTTTTATTTTTAACCAGAGCAGCATGTAATTTATGTAAACTGAATGACAACATTTGTTATTCATAATTTTACAGTAAGAATACTTGCATTGATTTTTTTCTTTGTGCTTTTTGCTCTTCTAAGAAGTAAGTAAAACTTCAAGTGAGGGTGCCAGCATCTTGAGTTGTTTAGGTAAGCAAACATTTAAACATGCTTTATTTTCAGCTAGTTTGTCACTTTGCCCAGAGCAGAGAAACATCATTAATGTCTTTTTTTCTTCTCAGTAATCTCACCAGGATGTTTCAGCCATGCCAACATGAAGAGCCTTGAATTCCAGCATCTTTAAGATATTTATTAGTATCTTTAATGATGCATAAGAAGTGCTTGATGTATATTTCTGATTGTGGCTTAAACACCCTCAAATCTGGGTGGGACACATCCCTGCAATTTAATTTTTGTATTAATTCTGTAGCATTAGGTCTGTCAAAGCAGAACTGTGAGCCAATGAAGGGTAGATTTTGTCCCTTTTTGATTCAAATGCAGACATTTCTTATTAAAACTAGTAACTATTTTATAACCACCACCACCAATACTGATAAAAAGCATATTCAGTAATGCTAGTTTTATATAAGTTTTTATTTATGGGTGGCATAATGAAGATTTTAGCAGGCTTGAGTTTACCAGAGGGTAAAGGGGTATTTTTTCCTCCTCTGTGAGCTCTGTCATGCGTATTATGTTCATGTGTGCTCTGTGGGTGTCTAATGGAGCATTTGGGCATGCTGGGGACCTCAGAACTGGGTCTGTCCCTGGAGTATATTACCTTTAGGTAAAGACACGACAGCCATCAGTGAGCTCAGACCGGCCCATAAAAGCTGTTAAAAAGGGAATTAGAATGGTGGTTATTAATTTATAATTTAATTCCTTTTTTATCTAGTACATATCAAAAAGTTTAAATTGGATGCTAGAAAACACCAAGTAATGCTAGACATAAGCAAATACCCAGAAGTTTTGCTTTCTGGAAAAATCAGGATGAATTCAATGAAATGGGTGGAGTGATGTAACTTTCTGACCCAGTTTTGGGCAGCACATTGCGTTAAGAGCTTTGCCATCATATTGTGTGTCTGGGCACCTGGGCTGTACATGACACGTGGGGGTAGTGGCGTTGTGTTGAGTTAGTGCTCTACACGGACTGTGGCAGAGATTTTTGGACAACTTTCTCTCCTCAGCCTGGCTAGAGCACCTTTAATTTACAATGCAATACCTGCTTGGGCATTCAGCAGTCGCTTAGGAGACATTGTCATCTTTCATTACTGCATTAACCTTTAGAACTGACAACAGTGTGCAGGCTTGCAATAATTGAGCAGAGGTCCACAAAAATGAATTTCTTGCCTTGTGATTGCACATATGGTCAGGTCATTCACTCGCTGGAGTGATTTTGCCAATGACATTCCTCTTTCACTAAATTTAGCTTCATTTTTTAATTAATGGTTTAGATAGTTATCTTTCTAGAGTACATATCCTAGAGCACGAGGGAGTATAATGAAGGAAATGCCTCTGCATCCTTTGAAACTTAGAGCTTACAGCTTTTCCAGCGCAGCGTTTATGAGATTTAGTAGAGCATACATTTGCAACAGTTCCCATTACTGTGTTTTCAGGGGAGGAACAACCATTTGGGATGTTATGCCCTGAGGAATAGAAAGGCTGTAATTTTATATTGCATGGTCTGTCTCCACTGCCTTTTTGCTTGTGCCCTAACCCAAACACCCCTCCTCATGTAATAACCTAGACTTAGCTATTTTTTCTGGTTTTTGGTGTGGCTTTCAGGAGTCCTAAATTCACAGTGTGTAGTGGAAACTGAGCATATGCAATATCCGTAATAACAGGGCATTTCTATTACTTGAATACGTTTATTTTTAATTAGATGTAACACTGTAGGTCTGATGTGGAAGCAGAACTTGTGAACTCCAGAGATGATGTAAAAGGAAGTGCAAAGCTGTGTATTTGTAAGTGGGTCCGAACAACCTGAAGAGCTGTGTGAAAGAAGCAGTAGAGAAACAATCTTGCATACCAAGCACATTGCTTTGAACTGCATGTTGTTGGAAGTTTTTCAAATTGGACAGATGACTTTGGATTTCTGCTTTTGAGAGCTGTTAAAATGTACAGTTATATTGTATCCCTCGATTTCTGACAAAAAAAAAAATAAAAATATATATATATATATATATATATGCACATTGGGTAGCTTTTCATGCTTCAATTACTATTAACAAATTCCAAACCAAGAGCCACATCACACCACTCTTGCAAGGGAGCTATGCAGAGTATTCACATCAAAAGTGCTGCAAGTACAAATATTAAGAGAAATTTGTGTGAGACTGATATCTTCCCATATAATTTCCTGTTGTGCAAAGTACTTGATCAAAGCTAAATATTACTTTCTTTAGCTCTGGATTATTTATTATGTTACTTTTAAACTGAGAGGTTGGAAAATTGCATGTGGTGATTTTCTTTTCTTAAAACCTATTTGTTTGTTTATTATGGAGCTGATGAGTGTCTCAGACATTTAACAGGCACAATCAGGCAATTTCACAAAGTACTTCTCAACTGAATTAGAGTCAAGTTGGAGCTGCCAGTAGGATGATTTCACTGCTATTCAGTTAAACTGTCTTAATTAAGGAAACAAACAAAAAAATACAACTAGTGTCCAGCCCAACCTCCAAAAAAAAAAAATATTCCCCCCCCCCCCCCCCCCCCATTTACTCAAGGAGAGAGATTAGTGATTTATTTGCTTTTGCACATATGTTAAAATCACTGATTTGGAATAACTTTCCTGAATAATTGCTTTCATGTAAACTTCCTGTGCAGGCGGTCATAATCCAGAAGAATGATGTGATTGGTTTAACTTAAGAAAAAAAAGTGTTGTTATCCTAAGACAAATGTGACTTTATGGAATTTTATTTCTAAATAATTCTCCTTATTAATTATAGAGTACTGACAAGCTTAAAGAGCCTAAGCAGTCTCATAATTTAATGTTTTTTACAGAATTTAAGGCAGGAAGGAGCTGCAAAATCACCTCTTCTGATGGAGCATGTGTCAAAGCCCCTTAAACTTGACACTTATCCCTGTAATTTATTGCCCTTGTTTATAGCTAACCTGACCTTCTTTTAGGATGGATCTATACAAAGGTAGGCAGCTTCTGTGTATTCAGGAGATGGGGGAAGTAGTTCCCCCAAGTTGTTTTTGACATTTGAAAACAAAGTTTGAGGAACAGATGCACCTTTCTGAAGCTTGTGAGCAAGCTTCTACTTTCAGCCAGTACTTCAGTTTTCTCAGTACCTATTTATTGTGATGCCTAAAGCGTTGTTAATGAAAGTTCAACCTCTCCCAGATGCTTTTAGCAAAGTATTAATACTGCTTCTGCTTTCACTAGGTAGCTGATGATTCCGTTACTTTTTATGAACACCATTTTTTAGGTCAGCTTTGCATTTTCCAGTCCTCTTTGTATAACTGAATACTACATGTGACATGAACATGTGTGATGGTGCCGAGGATGCTGTGAAACTTCTGTTGTGACTTAGCTACATGTATGTTTTTTTTCTTTCAATTATGTATAGATTTATAAAGGACGAAAAAAGAGTTTTTGGTATTGTAAGTATCACTGTGGATCTTAAGTTGTTTCTTTTGCTGTGGGTTGCAAAAGCTACCCAGAGTGTTGAATTGTTACTGAATTTATGTATCTTTTCATAGCAGTGTCAAATTAGGAAATGATTTAGAGTAGCCATTTTACCAATAAATTCTTCTGTTTACAAATAAATAAATTCTAAGCCTTGGAAAGCCAACAGAAGCCAGAGCTGGCCCATCACATTAATGTCATCTGCTACCCTAATGCTGAACTGTGCTGAACTGCTTCGTATTGACAAACGTCTCGGTGGGGGCCATTGATCTGGGCAGCAGTATTTAGATAAGTGTTTGATGTGCAGGGTTCGTACCATGCTTTAACGAGTGCTCACTGCTGGACTGGCTGTGTAAAAGATGAAGGATGTGATAAAACTGATTATAAAGAGTGGAAAATTCCTCAGTGTGGTGGTTCTGTGGGTTGTTGTTTTCAGTTTGTGACAACAGGCGTTTGTGGAAATAGAACTGAGAGATGGCAGAAATGTAAGGGGTCTAATGTAAAGCTCATAAAAGACTGTAGAAAGCTTCTGGTTCTTACTGGTGTTAAAAGTGTTTTTTTTTTTGTTTGTTTTTTGCTTTTTGTGCTTTATACTGAAGGCAGAGAATAGGGAATATCCTTTAGGAATATAGGGAATATAACAACAGGAGGTCAGTAAGGTTTTGTTTTTTTAGGATCTGGCATGGACAGGAAGAGCTCCTTGGAGCTGCTTGATGTTTTCCTACATCAAGAATGTACTTGAGTAATGTGCAGTAGAAAACAGGGTGTTTTTTTTTTTGTTTTTTTTTTTTTTTTTCTTTTGGAAAGCACTGTAATACACAGTGATTCCAGTCTTTTCAGTTAGTCCTTCAAAGGCGAACATGTTTCCTATTCTTCTTGGTGCAACATACATATGTACATAAATATTTTTACATGCATCCTATTTTTAATGATTTGCTTTTTTGAAGCTTTATAATCAGACATGAGAAGGATGTTTCTAGTCAGACTGTTACCTATTCAGCAGGATCTTTTAAAGTCACATGTGTTATATCTATCTAGTGTTTAGAAAAAGCACATATACAGGCAAGTTGCCAGTGGGGTGAGTATTTACAAAGGAATTTTCTAATTTGACAGGCTTAGAGTCCAGGTAGGTTGCTACCTGCACACTGGTTTAGTGGTTCTTACTGAGAACCAATTAAAATATCAGTATCTAAACTGTGTGTTGGTATAAGGTGCTAGATACAGCTAGTACACCTTTGATGTTTTACTATAATTAGATCTGTTTAAACATAAGAATGGCATTTTGTTAGTGAGAGTAGTTGGAGAATTTCCACCTTGAATAACCATGAACTAATTGGCAGATTAGGAATATTTTGAAAACGTTCTCCTGCTTTGTAATGGAATGGTGCTATGAGGTTTTCTGTAATTATCCTCCACACTATCCAGCTGTAAATTCACACCAGGGTATTTCTTTGTGTTGAATCCAGTACCTGTGCCAGTTCAACTATCACCAGACACTGGTGCAGTTAATACGTTTTCCTGTACATACATGCAACAAATAACAATTGTTACGGGCAAACCTTTTTGTATTTTTCTGTGACAATAAGCAAGTTTATTTCTGGTCTTTAATATGAATATAAGATCTATTTTATCATTTGCCAAGGAATAAATCATGAAAATACTCTATGGCATCAGTTACCTAAAAATACCTGCCCATGGTCCGGGGGTTCTGTTTAGGATAGTGATGGTCTATGTTACATTTTCTCACTTGTTGGGGATTTCTGAAAAAAAAAAAAAAAAAAAAAAAAAGGACTTATTTATGAAATTCTGTCAATTATATTGATCATTGTAACTTGTGAACGTTAAGAGGAGTGGGGTCACATTCTTTACAAATCATACTGAGAGGATGGTATTCATCTCCTTTACTTCTAGCTTCAGATAGTTACCTGGACTTCCTTTGTGCTTAAGGAAGAAAATGAGGCTTGTCAGGAGGTTTTCTCTGTCTTCCTAGTGAGTTGATCTACTGAACAAAATGTCACCTGGTGTGCATCAGCCTCGACTGACTTGAGAGTGCCTAGGTAATAGGTTTGCCTATACCTAACCTGATATGAGCAGTGTTGATTGATGGATCTTACTCTGCAGTGTCTGTGTGAGTTTCACACCATCAATTCTGTAATTCTCAGCATTTAGTGGGATAATCTACTTATTCTAGTTTAGCTAAAATGAGGGGAAAAAAAAATCCCTGTCATTTCAAACCAGAATTACAGTTCTGAAGTTGATGGGCAATGTACCCAACCACAGCAATGAAAGTTTGCTGAAGTGAAAGTAGAACTTGCTGCAAGTATTTCCTACTCCATAAAATATTTTCAGTTATTCACTAAAATTCAGAACTTCTGATGGGGGGAAGAGAAAACCAACAAAACTAAGACTGGTAGAAAGCAGTAGGAATAAAACCAAGTTCAGATCCAGATTATACTTGTCAATTATCTCCATAAACTGGTGAAAAAGGGTCCTAACTTTCATACTAGGTGAAGAAACCAAACTTGTAAGGAATGCTTTTTGAGAGTAAACTGTGTACGTCTAGATTGATAGAACAAGAACTGGGTAATAATAACTTATGCTGAGAACTTGTGCTGGCTCCTGCAGATCTGGGCAACTGTTATTTTACAAATATTGATTCGAGGAGAATAATCCCTTACCTCAACCTCCTGGCTGTGGCCTTGCTAATAGTTGAGGAAGTGGACAGTCCTTGTTCCACTTCTGTTACAAATAACACTTTCATATCACTTCTACAAATTGAAAAATTCAGGGACACACAAAATATTTTCTTTCGTGTGGAAAAGGGCTTCCTGGCTTCATGTTAGCTTGCAGTTCTGCTATTCCTGATCTTGGTTGCAGCTTTATTCAAAAACAGCTAAATCATCCATCAAAACTCATGCCAGTTATCTAGAATTGTCTGTTGTTGACCTTCATCTCCCCTGTGGAGCATTGTAATGAACTACCAAAAAAAGCCAGCACAGTTTGAGTTGCTGTGGGTATTATTGTAATTCATAAATAGCTACCAAAATGTCTTTTTAGCTCCTCTAAATAAGCTTAATATATGCCAAATGGCAGTGATGATGAAGCTTTCCTCTGCTGAAAACTCTTCGTTGAGTCCTGATTTTGTTATACAGAAGTCCTAATTCAGTTTATTTCCAGACTCAGAATTAAATATTACTTTTGGGCATCAGGACCATGCTCAGGTCACTCTTACGGATTTTGGGTGCTTGTTTTAGTCAAGGCAGTAAACCAGCTGTCATCTGACCTTAAACCATACCCAGTGGCAGTCAAAACAAATATCAGAGCTTCAGTAGGACTGATATTTGTAACGAGTAGAGACTGTCTGCTTTCTGGTGGACACACTTTCCACATTTTTTTTATTGGGTATGTTCCTTACGGGTAATACTTTCTTTCCCATGAATATATTCAATAGTAATGAAAACTCTTATTATCAGACTACGGTTACTATTAGAAATCAAACCAAATTTGATTATTATTTTTTTTGATCTTACTTCTCATACCATTTTTTTGCATTATCTATCTCCTGGGAATTAGCATGTAATAATCAATCCTCCAGCTGGGTTTTGGGCATTAATGAAACACACTTTGCAATACATATATTAATTTTTCAGAGGCAGATGAGGTGCACAGACACTATCTGAATTTCTCAAGAGAATCAGGGAAATAAGAATCCTTCCTATAGCTGTTGGTAAGTTTCCAACATGCTGGTTTTGGGCCTTTGGTTTAGTCAGTTATATGTTCATTATTGGAATTAAAAAGCTATAAAAGTCCTGCACTTGCATCAAAAAGTTATGCTCTTCCTGAAACTTATTGTACATAAGTATGACATAGATTAAAGCCTCTCATTGGGTAGGTTTTTAGTAAAAACCAAGTTATAAATGCTAAATACTTTAAATTGGGATTTTTTTTTTTTTATTTTTGTTCCTCCTTAATATCTTACTCTGTACTTTGGATACTTTGCTTTGGATGTTCTATCAGTGTCAGTAAGTTCTGCTTACAGTATACATGTATCTGAGACTCAGTTGGCTGCTATTGTTTATGAAGCCATAATGATTTTTTTTTTTTTTGCTTCAGTTAAAATACAATCAGGATGTGAATGCTTGTGAATGAGGCTGCCGATTATGAATATCTTTAAGGACGAAAATTTAAATATGCTGCATATTCAGCCGCATATATTTCCAATGAACAAAGTAAGGTATATTTAAACTTTGAAGCTACTAAATTATGTAAAAGTAAAACTTACTACTAAAATTACTACTTAAAAATGACTAATAAATTATTATTAAAATTAAGCAAGAAGGAGTATAGCTTCCTTTATTTATCAGATCATAGAGAACAATTAGCTGGCAGCAAGGAAGTTATTCTTCAGATTTAAATGTATTTACAAGAAAACAAAACAATTATATCAGATTCCTCAAACCTGATTTAAAACAGGTATTGAATGCGCTCCAGAGTTCCTTTGAGCATCACAGTGGCCAGCAATGAACCCATGATTCTTTGATGGAATTCTTTGGTTCTGTGCTGTCTCTTTATGAAATATTTCTTAAGTAGTGGCTTATTGTTTTTCAAATGCACTCCTTTAGTGGAATATCTAAATATCAGGCGAGACTTTCTGGGGCCTGATGAAACTTACTTTATTGAGCCAGCTCATTATTCATGTCTTGGTTGTTTCTAAAAATGATGTTATACTATCTGACAAAAACTTATCACAGATGTAAACCTACTCTACGGCTTGTAATCTAGAATATTTTAAGATATCTTCTCAGATATATCTAATAGAAAGCCTTTCAGTTTTTAATAAACAAAAGATAAAGGGATTGAGTAGATAGCAAATTTCAAGTATGTGGGATCAGAGCGTGAACATCTTTACTCACTAGATTTGCTAGGACTACAATCAGAATAGCATGATCTAACATCAAAAAGGCTTGTGGTTTAAAAGACTAGTTAAAAATCTAAAACTGTTGTAGGACATACAAAAACCTCAACTAGAAATCATGTTATTCAAATAAATCTCTTCCTGTCTTTGTCATAACAATCATTCCTTCTTGCAAGTGTGACTTGCTCTAACAAAGGATGTGCCTGCTGTGTGAAATCGCATAAATTTGCAAAGCTGAGCATCTCAATCGGAACGGGAGGTTGTCCTTCAGTAATTTATACAAATGATGCACTCTATCATTTGATTACTCATTTAATATGCTTTTTTGATCTGCCAAAGCTGATCAGATATTCACGTGGTGGTACCAGTCTTTCAGTAATGAATGCATTTTCATGTCTGTGAAGTAGTAATCATGGGGACCTGTCTTTTAATAACTGGTAATTAATATAAGTACATATTCAGTCTTGGCTTTCATCATAATCATTGTTTGACACTTGGCATAAAGAAAATACCATGTGTTATATATTGGATTTTGTGAACTTGAAATGGCTCAGGACTGGGAGATGCCCAAGCAGATGTCGACATGAATTATGTCAACAAAACAAAGGTCACTAGTAAATTTTCTATTTAATATCTGAATAGTTGTTCTCATTTCTTGATTGCTCTACAATTTTATACTTGTATTTTGAAGTACTTTTAGCTTTCAAGTCTTAACCAAGCAAGCAAAAAAATAACTAAACCAAACTAAAAAGGTGAGGAAGACGAATGGAGGAAGCTTGCTCCTTTCTTCGAGAATTCAGGTTGTTCTGGGTACTGACCATGACTCCTGACAAGCACGGAAGTGAGCTTAACCAGCAACCTCTGGCCTTGAGTGGCCCACAGTTACTTCAGTTTTATCTTAGTCTAAAAGCACAGTACAACCACTTGAAACCAACAAAAAGGAGAGAAACATGTCATGTGGGAGGAGAAGCTCATCTATGAGAGTGAATTGAGTGCTGTAAGCAAGTCTCCTGTGTGTTTTTTTTTTATTTATTTTTTTTAAATCAAGGCTGTTTAAGCAAGCTCTGATTTGTCTCAGAATCCCATTGCAGTTCTGTGCAATTGCTCCTATTCTCTTCATTTTTGGAACTGACTCTGTTCCTGGTATGTTAGTGACTGGTTAAGGCCACGAATATACAAACAGGAGCGGTTAGAAACACAAGAGAATTTGAGTTCAAGCTAAAATGTTCTGCTTATATTTTTACAATCTGGAAAGCAAGTGAAGACCTTGCTGTACTTTCACTAGATGTTATGCTATAAACAGTAGTGCATTTGCTTTCAGTAGTATCTATAATGTAATAGAAGTTGTAGAAACTTGTAGCAGGTCCTTTCCATTTCTGACGATTTTGCAAACAAACATAGAGGTTGTAAAGTTTCTTTGGCCATATGTTTCTCTCTTTTTTTCTGATGTGTATCACCCATGTAACAGTAAAAACATTGTCACTGCAGATCATGATTCAGTTGTCAAACACATACAGAGGTACAAAACAATTTAAGACTCAATGTCAAAGTTTTTAGAAATTCTCAAACTATCAGTTTTGAGTTGTCTTTTATCTTCAACTGCAAATGCTACCCAACTCATCTCCACGAGTGCCTCCTGTGGCTGTTTGATGTTCTGCTGCATTAGTACTTTATGCAAAAGAGACTTGCAGAGCCGTGATGCTTATGGAACGATTCTTCAGTTCTGTGCTGCCCACTGCAAGCACAAATTCTGTAGGCTCCCTTTCCAGCTCAGTAGGATGGCAGCATGACCTTACATAGTTATTCCCCTTTGATAACAGGCCATCTTGGCTGATATATGACTGTGTAGCTGATGGCAACCACTTGAAGGAATGCTCATACTAAAGACATGTTTTAATTAATAATCAACCGCTTGATGTTGTCACCTCCACTAAGCGCTAGCTCTGCCTAGGCGTTGGAGCCGTGTGTTGTGTGCCAGGGATGAGCTTGGAGCTGTGTGGTGCTAGCAGCGTTGGCACCCTGAGAGGTGCTCAGCTCCTCGGCAGGGACACCCCAACACAGCAGGGCGAGTACCATTTGTAAGTATTGCTGGTCAGTGGCGGACTCTTGGGAGACTTGGTAACTACAGGTCTGGGGGAAAAAACAAACTACAATTACTGTTTCAGGTGTTAATTTCTTGACTTTTAACACTGCAGCTCTTTGCTGATTCAACAAGTTCGTAGTTGTTCCTAACTGGTAAATAGCACTGTTAGCATTTCAGAATTGTATTTCCCAAGCTTGAAATAACACCGTGTGTATAAGCAGCACCTCAGTGTCAGTTAACATGGGTGATGTTGGTGTGTTTATTTGCCAGACACCTTCCATTAATGCAATTGTATATTAACAAATCTATCATAGCTGTATACTTGGTGACATATTAGGTGGTAATTTTTTGGCTTCTCCAATGAACTAGGTGGTTGAAAGGCTGTTTATTCAAAACTTTTTAGCCTTGATTTTATACTGCACATGTAAGTTAAAGACTTAAAGGGAAGATCAAAAATAGCTTCAGCCCTGCAAGACTTTTGTACAGTGACCCTGACTTTCAGGACAGCACGTGTGCATCAGAGGGGTGTATTCAGGAGAAGAATCATCCAAGTTATATAAATATAGCTCCCATCAGGAATATTTACTGTAGATACCTCACATAGGAAATATTCCAGATGTTCTCCAGAGAGAAGCTTCTGTACAAACCACTGATATATAAAGAAAAAAAAAAAAAAAAAACAAAAACGATTTTAGAGTATTTATGGAAGTTCCCTGTAGAGTGTTTTCCATGGGCTGCAGATACTTCCAATATTTTATAATAATCCATCCTAACGTGACTTGATTCACTTATTTTACATCGAACAAATTAAAATGTTTTTAGAAGTCCCCTTGGCACACTGTTGTTAAACTCTTGCATTTTTTGTGGTATGTATTATCAGGCATAAACAAACATTACAACTATTTGCCAGACGATCATTTTATGATTTTACACTATGCAATGTTTTAAACTCGGAGAAGCAAATTAATTTGCATATATCCCTGGTGCATTATAAAGGATTAGCTAAAGCTATTTCTGTGTAATATAATTCTTTTTAGCTCATTTTCGTTTAGGGGTAAATCCAGGCTAAATTTGATGAATAAATTGTTCCCTGCAAATAACTTGCTCAAGCCTAGCTGTGCAGACTATTAAAGACTTTTCAACAGAAAACTCATTTTCCTAAGGCACCCAACATAATGTCTCAAGACTTTCTCTATTCACTTTGTGTATCTTTAATCCCCAAGGAAATTTGTGAAAACTTGGTTTTTCATACTTCGTCTTCTCAGAAGTAAGGTGGAAGAGGCCAAACCCTGTACTCACCTCCATGTATCTTTGTTGTGAGTTGGCTGTGACTATTCAACTGAGACATCTGGCAGTTGCTTATCTTGGAAATTCCTCTGTGATTAGCAGGCATAGGGTCACTCTGTCCTCTGGTGATTCCCAGCTGTGTCTGCTTCACTCCTCGGTGTGAAGAACTGACACTTAGGTGCTTAACTAATTTCCTCAGGCTTCCTTCTGTCAATTAGTTTGGGAGGAAGTTGACACTTCATGTCCCAGGCCTGCCATGTTCATCTGTATTACTAAGTATGAGTGAGCTCTGGGAAGATGCCCTCCTCAAATGGTCTGGGTAGAAGAACCAAGGGTTCTTCTGGAGCCCTTCACTGGAAACTTTTCCTCTCTGGTTGGATTTGCTTTGGTAATGCTGTGCAAGAGGAGAGTAGCATGCATCGTGGCTGGGAGAGCAGCTACGTGCTGCAACCAGAGGCTGGACTTGTGGGGTGTGGGATGGACCGTGGTCACAGCCTGTAGTGCCATCTGCACTAAGGAAAAGGGTGCTTGGGCTGCTCTCAGGTGTGTTCAGGCAAGTCTAACATCAGACTCCAACACTGTACTCAGAAAAACTAATTCTGTTGCTGAGAAGGTAGTCCTTCCTATTGAAGTCATCTGCCTTTAATCAATGGTCTGATTATGGCAAGTGGTAGGTCAGTAACCTTTATGGTTTTCTCACACTTCACGAAGTATCACATACAGAGAGGTTTATATGCTTTGCAATTTAGGTACTAATTCATAATTGGGTTATGATTTCATTTCCATTCTCTTGAATGCACAGAGTATCTGGTTTGAAATTACAGGAGGAAGCAGGTTTATCTTATCATCCTCTCGACTGATACCTATGCATTAATAAACCTTGAGAGTTCACGAGTAATTGCAAAGGTGGATAGCCAACAGAGCAAAGCTGTAATTGCAAAGGTGGATAGCCAACAGAGCAAAGCTGCAAAACAGGGCTATGGTCTCCTTGTCCTTTCCCTTGAAATAATTAAGAAGTTCTGTAGAAACTAAGTTTCCAATATGTTAAATGCCTATTTTATAATGAAAGCTTGAAGAAAAAGAAAACAACCAAAACACAGGGAAAGAAAGAAAGTAACCAAAAGAGTAAGGCTTATCCTTTCAATAGAAGTTGAAGAAGTGGTTAAAAAAACATCAGGGCTGGCAGAGTTTATAGAGGACAGCCAAAATAATCATCAGTCTTTACCCAGGGAATAACACCATTTTATCAGAGGAGAAAACATATCAGGTGAGTTCAGTTTGCACTGTATATTAATGAAATGCCAGTCAGTAACTACTTCTGATTTAGGCTCTGTATGTTTCATAGGCATTCTTCCAATCATTTGGGCGCATGGTACTTGTACTTCCCTAAATTTTAAGCATAAGAAACATAAGGAAAAGTAACTTCTCAAGCAATGCATTCATATCTTAAAATCTACTTCTTAATAAAAGTGCATCTCTATTATGATCAATAAATATTATGAGGGAGCTAATATTGTATGTTAGCGGTGGTTGTTTCCTCCTTGATAGTCATTTATTTTAGATTTCAACATGTCTGTTAAGTGGTCTTAAATACTTTAATGTGTTTAATATGGAGAAAAATTCCATCTTAGAGCTGGGAGAATTTTCTTTTTTATACTTTCCCACTGGAAAATCAAATTAATTAAATTTTACTTTTCCAAGAAGAGGGATTTAATTAAAAGTACTTTTCATAACTGCAGTGAAATTTTTAGATAGTCCAAAGAAAGCAAAACATTTATATGTGAGTTAAGATGGATTTCATCATTTCACTTCCAAACAGTGACAGGTTGCACCTCTGAAGGTGCTGCCAGTATTTCCCAGTAAAGCCTCTGACTCTGCACTTTGAGCTCCCTGCATCTTCTGTACAGCATGATATCGACCGGAGCAAAGCTCCTTGTTGCAGCCCTGCCGCAGAGCATCACAGAGTTCCCAGGGACACTGATGCTCTGACTTCACCAGTTCCAGCTTGTATGACAATCAATATCGCTGGAAACGCATTAGGAATGTCTGAGTGAGTGTTAGTCAGCAGACAAAGCTTCAGAGGGCATTAAAGGCTGGGAGCAGTGGTTTTGGCTGGCAGATCTGAAATTGAGCCTCCCCCAAAATGCATTGCCTCGGGAGGAAGGCAGAGGACTGAACAAGAGTATAGAGTGTCAGGGTGTTTGGAGGGAAATAGTTTATTCATGTGAATTCTCCTTTCCTTGGGCAGCTCTACTGCTCTCTAGGGAAAATTGTTTTATTGCTGGTTGACATTTTCCTTGAATAAATTGAGAACCAGACTACATGAACTTGTTCTCCGGCTGGTTTGGGAGGCTGCAAACACATTGTATTAGACTGTCTTTCTAGAAAAAATCCCAGGGAAAACTGCTAAGTTTTATCACCCGCTTGCTAAAAATCAGTCACATAGAGCTTATGCTAGGCTGAGTCTCCTGTATTTTTACGTTTGTTCTGTATTTGCTCACCTCCTAGGTATGCTTCATCAAATTCTTGTGACATCCAAATCACTATCGTAATCACCTCCTGCTTTCCCAGTAAGCTGACCAAAATGTTTGTTCCACTGTGTGCCTCTGTCTCAAGCGCAATACTTTATTTCTTCACCAAATATTTTTTCCTTTATCAGTCTCCAGCAGTCATTGATATCAGTGTTCTTTCTAACTTGTCTTTAATCTTTTATGCCTTTTACGTTTCCTAGAAATATTTCAGCACTTTACACTGTCATGAGATAGCATTAGTTCTGTTCTTTGTTTTACTCTTTCTCTGCTCACACCCTCTCCCTGCTTCTTCTGACAAACGTGGAACATCTCTGAGCTTAGTGATACTAGTGCTGTGCTGCAGTGGTGATAATGAAGCTCTCAAGAATAGGTTTAGCTCTTAACAATCCCTTTGCTAAGAGCTCCTTGCATGAGTTACTGTCGGTTCTTCCAGAATTCCCTCAACTCCTTCTTTAAAAGGTGAGAAGCTGTCCCAAATACATGAATGTGTAGATGCTCAGTGAGAGGTCTGGTTGGTGCTGTGACTTGCTGTTATGTACACACTATGTTGCTAAAACTCCTTGACTTTGTGTTAAATTGCATGTTGCTTGAGGAAAGGCTATATAACATGCGATGTAGCCAGCCCATGCTTCTGAAATATCTAGAATATAATAGAGTAAGCCAGGAGCTAATTGATAGAAATGGATTAAGAAAAGGAGTACCTGTCTCAGAACAAGTAAAAGAAACCTTGGTGTGGCTTAAATACTTCTTTTTCCTTAAAACTGAGGTAATCCCTGAGTAAAGTGGGTTTAGAATTATAGCAGTTGTGTATATGTTCAAGGCTATCATGTACAAAAAAAAAAACAACATAAGACATACATGGCAAAACATGAACTATCTGAAGTAGAGTAATGGTTGATTTCACTTGCTGCTGGTGAGCTTTTTAATAGACATGTTTCAGTGCTGTGGTTTGAATCTACTCGTTGCGTTGAAGGGACACGAGGTTTCTTTTTTCAGTTTTAAGCAGAATGTGCATCCACTGGCCATGCATCTCTCAAAACAAGGAAATGTAACCCAAGACCACAGCTTGGCTGGTGAACTACAGGATTCATTTCTGTGTGTGCTGGTTGCGAAGAGAATCTGGGTACTGTGATGCCTTCGTGTCTGGACTTAGTCCGTTGAAATCACAGATGAAATAA
This sequence comes from Anas acuta, assembly GCF_963932015.1. Taxonomy (NCBI): domain Eukaryota; kingdom Metazoa; phylum Chordata; class Aves; order Anseriformes; family Anatidae; genus Anas; species Anas acuta. The sequence continues at coordinate 33,449,571 of NC_088984.1, forward strand.
GGAAAAGATTGACAATTGGGCACTGTCTTACAGAAACAGCATGGTGTATCTCTGAAGATCACCCATAAAACTGATAGTTCTTTCTTCTCCCACTTTATTGATATTTTTAGTAGTAAATTTGAATCTTTATTCTTTGATTTGACACCGTTTTAAGATTACTTAAACATTTTTTTCTTTAACTGTGAAATTCATTATTTTTAACTGCATATTGACATTTTTCATGTTTAGAGAAATGTGTTCTTGAATAGCTGCCAATAAAACTTTTCTCCTAGATGCCATTCCTGTCATCAGTTATTGTTCCCTTGTCACCCCAGACACAAAAATAACTGTAGTTATCCCATCACCATTTGTGCTGGGGGTTTTGACCTACTTAGCAGAATGCATTTCCTTCAATATATTCTGGATTCGTGCAGGGTTTCTCTCCCTCTGCTTTTTATTTTTTCCAGGTTATGTATATGGCTAGGGAGTTTGTGACCTGTCTTACTTTGGTGGAGCTTCATTATTTTTTCTATTCTATTGATTTCATGATTTCAGAACTACTTTAACTTAGATTTTTTGTTTATTGGATGGGAGAAACAAACTTAATGGATTCAGTGTTCAGACAGTATTTGTTTTACATCAAAGATGTCTCCAATTGACTCCTGTATAACTGCTTGCCTACACAAGATTAACTTTTATTGTTCTTCTAGTTTTGTAACTGTTTTTCTTTACTTTCTAACGTATAATTGAATATCTTATAAGATCAGTTGAAACATGTCTAATATGAAAAAAAAAAGCCATAAATAGTCTTTCTCTTCTGATGTTCATCGCTTTCCCAAATGATCCTGGATGTCAGTTAGGTTCTTTCAAAGCAGATCTGACCACTGGTAAAGAAAGAAAGCTTTCTATTGCAGGAACTGGATATTAATGTATATTTTTTAAAAGTCCTGGTAACTGCAAATGTGAATGAGCAGCCATTACAGAACTGTCAAATCAGTAATGTCAGACCTAATGGAAGCACTTGCATGTTTGTAAAGAAATGCTTTGAAACACCATCTATACTTGGCTAAAGGCACGCTTGACTTGTATAAAGGCATGTTTGCCTCGGGGAGTAACAGGAGCTAGAGACTTCTGGTCTCGGAAGGGCAGAAGCCACCACGCTGTATGGACACTGTAAGGCCGCCTGAATGCCTATAGGGATGCTTTTTCTCCATTTTATCCCCGTTCTTGAACTGTGTGGCTGTGATGGAGAATACACTCAGCATTGCGCTGTTCAGTTCCTGCCCCCAGGTGCCTGGCAGCAATGTAGCATCAGGAGTTCATAGGAGACCTGGGGGCAGAAGGGATGACAGGAGGTCATCTGCAATGCTAGTGTAGTCGAGCATATTTAACACCATCTCATACTGCTGCTTCTCCTTTCTTTTTAGATCACAAATACTTTGAATTCAAGGTTTTTCCCTTGCTGTGTATATCTGAGTTTTCTGAATCTCAGGTGTGGATATAATATACATGATAAATAATGATGGGATACAGCGTTTGTGTGCTCCCAGCTATGCTGTTTTCCCAAAGACATTAGAGGAATCAGATCTTACGTTCTCACCTGAATCTCTGATGCTTTAAAGAGTCATCTCTTTAGTGTCTCCCGATGAAATGTTCTCTGAAGCATCATGTATTTGGGTCAGAAGAAGCCCAAGTCCGAAGCTTTTAAGCTTCTTATATGAAAAGAAGATTGAAGGAAGCAAAAATGATGGAAATAAAGTAAAAGTAATACTGTTGCCCATGTGAAAGTGCCAAATTGCCCAGTTCTTAAGATACAGCAAATACCTAACGTTAACATACTTGTTCTCTTGCCTGGTTCAGTGATAATACTCTTCTGTTTTTTCTAACTGTGGGTTTGTGGAAATTTCTGTTCATCATTTTTAAACAAAATTCTCTATGTTCAAAATTCTCAGCTTTGTCACTGCCATAGTCACTGTCAATCCCGTTGGCGTGTTAGTAGGGCTGTAGAAATGAGCCCACCATTGCTGTATGTTACATGTGCCCTACACCACCACAAAGTGCTGAATCTTGAACTCTTTGCAAACAGCGTGCATGTTTCCTTGGAGTTAAGGTTTGAATCTGACTGATATTTCTGTTGTGTGGAGTGGAGAGAGGTATGACTTGTAAGCTGTGAGGCCAGTTCTGCTTTGGTTTAGTTATTTTCTTTTACTGAAAATACCAGACTAACTGTCCCTGAAATCAGTGTTTAGATTTGTCCTCTGATTGTAAAGATCCCATGCTCATCCTTGCCTGTCTTCATGCAGCCTTAAAAATGAATTTAAATATTCTCATTTCCACATAATTTCTTCATCGTGTTTTTCACTAGAGGGAAAAACATTTTGATTAATTGCTTTGATTTCTGATTTCAAGATGGTACAACTATTAAAGGTACAGCCCTGTGAGAATCAGCACTAGAGGATTCCAGGATCCAGAGACTTTCTACTTCAGTGCCCAGGATCTACTCTCAGATCAGTGGAGGTTAGCTACCAGAAAGCTTCTGTATTGAAAAATATTTCCAAGTGTGAACACTTAATTACTCTCGAAGATGATCATTTCAGTCACAGGTTTTGTGGTTAAACTTTACTTTGTGTTATTACTTGTTTGTCTGTCAAGTTAAAACAAAACTAAATCAACATTATTTAATCAGTAGCTCATTTCACTCCGTTGTGTATTTGTATGAATTTTAACTTATTTTCAGTTCAAGAGGTCTATATAGTCTGGTAAATTTTAGATTTTACAAAGAAAATTTTCTCAAACAAAACCTGAGGTTTCTTCTGAACTAAAAACAAGCAAACCAACACCAAGATTTTTAAGATCTAAATCATGTTATTCTTGTAAAATTGCTGGAGGGCTCTCAATCGCACAGCAGAGAGTAGTAATTTCAGTATTTATATAATTCTGAACAAGTTTTCAACAATATGTAAATGACCTGAGTTGTCATTAATTTCATCAAGCACTAACAAGAGAAATCTTTTCACGTTCTTCACCCCTCAAAGCCTGCTTCATCATCTGAGCTTTTCCTTTCAAATAGAATGATTAATGCTGTAAGAGTGTTGAACCTTTAGACTGTTTTGAATTCTGGACTCAAATACTGATGGCTACCTGTTGTCATATCTTAATGTATGATGGAAGGAGCTTTACAGAGAAGAAAACATGGGATTCCCACTCAGCTTAATGGTAGGGGTAAGAAAACACAGCCAGAGCTGAAATACAGCTGTATCTGATTTCAAGGTCAGGAGAGATGGAATCAGTTACTAATTAGTTCAACAGCAAGAAGTCTTGCAGGACTTGACCAAGGATACTGAGCAAAGAGGTCTCTGGGGAGCTTTCTGGCAGTAGTTTTCTATGTAGGTGTTCAAGGACCAGTCCTACTCTAATTCAGTGACTTTATTCAAATGGAAACCCTTATAAATTTCGTCAGTACCTCTTCTGTGGCTGAATTTTAGGCTCTTGTCTAATGTTTTTTTTTGTTTGTTTGTTTGTTTTTTTTTACACGTGATGCCATACAGTTGCTAAATCATGAATTTTAATCCATTCATCTGAAGAACTTCAATTGCTCCAGTATCTAAAACTTATGAAAACGTTATTTTTTTCCATGTAAATTACTTTGAATTCAGATGTGGTCTAATTTCAGGGGAGGCTTCCTTTTTGCTTCTGTCAAGGAATAACAATAACAGCAATGTTGCTGCCTCTTTAATATAATGAGAGGCGGAATTTTCTAGGTTCCCTGGAGTCTTCAGCCTGGATCTAGTTCGTGGAGAAGGAAGATGCTCTGTGGCGCTCACCAAGACACCAGGCCCTTGTGCAGGCTCAGTGCTATGAGCTGCAGCGCTTGAAAGCTGCTCCGAAGGGGTGGCAGCTCCGCTAAACAAAGACTGGGTGTTTGCAGGTCTGAAAAATGAAAGATCTGCCAACCTGTCAATGCCAGTGAATGCTGCTTGTTAGAGGTGCCTGAGAGGAGGAGAGGGAGGGCAGGTGGAGAAAGAGCCTTTGACAAAGAAAATGATAATTCAGCTCTTTCTGAGTCACGTCAACTTTGATTTCTTCTTTATCTTTGTCTGCATTTCTAAATTATCTGCCACAACTGCACAAGTGGTTTGAATGAATGAAGGCTTTGCCTAATGAAATTGTGAAAGGCTAAAATGCAGGTATAATTGGGTTATCCAAGCAATATGAGAATATGAAAATAACATGCAAGCGATTGCTGTGACCTATTGAACTGAAATTTAACTTGCTAGTTGCCTTACTGGCCTTACTGCTTTGAGTAAAATTGGCAATGCCTTGCATATCTACAAGATGGCACACGTAGTTTTATCCTCCTTGTAAGATTATGATCATCAATTAATATTTGTAATGCACATCGAGATCACTAATAAGCACAAGAAGTCAATTAATAGTGTCCCCCCCCCCCTTTTTTTTAATTTTAAGAAGAAATATTAGCAATCTTTTTTTAGTGACGCCCCTCCATCTTTCACTGCGTCCCTTCATGGTAGAGTGGTTCTGATGCTGGCTCAGAGGCTGTTAGTTCACTGCTCAAGTACTAAGTTTTAATACATGATGATATCAAAGTTTTTGGATCAGTTTTCAAAGCAGTCATATTAACATTTTAATTAATCTCTTGTGATAAAGTATTTTAGTGAGAAAATTCAGTGCTTTGTGTCTGTGGGAGTGGGGTGCGAAGGAGGAAGGGCCTAATTATTCAGCCCTACAATTAGGGGCCAGATTCTGACTTCTTACTGCATGGGTACTCAGTGACTCAAGTGAGATGCTTCATAAAGTGAGGTTCTATTCTGAATCATTTCATATACATAAATGTGGCAGAACCTGGACAAAATAATTTTACCTTCATCAAAACTGTTTGGATTTAAAGTGCTGAAAGATGTGCTGGAGTTCTTTTTTGACTGAAATATAATAAATTAATAAATTGTGGTTTTAATGGCTGCAAGATAATTATTCTTTGATTACATAGTATAACTGAGATCAGATTTTTTTTTTTTTTTTCTCCAGTGATAAAAGCAAACCTTAGAAGTTTTTTTATTCTCTGGTGGTTCAAGGGAGAATATTTCAACCAAATTGATGCAAAAGATACTTACTACTTGGTAAATTATTTAAATGTGCAACTTAATTTGAGATGGGTCCTGTTGCACTAGGTAAATGTATGAAACCAATATGCAAATCACTACTTTTTTTGCTTTCCCTTGTTTGAGCTGGGTTTGAGAGGTGTTCATGCTGTTGATTACCATGTGTTACATAGGATCAGGATTATATGTCTTTGTATGGGACTCTGCCCTGACATACATGACAGGAGGGAGACAGATGTTTGCATTGTGAGAGTGCAGAGAGTGGCTCCTTCTCTCAGGTCTTCTGCTGCTCAGGAGGAATTTCAGCAAAGTCAAGGACATAGCTACAAACCTATGTTATTTCTCCCAAAGGTCTGAATTTAAAACTGGGACCAAGCAGCACCTGCCAAGCACATTTCGGTGTAAGAAATTCATTCTACTTGGGTTCTGAATGAAAAGCACATGGTGACCTTCTCTGCCAATGTGCTAACTGCTGTGCTGTCCTGGCTGTGCTATTGCACGGTACAGTGTTGGATGCTTCTCATGTAGTCAGTTCTGATGCAAAATGCACGTAAGCATTTCTTCTTCATGCTTAAATTTCTCTGTCTAATGGATGCAAAGTAGTTCGGGTTATTCTAAGGCTACTCAGGGGGTAGAATAGCTTTCTTTACTGTGCTCTCTGCATTTTCCTGTACAGGGTTTCTGCCTGGTAGGGGAACCAGCAAATCCCTTTCCATGTGAGCCATTTCCAGTGCAATTTTTGCAGTGTGGTCAGTCTAGCTGGTGGCCTGTCCCCACAGATCGGATGGTATTTCTTGTGTCCTCCTCTCTGCCTACATGCCACCTTGTTTACATAAACTGCTAATCGGGCAATTTTCTTGTAAAATTTACTGTTCAGTTTCTCTGTCCTTGAAATACACTTCAAATCACATGAAGCACACAGCATAACCTTTTCCATTTTCTTGCAACAAACACAAATAGTCAGAAACTGCTGAAAGAGTGAAATTACGTTACGTCCCTCGTACCTTATCTGTGCCTTCAGGCAGCAAGACTCCTCCGGACCCAGCATCTCAGCCTCATGTGATGTGCTTAAATCCTCAGTCAAACTTCAACCTCTCTGTCATGTGGATAAGGCTATTGGCTGCCTGCGTGTCTGCAGAATTAATTATTCCAACCAGAGACAAGCTGTTGGGATAAGTTTGGTTCGTGTAAAGGATTACCAACTTATATCTGAAGAGGTTGTTTTTCTTTATTCATAATTAAGTAATCTTACTTCTGATGACAGAAATGTGTCTCTAAATGTGTAATTAATTGGAAAAAAATCAATTACAGTTAAATTCAAGATTAAAATAAATTATATTGATTTCCTTTCAGAAAGCCAACATATAGTACTGAGTGTGTCTCTGTGAGCTGCAGATTTAGATGTCTGACTTGTTCATTGGCCCAGAAATTAAGATCCTTTTGATACTTAAAGGAGGAAAAGATAAAAACAAACAAACAAAAAACCTTTTGGTGCACACTGTGGAAAGGCCTGAGGAATACAAAGGGAAGCTTCTAAATCCAGCCTCGGCAGCACAGGATAACTTCTGCTGTGTTCAGGGAGGATGCCAAGGGCTGAGCAAAGCAGTCCTACCTGCTTCAGAGTCCCATTTTGAGCATTCAAATCTGATCCAACTTCAAAGGAATTATAATATTTGATTTGCAGTCTAGCTGCCTTATGTTTTCTTTGCCCTATTTTAGAATTTTCTTAAATATTTTCTTAAATATTTGGTTGGAGAAATCACATGTGCAGCACATAGGTCTGGGCGCAGGCTTCGTATTCAGGCCTGATATTCTTTGTCTATGCCAGAGCAATTAGAGTAAGTGAAGTGATGGTGCAGAGACCAAATCATCAACAGTAAAACATTGGAAGTCTTCAACTTTTTAATGCCTGCAAATTGGAACCAAGACAAACAAACCTTTTGGGCTTTAGTCATTCTTTGGCAGTTTCATATTACTTCACATCTTTAATACTGTTTTTTTTTTTTTGTTTTTTTTTTTTTTTTTTTTTTTTTTTTTTTTTGTTTTGTTTTTTGTTTTTTTGTTTTTTTGAGTAATCAGGAGGCAATGACACTTGGACATTATTGGCAGAAGAGAGTGCAATCCTACTTCTGATTTGAATTGGGGAAAAAAAGTAACAGCTCTTTTCAAAACTATTCCATTGTAAGTTATGATAGGTAACTATCACGCATGGTATTGATTGAATGCATATTTGAATAGCTAGTAAAGTATTGATTCTGCTGGTTTTTACCTCTTAACTTAACTTTATGTAGCCCTGTGTATAAATGCTTTTGTGACAAATGTGTGGGGAAGGCAGAGGTGTTAGTCTTAACGGTTCTTCTGTTGAGTCATACGGATCCCCAGAGACTCCTTATGTCTATAAAGATATAAGACTCTTTACCTTTTCTTAAATAGATTGCTGCATTGGTTATATATATGTGTCTAACCTAAAAGGGAAAGAAAACAATTTCAAATAGTTTTTTTTTTTTCTATATACTTTTTCGCAAAGCAGAAGTCAACTCTCACTTAACGTTGCATCAAAATGACATACCTGTTCTGTAAGTATAAACATTGCAATTTCTGAGTGTAATTCAAAGCCGCCGAACGTGTGCAAGGAATGATTCTAATGCCAGTTTGTGTGGGGATTATCTTTTCCATGATTATTCTTGCTTTAAAACAATCATTTAAGCTTCACGTAATTTTCTTGGTCCTTATTTGCTCATGCATGAAGAAGTAATCTCCATCCTGTTGACCTTCTTCAGAGCAGAGAGAAAAAGCACCTGGCTTGCTTGATGTAAATGTTGATACCCAGACTTTCAGCTTTCAGGAAATAAGCTATCAGAAAATGCTTATGACACTGCAAGTGCTGCTTCTGATCTACAGAGACACCACGTATCTGCTTCTCCCCACACAGCTCTCTTTTCAAGGATGATTTTCTCTCAGCTGGTAGAAAGGGAGCACTCGGTAGCTGCTCTTAGCTGGGAAATAGCCAGATTGTTACTCATGTTAGAAAGCTAAGATGAGTTGGAGCTTCTGTTACCCTTCTCCTCAGTAGCAAAGGGTCTGGCAATGCTGATTAGCACATGTTGATATCAACTAATCTTCCAAATTACTAACTTATTCTAGGGTTTGCAGTATGCATTTATTTGCTGTGTTTACAATAGCAATGCTGAATGCTTGGTTATGTGCTATTTATATTTGATGTGATATATTACTTAAAATAATGTGGAGAGATGAAGAGGAGAACTTAGTAGTAACTCCAGAACAGTGTTTCTTTCTAGCTCCTTGTAGCACACTGAGAAATGGAACAATTGTGAAGTCTGTACCAGAGCCCAAGTATAGCTGGCTGATTGCTTTCAAAGTTAACGGGTTACAAGGTGGTTTGTGTTTTTACTGCAGTTTTGGTTTTGATTTTTACCTCCCTCTGTTGGTAAATGTGCCCTTAATCAATTCATATACATCAGGGAAGATTCGGTGCTGCGTTACAGGGCAGCACAGCACTGAGTCACAGCCTCTAGTGGAATGGATAGGGAATCTGTTTCCAAGGTCCCAGTTCTTACCCCAGTCTTCATCCCTGTTGCGAAGTTCTCTGCCAAGATCCTGAGGTGTGATTCCTCAGCATATTCAGAATGTCTAAGATTATGCAAATGTGAAAACAAATCACACATCAAAGCTTTGATGTTTCCACTCAAAAGTGTGACACATGGTGCATAATGCATTAAAGCAACGTGGTTTTGTACAAAGGCGTATATCATCAAAAAGGGAAAATGGAGGAAATTTGCAGCAAACCCCCAGAAGTAAAAGGGATAAATGTGGATTTGCATTATGTTAAAGGAGGGGGGAAGGAGGGAGGGAAGATCTATGCATTTTAAAGAACTGCAGGTCAATCTCTTAGTTATTGGCATTTAAATAAAGTAAGAAGCTGTACTTAGCGTTTTGTTTTGCTTTAACCAGAGGAATAGTGAAAGCCAGTCTGCAACCAGATGCAGCTGATACGTGGAAGGATGCAATGGTGATGTGACTTAGCAGAGAGGGGTCGTGTTTTGGAGGAGTGTCTGAAAGTCCTGCCTTGTGCATCATAGCAAGAATTCAGAGCTGTGCACTGCATTCCTGCTCACTGCAGTGGGGCAGCGGGTGTAACTAGATAGATTTAGACTGTCTGGTGGATTATAGCTGTATAGATAACAGTGAATGTGGTAATGGTCTAAGAGCGTGGCTTTATCTTCCCTGTGCTATTCCAGCAGCTGAGGGAGCATGAGCTGCAGGAACCTGCCTCAGCTAATGTACTTAGGCTGAAGACACAAACAGCAGATGGTACCAGTGCCTATGTCTAAGGCAAATTTGTTTGGTTTCTTCACTTTTTGCAGGCCTTGTGGAGAACTTCATGGCTTCATGTGGAACTTCAGAATTTCACGTGCAGAACTTCACACCCAAAACTTCGGTAGTGGGAACACACTGAAAAGACCAGAAATCCTTCCCAAGTCCTTGAGGTAAATAGACATAAAGTGTAGGAGTATAAATGTAGAAAAGAAATGCTTTCCCCCCTGCCAAAAACAAACAAACAAAAAAACCTGCTCCTTTCCACTCAGAAAAAGGTAAAAGGATGTTTTTGATGCCTGCTTTTCCAGTAAAACCCAGGCTTAACTGAGGTGGTCTGAATGATACTTGTATGTTAGACCTAATTAAGCAAACTGGTCTTTATGAGGTGTTAAGAAATGGAAGCTTTTGAAATTGAATGATTTATGTCCTATGAAGTGAAGGACAGAACTCTGTTCAGAGTTAGAGCTCTAGAGCTGTGCTGTCAGTTCCATTGTAGTGTTCTAAAATAGCCTAGAACCTGCTGGCTGGTGGTCATTAGTGACCAAGAATAAAATGTTTCTCTCTGATTAATTAGAGACCAATTAAAATCTTCTGAAATTCAAGTGAATTTTTCCCTTCCTGACAGCAGCAGGTGTATCACAGCAGTAGCTGCTGTCAGACTTGGCATGTGCCTTCTGTCTTAGGTTACTTGTCAGGAGCATCGTGTGGTAAATAACATTTATTTAAGGGTTAACAGAGTTTGAAAATGAATTAAGTTTCTTCACACATCAAATGTTTCTTAATGTCAAGCCTCTTTTTGAAATCATAGGATATGTGGTTTCTTCTTTCCCTATTATATCATGAGGTTCTCTTCAAATGAGATTAAGTGATTACTGTCTTGTAACAAATATGATTGACTAGAGCAGGCGTTTCCTGTTCTCTAAAAGAGAAACTTTTTAAGATTTTAAAAGTAAAATACAGGAATAGCTAACATGTTTAATATCTACTTTTGAAGTTATTCTAAGTGTTTTTTTTTAAAAGGACAGATAAGAAAATAGTAATACTATTTTTGTGCCTTCTTTTTTCTAATGATCTGTACTTGGAAACTTCAGCATTTAGGAAATGTTATCAGTAGGCTTTCCTCAGCAATTGTTTTCTTCTGAAATTTCAAAATTCTCATACCTGTATTGGTCAGCTCAGATTGGAATCTACACTCATTTTTTCATTGTCACAACGTAAGCTGCTATTGCTACTCTGATCATTTAAAAATTATTACTCCTACAATGCTTTATTTCAGATGTAGTCTTTGTGATGAAAGAAGTGATACAGAAATCATTCACTAATGAATAAATCATTAAGTATCTTTTAAAAAGTCTTAAATTTCACACAGACCTTGGGATGTCCTCCACTGTATTTGTTATTTTGCAATCTGTATCAAGCAGTTAGTGTGGAGAATTCTTGGGGTATAAATTGCTTGTGCATAATTAATTCCAAGTACTTGTCATTTGAAACTGAAGCTGTTTGATAGGATTCAGGAATCACATGGAGCTTTTTTCGTCTTGCAATGGATCTTTGTCTTAAAATTGTCAGAATACTTAGGGGAAGCAATTTATCTAAAAGTTTATATTTGTAGAAACATTCCAGAAAAAAAGTTTGCCAGAATATTTGCATGAAATAAATCTCAATGGGTGACTGTAGAACTAATGTAAATGCTTTTAAGAATGTAGACAGCTATTTGTAAACATTCTTTCCATATTCATCTAACTGCAATTACAAAATTGAGCTATGGATCCTTCGTGGATACAGGTAAAGCGCCTTTATTTCTTCATTATCCTTTCTGATAAAATAAAAAATATGCTGATATATGAATGTCACTTGAAACTTTATTGCAAACAGTTGGGAGTTACTTGAGCTAACACAACATCTGTGCATAATTACGCATCTGTCACTCTTCTGTGGGCTACTCCACACTTCCTGTATCAAAAGTGTTGGGGCAATGTTGCAAGGATAATGGTGTTTGTATGTTAGCACAGACATGGTAAACAAATCTTCATTATCACAATTAGAAGAAAACACCTTAAAACTGAAATTTAAAAATAAGTTTATTTTGAAATTTAAATAAAATATTCTTAACATATTCCTTACTCTAGATGTATTCATGCATCTGTTTGAGTCAAGAAAGAACTTTTGGTAGTCTAATGAGTCTTCTGATCACTGTGACCTTCTTAAACTATTGCTTTATGTATTTGAAATGTGTTCAAAAACACCTGTAAGAATTTTTCAGAGAAACTTGCTACAGGTAAGTCTTAGAGAAATGGATCACGTCAGAAAAAGTATTACTTGTATTTGAATGAAAAAAAAAAAACATTTAAAATACTAGCATTTTATCAATATACACATTGATCATATTTTTATTTTGTTTTGAATTCTGGAAACATGTCTAAAATGATATACAAGCCACCGTATTGTGGAAGAGAAAAGAAGGGATTGGGGAATTAATGACTGTTTACTTCATTGTGATGAAACTTTCCAGTGGTTGTTGCTGGAAATATTTAATGCTGCTGAAGTATTTAAAGAAAACATAGAAATTGTACAAAAGAATGTATAACCTGAGTGAAAACTGTACGGTGCAGTCATGGAAGATAACATGATGTTCTACTTCTGGAAATACAGACAATGTTTAGTTGTGCTTTTTTGGTGGTGCTCCTTGTGTTGTAAATTATCATTGAATACAGATCTTTATGGTTCTAGTGAATTGAACGAGGGTTTACACCTTTATGGTGACGCACCTTTATTTTGCTGGGTCTTGCATGCTGTAGCAAATATGTAGATATTTCCTGCTTGGCATCAAAACCTCAGCTTTGTATATGAGTTTAAGCAGTGAGCAATAGTTCTAACTGTAGGAGTTCACACCAGACCCAAATAAATGCAATGTAGTATTTCTCATTGTGTGTGCCATATACTTCAAAGAGCACCGTGTTCTTAAGTTTCTTGGTAGTGTGCCTCTGGAAGGCATCACTTGCAGCAGGGATGATAGTTTTCAAAACTGCTTTTAGCAGGAGGCTGGTTTCACTTACAGCAGTTAGGACATTCACCTAGGTGACACCTGTCAGTTGATTCTGCTTGAGGAGTCTATGGCATCGCCCTCTTTGGAAGGTGCCTGGGCTACACGTTAGTCTAGGGTTGAAACTCCTTACCTGGTGTGCACAAAGTGTTGATGTATCTAAAATATTTAAATATTTGTCTTTTAGAGAAATGGAGCAAGAGAGTGAATGTGTTTGTTATCTGAGAGACTGGGACCCATCTTTGTATTTATGCTCTCCACGTAGTTGTTCTAAAGAGGAGCTGGTTGTCATTACCCTTCAGTGTGCAGTCACTATCTTGTATATCCAAATGGTTATTGAGAATCAGGGAGACGGGCTGACTCCATATGCTCATGTCTGGCTCTCATGCAGAGGGATAATAAATATTTGTGACAGGTATTTTGAGATAGATTTTCATGTCAGCAGAATGTGTTTTGAGAACCTATTCCAGAGGATGTGAGATGTTATTCTGATATTCTCTTGGAATATGAGTGCTAAGACTTCAAATCTCTTCACACAATACATCCTCTATACTGATTTACTAGGGAAACAATTCTTTCCTCTGCATGCAAATTGAACTATGCCTAATATGTGATTTCAGCTAAAGTTTGTATTTTTCAAGATGATAGAAACATTTTTGAGTAAGTTATTTTGAAAAGGAAAGAAGAAAGCATCCAGGCAAACTTAATACTAATAGTCTTTGTCCTTTGATAAAATGGTTACAAAACTACCAAATAATTTTAGAATACCTATTCATTTACCTGAAAGGGAAGGGAAGTGTCCTTTAAAAATGAAAATGCTCTGTCAAATTTATTCACTGATATTGAAGAGATTTACAACTTCCTACCTGTATTCCTTTTACACCAAAAATTGTAATAGAACTTAATCAACTAAGTGGTTCTCAATGGCATCCTTTAGAGAGGATGTGGCTCAACCATGTCTCTCTCTATACTGTTCATGTTCTACACATTACATTTTGATGTAGTGTCTGTACAGAGGACAAAGAACAACAGAATATAGTATCAGGTTGTTTAAAGCTCTTTTAGCAGGTAAAATGCAAACAGATTATTTTTATTTTTTTTAGACCTTAAGAGGTGAGTGTCTGGGTGAAGAATGACTGACAAAATAAGTAACAAAAGGTAATTCCATATGAAAAGGTAGAATGCAACATAGCATGTTCTTTACATGACTGATTGTAGGTGTACTAGGCAGTTGTCTGTTTCAGCTTTTAAATTATCAGCAAGTACTGTCCAGTACATCATGCATTTGAGTTAAGATTTATGTAAGTGCTTATGATAATTGTAGTGTTTGAGGGGGGAAAGAGATCTTGAAAAATAAGAATGGGAAATTTTAATACGCTGTGGATAATCAGCCTAAATTTCACCTAAATGCATAAACATGTTCCTGAATTTTCAGAGAAAACAGGATTACTTGCAAAAATGCGAAAACCCAATTATTAGCAAATAGGATAATATACAGAGACACTAGGAAAAAACCTCGTGTGATACAGAATAGGTATTTGAATTCAGCAATTTGGGAGAAGGTATTTCAAAAGTTGAAGAACAGAATGCTTTCCTAGGACCACTATCAGTCACTCAGATGGAGTGACTCCTTGAACTGGTTATTCAGGTGTGGTAATGTGCATTTTCTGTATGTTGTCTTACAGATCTAGGAGGCTGAATAATATAACGGGCAAATAAAAGGAATGTTTTAAATAGCTAGTGATAAACTTTCCATTAGCTTTACTTGGAAATTTGCTTCTCAAATTTCTGTTCTGCTTCTCTGTTTACTTACAGCAATGTAGCAACTTCACCTAAATACACTGTGTGACCTGCTGTGAAGGTGGTCACTTAGGTGTCATTCTTCAGTTAAAACTTTCTAAGATCTTCCTATATATTTCATATAAACAAATGCAGTTTGTCAACTGATGCCTCCTATGATGGAGGTTTATGTACGTATAATCAAGGTGTTTCCCTCCCCGTGAGTCTTCTTAACCCTAATGACAGCTTTTAAATGACTTTCAGATTTTTTTTGGCTTTTATTACATATTTGGTAGTATAGATTTCAAATGCAAAAGCGATGTTGTATGTCCCACTTATTTCATTGCCCCAGCCAGGCGGTTGGATTTTACTGGGAGGTGGGTGGGTGGATGAATGCATGATGTGGTGGACAGAGAAATAAGAAGGTGTACAAACCATATATCCTGTTGCTCTTCGCCAGCACAAAGTCACGAATAGTAGAATAAAGTAGAACAAACATTGCATGTGCTGCTCAGCCTGTTGTTTCTTGACTGTAAAGTAAAATTGGCTAAACTGAATGCTTGCAAGCACTCTCATGATAAAATAATAAGCTTCTTAGTTATGAATGTATATGCAATTTACCTCAAAATGAGCTCAAAGTTCAGCATCTGGAAAATAGTTTTTCCTCTTCTCCCTGCCAAGAATTTCCATTTCATAATGTCAAACTGAGATAAGCACATTGTGGTCTGACCGTTGAATGCTGTGCTGACACTAAGAAACAGGTTTGGGAATGGATTTGAGAGTCTGCAGAGCAGCAGATTTCACACAGGGAAGCTGCAAAAGAAAAAGGGAAAAGTGGTGTGCTGAAGTGTGTAATGTTTGCATTTATAAATGCTACGATAAAATTCCATTTATCCCTGGTGTGAGTTTATCAAAATAATTTATATCTTATTTCTAGTGTAAGAATAAAGAGTGGAGTGGTATTTTGGGAAAACGGGGTCTTGGAATAAATACCTTAAAGAGAACTGGCAAGGTGAAAAATATGAAAAACACAATTCTTTTACACTGAGACCGAGTGGCATAGTGCTAGGTGAAGGCCCACTCCCAGCTGCTGACGCTCAGCAAGTGCATTCATCTCAAAACACAAAATTACATTATGTTGCCTGTCCCGTTAACTTCACTGGGACTTTGACTTCTGAACAGTAATTTTTTCTGACATCAGAAAATAATTGCTAAAGTTGCATTGCCTGACAATAGGCATTTTACCATATTGGCCTTCTTTTTTGGCTTGTCAAGCCGCAGATGTTGTGGTTAGCATCAATGCTGTACAGGACGGACCTCAGCCCTGTGCAGGCTGTCTTATTAATTCTGCTCAGACCTTGCGTTCCCAAATCAGTGCAGCCTTGTTTTCTCATCTCTAACCAAATATTCATCATTAGTCTACTTTGGCATACAGCATGGTTTGTGAAATGACAGTAATATATCTGACATAACCAATCAGGTGAAACATTATTGTAAGGCAAGCGGGCTGGAGAAGAGGTTTTAAAAATTAATAAGGGAATAAAATATGTGCATTTTATATCTGTTTTTCTTCAAACAGTTTACAAAGAAAATGGTTTTGATTTTGAGATCTGCATGCTGCTTGTAATCTAAGTGCACCTTGGGAACTGCCGTCATTCTAATGATGGAGAACTGATTAAGTTACACTTTTCAACTTTTTAGAAGAGCACTTGTACTACTTCATGGAGAATTATTTGAGCAATGGTGGATAATACAATCCCTATGTAGCTTGTTGATCAACTTGGACTTAATGATGAACTTTGGAACTTCTGCTAACCAGGGATAAACTCCTGTTTTATTAATTGGCATTTTTTGTCACTCTGAGGAGCCAATGTGTTTTTTTTTTTTTTTTTTTTCTTCAGTTAGTTTCCCTTTCTTGATATTTTTCAACAAGTTGATCTCTTGTCCTTAAAAAAAAAAATACTCATTAGCACGTTTTGGGCTTTTTTTACAAGATATAGTTATAGCCACCCAGAATAAGAAAAGATGGATTCTACTTTGGGGTAAACTTACCAATCTTCATTTTGGAATTAGTTAATAAATAAAGTATCTTCCCTTGAAGACATAGACATAAGGTAAATAAGTTTGTAGTCTGCTCCCACAACAATAAGAATTAATGGAAATGATACGGACTTCGGTAGTGTTAATGATTTATATCAGCTGAGAATCAGTTATGTGTTAGTACAGTAAAAAGACAAAAACTTTTATCATGCATTCATTGAGTAGTCCCTTCTGGATCTTTTTATTGTATTTTGCCTTTACTTTATACTATGTGCAGTTTTTTTGTTTGTTTGTTTGTTTGTTTTTGTTTTTTAGGAAGGAATCATCAGAAGGCGGTAGGTATTGAGATGAAATGACAGAGATACTATTGCTTCTTGTGCTTTTAAAACATCATTTGTCATACAGGTATTTAGAGATCACGCAGTAGTTTCTCATAGTATCAGTGGAAAAACTATACAACTATGAAGTACTTATAATCTGTGAGATTGGAACCCCAATCTGAGTATTTTTTGTTTGAATTTTGTGACAAAGGTTACTGACTATATTTCCTTGTCACAGTAGATCTCTGCCTACTCAAATTGAAATTACTACAGTGAAACCAGGGTTCTTTTGGAGAGGAAGTTTAAATTCAGGCCAAGGAACATATTCAGAAACAAACACTTGGAAGAAAGGATTAAATGAACTTTTGTCAGTGTGCTTGCAACTACTTTTTATATGAAAACTTATACACTCCGGCTGTTCTCCATACATCTTCCTGTAGCCATAAAAGGATTCTTAGGGAAAAGTAGTGTTAGGATAAATATATATGGTCCTTCTGCTCCCTCATACTCTGAGCTTCTATTTTCAGCTAGAGGAATTCCTCAGCCTTGATGGGCTTATGCTGTTTGACATATATTATATATCAGTGCCACTTATTCTTCTTAAGTACTGTTAAGGTGGGGAAAGACAAAAAAAAAAAAAAAAAAAAAAAGGCTTTTTTTTTTTTTTTGTGAGAGGTGAGCAGCAGCTTGTTCATTACCCAAGGTGCTTTGTCTGCAAACAGATGCTGCACAGCGTAGCTTCTCTGACCCGCTGTTAACCAGATTCATCCCTCTCACAAAAACCCTACACAATATATGGCCTTTCACCTTCATCTGTGAAACCAGCCAAATCTTCACCCTTTTTCTAGTAGATCTATTCACTTACCCACAACTTGTTGAAGACTAGTGAGGACCCCTAGGATGAAAACCCAGCAAGGCTTTTCAGGCTTGTCTATGCCTGAAGCTGTTGAAAAACACTCAGTTTCTGTGAAGCTTCGGCTTGAGCATAATGGGATATATGCCATGGACAAGGTGATGCTGAAAGTCCCTCCTTCAGGCATCTTCTGAAAGGTGTCTACATCTCTGTTCCATCTGTGAAAAGTGTGATTTGATCTGCACAGCAGCTCAACCGTGATCTACTTTGCCAATTCAGTGCAATAACACTAGACTACTGTCATTTCCACCAAGGAGCTGGTACCTGACCAGTGCTGTTTTATGCCTTGGTGTTTGTAAGACAGTGACACCAACACACTAAGAGTTGGAGCTATCCTGCCATGTAGGAGTGTGTTGTTTGGTGAATGGGATGGATTGAGTCTGACTGAAATTGAATATTTAGGTCCAAACACCAGTGGTACCTTCTATGTGTAAAGGCAAACTTGTGTTTTAGGTACCTGCCCACTGAAGTTTAGGTGATTTCTTGGAAGAGACCTCCTTCAAATGAGAAATTTATTCCAAGTAGGATGTGTGCTGCAAAGAGAGGGGTATGTACGTTTGACTTTTTGCCTACTGCTTAGGTTTCTGTTAAAAATTAGTCTTGGAAATATGTCAGTCATGGGAAGAAGCTGGTCTAGATAAGTTTCAACCCCTGGTCTCTAAACTGTCCATCTGAGTTGGGCAACAAGCAGACTTTCTGAGCTTTATATTACTCCATGGCCAGAATACTGATTTAAAAAGTCAGCTTTGATTTCAAACCTCTGTTATACACACGTACAAATATACACCACCAGAAGCGTGTTGAAAAAATGGTGTTCAGTAATTTTTTTTTTTCAGTACAGTTTTTGGAATATCAGTAGTGATGTTTGAGTTTGGTTTCTTTAATGTCAGGCTCGGGGAGTGGTGGAAGGGAATAACAAAACTGGTTTTTGAAGCTGGGGACTGATAGGTGCAATAAAAGCTTCGTAGGATGTGGTGTTTGCAATGGTGGTAGGATGGTCTGGGTGTGTGAAGGGTGGCAGCTAGCTCCAGGCGCCCTTTTTCCCATTGGGAAAAGGACTACTTGCATTGTTTAAAGGAAGATCTTACCACTCTAAATCTGTGTTTATGTCGTAGTAAGTTAAATGGGTGAGAAAGGAGGTTTGTACATCTCTAACTGTGAAGAAGGGATGGTGGAAGAACCTGGTTGTAAGAGTATGGTGAGGAGATCCACGGTTGTTCGCTTATTTTCTATTTGGATAGCCATTATTGGCACATTACTTTATACTGATACTTTGTGCTATAACACATGGTAATGGGGAAGAGTGACCACTCTTGTGGTTTTAAAGATAGTTGACTCAGTAATTTTTCTTTTGGCCTAATTTTATTTTGGGAGGCAAAGGTAATGTGTAGCGCTGCATTTCTCTGCAGTGACTTGTATGTAGTGGTTATTTGTTTCTCTCTTAATCTACTTGACTGTGACTAAGTGTTCACTACGTGACCAATTTCCTCTGCCTTATTCTATGTTTTCCTTATATTACTGAGCTGGAATATTCAGATTATTTTGTGAATAGCATTAGGAACACATACCACTTGTTGTGGGAAGCTGGCAAAGTGTGGGAAGATGTTTTGACATATGCACCTGTATGTTTTACTACAATGTGTGAATCTTTATCGTTACTAAACTTATATAATTTTTGCATATTAAGCACCATCAAATGTAGAATAGTGGGATGCATTTTGTGAGGGATTTGTAGATGGCACTTACCCATATGATAAGGTGCATCTTGGTATTCAATAACACTACAATGCGTGTAATCTTGCAACTAGACAGATGTTTGGTCTGTATAAAAGGTAGATGATAAAATGAAAGGTGATATTGCTCCCAGTTTTTCATGAAGTTCTTTACAAAGATTCTGTTTCTCTTTATCTGCTTCTGGTAGTTCTGGAATATGTTCCTATGGAATATGTTTGCCCTGTTTCTATATTAACAGTTCCATGTTTGTCCTCCAGTGAGGTGAGCTGCTGTTTTCACTGCAGCTTGTTTTTCTGTTAGAGGTCTAATTTGGCTTCATGACTTTCTTTCTCTCTATTGATGAGAGGAACGTTGATATATAGTACTATATTGATCTTTTTTTTTTTCTGACATTAACACAAAAGAACTAAAAAACGATCCCTAGAGTTGAGAAAAACCATTTCCATTTGTTTTCTTCTTCCTATGAAAGTACGTGATTAAGAAAAATGACACTAGTAAAAGTAGTAGTTTTCTTCAAGCCCTCTTGATTTGAATTAAAATACCTTTTAAATTTATGTGAAATTAATCTGTCCTCTTTCATGCTCTAGTGTTATTATGGATGCAGCCTCCTTACCCATTTATACCTTTGAATTGAATGTTTGAATGTTCTGCTTTTATTTATAAGCACGCACACCTTTATTTGGTAAGAGAAACATTTTGTTAAGAGTTGATTGTACGGTAGTATTTTAATATTATTAAACTGTCCTTTCCTTTTGTAAAAGGAAACATTACATTCATACTACTTATCTCTTCAAAGAAACATTACAAGTGAGAACGTGCCTTTAAAATGTTCGCATTATCTAATTGTCCTTGTGCCTCTTATACAAGTTATCAGTGGCATTACAGTTGTCCAGAGTTTCAAGGATAAATATGTACATATACGGTCCGTTTTTAGGATAATTTTCTTATTTGTAAATTAAATATACTTTATACTTCTGTTGTATAATTGAATGTTAGGAAATATAATGAAGCATTTGACTTAAATACCTGAGTTTCTAGAAGCGCATAAAGGTTAGGAAAACATTGTAGGAATGGGATGAATATAGCTGATCTTCCCAGGGAACCCAAATGGGCTAGGTGACTTGACCTTTTATATATTTTGCCTGTGATTCTGCTGTTTAAACTGATATGAAGAATTTTTACAATCATAGTCGCATTTAGTTATCTCTTCAAAGGACATCTGAAGAGGCGTTGCCATGTCAATTATTATCCTCCATCTTTTATATTCAGAAAACCCATTTAATTTCAGCATGCCATAGTGCTGATAAGCAGTCTTAATGGAGGCAGAATGGTATCCATACACTGGCTATAGAGATACAGGGTCGGGCCACACAGCTGAGTTTTCTTCACTCAGTGTATGAGTCCTTTAAGCATATTAAAGCTTTCTCTACCCACCTGAGTCTCTCTTGAACCATCTCAGACTTTCATGGAAAGATACTAATTCACTCATTCAATAGAAAATAGCTGTGGGTATACGCCTATTACAGTAAAGTAGGTAATGAATATCTAATGATATTCAAATGATTGGAATAAAACAATGTCTGTTTCTTAAATGTGGTGTGATATAGCATAAGCTGAATAAAGCCACATCTAGAAGTCACCAAATATATACAAGATATACTTAAATCCATTCTTTTTTAATCCTCTAGGTGCTTTCACAAATTGGATTAAAAGCATACAATTACATGCGTTTTAATCAGAAATAATGATGTAGTTTTAAAAAAGTGTTGAAAGTAGTATCTTAAATCCTGCATGAGATAAGAGAAGCAATGAACCTCTGAAAGTGGCGAAATGCTATAGAGTGAAGACCTCAGATTTGACCTCAAAGGCAAAAGCTAATCAGCAGGTATCAGCAGGAGGGTGTTTGAGACACAACACATTCCTCTGGCTCATTTTGTAAGCATGCAGCCTCAACCCTGTTAAGTCATCTAGTGTATACCTTAACACAAATGATTTATTTTAATACAAAATTCATATATCCAATAGGGGTATTTCATATCATATGCACAGAAGAGAAATACCAGCCCTACGATGAATGGGCTCATCTGCCTGTGGTTTTTCCAGAACTTAGTCATTTTGCTGCAGACTGAAGCTCGCCCTTTGCAAACATGTTTAAATAAATCCCAGAAATCTCTAAACATCAGTTTAGCAGAACTGTTTAATTACATCTCTTCCAAACGAAGGGATACCATTAGCTTCCTTTTACATAAGGTATCTCAGTCTCTTTGTGTTCATTTGTTAGCCAAGTAGAAGTTCAGTTCAGCTTTTACTGCATACTGCTTTCTGCTGTTCACATGTCAGTAGTTTGAATTATTATTACTTTTGCCTTCGTCTTCACATATGTTACCTGAGAGAGCTACAAACTGTCTCCTGCTTCCTTCCAATCTGATCAGCAGAGTTTGAGCAATTTGCAAATGTTTCGTAGGATTGTTGCTGGTAGAGAACCATAATCATTAAGAGCAATGTGTGTGGTGTGGAGGTGTATGCAGTAAGAAGGTGGTAGACACCCTTAAGTCGTCAGTTATTTCCCACCAGTGTTGGTTCTTTTAGCTGGGACTTCTGCTCTTTCTTACTTTCCCTTTTTTCAAGTAAGCCTGCAGCAGTAGACCTGCAAGCATTAATCCATATGGAGGAATGTATCAGGGTCAAAACGCTTCAATCGCTTCTCCAAAAATGCTCATTTTGTGCTAACAATAGTACTGCTTGAATGACTTGCCAGCTCAGGTTGAAGCCGTGGCATGCTGCTTATCTTGGCGAAGGTGAGCCAATGTGGTGTTCTGGGGAGACAGGCCATCTAATTTTATCTCCAGCGTATTTTGGTAACAGTGGTGGGTACCGCCAGCTTTACCAGAATGATGAGTTATACTTCTGTTTCTTGCTTGTAGGATCTAGGAGCATGTTTGCTTGCTGTAGCAAACTGAATCCAATCCCTTTCATGTTTGGAAACCATCAAGGAGAGAGCATTATTTGCCCTTGTGTCCGGCCAGGGTCTCTGTGCAGTCCCTTTGCCATCAGACTATCTGATCAGCTGTTCATATTTCCTGTTCTGGAGGCATGGCACAATCATAGGTGACTTGTTAAACTCTAAATATTATTTTAAAAGTTTGGACAAAGTCATAGTTTCCCACCTTTTGGACTAAAACAAAGCCTTTTGGTGATGTTACTGCTTGGTATAACACATGGTGGAAATAGATATCTCATTCCTTGAACTGAGATACACTCTATGTATAAAATAAGCTATCAACATTTAGTATACGTTCTTGTAATTCCAGAATGACTCACTTGTTTTACCTGCTGTCTCTAACCAAATTATGTTTCCTACTACAGAAAACCTCTTTGTTCTTCCGTGCTAGTTGTAACAATAAATACTATTTTGCTAAAAACTGAAAACAAGTCAGAAGGGAGGAGTTTAGGTAATAAATATGTGTAAAGAGTATGGGATTTCTTGTGCTTTACCAGTTAAAATGTATGTTGTTGCAGATTAAAATGAAATGTAGGCTCTGCACTGGGAAAAGCTATTTAAAGAAAGCTCGTTTTTGCTCTGATACTGTGGGTGTAGAAGTAGGTAAGGGCTGATCAAGAGTAATTGGTTATGAATATTTTATCCATGAAGAATGATTTTTTTGGTGTAAAAATAAGAGGCAGACATGGGTGAAGAACAGAAGCCTTGGGACACTAGGAAAGGGATGTTGGGGAGGGGCGACACTTGCCTTCCTTATATTGGAAAGAGTGAGTGGGGCTGATGCTATAGGTAGGAAAACATCATACCCTTTAGCTTCTGTATGGAGCCCGCACATACTTCAGGTTCTGTTCTACTGCCTACACACTTATCTGTTGGTCACTGCCCACAAAACAATAAACACAGTAAAGGAGAGATCAGTGTTTAGTTTTTTCTCCAGGTATAACTAGATTTTCCTTCTTGAGATGACTTTTAATTCTGTTTCCTCGTGGTCCACTGGATGGCTCCCTGATCACTCACATGCTGTACCCAAGCATTTCTCTGCAGCTACAATCATTTACTTAATATTGTACCAGTTTCTTGGTTTCTAAGCGTTGAAGGCAAATGCTGCTACTTTCAGCAGCAAGAAAAATTAATCGAACATCATTTCCCATACCAAGAGCAGGCTGGGACTCGTGACTTGCAAGTATTCCTATCTGCACTCAGCGCCAGAGCTGCTGCAGCATCCGTGGTGAGGATGTGCAGTGTGGATGGGAAACATGAAAAGTGGGGAAATGTATTGGCAGGTCCAAGTTCCCCCATTTTCTCTCTGGGTTTGGGAGGTTTTCTGTTAGAAGGGGAATGGCAAAACAAACAGATGCAGGCTAATCCGCACTCTGCAAAATCCATGTTGTATTTTAGGGAGATACCTAGTGGGGAAGTAGATCGAAAAGGCCAATGATGCTGTAGTCAATTAAAACTGAAGAAAGCTGGAGCTTTTTAGAGCTGTCTCTTGCCATAAATCACCTACTTCCTCTTCTTGGGAAACTGCCAGCTTAAAATCCAAGAATTTCTTGGCATTGCTGAAATCAGAAGAGACCCAGTTTATATTCCCAGCACTGCACAGAGCAGAGCTGGAAAGTGTTTCATTTCTGCACCAAAGCAGAATGAGCTTCTTCCAAAAAAAAAAAAAAAGTACATTCACAAATTAGTCTAGCACCATGTAGTGACACTACTATAAATTGTATCATAGGGAACTACTGCTTAGGCGCTGTCTCTTTAGAAATGATTTAGAATTAATGCATAGGAAATTCTTCATTTCTATCCAGTTTTGCTTCAGTGATTATCTTGAGCTGTGCCTGTACTTTGTTAGCAAGGTCAGAGAGCACATGATCTGTACCCCAGTTGTCTGCATTGCTTTCCTCTAATGTCTTTTGGCTTTGTTTTTGGTCGTTCCCTCCAGTCCTTGCCAGAACAAAGGTCGGGAATAGTCCAGAGGCTGTGGTAATCTGGGGTCCGGCCCTGAAAGCCTCAGGGATGGGATGCCATCAGGTTTGCTTTCTTCCAGATCTTGCTGCACTGCCTCAGCAGGCTGTGTCCTCCAGCACAGCCATAGCAGGGGGCTGCTACACGGTGCTCACACTTCCTCTGAACTAAAAGCTTTCAGCTGCTTTCCCCTGTCATTGCCTCAGTGGCCCTAAAATGAGTTTGGTGTTTGGAGACTGGAGGGTACCCAAGGTGTTATGTTCTGTAGGGTGGACTTCATACCTGGCCTTCAAGCTGTGGGCCCATTTGGTCATTTCTAGTTAATGATTAAGGTACGTAATAGCTCACTTACGTACACATTTTCCCAGAATAGTGTATTGAAATGGCATGTGTCAGTGCTGAATGCTAAGCTAATGTAAATTAATTGAGCAAAACTTGTTTTTCTCCACATCTGTAAGGTCTGCAGAAGCTGATGCTGCAAGCAAGGGCAAAATGCAGAGAATTGAGTGTTGTTTTCTCTAGTAAATGTGACAGATCCAGGCCTAAATTCAACTTTTTTAGCACAACCAGTGTTTTCCGTGTCCCTGCTGTAGATAAAATATTTAATAAGGCTTCAGAAGAAGCTTCACTCTTCTCAGTGATTATTGATCCTCTCAGCCTTAGTGAAGTTTTTTTTTTTTATATTATTTTTTTTTCCTGTGCTTTCCTCTGCTTTTAGTTCTACTCTGAATATTTTACTGTATAAGACCTTTTACTTGTGTGATTTGGGAGTTGGAAATGTGTGGGGTTCATCTACTGTAAAAGTGAATGAGAGTAGACTGGTGGAACCATGCAGCTGCCATGCAGTAGATGGGTGACTTAATGCAGTCAGCGAGCCTATTTATAACTGTTTGAGAAGTGTTCAGTAGTTTTCCCTAATTGCTAAACAGCCTGAAAATAGTTCCAAGGTCTTAAATGATAGAACCTCTTTTAATTAGCAAGATGACATTCTCTCCTTGTCTCAGCAAAATTCTCTTCAGGATTCTTTGAGGCTCTTAGGACCATATTGTGCTGGAAAAAAAAAATAAATCCCAGAAGTCAGCAATGTTTTGGAAGGTATGAATAAAGAAACAAACAACACAAATGTGCACACACACCAGCAAGCCCAAGCAGGAATTCATGCTAGTGCTGTATGCAAATAACATTTCTGACTACGTGAATGGAATTATTCTAATTTCCACCAAATCTTTCCCTATTTGGGTTAGACGTAGCTTAATTATAAATAAAATAATTCATTGCTTGGTAGCTGCTAGAGCAAAGCTAGTTTTGAGTTGGCAAATATTTTGTTTTAAAAATTGACCTAATGCTTATCTGTATATGAAATATTTTTTCCCCCTTGAGAGGCAGACATGATTTTTGCCTGGTGGGGTGGAGACTGCACAGACTGTTGGTCCAAAGCAGGCAATGAAGCTTGCTGAAAGAGGTCTGTTCTTCCATCTCTCCATCGTAGACTCTTTTGTGGCTGCCTCCTCATGCACCAGCCTGCTGCTCAGGAAGATATTGCCCTGTGCTAGTGTAAGGAACCTCTGTCCTCTGGGTGCTCCCTGGACAGCCAATACAAACACCAGGCAATGCTCCTTCTCCAGGAAAGATAGATTAACATTAGCCACAAGAATATTTCTGTCTCAGGAAATGCCCTCAGCTTCTCTATTTCCTTCAATTCAGAACCCACCATCAATCAGTTCTCAGGTGTGTGACAAACACTCGGGAGGAACAACTTTTTTTTCTGTTTCCCATGATGCGTCTCAATGATCAGTGTTTCTGACTGTCACCAAGACTTTAAGCTGCTGACCAAAAAAGGGTTCTGTAACCTAAACCGCAGAAGCAAAGGAGGTGATTGAAAGATACATATCAGTTTACACCCAAAATTAAAGTATCTAGATAGTATTCTTTCATAGAAGAGAATCTTATTTCTAGTTCCAGATGGAATGATACTCATGGAAGTGATTCATGTCCTGTCTTCAAGTGCTGGCTAAGCTGAGGCTTGTGAAGGGGAGGAATGGTAAGAAGTGTAAGCCATAATGAGAAAAGTATTAAAAAACAAAAAACTTATCTGGGAGTACGAACGTAATCATAGAATTAGAAATATGAAAATATAATTTTCTTCTTTAGCTTCAATTACTCTTGTTTCACTTAAATTTTAATAATTTAATATTTATGAGGTATTTTTGAGCTGGTACCTTATCTTGTAGTACTCTGGCAGTGGTAATCTAAACCGGAAGAAATTGCCAATTAACTAATATACTGCTAATAACTTCTAGACTGCTAAGCAAAACACAAATAAGATTATTACAGATGGATTTTAAATTATGAAAACATAAAACTATAGAAAACCATTAATATGAAAGAAATGAGGCTAATATTGTGGCTGTTTACAAAACCTGACAATTAGAACAAATAGGATTGCTCTTGCTAGGTAATAATTTTAAGAGGCATGTAGGTATGTGGAAATGATCTGGTTTTAGTGGTTCATTTTCAACACAAGTGTATACATCTCTACCCACATTTTTTTTTTTAACTGATACATATACTTAGGCAGAAATGCGTCTGTTAATTGCAGATATAGGAAATCCATATACTCGTCTCTGTGAATGACAGCTATCTGATTGTTTTCCTCTCTTTACTCTATTAGACAGTAATCATTCTGTTTCTACCTCTATCTGTCTACTGTTGCAGTGTTTAGAAAGTGAGCAATCTGATTTTGCCCTAGAGACATAATTTAGTTTCATATACTGCTGTTTTAAATTCTTCTCTCACAAAATCCTGATCTTTGTTTTTGTCTTGCACTATGAGACAGTAAAATATATTTTTCACATTTATGCCTCTGCTCCTTTCAGTGTATATGAACTCAAGTGCTGAAAGTAACAATATGTGAAAGGGAAGGAATAAAGAATTTTGAAAGTTTTTACCTAGGAGTATCTTAAATATATACTAGAAAAAGTAAGCTTGGTAAGGTAAACATACAGTTTATATTTATTGTGATTAGTGTGTAAAATATTGTAAGTCTTAAAATATTTTAAGACTTCACTGAGATCTGAGTGCTTTATTTACTTTGTTAGCTCTAGGTATTTAAGGCCTTATTTATAGTAAAAGGTACAGGAGAAGCTCATACTCTAATCCTAGGGTTTTAGGAAGAACACTTTTAAAAGTGGTTGGTGCTACTCCAGCTCTGATGGTCAACGAGTGAGGAAGTGACTTGTGAAGAGAGAGGGCAGAGATTTCCGTATTGTACCAAGGAAAAAATTGTATTCAAGTTAAATTTCTAAAAGCTTCTTAGTGCAAGGCAGCCTCTAGAGTGACAGGCAAAGGGACGCACAGGAGAGGCAGGAGGGATGGGTGTGTTGATAGCCCTGGCTGACCTCGGAGGCTATGGGATTTCCAGGGCCAAGATGTAACACAAAGGTATTCTTAGTAATAGGTAGCAGAGGTTTCTAACTACTGCAGTCAAGCCTTAATATCTTGATGGCTTAAACTCTTGGTTTTCATTTGAAGCTTTTGTAATATTTAAAGGGGTCTGGCAAAACTATCTTCATTTTCCTCAAGTAAAGTAAAATTGTATGCAGTACACCAGACAGTATAAAAATACTGGATAACTGTGGTGTAACTGTGAGATCTTGATGTGGGCTGTAGTTACCATGCTTCAAAAATCAGCCTGAGATGAGGAATTTTGTGGGAGAAAAAATTGTTTCTCTCTATAAGGACCAGAAAGTACAAAGACAGTTCACGTGGTCTGAAGATTACTCCTACAACCTTAATACCGATGGTGAGTCTTGCTGCAGTTTTAAAGAACATTTTCCAATTGAATCGATACCATGCTGGTGTAAGAAAGGATCAAATGATTAGTACCTGGGAATTATTCTCTTTTTGTTTAATGGGAAACTTTATTGAGAGCATCAGTGCATTGGTTCACACTGATGTTTGAATACTGTTGTGATCATAGGGCAAAGAGAAGTCAGATCTTGTCCACTCTAAAAGATTGCAGCTTTCACCCTGACTATTGCCATAGCGGCTCCATGCAGGAGGTTTATTTAAAATACATAAGAACTGGTAAAATATATGGTTTTGTTCAGAACCAGCGTGATCTGGTGGCAAAACTGAATGACTGGAATTCAGATCTGCATGCATGGATTGGTGACGGAGCAGCAAGTGAATGGTCCAGTAGCAAGACAGCAGTAACTGTTAATTTGGGAAACAAAAGAGGAAAAACATCTCTTAGGCAGCTTGGACTTGAGCTGAAATAGTACAGCAAGATGAAAATCAGCAACTGCCAAGGCTGTTAATTAGAAACGGGACCACATGTACAAAGTGTGTCTTGTGGAGTGTTCTGAAGGAGTCAGGTTACAGAGAATATTGGTTTTGCTTTGGCATCTCTCTTCGTATTAAATACTTTTCTTCTTCCTCCACACAGTGCATGTAGTCATCAGGGAGCAGAGCTTATTAGAACTTAAATTGCAGCCAGTACATCTACCTGGACCATCTCAAATTTTGAACTCCTGTATGGTAGCTCCAAAGCTGCAAACTGAAAGAGGTCACAGTATTGAGGATATCGGAGCCCCAAGGCAGTGATCCACTGTTAATGGAAATTTCTTCATCTTCTTTAGGTTATTTTAAAATTATTGAGAAATCATATGATGATATAGAGCCTTCTTATTAATGTTTAGCTCAGTTTTGTTAATTCTTTGGTGGAATAGAAATATTTCATTATTTAAAAGGAGAGGGAGATAAAGAAGGGTGTTTACCTGTGAGCTAATTTAAGTAACAAATATTAATGTGCAGAATTTCTTCTCTTCAAAATCTCAGCTCTCAACTGTGGACTTCCAAAAATAAATTTGTTGGTCTTGAAACGTGGAGAAAGACACGCATAGAAAACCAAAAAAACCCTAATGCATTGTCAGTTCAGTGTAAAGGTTCTTATATTCTCCATTCATGTGGATTTCACTGCTAATGAGTGTTTATATACAAAGTTCATTTGCAGTAACCTTCCATACCATGGCATTAGATTAAAAAAAAAAGAAGCTTCTAGATGTTAACCAGCTTTTTATCCAAAGAGTGTCTTTTTTTTTCCTTTTACAATTCCCAGAAGAAATCTTCCCCTGCTAGCATCATTGTACCATTGATATGCCTTGCATAAGAAAATCCAAGGGCTGAGATGTCTGTGGCCATGGCATGGTGGTGCAGAGGTACCCGTTCCTGGAATCAGTGGGATTGGGAGCGCTCTTAGGCTAAGGAAAGGCTCGTTGCAGGACCAGCTTTGCCCTTCTGATCGCAGAAGAATTAATGAAATAAAATTCTACTGAATGTCAGATTTTTTTTTTTTTTAAATAAAGCTTTTTTTTTTTTTTTTTTTTTTTGCTATTCTAATGCAAGCCTGCATTACATGAAAATGTTTAGTTTCTTTAACTGTTAATGCAGGGGTAGATAATATCGATACATTTCTGCATCTTGCATATACTCAGAGTTGGTTTGAGTAATGATAACCTCTGTGGGTGGTGCAGCAGGAGCAAAGCCAACACTTCCACCATCAGCAGCAGCACCATCCCCTCCATTTTCATGCAAAGCTTCTGCCCCGTGCAGTCCCTCTGTGTGGAGGTTTGTTTCCTTGCAAATACAGACGGGGATAACAAGATCAGAGCTCACATCAATGCTGCTTTTGATCCTGAAGTGTCTGAGATTTGTCTAGCTCCCTTTTCTCTGCAAGAGAGCCCTGACCGCAGTGCCATGTTTTTTTCAAGTCGATGAGACTATTTATGTGGCCTGGCGTGTGGCTGTTGCCATAACCTCCCAAAGAGGCAGGCCTAGTCTGAATGACTCTGCATTGCCAAGGCAGAACACTCTGGTTATTTTTCTGAGAAAATAAGAGAAATGGCTACCACACACCTCTCAAAGTTAAGCCAGTCCTGTAGGCAGCTGATGTACTAATCTCAGTTGGGGTGCGTGAACCTGTGTAAATACATTTAATCCAGCTTCCTATTTGTGGTGGGAGCTTAGTTACCTGACTCAAAGTTTGTCCATTGTGTGCCAGAGATGTGAAGCAACAACGTTTTCCTTCCAAAAAATATATTCCTAGTAATGATTCCAATGTTAAATCAAGTTCCTATTCTTCCTGTTGGCACCATGCAGTCGGGCATAAGGCAGAACCATATGTGCTTCCCTTAAGTGCTGATTTGCTGAAGTGTTGTTAGCCAGATTTGTGTTCTCCTTTAACTGCTAATAACCGTGTTCTGGGACACTCAGTTATGGTCCAGAAAACCACATTTTTTCTATTATTTGACAGCCTGATCTGATTCTAGTGTAAGAAACAACCAAAATGAATTAAGCATTGTTTAAAGGTATATTTGGTGTGTAATTTCACACATCCATACAAGTTTATATAATACACAAAGCCTGTAGCTATAATATGTGAGAAAATGAAACCACATGCATCAGAAGCAAATAACACAATATAAAACAAATACACAATATAAAACTCCCCAGTCAGATGCTTCTTATCTGGTAGCTTTGGTCAGATTCTGACCAGCCTTGTTGTGCACTACGCAGCTCCTCTTCCCAAGCCTTTAGTTTGCTGAGCACAAACAGTGCTCCAGCCCAGAGGTTCAAAGCTGCAAGGCTCAAATCTTCAGGAGTTTCTGTAACCTAGCTCTACATGTGCTGAGTAGTGTGCTAAGAGTACGTCTTAGTCTACCTTACTTATGTCATTTTATCTGGTATCTGCTCTGAAGTATCTGAAAGTCTAATACCTGAAAAGAATACTTTTGGTCTTCACTGTACCGTAAGTGTCACCGGAGCTGGCCAGCCTTTTTTGACCAAACTCAGGAGCCACAGCCTGATAAATAGCCAGTGGAGCACGCCTTTATGAAGAGCTAAATTCATATCAATGAGACTAGTTCAGAAAAGAAGTATGTTTTAACTTTAACAAGCCCTGCTGTAGGAGGAAGTATTTCTGAACTTGAGAAGAAGGAAGCAAGGACAAAGGGGAAGGGATCAAATCAGCGTGGGTTTGGAGCAGCAGTAGATAAATACATGGAATGTAGGCTGAGAGCAGCATTGCAGAACAAAATTGGGAATCTGGGGAAAAAAAATATACTTCCCCAGTCTTGTTTTCTTTCAAAAGAACAGGTAAGAAATTTGGAGCACAAAACTCTGAATTTCTTTTTGAAATTGAGCTGCAATCTGTGCTGCACATCTGTGAATGCAGATGGTCATTGTTCTTAATAATTAAGCATAAAAACAAACACTTGAGTTGACTCAGGTAACATTCATGTATTTAGTTTCTTTTATTCACTCAGCTGTCCTGGTACCACATTAGGAAACTAGCAGCGCGATGACTATTTTCACAACAAGAAGAATCTATGTTCATTTAGTATAATTTAAACAGCTCTAGTTTCTTACAAAATACAGAAAAATGGGTGCTAAATCTTTCAATTTGGTTGTTTGTTTATTCTTAGTCTTTGGCTACATAATAAGTGGTGGTGGGTAAATAAATAAATAATAAAAAAAGAATTTGTGATGATCATATCAGCCATTAAAACTTTTTTTTTTTCCCCAGATTGCTTTTTTCCGCAGATATGTAATTTCTTTAAAATATGCTTCCAGAAAAATTAGGAAAAATGAGTTGGTATTGAATTGGACATTCTTTAGTAATATCATTCTAATGCAGGAACTTGCTAACTTTTTCACAGCGGTTATGGTTAGTTTTCCTCTTACATTATTTTTTTTTTTTATTGCCATGAATTAGAAATAGCACCAACAAAGTCTAGAAGGCTATGGTAATGTAAAGGTGATACAGTGAAAATGGAGAACAGGATCTGTCAGTGCTGCAGCAAAGTCTTTTCAAATTGTGCATTACCTTGCGCCCAGTGATTTTTGCTACCTATCAGCAATATGTTTTCTTTTTTTTTCTTAAGTCTAAAAGTAGTTTTATTATAATTTAGATTCATGTTCCCATCAGCGCTATCTCTAGGGGAAGGCATACTTCTGACTTGTCAGGTAATGTATGATTAAACCTATGGATAAATACTTATTTTGGCCTGAATGGTTTCAGCAAATCTATCACTTATTCTGCTTCCTTTGAAACTCTTACACAATTTCAGAGCCTTGGGAAGATATTGCTCTGTCAATAATGGGAACACAGCCCTCTATGTAGATAAGAAGTGAAATACACCTTCACTTTCCATGTAACTGCAGATTCACCTTTATTTACCTTTGAAAAGAAATCATCTGCTCCATTAAAAAATGCTGCTCTAATTACTTTTCTGTGAATAGAGTCCAAAATTTCTCTAAAACAACATGGTACCCATACAAGTTTTTTTTTGTATTTTCATTTGAAGTGCTAAAACTTGGGCACAAAGAGATGTGAGTTTCTGCCCAGTCTTCCTGGACCTCCCCCTTGGGAAGGGGCCTTGGGCCTAAGGGTGCTTAATGCTGCAGTGGTGCACGGAGCACGTGTGGGTGCAAATACAAGCTCCTGCTCCTTCTGTAACCTTGATCTGGTACGTGCAGATATGTATCTCAGCCATGTTCACCCCGTTCATTTGCTCCTGAATTATTCAACATGCAGCCTGATATATAAGGGGAATGCATGCTGAAGACTGGAAAAATTGTGTGACGGTATGTGGATTTTGCCACAGCTTTGTAATCCAAGTTGGGCTAATGATGATAAAAGATATCCTAGACTAATCCCCTCTTAATGGATCTCTGAGATCTGTGCTACTGCATTTCCTCTATTTGCAGGAATCTTAACCGAAGCCTAGAGATCAGCTGGGGTTGGCATGCTGAAAATGTGTGTGTGTGGGGAAATCAGACTCTTTCTACAAAGGGGGATAGATATAGAAATGGACATTGATTTATTGTGAAATTCAAAAGCCTTTGGCCATGTAGATTTCTAGGTACACACTTCCAGAGATATTTTAGGTGCAAATATATATAAAAAAAAGTAAAGTAAGGAAATGCAGAAACCATGGCCAGCTTTATTTGGTGGTGAAGGTTTGAGTTTCTTCTGCTTGACAAAAGGTGAGGGTAGAACATAAACTATTTCTTTATTATTGAGTATAGAAATATTTTTTTTACACAATTGTTGAACTTTTTCCACATCTATCATATTTGCTAATTAGCCTGTAGTTACTTTGAGCTTCAGCATGCTTTAACAGAGAGGTTAAACAGTTTTACTGTGCCCTTCACACAGACTGAGTTCTGAATTCAGCTTAGCTGAAAGCTGTGGGTTAAGCAGGTAAAATTTTCAGGCCTTAAAACTGCAGATCAGGAACTGCAGTTCTTTAGGGAACACTGCATTGCAAGCCAGCTGCTAGAGAGTGCAGTACCACATACAATTATAGGGCACTAAGCATCCTCAGCCCCTTTTGTCAGTGACATGTAAGAATATATGTTGGCAGCTGCTATGGCCCCATAGAACTGGGTCTGGTATGGTGGAGTAGCTGGTCCTGAAAACATCACATCCACATTTAGTATGCTGGAGGAGCGATTGTTTCGTAGCATCTGTAGTTGTATCTTGTCAATTGAAAGAAGTTTTCTGCTTTGGCTCCTGGTTGCTACCTCTTTGCTCAATTTCTCCCCCAAAGAATTTTCATTGTGTGCTACAAGACCACTCTGTTAGGCAAATTAAAACATGGTAAATAGAGGAGTAGAGGAGTCTCAAAAAAAAAAAAAAGCGCTTTTGATCTGAAGCAAAAATGGCAATCTGTTATCCGTTATTGTTGTGTTATGAAGATGTGGCTTCTGTCCCTTACCTCCTTCTTGTGCTGTTTTCATTTTGCGAGAGGTCAGTGTACATGGTGGGAGTTCTAGCTGGAGCAGTACGCCCGTGGTTGTAAGGATGGTGTGCATTTCACTGTGTGGTTCAGCATGGTGTGTCACTAACAGCACAAGTGTTTATACCATTGTTTGTCACCTTTCTGTGCTGGGAAAATGGTTTCTGGGAGAACGGAGGAATCTTCTGAGGTAAAATGAAGCCCAGGAAATCTTCAGGCTTTGTGTTGGTGGGCAAGAGTGGGCTTTCTTCCCTGTCCTGATTATACCTGGCATAAAGGAGAAGTTGTTCTGGTGTGGATAAATTGATGTTTATGGGATCCTTCCGCTAAAGATGGTGCTAAGATGATTGTGGGAGAACTTAGTGACTTTTTAATATCATTGCTATATGCGTTGAGGAGCCTGACACTTAGGGGGAAAAAAATATCAAAATTTGGAACATCATAAAGTACTGGTTGGTGTTGATTTTTGTATGTAAGGAGTCTTTGGTTTTCCTGTTTTATAAATTAACTTTGGTTTTCCTGGTTTATAAATTAGTTTTGCAGGATTTTGTTTGTGGATTTTTTTTGGTTGCTTTTTTTATTTGTTTCTATCTTCACTGCATCTAGGCTATCCTTGCAAAGCAAGTTGCCACTCAAAATTCCGTGTGGATCACAAAGAAAATCCTGAACATATTTTGAGAATGGCACTCCAAATTGTTCATTTTATTCTCACATCTTTGCTCAATAGAATTTGGAGCTTGCAGGAGATACTGCTGTTGCCTTTGGCTTTTAATACAGATGTTTTTGTTGGCAGAAGTAGTACTTTGTAGTACTGGTCTGTTTTCACCTTGGTGGACGTTGAGGTCTGTAATGAATAATGCTTGTCTATGCCCCCTCTGATAATGTATTCTTTAAAAGACATTCATATAACAGTAAGACTGGGTAGAGTTAATAGGAAGATGTACCAGACTGATTCTGTCACCTGGTACGATAATGATTCTGCTGGATGCCACATTGTAATTATACAAATGAATGGAAGATGTCTGTCTTGGTTGGGGTTTTAATTGATTGCATGGTACAGGTGGTTAATCAAGCTAGAGGGAGCATTAAAAGCCCTGTGTGGGAGTATTTCTCGTACTGTTCCTACTTGCATGTTTTATTGACATTTCTTTTTTTTTTTTTTTATTAATTTCTCTAAAGACTAAAGGATAAAAGCCCAGACCAGGAGAAGCAGAATCTTCTCTTTCATTTTCCCTGGAAATCAAGACAAAAAGCAAGTGTTTTACTTAATTTTCCAAACAAGTCTCTTATAAAGAACATAAAGTGGAGAAGATTTTTTTTTTTCTTCCTAAGGAATATATTCATGAAACAAAAAATGCAGATTCATGCAGACTGGAAGTATCTAGAAGTCCCCAGAAAATCAATTCCTTAGTCTATTCCAGTGCAAATTATTTATGTAAGCGCTAAAGTAAATAGGATCAACTCCATAACAATATAAGTACATTGCTCAAGTTAGACACCTTGCATAGATTGGACTGTCAAGCATTTCCCTTGACTTGAGCGATATGATAAATATTTCTCTGAGGGTAAGAGGTTGTTGGTATCTCCCAGTGCTCTGGGCATTTTGCTGGAAAATGGAAGACTGGCATTCAGTTGTCTGCTCAGATATACGTTTGGTTATTTATATGAGTTGAACAGCTCTGGGAGAGGGATGACTAAGAAATAGCTTTTAGTGAGCCACTTGATACTGAAAAGCAAAAATAATTTCAATTTCCAAGACAGTATTCCCTGGGCCTTTTGCTCAGGTGTGCAAGGAAACGTTGTGCAGCCTGGAATTATTTGAAATTCCTTTCACTTTGGAGGGCTCGTCCCTGTCTGAGCTTAAAAGACCAGTGTTGAGAAGCCCATTAATGGCTTCTCTCCAGTATGGCAGTTCTCCTTTTGAAACGGCCTTCATCCTCTTTTTGTCCACTTTTCTCAACATAGCAGTTTTTAAACTTAGTTCCCAAGATATAAATGTGATTCCGTTCCCTGAATATTATAACCATCATTAATTTATCACCAGGACTTGGCATTCGGTTCCACCCCCTTTAGAGATGGGGTGGTATTTCTGTCTTCTGCTTGTCCTTACCCTTTGCCGACCTTTTGCCCCAAAGAACCTTTGATCCATTCTGTGGGTGGATGTTGTGGTCCATGCTGGAGCTGTTTAAGTGCTTTGGGGCCTCTGTGAAGGACAGGAAATGGGGAAAATTAGCTGATGGGGGAGTGGAAGTCAGACTGAATGCACCTTCCTGCTCGCAGTGTGTCTTGTGATCCGCTGCAGCTGAAATGTTAATGTCTAAGTGGGTTTTTATTAGAAATAGGTCTCTAAGAGTCTAATTCAGATGTCAGAGGTTGATGGCAATATCAATAAAAAGCTAGCAGCATGGCCTTTATCCCATACCCCTGCGCTGACAGGTGACAAAAATAAGCGTGATAATTTTATAGCTTCTTTTTTCTGCCCAAAACATAGCTACATTAATCTGAGAGACAGCTGATTTTTCAAGGTCAAAAGTGCCTGGCTACAAATTGATGAGCTATTATGCGTGTCTGTGGTTTCTTTGATGGTTCTGTATTAATAATATGCGTGCAGAACAGGCCATAAAAGTTCCATTTAAAGGCATTAAAACATACTGGGACATTTAATCAGGTTAGAATTCCTGTCAGTCGGCTGTAGGCACGGTGTAGTTCAGTCAGTCATTAACACAGCGTGCAAAATGTAAAGATGGGTGCCTGTTCCTTCACTTCAGACTGCTCTGGAGTGCCCTTACAGTTTGGGGCGTCCAGCTAATGGATCGGCAGAAATGTCTTGCACGACCGCGCCTGCGCTAGTGACTAGCAGAGTCGTCTGCAGTTCTTACTGTAAGAAAATGTAATGCAAAGAAACAGGATGAGAAAATATTTCCAATGTCACTTCTGCAGCACACAAGTTTTGCAACAAAAGTTTCTTAAAACATTGATTGCTTCTTCAACTCACTAACTTTGGGGTATAATGCACGCAACTGTTTTTAAGGCACCTAACTGTTAAAATCAAGCTATGTTAGAAAATGTTGCTGTTTAAAATAGTTTGAGATACTGGAAATTTTACCTGGAATGTGGTAATTCTACCAAGATTAGATCCTATGTGAAGTCTGCAAGGTAATGTTGTGCGTTAAGTCCCATTACACTAACTCCAAGTTAAATCATTCTTTATTGTATTGAATTTGAAGTAACTGCAAAAGTAAATCAGTCTGGGAATGAAAAGAAGGCTTAAAAAAAATAAGTGCAATCCCAATGTCAACGTACCCGATACTTTTACACGTAGTAAATGCTTCTGCTATTTAAGAACAAAGATTTTCGTAATACAATGAATTCCAATTTAGAACTGTTTAGCAGATTAATTATTTTCAGCAGGTGCTTTAGAATAGGGAAAAGAAGATTTGTTATATACTGTAAAGCCTGAATACATCCTTCGCTTCAATTTTTGAAGCATAATACCAGCACAACTCTGCCATTTTTGTTTCTCACTGTGATAGTCTTACTTACATGGATTCACTTTAGGTTCAGAACATTCAGCTTAATAAATTAAAATAGATACACTTAATGAATGTTTAACCTGTTTCAGTCTTGCTGAGAATGCATGGTACTTGAAGATTCTTTAAGTTTGGTGCTTATGTGCTTTTGTGTGTATATTTTTAAAGCCACAATTCCCCCTCCATTGTGCATTTGCCTATGCTTTTCTTATTTTTAGCCAAAATATGTCCTTAACCTTCATTCCTTCTGCCTGCAGTTCTAGTGATGCCCACTAGAAACATATTCTAAGTTCAGAATTGATTCACAATTTACCTTTTAATAGTTTTTTTTTTTTTTTTTTTTCCCTTTCTCTCTCCAAAAAGGAAGAGAAGTAGGCTGGATGGGCTTCTTTACATCGTGCTTAGCTCAATGTCACTGTCTTGGAAATGTTCCTGGGCCCAATTCTCCTCCTTGTCAGAGAACAGCTGGCCAAAGGGTGAATAATGCTGCTGCCTGCTGCAAAACGGACTGCTTATACCCCCAAAATACTTGTCATCTGAACCTGCGGTCAGTTTGGCACCAAGCAGAGTTTGATGGAGCAGTTCTCCAGCACTGCCCTCTTGATGAATGCATGTTGTGTGAGCTGTACCCGGGCTGAGGCAGGGGTATTCTATTCACAACTTCCCTGAGTAATTAAATAATTGCAGTAGGGCTCAGGAAGCAGAAAGAAGAGCAAAGATCTGTCTTTAAAGGCTCCTCTGCTCCCAAGTAAAGTCTCGTTCATCACACATTTTTCTCACCTTAGTGGGCAGAATCGTTCTTCAAATTGTTAGGGAAAAAGGAAAACAAGTTAAATGAAAAATTGGGAGGGAGTGAATGGTATATTACACCATGGGACCTTGTGAGGATAGCTGGAGCCATGCTTCAGCTATTTGCTATAGGATGTCCCAACGCTCGCTGTAAAGGGCATCTTAGAAAAATGTGTCTAAAATGGAAGGATTGTGGACATATCCCTGTGGTCCTCCATAGTATACAGGATGAGAGAGAAGGAGGCAGTGCAAGAGGGTATAAAAGGCTTTGTGTTAAAGTGATACAACTCCAAATAATTCCCTCTGTTCATGAATACAATAAAAGCTAACACTATTTGGCAAGGCAAATCCTGGAAAACTGCTTTAGTTCTGAGTACCTGATGTGCTTAATTACGTGATGTCAGGGCCTTGCAGAGGAAAAAGTGTCTTGAGACTCATTGATAAATATCGGGAGACATTTTGGCAAAATGCAAAGAAAATCTTTCCAACAAAGGGCCTCTGTAAATAGCCTGTGGGTCTCCAAAATTATAACCTTTTTTCAGGAGGTGGGCAATAATGCATTGGGGGATGAGCAGTCTTCGCTCATTCCATTTTAGTACTTTTTTTTTTTTTTTTAAACATGCTCTCTATTATAAGCTAGCCATTGATTGCTAGTCATATATCAGACTTTGATTTTTGCTGTATTTTCAAATAATGACTGTTAATCTGTTAGTAGTTACATGGTTTAAAATCTAGCCATGGAATGAAATGTTTATTATCCATTTTCTCTCATCCTGCTTTAACTTTTTTGCAGTGTGACAAGTATCATTAGAACAAAGCAGTCAGATTTTACTGCATACTGTAAGATGCTGCAGAGCTGTTGGTATTAACAAGTAGCAGCAGTACTAAGAGCAGTAGTCTGTCTCCATCGCTCGTCGTAAGCCCTGAGATTTTTCTGTACAACCTTGAACAGAAATAGCAGTGAGATTAGTCCAATTACTACCTTGAGTAACAGAGCTTTTAAAAAATAGTACTGTAGTATTAAAAGAACTCTTTCAAATGCTGGCTTAAGACTTTTGCATTACTCCTGTGTGCTCTTCTCTGTAATTTATGTACTCAAACCCAATGTTTAAATGCAGTTTCAAATTTGGCATAGGCTTTCAAACTTTTTGCTGTTTTTAAAAATATGTTCAGAGCTGATTGGCTCCCGCTGTTATTTGTAGTAACAGCAAATGTGTTTCTAGATTTAGATTGCGAGGATAATGCATGCCATGTCACTTGTAGCCATCAAAAATACACTAGTGTCACTTGGAAGTACTGCAGCATCTTAAAGAGATGTGCTCAAAGCACTGTGCGGCGAAACGCTGGGCAGTAGCACAAGGGAAATGTCCATCTCCTCCAGTGTTTGTTCTTGTGCATTATAAATAAGGCTGCAAAGAGCAGCGAGATGTGCTGCTCCTCCTGCTCAGTGCGTGATCAGTGCGGGATCTCCTTGCGACCTGGCATTTTTGCCCTGGTTTTCCTGGAGCACTGGCCCTCTGTGGGTTTTAGCTTCCTTCTGAAGCTCCTAGGCAGGAATTTGGCTGTTGTGCAGGCAACGACAAAGGAGGCCTTGCCTCCTGCACTGCTTCCTTCCCAGAAAAATATGCAGTTTTTCTGATTTAAATGTCCCCATCTTCAGATTGTGTATTGAGATCTATAGCCCCGTCTTGTTTCAATTATGGTGTATTCAGATACCAATTCCACGTATTTACAAGTATGCTCATAGGCAAAGCGAATATTGCTGAAAGATTGTCTATCTAATGAAAACTGAATTATTGCAGCAGGTCTGCTAACATCTTGTCTAGTTGTCAGCGTGCCAATTTATGTTCCTAATGAATGCATTTCTCAGTAATTTTTATATGTACAACTGCAAATAGAAAAAACATTTCCCTATCTAAATGTAAAACAAAAATAAAAAAAAGTATTGTGGGCAACTCAAAATGCTCTGAAAGAAGCATGTTATTTGCAGACTGCTGAATAAGGATGGAGAAGCTAGTTAAAATTCTGCTTCTCAAACAAGACAGCTGTCAATACATCATTCTCAGTCTTTTGTAGAAACAATTATAACATGCAAATTCTTATTCACTTACGTAGCCTGTACTTTTACTTCTACTGATAGAAACATAAGCACGTGACCAGTGTTCTACTTTCTATAAATCCACTGGTTCACAGCCACTTCTCTTGTTTAACTGAAGTCTGAAAAGTATCCATTTCTTCTTACGGCTACCAAAATATTTGTTTTGAAAGTTGCTTGTTTTTAGGCTTCATTTTTTATTTTTAAGCACTTTTCATTTTTTACCTACATTGCTAAATTCAGTTTCAGGTTGTGTTTCTAGCTGGCAGCTTTTATTCCCTGCACATGCTGGTGTGGCACAGTGCAGGCTCCTACCCCTGGTGCACACAATTTTTTGTGTCTTACTGTTTGTTGTTTAGATCTATCATAAAATACACAGCGCAGCGCAGCCTGAGCAAACGTTGCAGCGCGCTCCGTTATGGGCTGAGCCCTTGGAATTGAAATGGCAATTAAACTGCGTGTGCTGGGGGCTGTGCTGGTGGCACAGCTGTCCTCGGAGCTATGCAGGGCACAGAGAGTAGAGGTTCCTCCGGCTGGGCCCTGAAGTGCAAGTAGTTTCGTGGGAGAAGGATGTGGGAAAGGATTTTGTCTCTGATATGTGGATGCTCGCAGTTCTTCGTGACTAGAAAGGAAGGACGAGTGCTGAGTAGTGCCTGGGGCTTTTGCAGCGTGTTCAGGAGTCACACCTTGATCCATATGGATTGTCTCCTTCCTGGTCACATGTGGCAGCAGAGTTGTGCTGGAAGATCTTCAGATACTGGGAACTGAGCCCTTCCTGGGGAGGAGGCATGGGGAGTCTGCCTGCGGCAGGCTCATTTGCCCATGCAAATGCTCCAAAAGGATAAATA
Organism: Anas acuta; assembly: GCF_963932015.1. Taxonomy (NCBI): domain Eukaryota; kingdom Metazoa; phylum Chordata; class Aves; order Anseriformes; family Anatidae; genus Anas; species Anas acuta. The sequence continues at coordinate 33,490,865 of NC_088984.1, forward strand.
TAAATCCTCTGGTTTCTTATGCAACACTAAGTTAATGGATAGATCTTTCTGAAACAGGAAAATCCTAACAAACAAACAAAAAACCACCAACAACAACCAACCAACCACCAACAAAACAGCTTCCTATACAGCAGCTTAGCATCCAAAAATTGCAGGCGTACATTTATTTCTATGTGATACTTCATATTTCCAGCCTTGCTCATTGCCAAATATTAGAAAAACATACTGTACTCTGGTTTCTTATAAGTCACTGCAATCTGGTACTTGGAGCCATTGTATAAGCCAAGTAGCATCTGTTCCTCGGAAAGATCTCGCAGCGTATTATGATGCAAAGCATTTATGAGATGGAAGCTGGTGTATGGTAAAGCCAGTCAGCTGCAAGGTTTTGGTGAATTGCTCTCCTCCTTTTTGAGGACAGATCCTAGGGAACTGCAGAGTGTGCTGGGGAAGCATCCCATACCTGTCTGGATCCTTCTTGTTGGCGTTTCAGAAGTATTGTGTAACCAGTGCAACCTTGTGAATGGGCATGCCTCCAATTTGCCCACCTCTGCGTCCGGGAGGATGGGGCTGGAGCTGTGAGCTTTCAGTTGCCTGTTAATTATGGGAGAATAACACTCCCCAGTTATCTAGCAGTTCTGAGTTTCCTACCACATCTCAATCATTGCTTTCTTAACACATCAAAATGTTGAAATTGCTCTAGAAGGCACCTTGCCAGTCACTGCCTGTGCTTCTCTGTGAGAGGTTACCATATGAGCAAATGTTACAGAAATTGTGTCCTTATTGGCATTCAGCATTATGACAACCTGCTGTTTGTTGTGGTTTTGAAACTGGACGTATCTCGCATGTCTTGAAGTTTCAAGGAAAAATAATTACGAAAGGACAGTTTGGAGATGAACGCAGTGAAGTTGGCTGTCCAGGGACAATGAATTGTGAGTTTTTTGCCTTATCTTATGGACAGCCTGGAGAAGTGAAACAATTGTCAGTGATCTCAATGACTTCAAAACTTTTTTCTGTTGCAATACTATTTCAGCATGTAGAGGAGAAAGGGGGATGCTGGTGATGCAGTCAGATGTGTCATCAGGTCACACTGCTCAAAAACTGCCTCGGTGCATTTCTTCTGGACATGCAGTATACAAGATTTCACTCTGTGGCCTTGTTGAGATCTGCTCAGCAAATAGCTGGCTACGTGAGACTCACGCTATAAATGATCGCAGTCCTTTACCTATATGTAGTCAGGTTCTGTCAAAGCTGTGCTTTGGGTAAGATCTCTAAAGTTGGCATCCTTCTTGCTGACTTCAGGAGGCTGTGCAAGCCCTGAGGACTGGCCCAGTGTCCTGAGCAGGTCGTGTAGAGGCTGGAACCCTGCTGGAACAAGGATGTTCAAACAGTTCAGCATTGAACAGCATTTAGGTTTTTCAGTCAAGGTGCTAATTCGTAATATGTCATTTTCTTCCTGTTCAGATTTATGGGTCTAGCATTCAAAAGCAATGAAAGTATTCTGGAATAGACTTGCTCTGTTCCACAAAAAAAAGATAACTTCTTTAATGTTACATTGCTGTGGGATCTTGCAAAATATTAAATCAAATGATTAATATTCTATATGCATAATTATAAAACATATTTCCAAGTAGATATAGTGCTATGCAAAATAACTGGAGAAAGTGGAAGAGAAAATGTAGAGCAAAGAACACGTTCATGAATTTAGCTTTCTCTTGCAAATTTTTAGTGGACTCATCCTGCTCTTAATTATTCATTGTTTTGACTGCGTTCTAAAGATAGATTTCAGGCAGTAAGTATTTTCAGGTTCTTTACCAGAGGAATTGCTTCTAATATTCAGTATTCATGGTTTCACATGTGAACTGTTTATAATGTGCATAGAGATAATAAACTGATCTGAAATAAATGTTTTAAAGTACTTTCATGAATATTTTTGTATGCAGAGTTGTTTGCTTGGCTACACTTACAATGTAAATGACTTAAAAATGGGGGAGAATGCAGTCAAAATGCATTTGTTAAAAAATGTGGAACAGAATGCAGGAATAATAATTTTTCTCTATTTGTCTATTTTAGTCTAGAACACTGTCAGCTGGTATGTCCTTCACCTGAGACTTGTTTAAAATTGATTTCCAGATAGTGTAACCTACGGAATTTGGTGCACATTTGCTACCCAAGGATGCAGGAACTAAAGCTGGGTGGTGAAACACACCACTGAAGGTTCAGCTACTTGCATACTTTCAAGTAAATTGAGACTATTTTGGAAACACAGGGTAGAGTTCTCTTCATCAGAAGTAAGACTACTGCTCAGAGCTTGCAGTAAGCATCTCTATATGTGTATGTAACCTTATGCAAGTGCTTCTCAGCTCTAACCATGCACGTATTCTTGCTGCTTCGTTCAGCTGAGGTGTTGTAACTGTATGCAGTCTCAAACTCTCATGCTTTCTACTTCTTGTAAATAACTGTAATCGCTATTAGGACACTTGCACTTCCCTCTAATCCATTTACCTGACTTCTGAATCGTTGGCAATTTGGTGTAATTAATCGTGTCAGGGTTCGCCTGTTTTTGAAAAATTAGCAGATGTACCTATGCATTAGATGCAGTCCTCTCTGAAAGCAGCCCCTGACTTCAGAAGTGCTGAAGGGAACCATGGCTAGACCCTCAGGGTGCTCTGGAGGAACTGGCCTTGTGTTCTTCTTTGCTTCTTGCATGTTTTTTCAGGTGCTTGTTGCTGACAACCATCAGAAACTGGGGACATGGCTGCATGGACTTATGGCTCAATACAACCCTTGTGTGTTGGTTTTGTTTTACTAAACAAATTAAATCTAGCTGCTTTTCCTAGAGTTAATTTATTAATTGCCTTATTGCTCTCTATTTGTTCTTAATATCTCTTCTTTGCTCCCCAAGAAAATTGTTGGAGGGTTAGCAGCTCATTAAACATGAGAAACTGAAGTACATTTTAGCCATATTTAGCTACATTATCACTTGGTTTTTCAAGCTTTTTACTTCAAGAGTGCTTGAGATGTAATCCACCGGTGAGAGATGGGTTTCTTAGCTGGCGTCTGGAAACCTGGCGAGCCCTCGTGAGGGGATGGCATTCTCTGCTGTAGTGTCACGGAAATCGTTGTCAAATGACACAGGATGCATGACATTAGGAAAATGATTCTGCAGTGATAGTTACTAGTCAAGGAATATTATATATAAAAGCTGTACAAGCATCTTTTTCCTAACAAATAGCAGCAATTTTAAGGATGGGGTTACATGCACAGCAATGCCCTGCTCCTTTCCATTGGCTTCATTATCTGTTTGTCTGCTTAGCAGTATAAAAACTTATTTGACATCCTCCTCTAATATTGCACTATAAAGAGTGTGTAGAGCTTTTAGAAAGATAGCACATGCAGGTCTGAATTGCATGTATGATGTGTCTGGGAAGTGATGTGTTCTTCCCTAGTGGTGTCTGGTTGAAGCCACTAGAGATTTGTGTTATCCCTCACCCTCTGAGGAGATCATAGACTCTAATGGCCTTTCTGGAGATGGGCAGAAATAAAAAGGTAAATGCACATTGCTATAAAGATATTAACTCTGTGAATTCTTTTTTATGTGATGAATACATTTTTACAGTATTGTAGTTGAGTCTTTTGAGCAGTACCTCTTCACTCTAATCTGTTTTTGTGGAGAACCTGATAGCAGCTCATTGAATTTATAATAGCCTTAAACTTAAGTGGTTTTGAAGCATTTAAGAATTTAAAGATAATAGATGACTGTGAACTCCTTGTAATCACCCAATAAAGACATTTCCCACGTTCTTGCTTTATCTAGTCTTCTGGAAGATCTGCAGATCCCAAATTCAGAAGTTTGTACAAAAGGTGATCAGCATGAAAACTGTTTACCCCACTGATTACCTGGAGAAAAGCTAATGAAAGTCTAGAGGATTTGCCAAGGGTCAAGTAAGCAGATGGTTCTCAAGGATGAAGGACTAGAAGGTGAATTGAGCATGTAATGAGCTTTTAGTACTAGTCCAGTCAGTGGCTACATGGTCACAAACCTTATTTTTTTTTTAGAGCTGTGATATATTCATAGCATTGTTTTTTTGAGGTAAGGCAAAATGATCCAGAGTCTTGTTTTAACATAGGTGAATATTGTGAAAAATGTAGAATTATAGCCTTCAGAAACGGAAGTGTCTGAACATCATCCTGAAAAGCTGCAGAAGCTGAAATCTTCTCTCGAAGGACTGTTCTTCATATTTATGTGATTTAGCTTGCTTCATCTAACAGCACAGTTGAACTAGAATTAAGATAAGAGTTGTAAGTATGAATCTGTAGAGTTATCAGGGGAGAAAGAACTTCTTTTCCATCTAAAATTTGCAATGACTTATAAATCTGATACATGTTGAATGGAAAACCTATTTGTCACATTGAGTTTTTATCATGAGGGACTGTTACTCCTTTTGTAATAGCACAAAGTAGAAAGTGACATTTTGAACTGCATTTTATTTGAAAAACTGCATTCTGAGTCAGGTTGGTGTCTCAGAGTCTTGTTAATATTTACAAGCCCCTCCCAAATCTGCTCTTGTCAGCTATAAAAGAAAATAAAAAAATAAATCACTTTTAGTAAAACTTCAATTTCCAGATATGGCAAAGGATGTTTGAACACATCTGCACCAAAATGTCAGGAAATGTTAAATTTGATTTCATGTATATTTTGAGGATTTGATATCTGGCTTTATTATAACTTGCTAAAAGAAGCATATTATCTGAAAAGTCCCAAATAGCTCTAATTAAAGCTAACAGCTCTTTAAAAGTGACATACTTGAAGGTCTTTTAGCAACACCACTTTACAGGCCAAAGGAGGCCTAAGCAAATTTTTTAGTCAGGGATGCCATCAGAATGAATATCAGCTATATAAAAGTAGCGTACAATTAGTGTATTTTAATGCAAATTTACATGTTTTGCTTGAAGTGTGATTTTATATTTTTTTTAGGGAGGAAGTCGGGGAGGAATAAGCATAGTGTAATGTGCATTGATTTTAATTAGTATTGGTAATGTCATCTTAATATAGGTATTTCTGCTAAATATTTCCATAGATTAAGTTGGCTCTTTACTTTCTAAAGCATCACACTGCTTAAGCCTACGTTTTAGTGCCTTCCACAAATTCAAATTCCAAATTCTGTGATGGTTTAATCACTGTATTACTGAATATTGTATTGTTAGAAGTACTATCATGATGTTGTTATTGGTTAGTAGCATATATTATATTCATTAATTCTTGGAAATTATATATTTCCAGGAAAATAAATACATACATACATAAGCAAACTTCATCCAAGCTTATATATCAGTCCAGATGGAATTAGAGTTAGTTATCTACGACTTTGCAACACCCGAGACACATTTTTAAATATGTAAGAGAAAACTAAAGTAAAGCATCATCATAATGAAAACAGGAAAATGACAACATACTAGGCTACAGCGTATGCCCTTTCTTTCTTCTTACTGGAAAGTTGTTTAAACAACTAATCTTCTTAATATATCTCTTTTAAATAATGCAGTGGATCTAATGCTTGTTTTAAGGAAAGTTTTAAAACAGGATTCCTTCACCTTTCATTCTTTACTCTTTCATTGTGGTTCTGGTAATAAAAAAAATAGAATTAAAAGAAAGTTACTTTTAACTGTTAAGTACCAAAGCTAAGTGGCTGTAACTGAAGTGTTTAAATATATCCATTCTAGCAAGAAGCATGGGAGAGCAGAAAAATGGATGTCTGACACACCTCAGGTTTTCCAGAGTCCCCTTGTTTTTTCTTAAATTACATCAGCAAATGGGGAAAGACTTGATACATCGCACTCTTCGGATGAGCAAGCACAATGTGCTATATTCTTGTAAATGTGATTATCTTTCAGAGCTCTGAGAACTTTGCTAATTCTAATATGCTGGAATTTTTTATCTTTTCGAAGTGTGTTTTTTCTTGTTATAGGCTAATAGGTAAATCCTGAATGTTAGCTCCTGGGTATCTTGTAAGTCAGTAGAACTGTTGATTTTACACTTTTTGTTTTCTTAATCTTTAGAAACAATATTGAATTTTATTTCAACTCTTGTACTTATTTTTTTTCCCCTGTGGTGTCTCTAAAGGAGATGCAAGATGTTTCCTTGAAAAAATTTGCAGGCTCAGGCCTGTATGTTAATACAGGATGAGGAATTTGAAAGCATAAATGCAAAAGTGATGGCTGATGCTCGAGTGATCACAAAGCCTGAAGTTTACAGTATTTCAACCAAAACAAATTAGAAATGGAAATGCACAACCGGGTTAAAAATGAGCAAAAAAGTTACTAGAGCAGTGTATGTTTTGTTATTCAAACAACTTCTGTGCATGACATTTTTTAAACATGATTAAATTTAAATGAGTATTTTCTATTATAAATGCTAGAGTTTCAGTGATAAATTGGTGATAAAAATCCCTGATTAGCAAGTATAAAGCAGGAGCTCAGGCACTGTAAATTTTTATAGGAAAGGTACACATTCACTGAGGAGGAACGTATATTTTCAGATGTGTAAAGATGTAGTTGTATCTAATATCAGCTAATCGTTCCCACCTAAAGAGAAATTGAATTATTTCTTTTTAAACGAGCTCCTTGTTTTTCCAAGTTCTGGTATCACAGGCTGATTCTTTTGACTAAAGGCATTAAATCAGGTTCGAGTTAGCAGAGAGCCATGGGACAGGCAGAAGCTATGCAGCTGCAGGCCAGTTTTAGCCTCTGATTCAGTGTAAACCTGAAATGCCAACATAGCTTCTCAATTGCAGGCTATTTGACCCAGTCTAATGCTTTTCAAACTGGGGCTGTTAATTCACAAGCCAGAAAAAAAAAAATAAAAAAAAAATACACAAAAAAACAGAAAGAAAACAAACAAACAAAAAACCCTCACCTCCATGCTTTTGATCTGTTCGATACCTGCCCCAAATACTTCTTTCCATGATATATGGGCTAAGAATGTTTTTGAAGCTATATATCTTCTTCTGACCCCCTCTGAAACTTGGACTGAGATTTCATTTTGTGTTTGGAAAATTGTTTTTAAATAAAGTAGTTTTCTATCCTACTGGTATGTTCTGACAGAATGTGCTCAGCTCTGGGGCAAGAAAAGTTCCCACAATATTGTACCATGCTGCTGGAAAATAGCATCCTCCTTCATTTTGTGTTGTGGGACATCCTGGAGTTTATCTACCTGATGCAGTTGTGTGTGAGGGTGAGGTTACCCAAAGAGGCCAGTGTGGTGCAGGAAGGGGGTGCAGTGATGCTGAGCTGGAGGGGTGTTCACCTGAATGCTGGCATATTGCAGTGGGGCACTAAGTCAGTAAGATTTTTCAGTTGTGTGTGTTTATTTTTAAATCCTGAAGTGCAAAAACTTGGAAACTTTAAACTATTTAGAAAGAACAGAGGAAGATGGAAAAAGAATTAGAGAACAGAGGAAGATGGAAAATGAGGAAACGCCAGCAATATCCTTTCAAAATCAGACATAAATTTACATTCCAGGGTCTTAACCTCATCAGACTAATAGATTTATATTTAAACAGGCATTTAGCAGAGCAGAAATGTTTTTCCTGTCCAATATATTTATAACCTTGAAGGACTTTCCTCTTTTTTCCTTCCTTCTCTTGACCTTTTATTAGAGCACACTTTCAAACTGTGAAGTGGTGAATGTCGTAGAGCTTTGCTGGAGGCACATGAGGCCTGCTCAGAGCACAGACGTTACCGTATGAAGTTCACAAACTTCCATTTATTTTCTGCCCCAAGAAGAAAGGTTAAATATTCTTCTTTTTGGGGCAGTGGTTGGACAGTGACAAGTTGAAAGCCTGTTAAATGCAAATGACTGTTGAAAAGCAGGCTTTGATAGTGAATGGCTATCAAACAGGCTGAGAAATGAAAACATTCAATTTCCATGTCTCCAGAATGTAATGTTCAGATTTTTTTTTCTTTTATGCGGTGTTTTTGTGCAAGGGTGAAGAGGTTCAAATCCTGTTGAAATAGGCTTTTATTACTGTGAACTCACTTTAGTTGGGATTGAATGCTTGCTACCAGTGGAGAAGCTTTACATGCACTTCTGGAGCTCATCTGTTGCTCTATTTAGTTAGTATTTAGGAGTTAGTAACAGGTGGGACTACACACTGGAGATCATCTGCAATTGTTTTTGAGGATTGCTGTGTGTTTCAACAGTCTTTTGGTCATTTTCCTTCATGCAAGTGCTGTGGAGTGTTTCCTCCAGTATTTCCAGTGCTCTCCCATTTTTTCTTTTGGTCAGGTTTTTGGATAGCTGGCAGTTCTGGCAGCTGTGCAGCAAGTTCAGCTCGGAGAGGGTCAGTGTTCCTCAAACAGCGTCTGTTTTCTGTATATCAAGCTGGTCATTTTGTCTGAACAATTGGGCTTGTTTGACTTATTGATGCAGTAGCTGCTGTAATGAATTCATGAAATATGCATATGGTGGACTAGAGAAACCTATCAAGACTCATGCATTTTGCATGGCACTCGTTGACTTTTCTCCTCCCACCGGTCTCCTCCCTCCTGGACGGTGCGGCTCAGTGCGTAGATGTTCAGTCACGGTGTGGGGGGAAAAGGCTGTCCAAGAGCCTTGTTCTTGAAGACTTGTTTGCGTTTTTAAGTGTGGGTATGAGGCCAGTTTTATTCCAAAGCCTCAACATCAGGACAACGCCCCCTGCATTTGCAGTGAGTTGCACAGAACAGCTACATTTTGCTGTGTGAGGGTTTCCAGTGCGACTCAGATAGCAGCGAGCAGCATCGCAAGTGAGATTCGAAGCAGAATATTCAGCAGCACATCTCCTGTGCTGTGACTAAAGCCCTGGTGCAGGCCTCCAACTGCAGCCGCACCTGGCGTGGGGTGCCAGTGTGCTTGGCCAGCGCTTCCTCCTGCCCTGGCTGTCCTTCAGCTTCCCTGCCCATACTTGAAGGTTTCTCCTGCTCTTTTGTCCAATGCAGAGAAGAAAAAATAGCTCTGTCTTGGGCTCTGCTGTGCCAGGGATGGGGTCACCTTCTCTCACTGCAGTGCTTAACCCAACAAAGACCACAGAGCACAGGGCGGCATTTTTCAGGGAGAGCAAAGGATGGGGAGGAAGAAATCTCTTCCTTTTTCCAGTCCTATAGTCTGGAGAATTTGAGGACAGAGTGTGAATGACAACAGTATTTGTCTGATATTGGTCTGGCTATGATATTTCATTCTTAATTTCTTCGTTAATTGAATCTCTTTTGCTTGGGAGAAAGAGCTGTTTTATTTATTTATTTATTTTATTTTATTTATTTTTTGTTTAAAGTTGGGCTTTTAAATGAGAGTTTTTAGTTGCCTGAACAGGGAACTCAGCTGCTCCCAAAGCTAAACTACTGGTAACATAACAGTTATAGTTCAGCTTGGGGGGAAAAACAAATAAATATTAACCCTAAATCCAAATTTCAAACACTTCAAAGAACTTGGAAAATGATACTAAGTACAGTTTGGTATAAAATGGAAAAATGTGACTTATTCTGTCCTACCTATTTGTGCTATATTTAGTATTTGCCTAGAACCTGTATTTGTGCTATGCTTAGCATTTTTAGCTTTGTCTCTGGAAGGATGAAATGTCAGGGGGACAGAAGTGACTGCATTTGAGGAAAAACTGAAAGAAAAGCAAGGGTAAGCTAGGCTTAGACTTCTAAATGCTGATCTGCAAACACAGTGCAATAAATTATCACTTGCATCCAAACTTGGGAAGAAAGCTGGATTCTTCTCTTGTACCTATCGTATTTCTGCACTTAAAGCTTGCAGTGATGAGTGTTCGGCCAAATGACTTTGCCTTGGTATTTGATATAAAAATTTCACTCAATATGATTGATGTGTGCAGAGTTAATGCATGATGGTGACATACTGCTGTAACAACAGCCTGCAGAGAACCTTGAGAGGTGCAATATGATGACTTTGCTACTTCATTTATTTTGCAAATACCGTCTAATCTGGTCTGTTTGTTGTTGGTATCTCTAGTCTGCTCTTCATGTCAATGTTTAGGTGCTGATGGCATGAATCTAGTTAACTTCTTACAGGGAAACTTTTTTTTTCCCCCCTTCACCCTTGTTTTGCTATTAGCGGAAAGGAAAGCTGAAATATTTTAAAGGAAATTTCTAATGCAGTTTTGTTGAGGATCTAGCAACAGTGTTGTTTAGAATGTTTTTAGGTGCTCATTCAGATTAAATAGAAACTGCTAAATGAAAGCAAATCAAATTAGGAGATTAAAACTGTGTTCAGTTTTGATTTATTTCTTTACCATGAAAAAGACTACAACTTATCCCAAATCTTGGGCAAAGGTTGCTTTATCTTTACTGTGATTAATTTCTGCTGCTGTGCTTTTGTACACTTAAAAAACAAACAAACAAACAAACAAAAAACCCTACATTGCTCTGGCAGGCTTGTCACTTGAATGCTATAGTATGCGTATCTACACTGAGCAACAGCTGACGTTTTGAATCCAAGCCATTCTATCATACGAAATGTTGAACTTCAAGCAGAATTGCCGAGTCCATGGAGCTGTGTTGTGTGGGGAGCGCTGTTACTGTTGTATGTATTTTGGCCTAGTTTTAAGAAATGCAATCATGTTGCATGTTCAGCTGCACTATCTGTTACTTCTCCCTACCATATAGAAATCTAAAAAGTTTTGAACACGTTCTGAATGATACAACCAAGACTTGAATGAAGAATAAAAGTCTTTGGGATCAAGATCTGATTTTTAATATCTCATAATTCAGGGATGTAATGACCTCTTCATTCATCTGTGCCTTTATTTATAAAAAAGGGATAGCAATACTCTTATAATTAAACAGTATTATTAAATGCAGTAAGCAAGGCTGAGATGACGAGAGCAGAGATTTTCATGTGCCTAAACGACAGTGCTGCCAAATGCTGCTTTGAAGGAGTACTGGACTCTGATGAAGGAAGGCTTTGGCTAGTGTTAACTTGCTAGGAATTATTTAATTTTAGATCGAGAACAATCCTGATTATTATTATTTTTTTTTAACTTCAGTGAATGGAGACCCTTATCAACTTTTTTCTAGTTTCAGAGTAGAGTCTATAGCAGATAATTCGCCTTTTATCTCCCTACCCCATTTTCTGAACATTTTTGAAATGCAGATGTCCGTGGGTTTCTGTCTGGTGTTAATCTATGGGACTTTGAAAAGTTGACTTGTGAAAAGCAAAACAAGCCTCGCATGCATTAGAGGCTTTAATGTTGTTTTTTTTTGCTGGCACCCTCCCAAAACAATAGACTTCAAGGACGCAGCAGGTACTCTCTACTTAAAGGAATATATTTCTTTCTTTTCAATCCAGTGCTGTTTTCCTGTGTTTACACTGCTCGGCAAATTGCCATCTGTGAAATGCAAAATGGATTATTTGATAATTAAAATATTTCAAGTTTACGAGAGAGTTTGAGATCAATAAAATATTCTTATTTCAGTGGAATGGAGCTATATGTCTGTTGGCACAGGATCCTGTAAGTTATAGAGGAATGGGAGTGAAACTAATAGGTGCTTTCCATCTCCTTTGGGATTGTTTTCTACTGTACAGTGTATTTATTACCAGTTTTGTTTCCCCCCTCTAATTTAAATATCCCAAGAGATGGGCTTTCTCATAACCCCTTCTGATGTACCTATTACTTTTAATATGCGACTTTAAAAAGCACCTCTCTTTGGAGGAATCATTTCGCACTACAATTGTCATTTGTGATACGACTCGAGGTCAGAAATGCAAAGTGGCACCGAGATCCGTGGGCAGCCCAGCACCTCTGGCTGAGGGCTGTAATTCAGAGAGCTCAATAGCAGAGCTGAGGAAAATAAACATAAAGATTTCTTTTAGTGCTCTGAGATAACCCATTCTGAAAGCAAAAATGAAAGAGAAATAGAAAAAATAACCCTTCATTTTTTATGTATCTGTTACCATAGTAATTCTCGTCGTACGTTTATATAAATGTCATCCACCAGAAATATAGCAACTTCCTCTTTGAAGAGGAAAATAATTTGAGGTGTATAATTTTATCAACAGTAATGTTTGCATTTATCATGGCCAAGTCTTTTGCAACTGATAAATATTATTCTGTTTCTCGTTTTTCATTTCCCCCTACTGACATTTTTAAACCAATATCCTGTAAATGTCAGTATTGTTAATTTTTCATCATGAAAGGTGAGAGGTTAAAGAGTTACATTTTTGTTATGCAGAAATATAATAGAAATAAATCGAAGTCCAATGAGTCTTTCAGTAGAGTGCTTCTAAGACTGCTTTTTTACGGGAGGGTTTTGTGTATGTTCTTTATTGTGCTGCAGCACTTATGCCCACAAAACCTTCCTGTTACCTAATCTCCTGATTTGGATTTTTTAATAAGTAAATATATCTGTAAAGTCATAAAACTAGCAATCAATTGAAGCAACCTTTCCAAATCATATTTAAAGATGATGAGAACATAAGTAAACTCATACGAAAATGACTATAGGGATATAAAACATGAGGAGGTAAGCACTGAGAAAAATCATAGTTGTACTGCACCTACTGGAAAAGTTGTCTGAAGGAAAAGACTTGGATAATTTGAGGCAATGGCATAAATGAGTAGACTTCACTATATTAATCACAGACAGGGATACCCACCAGTGGGTTATACAGAAGTTCTCTTTCCTTGGTTAAGAATAATCTTCTTTCCATATTTGTTTTCCTTCACCCTCCCATCTGACATGGCATGACCTTACCTCCCCTGTTTTTGATGCATTTCACCCATGGATGAGGGGTTGACATGCTTGGAGGCTGAAGGTGAAAGTTTCTGGAGAGTGAAGTAGGCAAACATCCTTAATTAAAAACAATCAGAAAAACTGTTGCACTACAGTTTGTATTATCTGTCATTTTGGAAATGCAGCTGTGATTTAAAAAAAATAATCCTATTTCACTTAGAGATGCTCTGAACTTTCATTAGAATAATTTCTGTTGGTCTTCAATACTAAAAATGGGATGAAGATCAGTTGATTATCACAGCATGTAAATGTGAAACAGCATAGATTTGCAGATGTAATATGGCATAAAATTAGTAACTTGAAGAAATTTTTGATGTACTATCCTGTAGGAATATTTAAGCATCCCCTTACTCGGTGTTGAAAATACTGAAGGGCAGGGATGACTAATGAACAGAAAGAATGAACATTAATAAAGAATTACCTGGGTAACTGGTTGGGTTGGGAGTGTGACAGGAGATGCAGAGCCTGAACAGGAGAGGCTTTTATATATATATATATATATATATATAATTTATTTTAATTTTTAAAAAAGGCATCTAGAAAGAAAACCAGAAGTTGGTGTTGGTACACAGACCAGAGAGGTGCTTCAATAAAGGCCTGACATACAAATGTTCAGCTAGAGGTTTAAATCTGAAGTATCAGGGTGTGCTACTCATTTTCTCCATATTTTGAGACTTGTGCCAAAAAATGTTGCTCCAAATATATTGTGTTTTACTCAAGGTATCTGCAAAAACAAAACACAAGACACTGTTTTTTTCTTTTCATAACATTGTGTAGGGATTTTTACTCATTAAGGATTTCCCTGCTTTTTTATGGTTATGAATTGTTTTACTTAAGAAGCTTAAGACATACTGCTTTAGTGCTTTCCACTTGGTTCTTCACAGCTGTAAAACTTTTGGACTGATTTCTGGTTTTATTGCTAATGCCGTAACAAAGTTTTGATGAAAACCTGTCGTTCTGGGAGGTGCGGTGCTTCTAACCTGAGTCTTCATGGTGATGTAGTTGATATCCCATTCTGCAAGCACATTGGGGAGTGAATCAGTGAAGGAAAAATAAAGGGCTGGATGCCACGCGTGTGCTGTGCTCTGGGCTTGTGCTTGTACCAGGCTTCTACTTAGCTGTAGTAGCCCTGCCCCAAGCCCAAGGCAGCAAACCCCAGTGCAGCCCCACTCTGGTGTAGTCCCTCTGCTTGCCTGGTCTGCTCCCTACCATTTCTAATTACTAGAACAGTAATTAAGACTGTGACTAGCTTCCCTTGTTTTTAGGATATATAAATTAACAGGAATACAAATGCTTTACAGTATTATTCTAGGGTTACCAGCTGTATCAATCCCTCTGAGAGTAACATAAAAATCAAAATAATTTGGAGTCAGGATTATTCTGCTGGAATCCTTGAAGGATCCCATACCCATCCTCCTGGTGAGGAGTCTCTTTTCAAGTGGGAGAATAACTTATATTTCCTGTGGAAAATTATTAAAATGTTATTTCCTTTTGTCTGCTGAACATGTATAGGAAATACGATCCTGGAAAAAAAATAATCAGTTTAATATTGCAGAAATGCTAGTTTTATTTCTTCCTTTCCCAGTTTCAGAGTGTGTTGCAGAAGTTACCAACAGAGCAGGAAGACACGTTCCCAACTCCTAGTGTGTGTTAAGAACCTTCCAAGCATCGCAGTGATCAGCATCTGTTGGGCAATATCCACCCCCCGCCATGTCAGTTGCTTTAAGAAAAAAAAAAAAAGCTTGCTGACTAAACGTGTAAATTCATTTGACCTTTCATTTTAAAATGCTATTTCAAGTCAAACCTATCCATTAAAAGCTGTATCACAGGTTATCAGTGTTTATGAAATGTTTGAGTATGCACTTGGTATCTTCGCACACATCTCAGCTTATCTTCACTCTGTCTGCAAGCCATCTGCTCCTTTCCTATGGTCATTGTTTTCCATATTAATTAGTACAGAGTGTCTGCTGACTAAATAAGGATTTAAAGACTTAATTCCTATGTGCCTAACTATTTGGGGAAAAAAAAGAAAAAAATGCAGCAATGCTGCTTGGAATTTGCAATCATTAGTATAAAGCTGTGAGTGCACTTCTGGGTGTTTAGGCAGCTTGAATAATTTAGAGCCTTTATATAGAGCTGACTTGTCTCATTTGATTTATCTTCTTCACATAGGATTTTGTACTATTTCTGGGTATTTTATTATCTCTATTGTCTCTTACATTCGTAATATGGATAGAAGCAGAGAGAATGAGCGAAGATAGAGTGTAGCATCTGCTTACCATCAATCGATTTAGCAATAAGTGATATATAAGCACATTTAGCCTTTCCCATCAAATGCGAAAGTCAGGCTCTGACTAGGAGACAACAGAACCATACTTCCTCCTTTCACATTTCTCAGCCTGCTATTTTTCCAAGTTTTTTTCCACTTTTTCAAGTTAATGGCATTGACGACCACAAAAGGGGATAGCTCTCTTAATAGAAATCCTTTGTGCTGGTTCCTGTGACCATTTTTCTCTAAGGCGTATTGCCGCTCACTTGGATCGTGGCTCCTCACAGCAGGACGCCTGTGTGAAATGAAAGGCAACATTTGGGTTGTGGGAAAACTTTTCACCTCCTCTGTCATGTGAAAATCATTCGCCTTTTTGCCACAGAAAGTGGTCTTTTGTTGGGAGAGAAGCTGCTGTGTTGGTTCTAACAGCAGCTGGTGCGTGGCGACGGGCTGCGCACCCTGCAGGGTGCTGGTGCGGGAGGATGGGACTCCTGAAATAGATGCTCAAGGAATACAGGACACAGACCTGAAGTAGCAGGGCTAAGAGTTGGCCCAGCTTCAAGCTGAAATTTGATTGTCATGATTACAGCATGTCTCCGTTTTTTTTGGCGTTGATTTTTAAGTTGCTGGAGTTTGGCTATAAATGATTATCTCAAAATTCACATTGTTAAAATGCAAGTCCATTGCTTTTGTGCTACAGCATCAGCTTGAAAACATGCTACCTAATCGTGTTACCTATTCTCTAGTCTTGGGATGATTCTCTAATCTCATTCTAAGTGACCTAATGATTCTGAGGACTGACCTCACTCGTGTTGGATATGAGCGGACGAGGGAGTGTAATAGTGCTGACAAGCAATGGCACAAGGTGTTTGCTGTTGTTGCACCGGTGTTTGCCCTTTCTGGTAAAGAGATATTACAGCCCTGGATGTTGAGATGGTTGCCCCATTTGGAAATGTGTGTTTTTAGTCTGCCTTCTTTAGGACTTTCAATAGAACTTGCACTGCGGCCACACTGGCCGTGCATTTTTGGTAAGTGTATCCAACGTGCCGCACTGGAAGACCAACAGCCATTTATTTCCCCAGGTACAGAATAACTCACAGCTGCCCTGTTGCACAGTCATCACGCTTTTCTCCTCAGCAGTTGCTAAGATTTCCCTAAAACATGTGGGATGGCTGTTAGGATGGGACCCCGAGGCAGGCAAAGGCTCTGTGGTCAACCACATATGGGAACAGCCATGGCTGATGAAGAGCTTTCCCCATCTGCAAAAGGATCAGACAACAAGCTGTAGGTAAGAAAAGCTCCAGCCACCTCTGTGTGCCTCCTCACAACCACAGCTCTCACTCCATGAGGTATTTATGGGAAAGAAACACGGTCTGTATGGAGGGCCTGGGGTGTGATGCCACTGTTCTGTGATAAATTCCCTTTGAAGGGGTGAACAGTTTGGCTGCGAAATGGTACATACTGAGAACGTGCAAA
Organism: Anas acuta; assembly: GCF_963932015.1. Classification (NCBI taxonomy): domain Eukaryota; kingdom Metazoa; phylum Chordata; class Aves; order Anseriformes; family Anatidae; genus Anas; species Anas acuta. The sequence continues at coordinate 33,507,399 of NC_088984.1, forward strand.
ATGCAGCAGTACTGGGCAAACCCAGAAAGCTCCAAGTCTCTCTCTTTCATGGCTGTGTACAGCATGTGTGCCCAGTAAAAACAAAAAAGCTTAATTACACCAAATCTAATTTCATGAACCATTTGAGTGAGGAAGCACATCATTCTTAGCATGTAAGTCTATTTTATCATTCTATCCTACATTTTTGTAGATGATTTTTTTTTTTACACACAATTAGGTTTTGTGTGCAAAATGAAATTGAAGGCATATAGGTAGCTTTTGGAAGTTTTTGCCTACTTTTGCTGACACGTAACAGGTATTGGGAATGCCTCGTGTAACAAAATAAAAGCCATGTATTTACTTGGTTCCTGTAAACATTCTTCCAGTCCTGAAAGACCCCTTATCTGACAGATTCTAATTGAAAAATGTGATTTGATTTTGATAGCACAGTTTCTAAATGCTTCTCTTTAAACCCAAAGTTCTCCCATTCACTTGCAGTTGCTGGCTTTCGGTGACAAAGTGATCATCATGATTGTAATTAAATATTTATCACACAGTTCCCTTTTGTCATTTGGATGTTACAAGGCAGGCAAAGATATACTTTAAAGGCTGAGTAGTAAGCTATATTATGATAGTATATCAGGCAAATGAGTGTTTGATGGGCTGCGTTAATGCGAGCTAAAAATAAAACCCCATCTGTTCACCTTTCAAACTGCATCAAGACACTGCATATGGGTTGCGGAATAATTTAATGAAACGCAAATGAAAATATGTTTATTTCCATCTCGATGAAAGAAGTGAAACAGGCAACTTGTTAGTAAAGATGTTTTAACAAGCAAGGAATTGTGTGCTTATGGTTTTTCTGGAATACAGTAGCACTGCATTAATTTAAAAGCATAAGTGAGTAGACGTAGAAACAGATACTCACCGAAGGCACTGCCTCTGATAATCATATAAAGCTCAAAATCTTGATATCTGGTGCCAAGGATTTGAGTTACTGCAACAATTAGGGATGTGTGCTGCTAGCATCATTTCTACGGAATGTTTGTGTATCGTGATCTTCAGAATTACTATTTGTCAGTGCTCATTTTGCTTACAATCTAATGAGTTCTTTTAATTTATTGGTAGAATATAGAGAAACTCCAGAGCCACATGCTGATTTACCCCAGCTAATGATCTGATATATGCAAATCAGTTCTCTCAAGGTATAATGCATGCTCTGCGTCATGCCAACATGCTGTGTGATGCGAAGAGATAAAGGGAGATGCTGCTTCCTCTGGTTCATGTGGATCCTGGTGGAAGTTGAAGCTGCTGGAGCAACAGTAATTTTTGTGTACTGAGGACTTTTCACTGCTCTGGCTATCTTAGTACTTTCAGCTGATTGATTTTTGTCACTTTTTCTGATGATTCTATCTTTGGCTTGGACAAAGTTATGTTTTTTGCAGTGCTCTTTTGTGTAATAGTCACACCAAAGACTTCGTCTATTGCTTTTACCAAGCATTTCCCATTGATTCTCCTTTTTGTTCAGCCAAAGCTCAACCACTTCTAGTGAGTTCAAATCACACAACTTCTTTTGCTGGATTTCTGAAACAAAATTGAAAGACCCCATATAAGCTTTAACTGCAGTTGAAGGGCACAGGAGGATTTGGGTAGCTGTTGAAATGGGTGACAGATGTAATCCTGAAATAAGGAGTTAGCTTCCTCTGTACATCTCTTACAGGTAAGGAAATGCTTAGCAAGGCAGGGTGAAGCATGAAGGGTCAGTCCAGTTACGGAAAAGAGAAATAGGAGAAATATAGAATCACAGAATCATCCAGGTTGGAAAAGACCTTCCAGATGATCAAGTCTGACTATCACCCTGACCTCCTGAGTCCCATTGCTACACCATGTCCCTCAGTGCCACAGCCACATGTCTCTTACATACCTCTAGGGACAGGGAATCCATCACTGGCCTGGGAAGCCTGTTGCAATGCTTGACCACCCTCTCTGTGAAGTTCATCCCATTATCAGGTCTGCACCTACAACTTTGTGTATTCTAAGCCATGTAAGCTGATAAGAGGAGAAGAGCTTGGAAAAGAAAAGGGCTTGGCTAAGATGTGCCTTTTGGTTCAGGCTACTGAGGTGTGTCATGTGTTTTCTCATCATGATGCTGGATGTCACTATTTCTTCTCAGAGGAAAAACTGATGTGAGTTTGTAGGATGCTTCAGCAGGGTCACAGGAGGATGCTGCAGACTGCTACCCCATGTACTCTCTTTCCTGACTTCAGCTTAGCGGTTGCTGTCAAGAGGAATATATTTTAAAAAAGTGCGCTGAACATGCGAGTCAGAAGGGGTGTGAGCATATATAGATATAAAAAAAAAAAATAAAAAATCATAGTATTCATGTGAGTTGAACAGATTGGCTTCCCAAATAGCTGGGATGTGTTAGAACAGCTCTGAAAGCCACGTGCAAAAGCCTTATGTTAGCGGGGAAAAACTGTCTGATTGATCAGATTTTCCAGGTCTCAGACCTCTGAAGCTGTTTGATGGGATCTGTTAGGCAATTGCTTTTTGTCAGTCTTAAGTGTAAACTTTTTTTATTATTTTAAAGATTTATACATGCATTATTTTTGGATACTGGGAGGTACAGAGAAAAGTGATGGAAAATACTTTTTTTTCCCCCATAAAAAAAATTCTTATTCAAAATCAAAGTATTTTAATGGAAAGCTTCAAAGAAAATGAGAAGTTTTGAATTTGTGAAAAAGCGATGTTTTGTTCTTTGACTTCTATACAATGTAGTTTTCATAGAACTTATTCAGAGATCAAAGATCTCTGAAGACACCTTCAGCCTGGTGTTCAACCACCTCATGTTAAATTGTGTCCACTTTCCATTTTACTTTCTGTGCCTAAGGGACAAATACTGTCTGGTAACTTAAATACATTAATGTCAATCAAATTTATGAAAGCAAGTCTACCCAGGTTTAACTATATGTATAAGTCTGCCCTTCCTGGAAGCATGGCTTCTGTCTGATGGATCAAGCAAAGGCTCAGCTACAAGAGCAGTCTAGGAGAGGTTCACTTCTCAGGGTCTTGTTCTGTGTTGGTACTAAGTGTCATTGTGTTTGTATGATTGTTTTTTGGAAAGTGTTTTTTCTTGCTCTGATTTTGTGGTTTAAGTTTTGCTTCTGTGCACTTTCATGGCACTCCGTGCAAAAAAATGATATCGCTACTGCTCTTGAAGTCTAGTGCCTTACTTACAGATCTAAAGGTGGCAAGAAGGCAGCCCAAAACTTTTCAGGTAACCAAGATAGACTAATGTAACGAAGACTAACGTACAAGTTGATGCAAGCGCTATTTATCAGCTATTTTATGCATTACATGTCAGCTAACTTTTTTCCTAATGAAAAGCCCAAGTTTCTTCATAAGTTTTCTTTTCTCTTTTCCCCTTCTTTCTCCCACGGCTGACCTGTTGAGAAAATGAAATCTATTCAGCATTCATATTCCTTTTTCCCATTGTTCTGGTGATGAGTTCAGTATTGTATTACATGTGCGTGCTGTTCCAAGTACTGTTAGGGTTTTTGAAGTCTGAAGGGTTTTTTATTTTCGATATGCAAGTTGAAAAAAGGGTGTTACATTAAAGATTTCTTTTCTTCTGAAGATAGAGCCAGGAAGAATCTTTTCTTGCTTTACAGTGTTTCCTTCTTTTCCCTTCTCCTTACAACCTCAGGATTAGATAATTCTCTTAATATTTTTTTTTTCCTCACATCTACAACATGTTTTCCTCTTAATTTTGCTTTCTATATTGCTTGTTCTCATCTGTACGCTGAACTTTCCTTGCCAATACAGATGCATGTTAATGCAGTGGATTGAATGTATTCAGAATAAAACAGACATTAATAAGTGTGCAAGAGGGCTTGCTGCTGGCAGGCTGCTCGCCTTTCCTCTGCTGTAGACACCCGCTTTGCACCATTCTGGTTTTCTTCCTCTATACAACCAGAATGCAAAACAGTGAGAAAAACATGCAACTTGGCATAGGAGAGCATTCCTCAAGTTTCTTCCTTAGCCATTGTACAGTTTGTTAAAAATCAGCTGATAACAAGTTGTTCTGAAACGGAACCCCTTGATTTACTTTTATATACTTCAGCCATTTATTTCCATTTAAATCCTGAAGCCAGTGCTAGATGCTTCCCTTTGCTAGATGCTTCCTGAGAGCTGCAGCCCATTAATAATAGTGGGCGTTCTGTAACATCCGAGTAATGGGATACAGGCTGGCACTTTGTTTCCTGTCTTGCCATCACTCCTCGCACCAGGAATCAGTGTTTCGGGAGACGTAATGAGCTGTCACGGCAGTTGATAATGGACTATGAAAAATTTAGCTGGCAATCTAGGGGATGCCTGCGCAGATTTTAGCTGAGCAGTCTTAACTAAAGCTCTAAGCAGCTTAAAGGAAGCTCAGTTGCTTTAATGGGAAACCTTGAACAGAAGAATCTGGAGGCCATGTACTAAAGAACTGGATTAAGGAAACAAGTTGTTATTGAAGGAAATACTGAATGCTCTTTCAAAGTAGTCAGCACAGTTTGGTGTTGTGGTTTATCCTTAATTAGCAAATACAAGATTTGAAGAAAGCGGTAAGTCATTCAGGGATACAATAAGACGTGAAAATATGAAAACTAACTTTGTTCTTTGAATGTAAGCACTTAAACATTACCAACTTACTTATTCTAGGAATGTAGCCTTTCCTCCTTTCCTGATTTATTACACGTCATCGAGTTCATAAGGTGGAGATGCTATGGAAAGTATACATTAAGCTACTGAAAAGTATGCATGCAAATATTATTCCCATTTGTCTTCTGGAATCCAATTAATGTCTCTTTCCCTCTGGTACCAGGTAGCCTTACTGGCTCATCAACATAATTAATGCCTTGGAAGCAATATTTCATGGAGTCTGATATTCCTTTTATTTAAGACTAAACATTTCCAACATTCAAGTCAAAAAAATCAGGTTAAGATTTGTGTTCCCTGGAGATAATTCAGGTGCTTTAACTTAATCTGCTTGTGTTTCTCCCGGAGGACAGGTTGGTGCCACTGATGTCTGCAGTGGCAGGGATTTTAGACAACTCAAATATCAAAATGTCACAACTTGCTGCTTTAGTGCTGGTTCCCGTGTAATTAAGTAATCTTATTCCTTGGGTCACAGTGTACAGAAAGAGGTTTGATGTTCCACTTTTAAAGCACAATGAGCAGTAAATAGCATAAGCAACAATTTTCTGAGCTATATGTTCCTCTCTGTGACACCCTGTGGTTGCACTTAACTCATCCCTGGTCTGCCACAACCACTTGTGAGTTGATTGAAAACACTGTGCTCTAAAGGAAGAGTTACTTAGTGGGACAGTTCTGGTCAGTGTGCATAGAAAGGGACAAGGTCTTCACCAACAAACAAGAAATGGGTACTTTGTGCTTGAGGATAAAAGCCTCGATGTGCATCTACCACTGGAAGGTCATTTCTAGAGCTCACTGGTCTCACTGTATGAATACAGCCCAGAATTTCTGGAGCAGGACGGCAGCTGTTGGCTGTGTCTGCAACTGCACGGCTGGTCATCTGCTGTGCGCTTACACCACTGAGCAAACACTGCCTGCCCCGAGCAATGGGCAGGCAGCTCTTAGATTTCAGTGGAGCTTAGACTTTAGCTAAGTAGGATCCATACTTTCTTAAGTGAGAGGAATAATCAGGAAACTCTTTGGGGGTACTTCAAGCCTGTTGTAACACTGCCAAATTAATTTTGTATCTAATGTATTACTTGTTAAGTATCTGATCTATTCTGTCAACACACTAAATTCTATTCTAATGCAAATGAAAACCAAATTAAGTTAGCCAAACACCCATATCCTTTTGTCTCCTTTCTTCTATGTCTTTTACACCATGTTCTAGGGTGATTGTGGCAGGCTTATTAACGGATTTGATTTCAGTGAATGCCACTGTTGTAAAATGAGAACCTTTATTCCTCCACAGCTTGAAAACATCTCGCAGCTGAAAAGACATTAGTACAGATAAATCCAAATTACTCACGAATATGTGAGGTGTTCCCTGGCTCTGTGGTCCTTCTCTTTAACCCCTTTTGTAGTTTAATCTTAAATATTTATTTGTTCTCTTCAGATGCTCTGATTTTTTTTTGTTACAGTGTAATCTCTTTAGTCTACCCCAATGTTTGTTTGTAGGTAGATAGGCATAACCTATAGGTACCACCTCCCGTCCTATGAATGTTTGCAAAAATAGGTGGCATGAATGCTATTATCATGTAAATGCAGTAAAACAAAGCTTAATAGTTCAAAATGTTTGATGTATATGAAGAATAGGTTTTAGTGTGTAAAATCTGCAATACCCTTAGAGGTCCAAATTTGCAGAAAACTTATTCTTAGAGAGTAGCTTTGAATGAACTAGTCTGTTAAAGATTTATATAAGCACTGAAAGTAATACTCAGTGTACAGGTTTGGTAGAAAATATTTACTAATTGGCAAATTAACTCTTAGCTAGATCTTTTTTCAAGTTGTTATTTTGAGATTGTGACTTTTAACACTGTAAAAATAAGCTTCATAGTTTTCTGCAACAAGAACATGCAATCATACAGCATAGAGGAAATCCTGAGGCAGGCAGTGCAAACTATTCACAACGAGACATCCTCCTGGGGGTGCCCCAGAGTCGTGGTACGGAGCCGTCCTGCACATGGGGTCTGCAGCCTGGCCACCAGGGTCCCTGGCTGTATGAGCCGGGGAGCAGGGCAGAGGCAAAGGGAAGAGGAGGAATGGGAAAAAGTAAAACTCTGTTACTGGAAATTCAATACAGCAAATGGATACTTGACAACGAAGCTACTCTTTGAGACAGCACAGTAAAGTAGGAAGGGGACTGTAGCTCTGTCTTTATAGGGAAGGATCTGGGGCAAGTGCAGCGGAGGAGATGAACAGGTATGGACTGGGAAACTCCGTGACTCTTAGGAGTGAAATGGTTCCTAAAGTATCACATTATTTTCTATACTGTTGTTCCTGTAAACTTCAAGTGAAGTTTACTTTGAAAGGGAAAGAAGCTGTAGAGGATAAAAGGCTGGAATGTATTTGTAGAAGAGAGAAATGGATCCTGCTGCCTTCACCCTCCTTGCAGCCGCCTGTATTTCTGGCTCCCAAACCACCAGCCCTATGTGGGGCAACAGAAGCTCATCCAGTCAAACTGCCAGACCAATTCCACGGTACTCGTGTGATCAGTCATATACTAAAACTGCTCAGAACTTAAGTCCCAGCTGAAGTGAATAATTTGATTAAAGAAAAATCTTCAGGTTAACCTAAGTATTCACATCAAACCTTACAGCAGTTGCAAATACCAAATATTTTGGATGAGCATACGACAGCAGCAATTTTGAATCATTTGCTCAGCTTTACATATCAAACAATGAGGGCTGAGATGCACGTTGTTTAAATACTTATTGCTAAGTCCTGATCTCTAAAATCTCCCGCAAAAGCAAAGATTTTATTTATTGGACAGAAAGAAGCCCGTTTCTTCTAAATGTCACATAACCCCCTCTGCCTCAGACTTCTTCCAGTCCCAAGAACGTGGAAATTATAAGAAGTGTTTATATAAACTGAAGCCCTATGAGCAGCTCTCTCCTTCTCATGTCTCAAACATTGAGTGCTGAATTTGTTAAGAGTAGCTTGAAGCAGTTGACAGGCAAATGGAAGGGGCTGCATTACCATCCATTTCTAACCGTGCATTTAATTTGGTAAATAAGTAACTGCTGAGAATCTCCAAATATTAAAGGCTATCTCTGATGAAAAAAAAAAAAAAAGAGCAAAGATGAAGAAAAATATTTTCCAGTAGTAGGTGCTTGAGATTATCCAGATTTTGATTTTCTGTAGGGAAAATTAGCACTTTGAAAATTGTTTATTTCTTCTATTAATACATAGCCCAGAGCTCAAACCTTGGTTTTCAAAAAAGTAAAAGAGAATAATTGTATTAATTAGGAGATGGGAAAATAAATTTTCACTTCCTGGGGGAAGAAACAGATTGTGTTTCCTAATGATTTTGCATTTGTTCAAGTAATTTTGTAGTCCATTTTGGAATGGATCAGAATTGTATCAACATTTATTATTATTATTACTAATATCTGGACTGTAACGATCAAAGCAGGAGCAAAAAAATGCTCATGAACTGTTGATAGTAGTAGGGGGATGGAGTATGTGCCCCCCCCCCCCCCACCTGTAATTAAGGATTTATCCAAACGTTCCAGCCAAAATGAGCCGGATCCTCCTTAATTTCCTTTTGTTTTCTTCTACACAAACCACGCTTGAGAGACACTGATTTAATTTGGTAAAGAATGCACTGGCTGCCTGATGACTTGCTTTCTCCTTGCTCTTGTCTTGTTAACAATTATCTTGTCAAAAGGTAATGTAGGCAACAGAAGCAGTTAGAAAACTTCTGATAGAGGGAAACTTTTCTTCCTTGCAGCAAAACTTAATACAAAAACAATCAAATATTATTACTTAAAGGTCTTACCAGATTGTTTTCCAATAAAGCAATCGCTGCCTTTACATTTTAAATTTCCTGGACCTGAAACCCTGCACAATAACGCAGAATATGGCACAGAACAGATCTAGACCTGAAATTACGTTAGAGATATGTGGTGCAGAGCTGGGTCTGTGCTGTTCTCCTGCCTGATCTCCCGAGGATGATGTATCTGGAGTGCTCCTGTGATGCTGGGACATCATGCTGGGGCAGCACAAATTGCTGCCTCCACTGGATGGTACCCGCAGGAAGCAGCAGTAATTTCTAGTAGGCTTTTCTTGATTAATCTAATCTACTTTAAACTCCGAGCAATTGTTCTCTACATCTGGTTTAACTTTTAAGGGTTCTGTTCCTAGCTCAGATTGAAGAAAGTTTTAGTGCCCAAAAGATGTGTTTCTTTCCAAAAATATTAATTGAAAATATTTCTCTTTCTAATTCCTTGTGTTATTTATATCCTTAAGTCGTCGTGGGTAAAACACTGTTGTGATTTCTGGTGTGTGTGTGGCTATTTGCCAGCTGCCCAGGGAGGAGCTGGGCTTTTGTTTAAAGTCTGGGCAATGTACACATCACGTACAGATGCTGTAAATACACAGCTGGATCAACAGAAAACCAAAAATCCCTTTAGACATCAGGTTTCTTGACGCAGTGATGTTTTGGGCTTGGCTTTTCTTCCACCTCTTTGACAAGTGTAGGGGAGAGGAGGAATCCTGTTGCAGGTGCAACTCCAGGTGCTCTAGATCCATCAGCACTGGGGAGAGGATGGGCAGGTTTTGCTGGGGTGCAAAACTTAGTCTGTCACTGACTTTGGAGTTGCAGAACAACAGTTGATGGCATTATTCTTAGCAGCTCATGGTGAGCTTTAAAGATTTATATAAGTTTTTCAGCTCTCAGGCAATGTGCTAGCTAGTTTTGTCCTGAAGATGTCTTCCACATTCAGATGCAGTAAATTCAAGGATTCAGGATAAAGGCAGAATCAAATTGAATTTACTGCCTAGATTTTTCTTTCAGGAAGACCTGGAAACTGATTATACATTTAATAATGCAGAAACGCATGCTAGCTGAAAAATAATTTTCATTCTTTACTTTTGTAGTTCTTCTGTAAAGGTTACAATAACAACTTTGGGAGCAAGTTCAGGGGCTTCAATTTTTTTTTTTTATACATTTACTTTAACAGCAAATATTGAAAGTACGGTAATGTTATTTGCCTTACATTTTGGGGAAGAACACTGGTGTTTAGTAATAGAAGGGAAAGCTTATACTAGGAAGTTTGTATCTGTTGATATTTGTAATATGTACAAATTTAAAACAAGATTTTCTTGCACCTTTTTATTCAATAAAGAAGACACTAGCAGGATCATAACTAAAATATTTTAACCTCATTTACAAAGTTGTGATTTTGATTTTTTCCCTAACAAATGCAAGTGAGAAAAGAAAATACATAACAAAGAAAATATGAAAGGGAGGAGAGTTGAAGGGTGAGAGAGGGAAAGAAAAAGAATCCGCGAGGCACTAGTCCAGTCAGAGACATCGGTGTCCTATTGTTAGCAAGGTAATTAACATTCGCCTCCCTTTTGGTCCGGCAATTCTTGAAATGTGAGTGCATTGGCAGAATAACACCTAACTGATACGTATATAATCATAACTCATTTGCTATGGTGTAATCTTGTTATGAGACTTCAAGAAAATGGGTTTTTACTACATCTGTATGCCTGTTGTATTGTCTTTTGTTAGTTATTCTGGAAATCTGTTTCCTTTTTTGCTGCCTGGGAGTTTTGGACTTAAATGACAGTATAATTGTACCAGGTTTGCACAGAAAGCATGCCCCTGTTTCTTCAGACAGGGAACTGAATTGTGACCTCCAGTGCCAATTAAAGCAAATCATTTTTGAATGCATGATGTTCTGCAATAGCACCCTGATGATTAACTCGTGATACTTGCCAACATACTGAGGTCACAGCTATCTTTCTGTTCTCTGTTTTTGCAGTGTCTTCTGCAATATGACCTTATCCCACAGTTCTCGTCTCTACCTCATGGCTGTAATTCAAGTGCATTCCTAATAATACCAATTATTTTTTTAAAAAATTAATCTGAAAATGCTTGTGACTAATGGGAGGCTCTGAGAAAATCTTGGTCCTACTCACTAACAGCTCATGAGTTGAAAGAGAAGTAAAATATTCTTGCAGAAATATTTTTTTCTTGATCTTTTCCACCTATGCTTAAATATTCCTGGAAGTTTGGAGATGCTTTCTGGAGCCTCATTGCCATGGTGATCAACTCCATGCATGACACAACAGCATGAGTCAGTGCAAAGGAGAAACCCAGCCATGCTTTCAGCCCCTGCCTTTGTTTACATCAACATAGGCTGGGAAGGAAATGTTTTGCCTTCCCTCTTAGCCCTGAATAGTACCTAGTAGCGGGAGCTGCAGGAAGATGTAAGGGTGGTAGACAAACACTGGAGGAAGAAAATACGGAGGTAAATATAATCTTTGGTTGTTGTTCACGAATTATGGAAATGCAGGGTGCAGCAGCTGTCAGAACAGAGGTGCTAAAGACAGTATGTTGGCTGGAATAGAAGTCTTTCTGCTAGCACTGAGTACGGTGTTGCAGTGTGTTTAGTGACTGAACCTCAAGATCAGAAACTGAAGATAAGGTTTTTATTTCTTATATCTTTTAAATTACCATGGGGCTCCCTTTGTCTAGAATTTGGTTTCTGCTTGAATTCTCGTCTTGTTTTTTATTTTTTGCCTGTTTGATTCATAATGTCAAAAATCTGCCTGAAAAGACTTTAAAGTACATAATAGAGGCTAAGGTATTTTTAGTGCCGCATGGAAAGGTTAGTTAAGCGGGGCAATGTTCTTGTTTGCTCTGGGTCTGTCTTTTCAGCTTCCTCCCTTCTGAGATGTCAGGTTGTTAAATAAGAATCGTGTTCTCCAGATTGATTCATTTTTTTTTTTTTTCCTTCACGTACTCTTCAGGAAGTATTACAAACAGTGGGAACTAGTGGAGTCGAATGAAGGGACAGTGGAAACCAGATTACACAGTTCAATTGCCTATAAAATGTTAGAGCAGCATGCTCTGAGCTCCCTTCACACAAAGGAACAACTTGGAAAAAAGTCTGATAGCTCTGTGGGGTGGGAGGAGGAAAGGGCAGAACAGCATGTGGTCTTGTCCTGTCCCCTTCGACTTACCACTCAGTGGTAACTGGTAGTCCCTAAAGACCTCTGCTGAGCTGCCCCGTGTCCCCATCAAATGTACAAGTCAAACTCAACCCATGTCTTCTAGCAGATAATTTCAAGGAAGCATGAACAATCTGATCTTGTATTGTGGCTGATTTTATACACCTTGTGGAACACCTGCACCCTTCGGAATTCTGCAGGCAGAGAAAGGGATTCCTGGCTGCCTTGAGTACTGCCATCTACTTCTTGTGGGGCAACACCTGTAAATAAAACAGAAGCTGGAGGTGTTGACAGAAATAATAGAAATGATCCAAATAAAGTATTTGGATGATTTTTATTTTACTAGTTTTGGTGTTTTGGTGTCTACTGTCAGACCAATGCTGTCTTGTGCTAACTTCTTGCCACAAGGTCCAACAGTCCTGTCTTATTTTTCCTTTACTTTTAAAAGTATAAAACCACATGAATTGCACTACACTTAGGTTTTTTAATAATTCCTTTTTTTTTCAATTCCTTTTTTTTTTTTTTTTTTTTGAGCACTTTATCCAACATGGGGTTTCACAAAAGGCATGCCGTTCAGCATCAGATGAAAAAGCTTTGAGGATGAAAGCCCAGCAGCGTGCCCCAACTCCTGTAGCAAATGAGAGGTGTTTACACAAAGGGTACCTGTAGCTGTTTTCTTCCCCTGGCCCCTTTTTGTGCCCTTGTGCAAGCAAGAAGCTGTAAGCAAGTGCCTGGAGCACGCTGTTCGTAGGGACTTCCAGCTCTGCTTCTAGAACACGGCTCCAGGGCTGTTTGCGCATTTGAACTTTTGGATGTTTATTTGATTTTTTTTTTTTTTTTTGGATTTTCCCCATTGGCAACTGTACAGTACTGTGTAAAAATAATGGCAGTGCCCAAAATGTAACGCAAAGAACAAAAAGCTATGAAACTAATGTGAGCTGATGTAAGTTGCCAAGAAAAAGATAAAGTGTTTAAAAAAAACAAAAAGGAATATATATATATATATATTTTTTTTATTTATTTATTTTTTTTTTTTCTCTGAAAAAAAATAAAAGGCAAACACAAGGCAGAGGGCTGTACAAGACCCCCCTGTACTCTCTCCTGGATGTCTGCTTCATCCTTATGCTTGCAGTAAGATCTCCCCTGGCAGAGTGTGTGAGGAATATTTTTAGTGAAAAGCCAGTTTAAGAACTGAAGCGGTAAGGGAAAGTGGAATTACCATGAATTATTTCTCACTCGCTCCCATCTGATTCCATTTCTCTCTCTGGCAATGCTGCCAGTTGCAGAGCAAGGCAGACAATTTTTATTTGAAGATGTAGATCTTCATTTTCTGCTGAAATTTAAGTTAGAAGTAAGAGTTTAGAGGCTTGCAGTGGGTGAAGTTTACCTGTAGGCAGTTGGATAGTAGCCATCCGTGCTGTTTTTTCATTGCCATCCATCCCCAGTTCCACCTTATCCTGTAAAACTCATTAGTGGCAGCACAGTTTGCAACACACAGGGAATACCTGGCATAGTGATAAGTTGTGAGAGAAGAAAGTCTGAAATGATTTGTCCTGAGATATCCACTTCACTCTCCTACTTACTTTCCTCCTTTGTATCATGGAGCCTTTGCTAGATGATGAAACCACCGCCTGATAGGAGAGCTGATGTTTCTGATGGTAAATGTTACGTTGCTATTTAAAAATTAAGGATAGAAATGAAATAATATTACTTCAAAATATTTGAAGCCGACTGAGCTCCTGATCTTGACTGAAATATTTGCTTCTCACTTTATAAAGCAAGAGTAAGCATGCCTAGAGATGGGTTCCTGCCTGTAAAGGGCATGCTGTTTGCTGCTCCTGATTGTACGAGGCAGTGTAGGACTGATCCAGTGTGTGCTGGATCATTTTGACGCTACTGATGTTCCCACCGGTCTTTCACGGTCACATTCAAAGCTGAGGCACTCACAGCCTCCAGCAGTCTCATCTGATTTAATCTCTTACCGGAGATTAAACAAACATTTGGCGATTTTGGCTGTTCATAATTTCCAAAATACATTGGCCTTTGTAAGTGTCTTAATATGGGTGTTTTAAGAGTTTGCTGGGTACTTTTGCAGTATCTTGTGGTAGGTGCCACTGTAGGGCTTACAAGCTGTTTGAAGGGCTGTTTGCTCTAGTATCATACCCTAAATAAATCATGCATGTTCGTGGGTGGCTTTGATTTGACTGAAAATAAGTGTTCAAGTAGTTATTGACCAACAGAGCTCTCGTTATTCCCTGCCAGGTCTGCCAGTGCTCTGCCACCCATTACTTGGGTCTGTGGACCCTTTCCAGATGTCATATACAAAAAGCTGAAAGCAGAAATATAATTTATACTATCAGTGATCCATTGCTGACAGCCATCGTGATACAGTTCAGGCAAACAGTGTCTTACTGAGCTGGAAGCTAATCGCCTGGAAAGCTGGATTTCAGCTTCTCCTGTATGTAGGAGTGCTGAGCTTTTAGCATGAGGATACAACAGAGAAATGTGCAGCACAAGAAGAAATTATTAAGATAATACAAAATAGGAAAGAGGAAAGCATGAAGAACTGAGAGGAGATGTTAAGAACCAGACCACTCTGCTGTATCTATAAAAGGAATAATTTTCAGAGCCACTCAGAGGACTGCAGTTTAATTGAGCTTAACAGAACAGGCTAATAGAGAGTTGTAGGTGGACAGGCAGCTGCCCTGTGAAGGAAGGAGTCAGGAACTAACTAACTAACTAAATAAATAAAATCAGAAAATCAGCAGAAATAAACGACATCCCATCACTGAAGAATGGAGGCAAAAATGACACCTGGTTAGAATGATAAATAGCAAATGACCTCTTTGCTCTTGTTTTTCTTCATAGGTCTTGAACAGGAACAACTCCTTGTTTCTCCAGTTTTTCCTTCACATGATCTGACACGTTTTCTGTGTGCAAGTGAGTACTAAGTCATCACATATGTTGGATAGAAAATTGAGAGTACATAATAGGTGAACCAGAAAATGCCACATTTTTTTCAGCCTATTTCATTTCAACATCATTTCAGTGATGTGCAGTCCTTAGGAAAATTGGATCTAAAACTGTTACTATGCTTTGTTAGGAAAAAAAATGAATTTATCAAAGTTATTTAAAGTATGGGTATAATTCACAAATCTCCATATTTAAGCAAGTAAGGTCACTTTTCAATATGTGTTTCTAGCTAGTTGGTGCACTGTAGTATGTTATGCAGCTATATTAGGCAGCAGTTGAAACCATAGATACTTATATAGCACAAAGAGAGAAAAGCATCTTTGGAAGCAAGCTGCTTGATGATATGTAATACTAGGAAGGTTCCAGTAAAAATAAGTCACTCTGGTTTGAAGAGCTTAAATTTGCCACGTAATGTTTACACGCACGTGATGCAGTGGCACTGCACTGGAACTGAGGAGCTGTGGAGTAATCCAGTGTTCAGTAAAATTGTAATTGGCACAGAAAACAGTAAACAACTGTCTTTTCAGTAGGGCCTTCGATTATTGTAATGAAAGGGTAAAGAAACTGCAAACATGGAATCAGAATTCGGAGCTCAGTTTTCATCTCTACAGAAAAACAGCTTTTCTAATCCAGGAGGCTATTCTAGCTGTTGGTTTTTAACTCCTGGTTGGAATTGCCCATTCTCTGTCCCGTTTTCTATTCTGAGGCCCTGCAGATCTCTAAATAGTAAGTATCACAGATTCTTTTAGGAGAAGTCGGGCTGTTTGGCATTTTTTTTCCTCTAGGGAGTCCTGTCAGAGCTCAAACACCTCAGCAGTTTGAAAATAATTCATCTCCAACAGCTCTAATGGTGTGTGTTGCAGGGTAAGAATGATCTTGCTATGTTGTCATCTCTACATTGTTGGTAGAGCCCAAAAAAAGAGTTTTCAATTCTCAGATAGATTCACAAGTCCATGTAGATGTGTGTTTCCCATTAATGAAAATTATGGGACTTGAATTGTCTAAAAGTATAAGCATATTTTGAGTAAACAAGCAAGCTGTACATATCACTTCTTTTTATTTATTTATATGCTGCGCTGAGACAAACTGAAGGAAATCAAGTTACTCCTACAGAAATCACTGCAGGCTCATGTCCACAATGCCAGCAGTGAAGATGTAACAGGCACATGAGGCACCTTTTACTTCCAGAAGGGTCAAAAAATAGGAAAATCATGAAGAAAGGGTTTTAATTAGGTTAAATTTTGCACTAGGCTTGTACTGATGTAAGTACATATGAGATGCACTTCACTCCTGGATGCTGGCTTAGAGCTGCACTGGTGTTGTGTGTACTGAAAGGAATGTGTTCTCGCATGAAGAACTGTAAGCTAAAAGGTCTTACAGAGTTTGGGAAAATCAGTGTGAATGGGAGGGGTTAGCCACTCATAATTTCACTGCTTTCCTTACTGAAGGACTGTGTTGCTGTACAGCTGGGACAGACACCTCAGGGGCAGCAGATCTGTAGACTTCACAGTTCCTCATGCAGCTGGGCCTTCTGCTCCAACCGCCAGCTCCATCCTGGAGCAACAACTGTTCTGGCTATAATAGCCAGGATTCACAAGTTTCCCCCAAAGCCTAATCTCTTTAAGATCTACGTGGATTTAAAGTCTGGGCTTTTCATTCTACATCTCTAAGGTATTGCCAGAACACATAATAATAGCTGAGGTAAAATAGAAAAGAAAGGAACAGTAGGAATTCCTTTAAAGGATGCTTTTAATACTGCTTTTACTGCAGATGCTTTCTGTCTCACAGCTAGGTGCAAACAAGACTGCTCTGGTAAGACTTGCATAGTGGGAAGTGACTTGTGTGAGGAGGGCAGAAATTTTAATTAGAGAAATGCATGCTGCTTTACTCGTGGCTTTGCTAAAATTTCCCTTTATTATTTTTGTAAATATAAATGCCTTTTAGACAGTCTTTTTATTGATTGTACAGTAATTGGGAACAAAATTTTCCCCATAATGGAAATGCTAAGAAAGAAAGAAAAAAATTCGGAAATAGCTAAGGTAATGCTGGTAGTTTCAGGCACGTCTTGCCATAAACCAGCAAAGTGAGAGAGAAACAGGCTTTTTATGTCCTGCAGAGTAGATCCTGCCAATCTGCATCAGGACAGTTGACGTAAACCCTAGGTTCTGAGAGTTTTGCATGTCCCATTTCGCTTTGCTTAGGTCTTAAGCCTCCAGCTGAAGAGGTCACCAAGCACTTCCTTGAATCATACACTGTCACATTTCATTGTCAAAAATAACTCTTGCTGTTTAGCCTGCATTTTCACTGTCAGGAGCCTTTCTTGATGCTCAGTCTGTATTTGCACTTTCTTAAAGTTCCTTGTACGTTCCTGAATACTCTTGAAGAACTTTCCGTAAATAGGCTTCTACAAAGCTTTGTTCTTGGTGGTATTTTTTAAAGTCTCGCCATCAGTAGGTCCTATTTCTAATTACACAATGTAACTTTTTTGATCCGTTCAAACATTTGTTTGTTTTTGGAGGGAGACTGTATAGAATATCTGGAGCATAATTGCAATGTGTGTGTGCATACATATAGGATAAGAATCAGCTGTAATAAGAGAGTGTTTGGGGTGGGATTCTTCCAGGGGTCAGTCTGAATGCAGCAAGTTGTATTAAAGATTTATGAGTAGCTTGCATGTCCAGAATCATTAACTTGTTTCTGACCAGCAATAAATGTGCAGTCTTGGTCATTTGCTACTCCACAAAACCAGGAGATGAATTTGCACCACCTCTTAGAAAGCACAGAGCTCATAACCAGTTTCAGTAGAAAGCAGAGGTAGATGTAATTTTTTAAATGCTTCTTGTCTGGACAAATAATGGCTTGTAATTGATCACTGACTGTGTTGGTTAATAACTAATAACGTTTCATTTTTCTGAAATATTCCAAGCAAATGGCTCAGGCTAGTTAAGGAACTTTGTTTATTCATCTATGTCCTGTTCCTTCATCTTGCTGCAAGTCCCTTCATTCATTTCTTACTACTGGTATTCATTGGTTTCCACTTACATCTGTATTTGCAGATGACCTTGAAATACAAGTGCTATATTTCTTGAAGGTTGCCAGGCATCCATGGGCTTCACCGTGGATAGAATCAGAACTTGTGCTTCGAGGATGCTGAGGTTTCTATCTCTCTTCCTGCAAAGTGATTACTTGCATAATCAGAAACACTTAGTGTATGGTTCTGTGAACTTTAGTGCCAGTTTTTGTTTGGCCTAGGTATTCCACCAACAGCAAAATGTGGCCTCAAAGCAGCAACAACCACCTTTTGTAAAAGTGGACATTTAAACGGGTAAGAGCCAAGCTGCAAGTTAATGTGTGTGGAAATATTAGAAAGTTGCCTAAAATACATCTGGGACATTCAGCACTTGTATCTTTACATGAGCAAGCGATTGTTGCTCTGGCTGTTTGCATTTGCCTAACCTTCTGTTATCAAATAAAATCATGAACAAAATAAAATTTCTGTCTGAGACAAATATGACTGGAATCCCAAGAAAGACTCCAAAGGTCAGATCAGCTGTTTTGAAATATTGTTCCCTGGTATCTACAAAACCTTAGTGACATTAAACAGTACAAAGTGGAGTTTGCTGGAAGGTACTCGGGCGTTGTATATTTAAAGAACAAGCTGTAACCCAGAAATAATAATAAAACAGTGGTGCAAGACTTCTAACTCTGACCGGTATTTGCGGGGTAAGAATGTTGTGAAAACTCTTCTTTTCCAGCAGGTGAACTCCAGCCTTCAGGTGCTCCTGGCACTTTGCTGGTTTGGACAGGCACCGGCTGTCTGAGTCCAGGGACTGTTGATAAATCAGAATTCCATGCTTATTTATCTTTGAAAAACAAACAAATAGAAAAACTGATTGCTGTATGCCTAAATGGATAAATATTTGCATTTTGTAATTGTTTACACAGATTAGGAAAACTGAATCATAACAAGGCACTTTTCTTTCTTTGAAATGGAGTAGAATTTTAATTAGTCTTATTTCTCTTATTTAGGGAGTATGGCAGCATGGGAGACTTGCTGCTCTTTTTTTTTTTTTCTTTTCTTTTTTTTTTTAAACTTAACGTGAGTTTTACCAGGAGGCTTCTTAAGTAATATTAAAATCTTGTCCTGGGCATCTACTTAGTTTGAATTAGAAAGTAATTTAATCCTAAGTAAAGTAGAGAAAAAGGCAAGTTTATATAAAAAGATCAATTTGAAAAGAGATTTTTAGAGCTTTCTTTACAGAAAAGAGAAAGATGGTGATTTTCGAGTTTACCAAATACTGCAAGCTCGCTGCACATACAATTTACATAAATCTGTCTACTTAACTAAATGTGAAGGTTGTCCTATAACACGTATGATTATTAGGATGATAAACAGGTAAGGCAAAATCTTTTGTGATGAGCAAAGCTGTGAAAATGTTAAGCAACTACTTTCTTTGGGACAAAAAGGAATAGTTCTGTAAATCAGTGGAAGTTGGGCATCGTGCCTTTGAAAATGTCCTTCCTGGAGTAAATGGGAAAATATGTGAAAGATGGGTTGAATTTGTGTATATAGTTAACAACAGGCATGTACTTTGTACAGATACAGCTCTGATACAGCGGTAAGGCAGGATGAGAGATGAACAGGGGAAGAGCAAATCCAAACAGCAAGCAAAGCTTGTGTGTGGGAGGGGTGCCTCTGCTGAGCAGAGTTAGGGCTGAATCGAGGGAGGTTTCTGAAAGTGGCTGCTTCCATCTTAGTACAATAAGATTATGTTTAGCTTCTCAGGGGAGACTTTCTCTGATTAAATTTTACTCCTGAACTACCCTGGATTCAGCACATGATGGAGTCACCTTGAATCCAATGATCGTTTAAATGAGAAAAATCATATTCAACAGTAAAATAATCATTTTTACTCCGTGTAACTCATTTATAACATGCCTCTCTGTTAACACACTGCTGCCAGAAACAGTTCCCAACTGTTGGAAAAGAAATAGGAATTTGGGTGTAAATGACATTTTACTGCTCTTAACTGTACAAAAGTTATATTTTAAGCATATTTGTTTAGGGGACTTTTCAAAATGCAGAGCAAATCTGAGACATGATTTTAATGTCAGCATACAGATATTCCAAGGCGTTTGATTGCTGCTATTGGATACACCTATGCTGGTTTTTAGTGGCTTCATCATTCAGTAATGGCTGACTACCTCTGGTGAGTGGGTTAGGATAGAAAAACCCAGACATTTTCCACATATTTATAGGATTTCTTATAGCTAGATATCAGTCTGCTGTCAGGTGCTGAAGACCACCAAACTACAGAATTGGCTGTGTCGGCAGAGGTCAAATCCTGCCCCTTGTTATCTTCTAAAGAAACTCTGGAAATGGCCTGAAGCTTAAACTAGAAGACTTCCATTAAATTGGAAAAGCAAACCCGAATCTCCTGGTGTTGATCGCAGGCTTGCAGAATGACACATTGGGCTGTCACTGTGCCAGGGTTAGGATCACACTCCAGAAGATTAAATTCCTTGTTTTTACTCACTTTTTTTGTGTATCTCTCTCAGCCTAATTGAGTTATGTCCTAAGCCTAGACCTCTAGTTTACCTGTAAAAACAAGAACAAAAAACCCTTGGAAGTCCGAAGTCTTATCAAGTTTTTATCAGTGGTGCAAGCAGCTTGAAACACAATTAACCTGTTACCAGTATCAGGTTTTATTTATCCTGGAGCTCAAAGCATTGATGTTATTGATCTGCTTTAGGGCTAATCGCTCCACTGTGTAATCTCGGAAGTTGTTACATTACTTCTTATCGCGGCACTGATGGTTTTCGAGCGGCAGAAAAGGACCAGTGTAGTCCAAATGCTAACAATTCCCGTGGTAAGGTTGTGTGCACCAGGGAGAGGAGGACGCTTTGTCACTAAATGTACCTCTTTCTGGCCATAAACCCATTTCCACTCCTCCTATTAATTTAAAAGTGGGAGAGTAAGAAAGGTTGTCCTAGTGGTATTTCAAAATCACTAAATGCTTTTCTTTACAACTATGAGGTAAAGTACAAGTGAAATGCACAGCTTTGAGCCATTTGTAAGACTAGAGGAAAGATGTTGAAACATTTTTTCATACAAAGTATGATGTCCTGTGGTATTTTTTGATGCATTATATTTGAGTCTTCAATAGGCAAAACACCTGCTGAAATACTTTTGAATCTTGAAATCAGTAGACGTGTGTTGATTTGTGGGTGTTAATCAGATCCCTGCAAAAGAAAGAATGAGAAGCAGCTAATCATGGAGGGGGATTCCTGAAATGGAATATTGAAAAACTCCATGCCAGTGCTCCTTACTCCCATTAACATTCAACATTCGTTCAACAAAGGTTGATGTTTTGTAATTAATTTTTTTTTCTTATGTGATGTTAGTAATCAAATACCGTCTTTCATCTCCCACTGAGGATGTGTATTTAAGGTCATTGATATAGAAGAACGGGTCACAAATACAGACTACAGCACTAAAAGAAGTGAATTTTTATGGAAAACTCAAACTGTTCAGTAGTCAAATGTAAAAACCAAGGTAGGTTATTGAGTTTTCAGTGAGGAACTATGAATCAAGGTGGCCTCACCTGAAACAGAGCCCAAGCAAAGGCTGAGCTTTCACTACTTGTATCAGCAGGCAGTTAGAGAGCCAGCTGTGCTTCTGAGAGTAATGGTGATGTTATGGATCTGTCCGGGGCACTATTAAAAAGATGCATGATTATTATCAGGGGGCAATAGCTGCTATCCCACAAAGGTTTTTCATGATTGACGTTCCATTATTTTAAGAAATGGAAAAGTAGCCATTGAGCTGTATTCCTACCTAACCAACAACAAAATTAGTTTTCACACACAAAACATTATAACAGGATTGCTGCATTTTATTTTTTTTTGCAGGTGACTCAGTGGCCAAATTAAAAATATATATATCTAATTTTTGCCTGCAATAATATTCATAATTTTAGCTGAAACTAGTCCAACACAAAAATAACTGCTACTGTTTTATTTGAAATACCTGATTTTTAGCCAAGCATTTTTATTTAGCTTATATTAATGACCCTAGACCTGCTGGTATTAATTGAAACATGCTGGGCATACAAACCTGATTGTCTGTCAGTCCCTTCTATATGGGTCTGTACTGTATCATAGGATTGATAGGTTTTTATCTTCCTGGTTACGTTTGGTGTTGAACATCAATGGTTTCTTTGTTTCACTAAATACTAACACAATTTATAACCGTAGAACCCGAACATTTAGAAACAAGATTCTATTGCCCTATAGAATAGAAAATGTATGAAAATGTGTGGCCATTGAGTTTAAGGAAAGTTTTAAAGTAAATTAGTGTTGAACTATTGTGAAATTATTTCATGAGAAAAGTGAGCCAACAGAAGATGCAGAATATTAACTATCTGTCTGGTTTTGGTTTTCCCATAAAAGGTTAATTATTTTTAATACAATTAAACAAGAGGGGACAGGAACAGAATACAGTATAGGTCAGAGAGCTCGTACATCATCTAGATGCTTTCAGCTAAACAGGATCTGATGAATTTTACTCTCGGGCATTCAGAACTAGCTAAAGCATTGCCTGCACTTAAAATTGGGTGAAATCCCAGAGAGCTAGACAAGGCCCAAAATAACCCTCATTTCCAAAGACAGATGGAGTACAGAAAGTCTCAGGAAATATTAGGCACCATAATTACAAAATGCAAAGAAAATACTGTTAAATGCTGCGTATGCAAATATGCAGAAAAAGAATTAAGTGCAGATACAGTGGATTGTTCAGAACAAATCATAATTCTTCTTTGACTCCCATAATATGCTTAAATGAAAAGGATGGGAGGTCAGGTAAAGTAGCAGATGTAGTATTTTGGCAAAGCTTTGGACATAGCCCTCTCTCTGGCTAGTGGTAACTAAATTGGCACGTGAACTGAAGGTGGTGGGACATCTGCAAAACCAGAGGTGGTATGTCCTATAGCAAACATTCTGCCTTAAACATTTTCCATTCTTTTAACAAATTAGGATAGGCAAATTACTGACAAAGCTGACAAATGAAGCACATCCCTTCAGTGTTTTGTTTCATTTTGTTTTGTTTTGTTTGTTTGTTTGTTTTTGAGAAGCTTCCATACTCCTGGAATTCATTTGCAAGACTGTCATTTGCAATCTGGAATTTTCCTTTCTTCTGCAGTGATAGAGGATTAAAGACCAATTAGGTTTCAGTCTGAGCACTAATCCAAGCTTTGGACAGCTTTCCATTTTTCAGCCTTATCTTCAAACATAAGCACAGTTCCTTGTTCCAGCTTTTCATTTTAGTGCGTCTCTACAAAACCGATAAGATTGCCATACTTCATATATATAAATATATATATATGAAGTTCTGTTATATATAAATATATATATATTTATATTTGTATATAAATATATATATTTTAAATACAAGTTAAATATCTATTTTTATGACACACGGACCTATACTATTCTCTCAAGCTGTACCTTTAGTGTTTAAAGACAACTGTTTAAGAGATTTGAGTAGGAAAAATTCTTAAAAGCTGATTTTCAGCATACAGGATTTACACTGCTTTTCTGAGGACCTAATTCTCATTGATGTAATTATCTGGTAATAAACAATTTTGACCTTGTATTATATAACTTTTTTTGGGAAGCAGAATGGCAATGAGTAAGACAAGATGACACTCATCATTAATTGCTTTGAGTCCTAACTTGTAGGCTTCTGTGGAGTGGGTGGGGAGGTGTGTACTGAATTCCTTGAGCAAGGGAGAGCTGCACCAATTACCTGAACTAAGTAGAGACCTTCAAAGAAATCTTTGATATTTAAAGCACTTTCAGTTAGTTATGAGACAGAAATATCATCCCTGTGTGGACAAGGGCTAAGCTGCTTTGAAATGTTTTTCAAGCATGCTTGGAAAAAGGTATGAGGCCCCTGGTATTCGTCTCTTGCCTTCCCCCTTGAATGTGGTGTTTGCAATGTCCCTCAGCAGCAGTGCTGAATTTCAGCAGGAATAGGATTGTTCATCATTCGGAATCTTCCCCTGCCCCCTGTTTCCTATGTTGTTCATGATTTTTCTACTTCGATATAGTTTTATTTTCTCAGAGCTCAGCGAAATGGTTGACCTGCAGGTATGTCCCAAGAAAACCTATGGGAATGCTTGTTGGGTTAGCAAAAAGTGCTCTGAGACTTGTTCTGAGTCTTGCTGTCCATTTTGGATGATGGTTATCATTATAATGACACCCTGGGATTGTACTGTTTTGATTCCACTCTGCCTTGGAGTGGTGCACCTTTGGGAAGGGTGCAAATTTGGGAACTGGGACTGAGGCTCATTACTGACATGTTTTTCTGCTTGCAGCAGGAGCAGTTTGCCAGGAAATTCTTATTGTCTTGTAAGTCACAGCCTGACTTATGAATTTTAACATTCAGCTGCCATGGTCCCAAGAGAAAATCCCATTACCTGTCTCGCAGGCAGTTGGCTGGGCTCTTCTCTTGTATTGATGGTACATTTCAGTGAGAGTCTCTGAACATTTTCCTAGCAGCAGGAGAACCTTGGTCTTCTAAAATGTACCTACAGGATAAGTCTGCCAGGGTGTGTTTCCCTCCCATGGGACTGACAGGGGCACCACACTGTATCTGTGCAACTAGAAACAGGGGTTAGAGACAGCTGTGACACTCACCTTCCCACCACATACACTACTTTTAGACTAACCTTTCTGACAGTCCTTTATTTTTCCTCCTTAAAATAGATTTCTATATTTTCAGAACTCTATGTACAAAATAGCTAAATAAAGTTCCCATAAGTAGTAAGAATATGACTTCTAAAGGCTGGACCAGGCCATGTGCAAAGTCTTCTAGTTGTTTATCCTGTCACCAGCAGTGGTTGCCTGCAGATTCCTAGGGAAGGTTAGGACTCAGAGTGAGATAAAATGTTATTTATGAATATTTTTGTGCTGTTCATTAACAATTCTGGTAATTAGGAAACTAGATATGCATCAAGAAATCCTATTCCTCTCTAAAAATGCAAATCATCCTCTTAGTAATGCTTTCATTCAGTAACACTAATACCAAATTGATAATATTGCACAGTAATTGTCAAGGTTCTTCTCTCCTGTGTGAGGAAAGTTGGAAATGACATGATTATAATAATTAGTACTGCCATTTTACAAAGGAGAAAGCTGAAACATAAAAAAGTGAATTCCCTGAACCTGCATGATACGGTGGTTTCCAAGAAGCATTAAAATCAATAACCATTGGCCTTGTAATCAGTCTATCACGGCATCCCATAAACTGGTATTTGCATAGATTTGGATGTGAGTAGAAGAGGATTTGCATCCAGCAGTTACTGGCAAGATGGATATAAAAAATCTCAGGCTTATCAAGTCTGATGACAGGAGATATTCATGAGACCAAGAAAAGTACAAGAGGAATTGCACAATTTATAGTGACGTTGCATCATTTAGTGCTGTAAAAGTACATTGGATAATATTGAAATTAGGGCACAGTTTCCAAAACTGTTTTGGAACGTGGTTTCCATCGTGCTATGGTTTAGAGTCGGAGGTGGGAAAAGTAATTCTCAACAGCAGCTTTGAGAAGCTACTCTACCCTGGCTTCTTCTTCCTTGAATTTAAGAGGATAGATAAAATAAAGAGCCTTCAGCGTAGTTTAAGATGAAACCTGACTCTGAACCTTCTCCTAAAGGAGTTTACTTTGTTATTTGGAGGGGGAACGTAGACTGGGAGAGCTAAGCTCAAGTCAGTGTTTCTGAACGCTTCTGTACGTGCAGAAGTTATTGCATGTCACAAAGTATCTGCATTATATTAAATTAAATTCAACCTTCCAAATTTCTGCTGTCACAAAGCTATAGAAGGCCTGATTTTCTGTGACCTCAGCAGAAAGTGACTGCAGCAGGCAAAACAGCTGACTGCACAATTCTGCTCTTGGCATCAAGCTGGCAGAACAGCTTTATACTTCGTGGCGGGCCCCAGCGCTCTGTCATTTTAGGAATAGAAAAGAGCTGGCCGTTGGGATTGACAGAAGTCAGAAGGAGGACTGAAGCAGATGTTTTCAGAGGTGAGGACGGGGTGGCAGATGCAAGACCTGAATTTGTACTGGGGGAAAGCCAGGGCACAAGATGATCCATCTGTTGGTGGCTGCACGTGGCCCAAGCAGCAGTGAACTCCATTTTAAGTGCAGTTCACCTCTAGGGCAGGAAATCCCCCTTGTCACAGTGGATGAGAGCAATTAAAAGGGACAAGACAGGATGGTGGGAGAGAAACTACAAAGAAAGCAAAAATTGTCAGAGGTGGTTGAGGAATCACTGACTGAATGTTGATTTATCTTTAGTGAAATGTTATATATAAGCAAAAGTATATGTTTCCCCCATTCTCTTGTTGAGGAATGAAATACGCTCTAGAGATGAGTTATACTTGGGGTGTCCAATGGGATTTTGGATCATTGTCCATCAGCAGCAGTAGCATGCAGCAGGAAGCTGATAGGAATGGGGTTCATGCTTGCAGGAGATGAGCTTTCCTAGACAGCAATGCACTTCTCAGTAGTTTGTCAAAAACTCAAACATGTACGTTTTTCTACAGGAGGGTCTGCTACAGGGGAATGCTTCTCTGGTTTTGTGCTCCAGCAAAGACTTCCTGAAGTCTTATATGTTAGGCAAAAAAAAAAAATCTGAAAGTAGACTGTCTTCTTGAATGCTGTTCAGCTTCCTTCCTTCCAGACTGCTTTTGACAGAACTAAAATAAGTCACATTTAGAGCCTATCCAGATTGCATTTTTCTTGTTTTTGCTGAAAGCCCAGACACCTACTGTCCATTGGTAGAGAGAGAGCAGAACTGAAGTCTGTTTATGGGAAACAGAAATGTATGCCATATTTTACAAAATGCTGTGGATGTCCTAATATTTAGCACTCTGAGAGCTTGGCTGGCTGGCTGTGATACCTCACAGAAATGTGCATCTCCTCTGCTTGAAAAATAAAGGCTGCCTCCCTAGAATGAAAGGAAGTTTTATGATAGGAAAATAAAATGCTTCTATTTATCCCAATATTTCTCAAAGACACAATGAGCAGTGTAGGAAACTTAATAATAACAAAAATCTTGCTGTCCCTTTTAGTAGCAGAAAACTTTCAAGATTGTATAAAATTTTTCAATACCTTTTAATTGACCTGAACAACTGTGCAGTACAGGGAGATGTCAATAGATGGTCATTTTTAATCAGTAGTCACTGTAAATAAGAAGAGATGGGCCTCAAGGATGGCTTTATGCTGCTCAGAGAAGGTCTGGAAATGAAATATTCTTTGTTGCTATAGTGTTAAAGGAATTTTACGTGAGCATGGAGGAAAAACAACAATCATAAAGGAGCAAGTGAGATACTCAGGCATTTGTAAAATAGAAGCATCTGTAAAAACAGCTGCTAGGCGATGAGGTAAAAGACAAAAATGTTTCAGAAATGCGAATTAAAGACTGAATTAATCAAATTTCTGATTATGGCCGTGGACACAGCTCTGCAGCTTCTGATCTAAACTCGCTAGCTTCACCTCTGCCCTGTGATAAATGCAGTGCATTCCTTTGAGATCCACTGAATGATAAAGCTTCTGGATGGTAATTAGCAGCAAGTCCTGAAATAAATTCTAATCTAACATGTTACAATTGTTCACCATAATTGATTACATTATTGGGAGTGTAAACATAATTTCCTCTGCTTTATAGCAGGAAACTTAATCATTGGGAAAAATAGTCTAGCAGTACTTGGGTGCTGGTGCACTTTAGTCCATTGCTGTGAGCATGGTGATGATCCAGCTGTCTCCTACTTTTTGTGTTGTATTCCAACAGTGACATAAATGCTCTTGTAGTTGGACGTTTCTCTTAGCTTCATTTCTGTGGTCTTTTGGCTTTTTCCTTTAATCTCTACAGCAACCTGGCAACTTAGAAAAATCTTGATTAAAGTGAAGAAGGGGTGTAAGATCCAGAAAGTTTTAGTCCTGTTTAGTATTTCTTTGTGGTTCTCCTCTCATTTAGAGCATTAGTCCTGAGAACATAGGACCATTTAGTGTCTGAAAGGAGACTGGCTTGGATGTAACCATGTAAGTCAAAAGAATTGTATTTTGTGACTCAGTTTGTTTGTCCTTGTTTCATAGCTGCATTACTATTCTACTGTGAAGTTCCCAGGGATCTGGAGTTGCTCCCTCCTGTATCTTCACATTCTCCCAGAGGGCTCTGACAAAGACTGAAACCAGGTGGGATTTGGAAATGTAGGTGACTTCATAAAAGAGCTCAGTTCAGTCAGCAGACTCACAACATGCCCCCTCTTCGAGGGATCCCCGTCTTGTTGAGTCATAGGTACTTCATGGTCATCTTGTGATTTTGGGGTGGGGGACCTGACTTCTGCTTCAGTTACAACCTTCATCTCGCAAGAGATTAGGTGGTATGAACATCCAGGACCTCAACTACTTTGTGATTCAAGTATTTTTGCTAGCTTCTACTGAAACTTTTTGAGGATGTTTTTTCTAAAATTGGACTTCCACTGCACCACTGCCATTTTTCAGTCACTCCAGACTTTCAAGTATTAGTAAATAATTAAAGTTGGAGAGCTATAACCAGAGGGTAAGCTCATCAGCTCTATGCATATGTACCTTATTCAATACAGTAATTGATTCACCTATAGCACATTAGCTCAGTTCCATAGGTGTGAGGGGAGTGGAACTTCTGACTTTTTTTTATGTTCTTACGCAATAAATTCATATCTTTTTTAATTAAGAAAAGCAACAAACACTGAGCATCTGCTTTAACTGTACTCTATCTGTTTACAGAAAATCTCAGGTATCATGTATAAAAAATTGAATAAAAATAACCATGAATGTGACTGAATAATAGGTTATTAAATTTGCAGGAAGACAATAGGTATTTAAATTGAGGAGACATAAAAAATCTGCATATAAAAATATTTAGTGTGAAGACTACACCATCTAACAAGATGAGACAAGCAAGAGCTCATCAACAGAGGGTAGCTGTAATTGGAATGGCTCAGTAAGAAAGGCAAAGAAAACAGACTCTTGAACCTAAGTTGTTGGAGTTTTTTAGGGAACAAAATTTGTCAAGAAACCTAGGAGAAATCTCATTCCACTGTTTACTGCCGTATCATCAAGGTAACAGAACCAAATGTGTTAAAAGACATTCTGTAAAAAAGAAATAGTCTGGGATAGATGGAAATGCTCCCTCTGAGTTAAATCAAGCCTTAGAGCAGAATAATAGTCTCTAACATGTTATCTTCATTAGCGACTATTCTGTATCCTATTTAACAAGTATTTCTGTGAGTGGCAGAACGTACGACGCTTGATTTTCTCCAGTGCCATCTGTCACATGGAAGCTCTAATCATGGCTGAATCTGCTCTGCAAACACTTCTTTCAGTGGGAGAATCAATCTGGGTCTCTCTTCTTGGTCATGCCGCGCCACCTTCCCTAACAAACCTGGGACCTGAACACCTTTGCAACTTCTATGTGAAATGGGGTTGACCTTGCCCTAAGTGTGGATGGGAAGGTTGTGGAGAAGGATGGATAATGGGAATTTATAAGCTATGTTTCCTAAGAAAGGAGGTGATCTGTAGCTGGGATTAGCAACTTCTGTAAGCGGTTCACACTTCGGTATTTCTACACAATTAATTGATAATGCTCAATGACTGAGCAACATTCAGGAGGCCCAATTAGATCCTAACAAGCTGACCGCATCTCTGCGCACACTGCAGTGCTCACTGCCATTAGTAACAAGTGCTTACACTCATAGTAAATGTGATGCTAGGTAACCGTCTGTCTTTCCACAGACCAACTTTCAGCCTTTACCCAGAAAGTTCCCCTGCTGAGAGCCTGATTCAGTTGTCACATATAGCACTGTAATTCCATTAGCTCAACTGCAATGGAGTTAATCCTAATTTACATGAGCATCAGCAAGAGGAGAAGAAAGCCTTCTGTGCCTCATCTGAAAAATGTAATTACTCTGCACGTATAGAGATTGACCAGATCCTCCTGGAATCGAGGAAAAGCCTCCCACTGATTTCCCCAGTCTTTGGACCCTTCTTATAGCCTTCTATTTCATTTTGAGGTACAAATAAATATTCCTAACAGTGGTGATCAAGCAAAGCTAGTCCTGTTTAGAAGATGAATTAATCAGTGAAGAGAAATGAAAGCTTATACGAGAGGTACTGTAGTCTAAAGGATATAGCATTGCTTTCTTAACAGCAGTAGTTATTTTGGTGGACTGTACTTTCATCACTGAATAACAAACCCTATTTAATTCTCTGCTCAAAGTTGGCTGTCACAAAAATACTGGTAATGCTTTGAGCCGGTAGCAAAACATTGTCATTAAGGTCAAGGATCACAGCCTTCTCTTTGGTAGGGAAATCTCCATCATGTGAATATGTCTCCATTATGATAAAATAAGGAAGTAAACTACAAGGAGGTCATTGTCTACAAGAAGCAATTTTCCAGCTCTTATTGCTTCTGATACTCTACAGTGTAATTCACAAACAAAAGCATAAATCAACAGCAACCTTTTCCAGCAGGTTAGTGGAGAATCAGGAGAGATGAAGCCACATAACACAGGATATTAAATTGCCATGACCAATTTCCTGTAATCGTTCTTAAAAGAAAGCAGAACACTTCTTCCTTACAATTACAAAGATATTTTGTAAAACCCTGCATATTTTAGAGATGTTTCAGAGCACCCAATATAATAAGTCTGTCTGCTGTAAAAATAGGAACAAGCAAACAAACAAATGCAAGCATTCATATATATTCCCCCGCCACGCTAGTGAATTTTCCTATCACATGCATGGTTGCTCCCTGTTCTGGCACTTACTTTATCACAACATTTACAAAGGCTTCTAGGCCCACAAACAAGTAGTTTCAAGAAAAGTATGCGGAGGCTGCCATGTCTCATAAATACAATCCATTTTCTTTCATTTCTTGATAGTGTATGCTCAGCTATAATAATTCTGCAGGCTCAGCGATTGGGACTTACAATTTATGTATTGTATGGGTTTGTTTCCCAGCATCTCTCAAAGAGGAAAAATAGTCCAATAAATATCTCAATGTTTCTTCAGCCTGCCATGCTGCTCTGTCCTCACAGACCTGTATGGTTGAGGTTAATCCTGAGCTTAACACTAAATGTAATGGTAGAATTGTGACCCTCAGATGTTTGTTTTTAACTTGATAAAACTGTTAGCTTAATTTCAGTAGGATTTTTTTTTTTTTTTAAATATCCCAGAACCACTCCAGGATGTAGCTGCTTACATAGGTTCATTTGCTACTATTGTCTCCCTTAACTTTGTCACGATGTGTGGACCTTCAGTGGCTGATGAACTAAAAGCAAGAATGAGGGAAAACATGGTGAGCCTTGAAGCTTTAAAACTGTAGTAACAGAGGGAAAAGATATATTTATGCTTAGAACAGGAGCCTGAGATTGAGGATTTGTGGTTGCTATTCAATACTGCCATTGACTTGCTATGTGAAAGCGATTACTTTTGGGGTTTTATTTGTTGAATTATTTTGGTAAGGGTGAGTTATTTTGGTAAGACACTTTCATCATGAGATAGAGATGTGAAGTACTGTGGTGCTAGCATAGCAATTCTGTGGCTGAAGGTGAAACTCACTGTTATTCTCAACTTGATGTTTTGGGGATATATGTTTTTAATATCTCCTTCCTCCATCATTTCCCTCCATACCTAACTTTCTTAGAAGCAGTCTAATATCCCCTCCCCATATGCAACATTTTATAAAAGGTACTTCAGAGAAGTCCAGATTTCCAAATGGCCTTGCTATTCCCCTTTTCCATGATATAGTACATTTAATTCCTTATATTTTGAAAATATTTTTTTCTATAAATTAGGCCTATAATTTGCTTTTTTTAAGTAATGCTGAGAACAACTGTTGACATTGAGATTTTATTTGGTATCTCCTTAAAATATAGTAGATTTCTCAAGATGTTAATGCAAGCAATGAGGTTTGTGCTGTTTTGGTGGAGCTTCTCAGACCATTAAGGAGTGTATACTTTTCAGGGGGTACACATGCACATGTGGATGTAATTATTTTTTTTTTAAATATGTAAAAATGTCAGAAATAAATTGAAATTTTAGAAGCTCTCAGTGAGGGAGAAATTAAAATGAAAAATAGAATATAGAATTTAAATAAGCTATATTGCAGGATCATAAATAAAAATCTGCTCCCATATTTTGAAATTAAACTGTGTACTCTCCCATTCCATTTACAGAACTCAAACTGTGAACAGGGACATTCATAATGAATTTTGCTCTTTAGCTGGTAAAATAAGCTATTTGTAATTGAATATATAATTTTGTTAATTTGCTCAGTGCTAGCATTGGAGAGAGCATGTTTCTCACTTTTTAAAAGGAGCTAATGTGAAAAGCTGAAGTTTACAGAGTGGAAAAAAATGGTCTGAAGTGGAAGTGTTTCAGTATGCTGTTTGTAAGTAACTTCCAGCTCCCCGGAGTGGGGATGCCCTGCAGTGATGGTGCTTCTGCTCATGATAGCCCAAAGGCTGCAGTGGGCTGACGCGCACCCAAGGAAGGCATGCTGATGTCATAAGAGTTGTTAATGAGCATTTTATGTTCTAGAGAGAAAGCAACAAATTAATTAGGAGCAACCTGTTAGTTAGCACATACTAATTACATGTCGTCCTACTGCAAACATGCCTTTTGACACAGGCGATAGGAAAATGATAAGGGCAGGGGATCCACGTTCTTTATTCCGTGCCAGTGCTTCTCTCCTTCTATGTAGTCTCTTAATGTTTTACTCTTCCCACATAGCACTCGCGTTTTCTCCATCTGCTTGAATCATAATTCAAATTACAATTAAATTCAAAATTAAGTGTCGTGCACACAGAGTGAAGTAGCTAAGCAGGAGCAGCTTTACCATTCTGTGTCCTCACAGCACTTGCAATTATAAATAGTTGTACTCAAAGAAATAAGCAAACCAAAAGGAAAGAAGTGTTTCTTTTGAGTTCCAGAATCTGGTTTTCTCCCCGAAACCAAAATTTGCTCTGTTTGCTGGGTCAAATTTTGAGAAGAACCTTCATTCCCTGTAACAGACTGAGTCGGGTATAATTTTAAAAGCTCACCTTTTCACCTTTTTTCAACCTTTGCTTCCCCTTAAGAACCATTTCAAAAAGGAGGTGATATTTTATTCTTTTTCAGAGGATAATAATTTCTTTTCCTATGCTAGGAAAACAGTGCAGAATATTTCACTTGTGAAATTAAAGTTGAGGAAATAACTAATATCCGCAATATTCTGTGAGAAATTTTGTTGTTTGATTAGGACATGAAAATAGAAAAAAAGCCCACCACTCATACAAATCTATTTCTTTGGTATTTGCGATGTGCTTTTGTAAGATAGAAGTTCTAAAAGAAACTTCTAGGAAATATAGAAGCATTTTTCTTTTAATCTAAAGGAGACTTAAACTCGGATATCTGTGTAATCTCTGGATAAAGCCTTTCTAAATATTAGATGATGAAACAAAGTCAGCAAAAATTAATGGGCAAACAAAACTCTAAATGAAAGAATGTGACCACTAAAAGCTTTTTCTTCTTATCAACATATCAAATTAAAATGTAGTTCTAGTAATAATCTTTAGTTTAGATACATTTAAACCTATCTCTTTCATCTCTGTGCATTTGTAATATGTTTTGTTACAGCATTCAGGCCTCCTTGAAACTACCATTCACCTCTTGCTAGATGATACTGTTTTACTGCTTTATGAAATAGTGAGAAAGCTGTATTCTCGTTTTAAAATGCCACTGGTTGCCTGCAAAAACTTAACGCCTTTTGTTGTGGGTCAAAGCAAGGTGCACCTTACTGATATAGAAGTTATATTTCTTAAGTAGTTTTGAAATTGTATTTCCTTGTGTATAAACAGAAGGACATTGCCAGCAGGACCCCTCTTTTTAGACAAGAATCCCTTCTTATAAATTATCCCAAGCCTGCATAGTAATGAGGCCATTTATATGGAAATAGATGCGCTACTCTTCTTTTGCCGGCTCTCGAGCAATTCATGAACTGCATTTCACATTATGAGAAGTGCTTCATGAATCAGATGAAAAGCCAAATTGAGACACTGGTAATTTCCAACTTCCGTTGATAAATACTGCTCCAAACATGAATTCGGTGAAAGAGCCAAGAGGTGCAAGACAGAGGAGGTGTAAGTGATAATAATGTCAGTGGAATCGAATGCTATTGCAGATAATGGTCTCTTCTTCTTGGGCTGATAAATAAAGAAGGACAGCAGAAACATTTATCAAAAGATAAACAATGAGCACAAC
The DNA here is from genome assembly GCF_963932015.1 of Anas acuta. Classification (NCBI taxonomy): domain Eukaryota; kingdom Metazoa; phylum Chordata; class Aves; order Anseriformes; family Anatidae; genus Anas; species Anas acuta. The sequence continues at coordinate 33,541,408 of NC_088984.1, forward strand.
AGAGGATGTTTATTTTCACAGAGGGAGATGCTTTTTATCTTCAGATCTGATGATGTATTAGTGATTTATGAATTATACTCAACAGTGTCTCCCAGTACATTAGCAGAGCAGGAACTTACCCAACTAAGACGGCTACTCCTTCTGACTTCTTTAGATAATGAAGATTTCTGAGAGAGAGGTAACACGCTATTCATAAAAATATAGTTTAAATGGGAATTGCTAGTATGGGAGCATAGAGGGAAAGTTGACTTTTGATTTTCTTTTCAAGCAACTCATAGCAGCTTTCTAACCAAATGCAAGCAACTTCAGGCAGACTTAGCAAGTATTTCAGGTGTGTTAACTCCAGTGAATAGCAATAATCGCGACAAAGTCATGCTAAAATCTTAGCCTTCATGAATTCATTTTGAACTTCAGCATGTAATAAACTAAGGCTAGAATTGGAGTAGGGATGCCCTGGAGTGATAAATCTGTAAATAGGTAATTTGAAACTAATTTCTGATAAAGGAGTTACTGAACTAGGAATTTGTGACCTCATCTCACCTACCAGCTATTGAATATCATAACCACTTCAGGTAATTTTGGCATCACATACTGAAAAAATATTATTCATATGTAACATTTCATATAACAAAAGAACAGCATTATATATACCTGCATGTTGTCAGCTTTTGTCATTTTGAATTTGACAATATTGCTTTTGGTTCTTAAAACTGTTGTTCTTTGAGTCTTGTAAATTATTTAAAATAAATTTCTTCATGATTGAAAGGAACACAGCTGGAAAGCAAATCAGTGAAGATGAGATCACATTTTAAGTCTCAACACTGTAAGGGAGAAGAGACTGGCTTTTCTCTGGACTGAATTGCAATGTATTTATAACTCATGTTGGTACTGTATGATTTTATTATTATTGTGTAAGTGAGCACTTGCAGCGAGTAGATGTAAAATAAAAGGGTGGATAAGTGTTGTATTTTACTAGTGATATTATTAATGGAGTTTTGAGTATTTGTGTTAGAAAAGTATGTTGGACTGGCTACCTCGGTTGACTATGGTTGAACAACGATTTACCAAAACCTACAAAGCTTGAACTCCTGCCACCCTTTGTACTTGAGGGTACTTGAACAACATACAGAAAAGATTCAGGGTCATCCTGTTTCTGAGGTGGGAAGTCTGCTGTTGGGCTTTAATTATTTATTTTTCCTGTAACTGAAGAAATCATGTTTAGGATATTCCATATTTTCTTTGGGCAGTGAACGAGTTTTACTCTTACAGCAAATGCTCCTGGAAAACAAAATGAATTGGAAATTGGAGGAGCAAGGAAGAGGGGGGAAAAATAAAAGGGAAAGATTGTGATGATCCTTCATCAGTAAAAGTAGCAATGCGTCTTTTTCATGGCAGCCTGGTCCATCTTGGAGCTCCTGATCTCCTGGGAGGAGACTCACTACCTGTTCTTGGTGACGTGGTCTAATCTCTAAGGGGGTATTGCAGAAGCATTGATTTGAGGGAGAGGCTTAACTTTGTTTATCAGACTTGGAGGAAAAAGCTTGACAGCACCTCCAGTAAATATAGCAGATGAACTTGAGAATAAACTCAGTGAGTATTTAGGGATGTGAAATGGGGCTGTATATCTCATGGGGCATACCCCAACCACACTCTGCTCCCATTGTCTTCTGTGGAACCAGAAAGTTCAGCTTGCTCAGGGATTTGTGCCTGTAGATATGAATATAACTTTCAGCAACTTAAGACAAAAACTTGCTTGTCTTTCTCAAAATATCAGTTGTCTGCTTTTTAGATGAGATCTTTATTTTCTAGAAAGGTTTATGTACACAGGTGTACACCAGTGTATATTTATACGGAGATCTGTCACAGATATTCATCTTGAACTTTGTCCACTTGGTTATTATTGCATCAAGATAAAATATTGGACAATGGATTTTCTTCTTAAAAAAAATAATAAAAAAGTGCAAAAGCAAGAAAATAAATGGAATAAAAGTGGAGATTTTTCTAACTATGTCAGTTCTGTATTTTCTTGATATCTTCTATTTCTTTTTGAGAAAATGCAATTCAGTATGGAGTGTACAGAAAAGATGCCTTAAAGAGTCTTTACAAATTGGCAGTGCATTTATTTATACACATTTCACCCTGACTCATTACATATCATCATGAGGCTCCCCAGGCTACACATGAAGAGAAGAGCAGCCATAAATCAAACTAGAGGCAGCTCTTTCATTTCTTCACTGATTTTTCAGATTTTTTTCTTCTAGTAATACACACAGAGAACACGCTTTTTTTTTTTTTTTCCCCTTATTACTCACAGAGGGAATAATATTCCCTGTATTGTCACTCATTCTATCCAATACTAATGGTAATAATGATGATCCTCATTGCATATGTGTTTTAAAGCAGGGAGATACAAGTACGTTATTTTTGCCATCATTCATCTAATCTCTTGAATGTTTTTATTTTTTTCTTTCTAGCCAACTATTGGTTAATCTTAAACTTTTCTGTTACTAAGATTAAAAGTTTCTGCTGAAAAACTCTTGGTTAGGTGTTTTATCCTTCTGATTTTAAGTATCTGGAAAAAAAATCTTAAATGTGACATACATGCATCTTTTTTACTTTTATATAAAAACGAATCAAAAAAATTTGAATATTTGATTGCAATCAGAATTGAATTCAGTGTTTTCTGAGCAATCTCTTGCAACCTGTATCTTTAGTAATTTCCATTGTTTCCCTGTGGGTGGTATTCTTTCTGCCTCATTTTAGGCTAGTCTCTTGAAACAATCTGTCTAGACTCTTAATGCTCAATGAAGTGAGAAATGCTGCTCTGAAGGATGCTGCACAGTACCTAAGTGAGGATTCTACTCTGAATTGCTTTCTGGAGAAACCGGGCTATATTCCTTGTCAGTGTAGGAAAATGTCTCACTTCCCTATAGGAAACAGATGACTCATTAATGAGTGTAAGCATCTTTATCTGTGTTGTTGTTGCTGTTTTTTTTTCTCCAATTCAGATACTGATATTCTGGGTGTTCAAAGTGTATTGCAGAAGGGTCTGTCAATGCAAGCCAAGAAGATAGGGCTTCATCAGACTTTGTGTAGTTCACCACAAATATGAGAGTGTGCTTTCAGAGGCCTGAAAAAGCAAATGTGGGTGCCTGGGCAACATTTCCAAGAACTGTAGTTCTTGGAAAGTGGCAAAGTAACTAGTGAGGCTATGAGGCAAGTTCATACAAAGGGCGCAAAAGGGAACTCTGGGCTTGAGGCAAGAGTCAGCAAGCTGCTGCTCCTGAGCATAGTCTGAAGCACAATGAAGTGAATTGTCTTTTTCTTTTCTTTTTTCTTTCTTTTTCTTCCTCCCTACAGGGTTGTTTAGTCCAAGTAGGGAAGAAAGTAAAGATTTATTCATGTAGGAAAATAAGCAGGGATTGACAGGGCTGAGGGAGGCAAAGTCCTCCTTCAAATCTGGTCGCTAGCTGTGACATTTTTAACTTCTGAGTTGAGCACATGTGTAGAGGAGTTCATTAAAGAATGATATGTTTAAGATTCAGGCTTATTAAAAAATAGAATTATGTGAGAAGAGAGGAAGGGGCAGAAATGTTAAGAAATATCCCTTCCCCCAAACCCACTGTAGTCATCTTTTGATAAAAGATTATCTTTTCCTGAAGGAAAGTCTCTTGGGAATTTGCTGGGACATGTTTGTTCAACAGCTTAAAGATCATGCCAGAAGGTGGCTGGCATAAATTTTAGATGTCAGTGGAGGTGAGAATTTAATCTCACTGATGTTCAGGTTGGCAAAGATCATCCAAAATGGGAAGTATTAATTAACGTTGTTCTTCACCCAGTGGAATATCGATCTTTATGGATTAGAAGGAATGTTTTCTATTTCCAAATAATATCATAAGAAAGGTTCTTTTTGGCACTGCTTTTGGTACGTTTTAATAATTTTTGTTATTGTAAGTGATTGATGCTGTTCTTAATACTAAATGTTTTACATTTTTTTCCATCAGATTTTGGAAGTGAGATAACTGAGCATTTCTTTCCAAATAGAGCACAACAATTATTTTTGATCCATAGAGTTTAGATAAATGTTTTAATTAGGGATTAAGAAAAACAAGCATATTTTTGGGATCACGAATTTCTTAGCTATTAAGGCAGATCACTTCTTTTTGTAGCTCTGTAATATACTGCCCATCTCGTTGGTGTCTTACTAGAATGAATACATGTACTCCGAAAGGAATTTCTGCTGGGGGAAGAGCGCTTCTTTCAACAGCTTCTCATGCGCTCCTCAGCTGGAGGAAGGATGCTGGTGCTACCTCAGTTCTAATGGTTGTTTCAGTGAGCTACAACTGAGTGGCAGGGCCATGTTAAATTTTAGAGAATAAGGGGCAGTGGAATAGATTTCTGTATCTTGGCGCAGAACCACTAAACTTGTGAGGTGAAGACTGTACGTGAAACCTCACTGGAGTTATTTGTAGAACATTTCCAGTTCGACTTCTAGCTTGCCTGTTGGAGGAACGTCCTGGGGATGTCCTTTCCTTCTCCTTTTTCAGCACCGTTTCTGCAGCTGAATGGGATGTAGCCTTTGTCTGTAAAAACTATATGTAACTTAAATAATATCCTTGCAGTTTTATATTAGAAGGATAAAATAAATAATTTTTATTATCTGGTTGTATATAAATGTTACTTAAAGGGAAAACAATGTAGTGCTCTTTAACTGTGATTTGTTCTGAAAATATTTTTCTTCTATGCTTGATTCCTTGTTTATGGACCCAGTGCATTACAAAGCATGATCCCACTATGTTAATCAGTGTGCTGCAAAGGACGGTAACTTACAACTGTTTTAATTCATTATCACGTTACGTAAGCCCACCAGATGTGAGCTTGGATTTCTGGAACCAAGTATGAACACTGATGCTTAACCACATTTCTGCTTTTCTGGTAGCATAACTGTGGTGGTTTTACTCAGCTGGGCAGCTGAACTCTACCACAACCGCTCTCCTACTCCCCCTCCCCACAGGGAAAGGGGGAAATTTATTATCTATGACTAACTAGCCAGAGCAGTGAGAAACTAAAACCCAAACAAGCAATGAAACTAAAAACACCTCCCCCCCATCCACTCTCTTCTACGTCTTTCCCCAGAGCAGCTCGGGGGAATAGGGGCTGTGGTCAGTCCCTGCGGCCTTATCTCCGCCGCTCCTTCACGGTCCCTCTCTGCCCCTGCTCCCAGCGGGGTCCCTCCCACAGGATGCCGTCCTTCCCAAACTGAGCCTGTGGGGGCTGCCCACAGGCTACAGCTCTTCAGGAACTGCTCCCACACGGCTCTGTCCCACGGGGTCCATCCCCCAGGAGCAAACTGCTCCAGAATGGGTCCCCCAAGGGCAGCAGCTCCTCCGTAGACCCCCAGCTCCTGCGTGGGCTCCTCTCCACAGGCTGCAGCTCTGGCCTAAGGTCTGCTCTGTCAGCTCTCCACAGGCTGCAGCGTGGAGATCTGCTCCATGTGGCACCCGTGGGCTGCAGGTGGACAGCCTGCTCCACCAGGGAACTCTCCACAGGCCACAGGGGAACTGCTGCTGCATGCCTGGAGCACCTCCTGCACAGGCCTGGGTGTATGCAGGCCTGCTTCTCACTCCTTATTCTTCCAGCTGATATTATGCCTGGCAGAGAAGGACCTGGGAGTACTGGTTGATAGTCGGCTGAATATGAGCCAGCAGTGTGCTTGGGTGACCAAGAAGGCCAACAGCATCCTGGCTTGTATCAGAAGCAGTGTGGCCAGCAGGGCTAGGGAGGTGATCGTCCCCCTGTACTCGGCTCTGGTAAGGCCGCACCTCGAGTACTGTGTTCAGTTTTGGGCCCCTCGCTACAAGAAGGACATGGAGGTGCTTGAGCGGGTCCAGAGAAGGGTGACGAAGCTGGTGAGGGGCCTGGAGAACAAGTCCTATGAGGAGCGGCTGAAGGAGCTGGGCTTGTTCAGCCTGGAGAAGAGGAGGCTCAGGGGCGACCTTACTGCACGCTACAGGTACCTTAAAGGAGGCTGTAGCGAGGTGGGGGTTGGCCTGTTCTCCCATGTGCCTGGTGACAGGACGAGGGGGAATGGGCTAAAGCTGGGCCAGGGGAGGTTTAGGTTAGATGTTAGGAAGAACTTCTTTACCGAAAGGGTTGTTAGGCACTGGAACAGGCTGCCCAGGGAGGTGGTGGAGTCACCATCCCTGGAAGTCTTCAAAAGACGTTTAGATGTAGAGCTTAGGGATATGGTTTAGTGGGGACTGTTAGTGTTAGGTCAGAGGTTGGAATAAGTGATCTTGGAGGTCTCTTCCAACCTACATGATTCTGTGATTTTTTTTTTTTTCTTCTTTCTTAATTCTGCTCTCACAGAGGTGCAAACAACATCTCTTATTGGCTTGGCTCTGGGCAGCAGTGAGTCCCTTTGGAGCTGGATGAAACTGGCCCTTATCTAACACGGAACAGGTTCTGGACTCTTCTCAGAGAGGCAACCCCTGCAGTCCTCTGCTACCAAAATGTTGCGATGTAAACCCATTACAGTAATAAAAGCGCAGATGTAGGCAAGGTAAAGACTACGCAAAGGGAGTGAACGTAGTCTGGGGAAAGCCTTGGGAAATAAATGCTGGTTTCACTTAGTGGTTTTAAGGTTCAGCATTTTTATTTGTAGGCCCTTTTAGTAAGGACCTTCCATCTTCTCATGCTCTTCTTGAGCTTTTGTTTTAAGAGAAATAGGAATAAGCAGACTTTATAAAGAAGGAAACCTGTCTACATGGGGTTCAAACCAATATTGATGGAGGATGCTTTCTGGAAACCCCTTTATGTTCTGTCACAGCATCCAGTTTCTTGCTTCATGTTAAATAAGGTCCCGCTAGTTTTAGTTGTCTTCCCCATTGTTTACTGCATAGCTCACGATTGCTCTCATTGGAAAAGCTGTAAGATCTTAATCATAATGGATATGTTATATGCTTTATATTCAATTAAAAACAAAGCACAAACACCCTCTCAAAATACTTTGAAGTAAGCTTAACATTTTCATGAATAATTTAGTACACTTTTGTATGATAAAAATAGGAGAACTAATTTCATGATAAAAGTGCTGTTTCTGGAGATCAGCATTCATATAAAAATAATTAGAATATTTTAAAATTGTGAGGTCAGATCCTATCTACTGATGTTGTATTTAACAAACTTTCAGCTACGAAGTGTGGGTGAACTTACACTGCTTGTGTTGAAGCTGTAAATGTGTTAATGGTCTTGCAATTCCTAGACACAAAACATTTGCTCTATATACATTGTTCCCTACTAAATGTCTAGTAGAAAGCTATTGTCGTAATTCTACTCTTCTCAGTATTGTTTAAGTAACATCAAGTATTCTTAACTGTAGGGGATCAAATGCTTTACTTCAGTAATGCAAACTGAACAATGCATAAATCGTTATCTGTATCACCTTGCATTGTGCTACGTACAGTACAAAGTTTTAACAGTTCAGTGCTCTAAATGTTCTTCAAAACCCTTGTTTGATATATATATATATATATATAATATTAATGTTTTTCTATTAACCTGAAAACAACTTTTAAGGAAACCACTTATTATAGATGCTTATGTCCCATCTTTCCATAAGCTCTGACGTTAATCACGTCATCTGATGTGACTTGATCTGACTACTTCTACTATTTAAAAGCATATAAGGTAGTATGCTTCCTCAGTTTGTGATCTGCTGCGATACAGCCAGAAGAAATAGTTGACATTTCACTAATTTTGCAGTGATAGGCTGTCATCTATATTGATCAGTATCCGCTGCAGGTGTCAGCCCAAAGGTGAAGTTATTTCTTGCCTTTAGTGCTGTGCAATGGAGGGCAATCCTCTACATATCTGATGCCACATTAGACCCATTTCTTGTCAGTGAGAATAATGAGTTTCTGACATGAATGTGCAACAAAACGATGTGGCAAACAGTGCCAGTTGTTTACAACCCTAAGACATGGTAGATTTGGCAAGATTGGAAGGGTGTATATGAAGTGGGTTACACAACTGAATTGCATAAACTTACTCATGTTCTTATCTAGTTCCCAATCAACTTTGTGCAAATAAGTTCGCATTCAGCAATAAGGAGACCTGATTTTAAGCTTTGATGTGAACACAGGCAAGAAAGTGCAATTTTTTCCCAGTGTGTGAGCATAGAACTTCCTACATGCCCTCATCAAATGCCATGGCAAGGTTAGAGAGTGGTTAGGCTTCCTTGTTTTTTTTTTCAGATTTTTTATTTTTTTATTTTTTATTTTTTTCTATTTCATTATTCTTTGGGATGGGTAGAATGAGTCTATTGTAAATCTGTTTGGGAAATCAGCACCAAATTTAGTTTGCTGATTTTACAGGTAAAGGAAAAAATTGTGCTTGAGTATGAAAAAGAAAGAAAATGGACGTTTAATTGCACTTGTTTTTGTGGCTATCAAAGTTCAGCTTTTAGAAAGTGTCTATCATTGCTTTAATAGTGCTTGGAAGTGATTTACTGGTGGGTTGTTGTTTTTTTTTGTTTTTTGTTTTTTTTTTTTTTCATCAGTAACTGCCAACATGACTGCCACACAGCTGACAGAAAGTGGAAAAAATCAGTTTTTATTACTGTCGCTGCAAATTCCAAATTTCAGGCATGCTCATATCCATTTTTCTTCCCTAAAAAAGATTCTCTTTAAAGAGGTGGTTGGGTGAGATGATATGTTTGCAGACAGGGAATTGCGTTCATATACATCACATAGGAAATCTCCCATTTTCTCAAAATTCCCGTTTCAAAGTATTCACGAAAGTAAATCATTTACATTGCGGATCTCTTGAGATCATTTAGTCCAACGGTATCGTTCAGCAGGGTTTAATCTAAAGGTATATGGTTAAGATTACCAATTTAATTTTGTCATCTAAAAGTTTCTCATTCAAATCAAATGGCAGAAACAACATTATATGAATAAAACTGTTGTCAATAAATTATCAAAAAATGAGTTAGTGGATGCTTTAAATTACATAAAGGTTGAAAAATAGCACTAATCCATGTTATTATCCAATATTTAAAAACAGCAAACATTAGTATAATTAGATTATCAGGTAATATTTAATTGATTATCCATACCTGTCATAAAGAAGCAAGTGCATGAGAAATAGTAAATGAAAAAGCCCAGACATGCAACTAGGGAAATGCATGTTCCTGAAGCTATTACCAGGACAGACCCCTAAAGCAACAAGATGGGTTTTCTTTAATTGAATTCCACTCCCAATCTGGTTGGTGTTTTGAACCTCTATTTAAAAGACTTGTCTCCAGGGAAACGAGATCTATGTGGGCCTGAGAGACTCTGACTGACAAATTAACGTGTGGTTATAGTCAGAAAAGTGACTCTGGAAAAATGACATTGTGGGGTTCCATATTTTTCGTTCTCTAGGACTTCCAGATCAAATTTGCTCAGATGACAAGTCAATCAATGCTTTTCTAACTGGCAGCATTTCAGCTCAGCGTGGGAACTGAAAATCAAGCTGTGTTATTTCTTCCTCTTATTTCATGGCTCGCGATGCCAGGCATCAAAACCGAGATGGCATTATTGCTTACGATCTGCAAGCTGAAACCCAGCTCTATCTCGCACAGAGCGGTGCAGAGCGTTTCTGATCAGCAGCAAACTGATAGCAAGTGCTTGGGCCTGGGTGTCAGGATGATAATTCTCCAAAGCTGAAGTGTTGAGCAATGGTGGGTGTTGTGGTCTTACTTGATTAGTCTCACTCTTCATCTTTTTTAAACAAGAAATGATCCCCTTTCTTTGTGGGTCTTGTGCCTACTATAAGGTGTCCACCATTCAAATTGAGAAGCCACAACTTAGACTGTGGTTAGTTCTTTAATCTGCCTTCCCTAATTTATATTGATCCTTGGTTAGAATATTCCTTGTTTTCAATTTGTTTGACTATAACTTGATAAAAGTTCCTATCTTGGAGCAGGTTAAGTATGTAACACCTTTCTCACCAGATAACATAGCTACTTATTCTTAAATAGATTTTTCACCTTTCGCTGCTTTTTAATCTCTTTTGCCTACTTTCATGTTGTGAAGGTAAAGAGTAACTAGAAATGGAGAGCAGGAATCTGCTGAGGAAGTTGTGCAAGATGTTAACTGGAGGATATAGAAATGTCATGAGAGAATACACACTGTTTCAAAAGCCAAAAGGAAAACTTGCAGATAATCAGTTTGGTTATAAATTTGTTAGAGATCCAGAGGAGGGCCAAGCTAACAGGTTACCAGAGTGTTTCACAGCTGAAGGAGAGTAATTAATATGTTATTATTCTGACTCTTCCACCTAACACCCAACGGTGTTGCTGCTGTGATTTCCAACCACTTCCCAGAACTGCATTAAGATCTCCAAGTCCCGCTGGAGGCCAGAAGGCTGGACCTGCCTGCAGGATGCTTCTGTCCCAGCTGAAACTTTCCCACGGGAGCAGATGAGAAGGGGATGACTGTCTGGGCAGGACAGTGGTTGGGAAAGCCAAATGCTTCCTGCAGTAAATGGCAAGTGCTTGGAAAGAAGAAACAGATGGTGTTACATTAATGCTTCTCCTATGTACATGGACACGTCTAGGAGCTCACGTTTATGAGGAACTCATTTTGTTTTCAGGGAGAACAGTTGGTAGTGTTTCAAAACAGAATAAGCTTCAGAGGTGAGACTATTGCTCAATTAGCAACAGTACAAAAGTCGGTCTTGTTTGTGGGTTCACAATTTTCTTTCTGGAAGAACTGTTTGCGCAAGACAGCAATTTATTTTGATGGTTTGGTGTTTTTTACTTTTATTTGTATTTCAGATCAGCTTTCTTTTTTTTTTTTTTTTAAAGAAAAAAAAAAGAAAAAGGACTAGGCCACATATCTTGTATTTGGACTGGAATGGCATGAGATTTGTGGAGGCCAAATGGGAGCATATTGCTCCATCTTGGATCAGTGGGAAGTCCATTTATTGAAAATGCATTGTGCACTGAACAGGCCAACTGCACGTCAATGGTTAAAGACTGTCCAGAGTTGTCTCTGCATGATCTCTGCTGTACTCTACGGGATCTCTTACCATACGGACCTCGTTCCAGTAAGCATGCTGGACCAGAGGATCAATATTTCATGCTGAGTTTATATTCAACCTTGCCTTGATTTTCTACAGAAACAAAAGAAAGGTGTGTTGGGAGGCTTATCCTCTGTATTGCTAGCGGGTTGAGGTGCACCTTTGTGCACTAGCTGATTTCTCTCACCACTCTTCTTGTAGGTAGTGGCAGTGGTTGATATTTTTCACTGAATACCTGTGCAGTGACTGGCCCTTTCCGGAAAACATAATATACATGTAATTTTAACACAAGCACTCTTTTTAATGCTTGAGTCGGGTGAAACTTTTTCTCTACTTGGCCATTTCATACCAGAAAGCATATTATCTGTAAAATTCATCCAAATCGATATGCTTTCTTTGTTACCAGTAGTGCCATTTAATGATAGCAATATTGTTTCACTTTTTACTTGTTTTGTAATCTACTAAAATAAAACTACTTTTTAATATTATTTTCCAATCAACCATTGTCAGGCATTTTATGTTTCAAAATTATTTACATAAGTATATCATTATTCCAAAATAATCCTTTTTGCAGATGAGTGCTGCACTAAAATTTCCTCTTATTATTACTTTTGACATCAATACTTTATTGAATTGGCTGTTTCCAATTTAATTATACTTGCTTCATTGTCTAGGTCACCTTTTAAACAAAATTCATATCAGTATGAAATTGCTGGTATTACTAAACTGGATTGTGATGTTTCTATTCTCATGAAGATAATTTTTCTTTTTCACTCATGTTTGTGGAAAGCTAAATTAACATTAATTTATTGAAAGAGTTTAGAAATTTATTATTGCTGGTAGTAAAAAAAAAAAAAATGTACATAATGCTTGCTTGTTTAGCTTTCATAAAATATATGGGATACATTATTCTAATTAAGTAATCCTTTGTTTAATTTCTCTTTGTTCCAGAAAGTGAAAAGATGAAGTAATATTCATATATTTTTTACTTTTTAATTTCTGAGAGATGTAATCCATTAGGACTTCTTACAAACAAGCAAAAACAGTGGTCTTTACTCTGAGGAATATAAGGTAGTGGGCATCTCTCCAACACGTGTCTAAGCCCCCAGGCAATCCTACTGGGCTTGGATGAAAATAATTACATTCACAGTTGTTTTAGGATTAGGTTCTAAACTCAAATTTGGCACAACAAATAGTGGCCATAAATAAATGAACTCAAACGTAGGAGGGCGGGTTCACTAATAGCATAGATATAACTGTGATGACAAAATAAATGGTGACTATAATAAGACCATGTTGGTATTTCAGACTGCTTATAAACATCTGCATAGTCTCACTATCCTTTCAAGTTGAGACATGTTTTTAATAAGATTGTTTTGAGGATAGTATTAGCTGCATTTTATTAACAGAACCAATGCTAAGCTGATCACCTTCCTACTTGTAGCTCTTCTACTAAATGGCTTTTGTTTTTCATAGTAGATGTCTTATTGGCAGAGCTATGGGGCAAACAGAATATAGGTTTGTATCCCTATCACTTTGTCAGTTTATGAGAATTTGTATAAATACCATTGTTCAGATTTGACTTTTTATTTCAACAGTTTTCATGGTAATATTCCTATAGTCAGTGCCTTTTTTTTTTTTAATGGCATAAGCATATCTACGTGAATGAGTATACCTGTTTATGGGGTGGTACATATGTAAAACAAAAGCAATTTTCTTAGTGCAGAAGCCGAGAAAGTTGCCTTTCAGCCTAGTTGCCTAATTTAGTACAGAAAAATGCTTTAAAATCTTTTAATATAAGGTCAAGCTATGGAGGAAAGGTCACATCACTGAGTTTCTCCTGCATGTTTCTCTCCATCTCAGATGTGTGTGTTTTTTTAAGCACAATATGATTATGTTTGTGGTATAAAATCTTCATTGCACCTGGTGCCCATTAGCTATATGCAGGTGCACGCTGAGTGCCTCTGCAGAACCGTGACCCATTAACTCGTGGCGGAGGCGAGCTGTCCTCCTCTACGGCTGGACTTCAGAGTTGTGAGTGCCCATCCGGCAGCCTTGCTTTGGCTGCTTGCTGCCTTTATTCACACACCAGGACAGCATGCTGGAAGAGACCCAAACATATCTATATCAGGACACCTGGAGCGTCCTGCATCAGTGTTCCCGCGAATGTGAGTGTCTCTGAAGGCCAAAATACTGCTGGTGCTAGGTCACTGCCAGTGTAGCAAACAAATCCAATCCAGCCTGGTTTCTCTATACGTCATTCACCCCCATGAGATATGCAGAATTACCTTGTTGCATTATACTGACCTTCAGTCCAAGGGGATATGTGCTTACCATCATTTGTCTCAAGTTATACTTGGCAGAAATTTTCATATGTACGCATGTACCAACATGTAGTTGCCAATGCTATTAAAGAAAGGTACCTTGGGACTGGTGTGCACATTTGTGCTGACTTGATCTTCAGCATTTGCTGTACTTTCAGTGAGCTAGGCAAATCCTTGTTCCTTCTGAAGCTGTTTTCCATGCTGTCAGAGAGATGAATATGAGATGATCGAACCAGGAGCTCAGCAATAATTCTCATGCTCAGTTTGAGAAAAAGAGATGTTGGACAAATCTCTGTGTGCTTCACAGGAAATGTTGACGTTTTATAAACAATAGCAACTGTGCCTTTGCAAAATGTCTCTTTTCAGTTCATGAGAAAGTTTGAAGAGTGGAGGAAACTTCTTTAGGGGAAAGAAATCCTAATGTAAAAACAGCATTTCATTTACAATGATACAATTCAGCCATAATGATAACCTATGGTATGCTGTTATGTTATGCCAAATCACGCACAGAGTAAAACCTTTGAAGTAAACATTTTTATTACCTCAGTCCCTTCGTTTTGCTGCTTTCTTCTGTAGGTGCAGGTTATGCTCAAACTGACTTTAACATATTTTTGTTTCTGTCAGCAGCTGCTGAAGTTTAGGGTAGCAAGTTCATTTTGGAAACGGAGTGTGTTAACGTTTCCAACAGGAATGTGTTACAGATCGTCTGTTTTGTGCAACATCTAAAAATGCTTTATGTTATGAATTGAGAACCAAATTTCCAAATGTCCAAATCTCACATAGACTAAAAAAGCTCACTGTCAGCCAGCTTTATTCAGTGCACATCTTCTGACTTTTACAGCAGAAGAGCCTTTATCGTGGTCCTGAGCCCTCATGCATCATCAGCAGCGGGCAGGAGTTTGTTGGATTCCCTTGTGTTTGTTTGGAGCAGTGCTCTAATTTCCCTGATGTAAATATTGAATAAAAACACAGCCTTGACTGGTTGCCTAATGTTTCCAATCTTATGGAGAGGTTTAATAAATGAGGCCCTGCAACTTTTATTTAGTGTCTTCAGGTGGTAAATTAACTACAAGAGGGCTTCCCTATTGTTCCCTGAGAGCAGTGAAAGCACAGTGAGAATTAAAAGCAAAACACTAATTTAAATCTGAGTGTAAGGGCTAGAGAGTTCAAACAGAGCCAATCCTTGGTTCGCACTAATATCCATACGGAGGCAGAACTTTATAGAAACTAAATTTAAATATAGAGTATTCATTTCAATATATGGGCTCGTTTATAAAATGTAGGTAAGTGCAAAGCATTTTGAACGATGGAAATGAATCCAGTGAATATTTTCTGATAAAAGCTCTGTCATCGGTAGTAAGCAACATACTTTCAGTGATGTGTGTTTTATGGCAGTTGGTCTCGCTACCAGACCACGAACCGATGTAAAGAGGCGCCTGTCCACTGAGGTCTGTGCTGGCTGGCAGTCTAAAGCAATGGAATAAAAGTTTTATGGGTTTTATTTTCGTGATGCATGCTGGACAAGAGCAAAGAGAAAAATTCCCTTTGCTTTGTCTCCTGCTTGTTTTCTCACCTGCCTCTTGTTCTTGGCAGATGTGCAAAAGGGGCCTTGGAGGAGAGAATCAACAGCTGCATGGCAGAGGAGATCTAGCCTGGCTTGGTGGTGGATGGATAAACATGTAAGCATTGCCAAAAAGGCATGTCCGGGAAAATAGAGAGGATAAATCTGTATTAAAACATTTGCAAAATATGTGAAGTACTGGAATACGGTAGGATCTCAAGGACTTCTAAGGTCTATTTCTTGTAGCTGGTTCCTCACCACAGTAGCGGCAGCATGTGTGCTGCACTGCCTTTGGGCTTTTTCCTGTGTGTCCTACATGCAAGTGAACAGGCTCACGGAGGAGCTTCCCATAGTAGGAGCAGTAATGGGACACCCCTGAGTCATGTAGTGAAATTCAGAGGAGTCTAATGATTGAGGGTCCTGTCCCTCCATCAGATTGTGTTGTCTCATGGCATTCAATTTTTATAAGGACCAAGGCATCACAAGCATTGCTTCCCAGGGAAGCTGAGCTAAGAAAATAACATGGCAGCCAAAGAAACAGGAGGGTGCAGATGGCACCAAAAAGGGTGGGGGGGGAGACAAAAATACCAAAGTTATCAGAAGAGAAAAAATGCCAAAGCCTGGGAGAGTTGGGCCATCTGCTTCTGTTGCAGCATCTCAATGTGAATATGTCTCCTGTCTTTGTCTCTCTTTGTCAGCAAAGAGGGGGTGAACTATGTGAAGCTTAACATGAAGGCTGTGGTATTTGCTTTGTAAAACAGATGATGAAGTAGCCTGCATTAAGAAAAGCTCATTTTATTCACTGTGATTTGCAGACGATCCCTCTGAGCAGCAAGGGCTGTGGCAGCAATTTGCTCTGTGCAGACTTTGCACAGTAGCAGTAGCTGTTTCCAGCCTGGTCTGTGTTTTTACAGGGCAATACCTGGTGGAAAACCATTAATCCCTTGAGCAAAGCAGTGCCTGCTATCATTTTCCACATCTCAAGTGTAGCTAAAGCTAACTTGTGTTGCTATAAATGACTCAGCTGAGTGCTTCTTCTAACCTGTATGGATCAGGATAGCTGAGCCAAAGGTTGCTCCCGGGGATTGGGCTAGTTTGGGGAGTTTATAACAGAATACAAACCCTTTGGCTCTTGGCTTGCAGATGTCAGTCCAGAATGACAGGAAGAATTACATTTGCATGGCGTGCGTGCTAAAGCCAGGCTGTTCTGCACCAGCCTGCAGTACAGCTGACACATGGTGGCAAGAGCTACAAGGAGACTAATGATCCCGTGTTCATGCCATATAAACCATCCCTGGTGACTTCTTTAGTTTTCACCAGGTCATGATGGACACACTTGGGCACCTTAGGTAGGAGTTTGCAATGCTCTTGCCTCTTCTGGAGCTTCTGGGGAATAAAGGAGCTGGATGTCGCGGTCAATCTGGCTCTAAATTGACTCACAAGTATATAATAGACCCAAAATGAATGCCATACACTGGATCTGGAGTTAGAGTTTCAATGTTTCAGCAGAAGGAACGTTTTACATGAATACAAATTTTGGGTGAAACAGCCATGGTAAGAGTTTAACACACTGCGAACATGACGTGCTGATGGGGGAGAGAGGAGAGCGTGCGAGTCCCTTATTTAATTAAATAGGAAGCCTGCATGATGGTTATAACATCTCTGTGACAGGCTCTGCAGTTTTTAGTTTGGCATGCAGCACTTTAAATAGGGGAATGGTTAAATGACAGCCACAATAACATGTTATAACCTTCATAGCAGTCAGGTGTCAGCAAAATGGATTGATTTCTATTAGGCAGTACTAAAAGAGCATTGGATTCAATTGAATGAAGTAAATGTGCTGTAATCTCTCTCTGAAGTTTCTTTCATTTTCCTGTAGTTACCTGAGAGCAGTAAAAATGTATATGTACATGCAGATATTAAAGAATTAGAGTGCAGACACTGAAAATAACGTCCAGGAATCTGTGCTGGAGTCATATTCCTGTCTAGTGTTTCCAACACTTCTGCACAGGATGCAAATTTCTACACCCAAGCTTAAGATAGTATTTTCCCAAATGCTCAAGGAAAGATGCAGCTGCCAGAGAGAATGCAGTTCTTTATGACAGATTAACTTAAACCATTCTAGGGCTATAGAAACCAAGTGTATTGCTTTAGCTGTAAGCCAGGGTGGTTAATATATATACAATGTATTTGTTATTTAGTACTGCTAATTTGATCTGAATTTCACTCACTGTATGCTTATCCTGAAGTCAATAGCAGAGAATTTCCATCCTTGCAGGGATCCACTGGACACACGGAATAAGGACAGAAGTTTATCTTCTTGTATAACCTCCCACTTGTAATTACTGAGCAAAATAACAGCAGCAAGATATGACAAAAGTTGAAAACGAGAGCTTGCTGCAGGGACTGCTGTGCATTTTCTGACCCATTCACAGGTAGGCAGAACTTGGAAACTGGGCTCAGTGTCCACAGTGTTCAGCTTTACCTAATGGACACAGCTTCTCTTCAGCTTGTGCTTGTACTGTGCTGGTTTTCAATTTATTTCGCAGTGAAAAGAAAAGCAAAGTATTGTTCTCCATTTAAAACCTGGGTCTTGCTGTGTGAACAAGTTCTTTTTTATTTTATTTTTTTTCTGATAGCTGAGATTATTTATTTTTTTATTTTTTTTTATTTTTTTTTTTTTTTTTTGCCACTTCCCATTCCTGAATACTGCTGTTTTAGAAGATGGAATGTAAACTCTCCTTTGATTTTGCTCTTCCGGTTTGTTTCAAACATTTGAATATCCTGCTATTAGGAAGCCAAATTGCCAGTGTTTGTCACAGTGTTTTATGTGATCTTATTTGTTTCCTGAGTAGAAGAAATAGATATTTGAGGTTGTTATTGTATATTGTGATTCTTATCATGCTTTTACAGAGGTGTAATTCAGTTGACTGCAGTTGAGATGCTTCTGATTTATACCATGGAAAAAGGAGAGGGGGAATAACCAGGTCATGATGTTTTAAGGATGATATCTGTAGCAGATGATAGTAGTCCACATAGCAAACTGGATAGATGCAAGATATTAAATCAGAGGAACCAATATCTCAGTTTTATTTCTTTTGAACTTTGGAGCTTTCTTTTGTCACAGTTATGAGGAAAAAATACTGTATGCTCACAGGAACGGAGGAAGGAAACTGAATTGTTTGTATATCATGAACACGAGTGTGGTGTGAGACTTTTTTTTCTTAAAATGGTCGTGAGGGGCATTACGGATGCATCTGTAAAAGCTCTAAAGTGGAGTTGTATGCATCCTAAATAGCAGAAAATTATAGAAGTAGTAGTGCTATGATTTGGTGGCCTTTTCCTGAATCAGCTCCAAACTGAAACTGCAGATGCCAGAAGAGACCAATTAGTACGAATATCAACGCTGTAACTGAGCTACCCAAAATAAGTAACTGAGAAATTGTCAAGGAAAGATTTGAACAAAATGATGGCAGGATTAAAACAGTCATTAATACTGAAAAGCTAAGATAGGGGGAAAGGGGCGATGAGCATTACAGTGCAGCTAACCATGCAGCCTACAACAGTTTTGTAATTAAGAAGCCATTAGTGGTCTGCATGCTGGATAGCATTATCCCAACTCCCACATCATGTCAGTTAAAACACTGTTAATGTGTTTGATGCATTATGAGGTAAATCAGAGAGAAACTAAGAAGATACACTTAACCTCCATGCTTTTACAAGAGTCGGAGAGGTTTTTACTACAAGTGCTCAAGGGGAACATGACATCTTTCTATCTGGCTTCCCAATTCAGAGTGTTTGGGGCTGACACTCTGGAGAACAAGGGGTCGGTCCTTGGTCATACAACCAAGACATGACATTTTTTCCTCCAGTGAGTCTCTAATTTTTTTGCTTGTGGAGAAGAAATCGGGATTACTATGTTTATAAAAGTAGTCGGAGTGTTAGAGGTTAAAAGCATTGTGTTAGTGTGTGCGTGTTATCACCAAAATCATTCAGCTTCACACTTTGACAACGTGCCCATCTGTTTCCTACTTCCTTCATTAAGATACTCTCATTTATTAAGATAAGAGGAAATGGAAGCAATTGAAGTGCTAATTTTAGCTTAAACATTAAACTGATTTTAAGTGTTCTATAGAACAAATATCAAGGGAGTCTAAAACATATATATACACCTACTGGATTTCCACTGTGAATAGATACCACCACAGAAGAGTTAGAACAAACATTAGCAGAAATTAAACATGGATCTAAAGATTTTTAAGTCCCAAGGGTCCGATCTATGATAAATTAATAGAATAGTTCCAAAGCACGCACAGGAATAGTTCTCCAAATTGGCTAATGTGCTAAAATGATCTTAAAGGGCAAAACAAGTATTTCAAATAGAAAGCAAGAGAAAAACAGGACTCAGAGACTTTTCAAATGTATTTTGTAATGTACTGCATGCATTTTAATATATAGAAAAATGAAACCCTTGTTCAGTCAGGTACAACAGAAAATGGATGAAATGGGATACGTTTCACATAAAAGGCTTTCAAAATGGAGAGGTATTTCTCAAGCCTTTCTAGTGGCTTGGAATGGGAAAGGATGACAACATTTCAATAGTCTTGAGCTTATGAGATTTATTTCTCCATTTAACTTCTCTGGTAATTAGTCGATTTTACTAACTAGCCATTTACGTGACAGATGATTCCTTAAGTAAATGCAGCAACAGTCATGCAAGCTTGGGAATGCTTTTTAAGCAGATCTGCCAATATTGCATTTAGGGGTTTCAGGGATTAGTGATTAGCTGATTAATATGTACATTTTTGCTCAAAATGATAACAGCCAAGGATGTTGAGATGTCTGATGTTCACTCTGTTAACAATTGGTCTTTCGAGCTGGAAAATTGCCCAAAAGGCACCTAACTTAGCACATTGTCAATAAGTAGGTATGAGGGCTTGTATATTACATGAAATAATAAATATATCACACAATAGTCAATAGTTAAGAGAAGTGGAAGAGACTATAATTGATTGTAAGAAAATATATGTAACTCTGCTCAGTTACTGCAAAAGGAAAAGCAAATATATGAAGTTACTCGTGCTTTCCCATGTAGCTAAAAGCAGTGTTTTGAAACCCCTGTGGCTTCACTGAGTGAAAACCTGCACCCATGGAAGTCAGTGGGAATATTGTCATTACTTTCGGTGCAACTAGGATTGCACCTAGGGTTCGAGCAATAAGAGTTTTGCAGGGAATGGTGGCATTTTACTTTTGATTTATGAAATACATCTTGCTGTGGCAGTTTACTGAATTGTTGTAGGTTTACGTTAACAAAACCAGGGTCGTATCTCTCTGCTGCAAATGCTCTGATTGCTGTCATTTGATCCAAAAAATACCTCTGCCCATCATAATCAACATGGGATTTATGGCATGGTTCCCAGCAGTCATTATGCTTCCACATGAAGAGCATTGACACCAGAACAGATATCGCATTGCAGCACCGATGGAATTTGTGACTCCTGATGCTCAGAAGTAGGGAGAATGCTTTAAGGAACTAAGGAGACACCCTTCCCCCCCACCCCCCCACCCCCCCCCCTTTTTTTTTTTATTTTTTAAATTTATTCTTTCCCTAAGCATCCACCGGCCATTGTTGGAGAGTAGTTTGAGTAGTAGTTTGAGTGAACATTTTTGGATATTACATTGCAGTCCTCATCACTATAAGCTTTTGAGAACAAAATTCCTCCTTCCTTCCCTTTCTCTTTCTTTTGGTTAGACACATGGAGAAAAAGGGCAAATGTGTAAGTCGTGAACACCTCATTCTTCCTGAACATGGAGAATAGCCCTGTTCTCCTGCATGTGATACAGAGAAGCTGTACACTTTTAAATGCTGGCAAATAGCAATGCAGCTAAAATACTCCAGATAAGAACAAGAAAAGCTGGAGAAAGTAAAGGTGATCGATCATTTGTTTCTAATTGGCTTTCTTGGAACACATCGCCAAAGCACAGGCCTGTGTCAGCCAAGTAAAGGTCAGTGCTCTTCCTGTGCTTGCCACTGTGCGTGCACGTGGGATGTTATGCAATCTGAACAGTCCCTAGGATCTATTCCATTTAAACGTTGACCTCCCAAGGCAGGGTCCCTGCTTTTCTGCCCTGCTGCTTGAAAGCCTACATTTACTCTCTAACTTAGCAGCAAGAGCAGCTTGTATGCCCCCTGCCCAAGGCTGCTGTGCTTTTGTAGCACCTCTGTGTCAGCACAGGCTGCTTCCCAGGCATTTTTTGATATTAGCTAGTTCTCAGTTTCAGGAGCACTTACCTGCCGTTACAGGGCTCTAGCATTAAGACACAAAGGAAACGTGTATTTTTCTTGAGTTTTATGTGTTAGTTGGAAGCTGGAAGAAAATGCCTGCCGTGACTAACTAAAAGATAATGAGAACAAATACTTCTGGTCAACACAGCAGTAGTCGGTAAGTTTATGGACACTAGTTACATTGCAACAGTATATTAATGGCATTTAGCAAGTACTTTTCAAGTCTTGGAGACTTGTTGCATATTCAGGTTAAATTCAGCTCAAATTACAGCATAAAACTAAAAATGCCTGGTAACTTGACATGATTACACGTGAAGCCATCAAACACAGAAATAATAAAACTGTATGCACTATATAAATGTAATTTAGTGCTTTGAGAGTGACAGGGAGCACAGGTATGAGGCAGAGCATACAGTAAGTGACACAGCGAGTTGCATCCCTGCCCCACATGCCCTGAGGCTAGCCTTTGGGCTTTCAAACATGATATTGGATCTAAGGGGGGGAAAAAAGAATTGGAAAAAAATAATACTATTTCTCTGTTTGTAAGAAGAAAAACAGAATTTTGGATAAATCTAAAGCACTTTGTTAGCTTTCAATTCTGTTTTGGAATTAGTAAACTCCAAAATTAACTTTTTCACTGTTCAAGTTAATCTGAAGCAGAAGAAATACCTTCTTCCTTGACCTTTCAGTAGAATCTTTGAGATTTTTCCTTTAAGAGCCTACAGTTAGAAATGCTATAAATATGGAAATATTCTTACAAACTTAATGTATGTTTGCATCTGACATAAAAAATTCTGAGAGCTCTTTACTGCTTCTGTTGGAAGTATCACATTTTGGCCCAGACAAAAATTTAGCATAATAGAATTAAATGTAATTGACATCTCTAAAATGCCAGGTGTCTTACTCGTGTATTTTCTTTGATATGCATATAAATTGCAAGTGGTTCAGAAGACAATTATTGTAGTAAATTATGAGTCAATAACAGACACTTGAAGGATTTAAATAAATGATGATTTTTTTTTCAGTTTTATGGAGCAAAACTGAAATGATAAAAATGCACAGTACTCTCAGACATTTGTGTGGTCTCCTGAAATTGCCATATATCTGATTATTTTCAAAATAATAAATGACAAGATCTTTTCTAATAGGAAAGGAAAGTCATGAATTATGAAGAAAATCTTTGTATTTAATACTGGAATATTAGTATGTTGTTTATTGCCAACAAGGTTATTATTTTTAGATTTTTAATGCTTTTTTTTTTTTTTTTATCAAGGGCTTTTTAGTTTGCTTATATAAAAATGGAGATTCCATGCATGTGAAAGATTTTTCCTTTTGTACAGATGGCAATATCTCCTTCAATAATCAGAAATACTGTCTAGGAGAAGAGTTTTGTACTAATATGTTGTAGAGATAGAACACGGGATAGGAAAGAAAGAAGATACGGTACAAAAACTTTAAAGCCGATTTGTAAAATTTGCCTCAAGGGATTTGTAAAGACTACTGCACAGTGCTTGCCCACACCTATTTGTTCTGGCTTGTTTCATCATTTTACAAAGTCTTATCAGTTAAACCTCAGAAGTGATGTGACTCTTTGAAAAGGGTTTCTTCCTCTCAAACTTTGCAGAACATTTCATTCTCCGTGTCAATCTCAGCATGATACACTGGAGTTGACATTAATGGTTTTCTGTACGTAAAAAAGCACTTGGTAATTTATATGAGAAAGCCACTTTGAGGTATGAATTCATGTTTGATAGGCTCAATCTGAAGCTGTTTTCTCAAGAAACTAACTGAGATTCAACCTATAAGCCCACTGTTTTTATACGTATTAAAGGTCTGTATGTAGTAGATGATGCATCTGTACCCAGAAATCAGCATGGCACATGAGGGATAACTAACAGTAGTGCAAATAGCTTCTGGAAGTGTCTGAGAGGAAGGCTGCCCGACACATTGCAAAAGTGCTGCAGCCTCCTAGCAGCACTGACCAGCAAGAAATTCAGTAGTACCCCAAGGAAAGTTTGAGGTTCAGGAAGCATGCAAGATGACACATGCCAAGTATATGGAGTCTCTTGGTCCCTAGTTATTAATATGGTGCTCAGGAAGTCCATTTACATCCTCTTCTTAGTGATTATTTTTGCTACATTCCTCTCCCCACAGCGTTCCCTCCTTATTCTCATTTTGTTGAGCTATGATCTTAATGTTGACAAATTATTTTTATTCGAGAGTTCAAAGAGAAAGACTGTTCCATTCCATAAAAGTCACTGTGGGATTTTACCTAGGCACAAGCCCCAGGAGAGTCACTAGTTTTTTGGTATCCTCACAGCTGGGCCCATCTAACTTAGCCTGGTGAGAAAACCCTAAGTTGCCTCTTTTGGGCCATGGCACCTGTGCTTCATTTTCTCATGTTGCATTAAGAAAGGTTTGCTGTCAAAATGATTGAGAGCAAGTCAAAAAAAAAAAAAACGTTTTTTTTTTTTGGTTGTTTGTCCTTGATGACCTGCTTGTACAATGCTTGAAGGAAGTTTAACCTATAATACGAGTTGTCCTATAAATCCTATATAAAACCCAGGGAAAAATGCAAATTTTAAAAACAACCCCATAAAGGATTTGATAATGTAAACAATTGCAACTGATAAGATAATTAAACGGAGCATGTGTAATTTTTTTTTTTTTTGTTTAATATTAAGGAAGTGGTAATGCATGTAAGATAATTTTATTTTGTTTCTTCCACTGAGTCTTGTTGTGAGACACCTTAAAGATAGATTTTGCTGTCATCTGTGGCTGGGTAAGGTGAAGTGACATCATAAACATAAAAAACATCACATCTAAAATCAGAACAAAAGATTTCTCTTTCATCGTTCAAATCCCAAACCAGTTCTATTCCAAGAAAAGGAAGTACAGCTATATATATAAAAATACACATTAAGGTAAAGTTCATTATCATATAACCAGCTTACATAAAGATAAACGGAACACAGACACTCTCCATTTACTGTTTAAGAGAAGTTTTCTGCTGAACTTGTGTTACATGAACGTAGGCAAAAAAAAAACATTTCACATGTACAATGCCAATTTTGTGGTGTTTACACATTCTGTAGAATCTCATCCACTTTCAGGTGGTGTCATCATGCCAAATGTGTTTGTACACAGTCCCCATGCACTATGAGAGAGAGGAAGGAAATTTTTAACATTACTCTTTCTAGATGGGTTGTACCCATGAAGATGGTGGAATGAAAATTCAAGACATTTCCAAGATACTCTAAAGAGTATGACACTGAAAGCAGAGTCTTTTTGCTCTGTTTTGGGAAGAAAAAAAGTAAGAGTAGGATTTAAGATAAACAGTAATTGTTTATCTACTCTGCTTGTATTTTTCCCTCATTCTTAGTAAAGGTAATAAAATCATAAAAGTGTAAAAATGAAGGGAGACTCTTTAAATTTATTTTTCTCTAGTGGCTCCTTTCTTCTAATTTCCATGTTCTGAACTTGCTTAATTAAATCCTGGGAAGGTTATGTTATTAAACATGGCCACCAAAGGTTGTTAGCCAAATGATACTGTAATTTATATATCTTAGGCTCTTCAGGGACATGTATGGGAAATTAGGACAGAATATGACTACACTGCTTTTAATTGTATGCAGATTTCTGCTGTTCTCCACATATATACTAGAATTTCTAGCCAGGACAAAAATAATAAATAAATAAATAAGGTAAGCAATGTCAGAAACTTATTTAAAGGAACAAGAACTGATCTTGCCTTTATGGAGTTTTATGTACATGTTGATAGAATGTGGTTCTTTATAAATTGCTCTTGTTGTAAGTAAGAAAATCTTTTACTATGCTTGTATATGCATATATATATATATTTGTATGTATGCATTTTTTTCAATTGGGTGCTATAATTCCTGTAATTCCCCCAGTAGACACAAAAATCAAAGACCTTTTCCTTCCATTCTTTCAACATTTTATTTGATGTGCAATTTCTCCTAGTCTTAATCAAAGTAAAAATGCATAATAGATTAGTGAGTTAGTATAAATTATGAATTGTGCATGAAATGGTGTGGGGGGGCAAATAAAAGATGAGTTTATTTTTGTTGAGGTATGTTTACAGATTAGACTGTCCTGATGCTGCTCAAGTTAGCATAATTTTGCAGCTGAAGGCATGCAGGCTGGCACTATCAGATCAATACAGAGAGTTTTCAGTGCAGAAAAATTAGGTACATCTAGTAAACAGAAATAAATGGCAAAGAGGTGGGCATTTCAGTGACATGGGGAGCTACTGCAAGTTTGAAAATCAAACAAGGAGGGTGCAAACTAATGGCACAAGATGTCTCTAACATAGCTTAACAGTCAGAGCACATAAAATTGAATTGAAGAGCTATGGAAAATGATCTGAAAATGTTATCCGCCCTTTTTATCCTTTTTCTATTTTGCTGCTGAGGCTCTCGGGGGGAGCTGCAGAGCTCAGTGTGGGGTGGGCAGGAGGGTGCAGCACTGGCTGTGGTGGAGAGGAGCCCAGGAGTGATGGGGAAGGGTGGACAGCGAGGAGGAAACTGGGGCAGGGATGCTTCCTACAACCACGGCTGTGGTTAATGGAAATTCAGTTGTCAAAGTCAGCCGGAGGGGAGAGGCTCAAGACAAGGATGAGCAATGTAATATCTTATCTCTGAAAGCAGGAGAAAAGATGTTTGGAGGGACTGGAAATACCAGGAGTAGAAGTAAAACCCACCAGGTATATGCTGGCTGTCCCCCAAGGTGCTGTTCCTAGCCATTCATCATGATCAGCTACTTGACCTTCAAGACACAGTCTAAAGTTTTCATCTTCATTTAAGCTTTCCCTGGTTATAAATTGAGTGTAAAAGGCAATTAAAGGGTAATTTCGTGGCAGTTGGCAAAGGAACTCTACCATGCTTGTTTTTTATGATATTTTTATGGTAGCTGAGAAATGGATCTCAAGGAATTCATTTGTTGACAGAACTGATTGTTGGCAGCCTGTTATTTGTGCTCTCAATTATGCTTCCCTAGTAATGCGAACGCACCCAAAAGCCTTAGCGATGGGTGCCTATTTTCATCAATACAGATATAATCGTAACAAAGCCCTTCATCTGGGTGAATGGATTAAGGGTTCTGTGTGTCCCTGAAAATGGATATTTAACAACGTGCAGTACAGGTGATGGACTGTTTACCTCACCTTCTGGATTCATTGTACAGTGATTTTAAAAGGTGCACTTGAATGCTGGTATTTTTGTGCCAATTTACAAAGCTAGCACAGGGATTTGTCCTAAGTAGGGGTTCCGGAAGCTTTGAGAAGTTGTCACTGACTGGATGTAATTACTATCCTTAAGGAGTTAAGTGTATTCCATAGCTTTAGTTTAGAACAGTGGGTATTTAAAATGGCAAGCATATTTACAGAATTGCCTAATAAAATATTTTAATTTTCTAAGTAGAAAGCATAAAATTGATAAAAATATATCTTTTGATCCTGGAAACAATTCAAAATGGGTTATAGAATCACAGATACGTGGAACACATCAGTGGAAGTGTTTTTTGCTTTTCGTTTGGAGAGATTTGCTGACAGTCATGGAGAATATCCTCTTCCTCCTGTTTCCTCACCAAGTCAAGGAAGACTTAATTTGTTATTTATAATTTCGGTATCTGTCTAAGAATCACTCAAATCCAGGGGAAAAAATGGTCATTTTTTATGCTGCTGAGTTAATTACATACTGAGTAAAGTGCTGTGTAAGTAGAATAAGGATATCAGAATGGCATCGGTGGTTGAAGGGTGTAAGTCATTCCAGGTGCACAGAGCTATCTGTAAATGGCAAATTTATTTCCTTGGCAAGTCTACATGACACACAAACTAAATGAAGATCCTAATTTCAGGATAACAAAATACAACAAGTAGTTCCTCTGCTATACAGGCATGAAAATCTCCACAATCATAATACATATGGAAATTTTATTTGTCCCATTTGCTTAAGAATTTTCTTTTAAGCCTTCATCTTTTTTAACATCAAAATGAAATCTGATTAGACTGCAATATCCAATTGCTGCCTTAGTTATTTCCAACTCCTTTTTGAATAGATTAATAAAAATAATAGAATTTAAGATACAGTGTAGAAATTGATTTGGTTACAAAATTCCATGCCCTTGTGAAGCATACTAAAAACAAGCAGCACATGATTTAATGCAGCTTTCATATCTATTTGCCTGTAAGCATTTCATTCAAAATTAATCTTTAAACCTGATGGTTATTATTTCCCCTATTGCTTGAGAAAGTCACAAAAATACGTACTTGCCTATTTTATTGACTTTTTTTTTTTAATCTGGCTTTCAAGCTCCCCGAAGCAGTGATAAAAGTCAAGGGGTTTTACAGAGAAATGGCATCCCTTCACCTGGAGTACAATACCTGCAAGTACAATAATAACAGAAAATAGCATTTTCTATCTTATGAATATTAGATTGCTCTGATCTTCAGTTATCAAGCAAGGATGCTGAAAAAAAGAAATGCCTCTCTGAGTAGCTGCCAGTAGCTAGTACCTGATGGCCAAAACTTGTTACTTCCCTGACTAGTAGCTCAGTGGTCTTTGCTGGATGGCATTAAGTGAGATTACTCAAGTGTCTGAAGACAGGAGTAGGTCTGTCCTGAAGACTTGCTGGATTGAAGCAACATGACCATCTATTTAAAGGGATTCATGCTTCTGGTTCTTCCCAACAAGTCAGCGGTTGCAATGGTGAACAGTGCAGTGCAGGCTGCCTGTTAATTCTCCTGGTGTATAAGAAAAGAAAAAGAAAGGTTTCTTTTAAGAAAAAGAAATTTCTTTAGAATATTTCTGTCTAGGTAATTGTCTTTGTAGTAGTGAAAATCTTTTTTTTTTTTTTCTTTATACCTGCAGTCACAGAAAAGTTGAGGTGCTTTAAAGCAGATGCTTTTTATTTGCTTGTTTTATATTTTCCTTGGATTGTCTTGAGCATGAAGACATTTTAACACCCAGAATGTTATTACATCAGGCTTTTTATTTACCCTGTTTATTTAGTTCATGCTTTCCACTGCCTGCAGTTTCACAGCTCAGTAATGCTTTCCTATCAATGGGACCAAACATTTATATGTCAGGGTGGAATATAAGAAAAGTAAATTTGTGTAAATTTGGGGTAAAAAAATATGTAAAGAGAACAGAACGAAATACAAGAAGCCTCGGACTTACATTGTGTTAAAATTCTATCATGGCTGGAGATCGGAGGTATCTTATTTTCATGCTTTTCTACACCACTTTTTTCTTCTCTGCTGCACAGTGCTCATCACCAATGCCTTACCTGCATTTTACAGTTTTGCTGTGCCTTTTAGGTATGAAATGATATTTCCATCAGAGAGACCGATACCTTGCCCAGATGCTGAACTTCACATTTCTAACCGGAAAGAGAAAGATCTGATAAAGTGAAATAAGTGTTGGAGGCCTCATTGCTCCTGATGCTGTACAGAAAGGTCAGCACTCACTGGCCACGAGCTTGTACCTCTGTGCTTAACAAAACCTTAGTCAAATCTTCAGACTTCTGAACTTGTATAAGCACACTCTGTTCATTACCTTGCTTCAGAAGGTAATGTTCAGCCTTCATACTAAAGGCTAATTCATTAGCTTCCCTCAATTATACAGAATTACACACGTTATTAGAAGTATATTTTTATTACACCAAGCTACTATTCCATTACGTTCATTTATAACAAAAGTATCTTAAAATAGGGAGACAGAAGATTTTGTTGTTGTTGTTGTTTTGATTATTAGCAATGTTATTCTGCTCTTAGGCCTTAGTGTGAGCTATTTCTCTTTGTAACTGGTATTAGACACAGTCTAGGAACATGGAAAAAGATGTATCAAAGAGCCATTTAGCTCAGTACCCCGATTCTGGCACACGCCAGAAATGGATGCCAGAGGAGGAATATAAACTTCAGACAAGTGATGTGTTGTGGTCAGAGGTACCTCTGTACTCAGGACTACAGCAGAGTGGCTCAAAAATTTCCTTTGCTAATGGTGGTCTCTTTAAAATTTAATAACATGTAATAGGAAGTATATGCATAAAGTTGCTTCCTGATAGCATAAACTCTTGCATGATTATATGAAGTAGAAATTCAGATCCAGATTCACCTTACTGAACCTCACTTACCACACTGAAGTAGTTGAGTTTGGGGCCAGGGAGGAGGAGGAGGCATACCAGAATTTTCTGTGGAGAGAAGAGAGCTTTTCAAAAACGTTAATCAATAAACCCAAGGAACTGGTTAGATATATTGACACGTATTGGGACTTAGTAAATACATACATACAAGCAACTCTGTAATGGATGACAGGATTAATATCCTGCTGTCCTCACT
This sequence comes from Anas acuta, assembly GCF_963932015.1. Taxonomy (NCBI): domain Eukaryota; kingdom Metazoa; phylum Chordata; class Aves; order Anseriformes; family Anatidae; genus Anas; species Anas acuta. The sequence goes on from NC_088984.1 coordinate 33,571,005, forward strand.
CCACGTGCTCTCCTGTTGGGTTGACTGCCTGATGCCTGGCTTAGGGGAGCAGTCTGCCTTCAGCAGAAGGAGGTGTTACAAATCTTGAAGCTTTGGAAATAGTAATATAAATGTAAGCCACAGTTTCACTACAGATAATTTTTATTTTCTCACGATCTTGTTTTTAAGCTGAAGGTTTATATTTTAAGTAGAGCCAAATTATCAATAAGTTGTGATTTGTTCATTTTGTCACTGTTTTGTTCCCAGTGCAAGAATTAAATGTCATTTGCTATGTGCCCCTTATGCATATCTTTCATGCTGTGAGGAATTTAGCTTTTTAGAAGCTGTCGGAGTACTCTCTGTAGTTGCCCAAACCCAAATCCATCAACAACTTTCCTTTACCGCAGAAGAAAACAGCTTTTTTTTTTTTTTTTTTTTTTAGGGCTTTCATTGTTGGATTGTTGGGTAACAATGTAGAAAAGTCATGTATCTCATAAAGAGAGAGAAAACCTAACAAGAAAATCATTTAAAACAAAATCATCCCTGAATTTTACATTATCACTTGAATATCTCTGTATAAACTGATCTGCAAAATAAAGAAATAACAATGACAGGGATTGCATAATGTTTTTAGGGGATAGCTTCTGGTGTGCTGATGTTACTGTGCCATTTGCTGTAGTTTCACCAAAAAATGGGCATTCAGTCTGTTATTGGCCCTAAAGCAAACAAAGTGCTAAATGGGTGGGAGGAAAGTCCCATGATAGTGCTACTGGCATGAAATGAGCTGACCCTGCTAAAATACAACAGATTTATGTAGTGCCTACCAGGATGAATACCATCTTGTTGAAGTGAAAAGCCTACTGTGAGGATGCAGGTATATCTGAATTCACACACAATGGAGAAAAATCTTAAACAGCATCCTAAACAACACATAGCATTGTACAAAGTAACTCAATCCTAATAATAACTTTAAAATGCTCCTATTAACTCCATAACTGCAAATTCATTTTGTGTGATCTTATCATAAAGCTATTCAAAAGCCAAGCAGGGAAGCTCTAAGTCTCAAAATCTTAATGTGATGAGAAGCTCCTAAAACAAGCTTTGTGTGGCTGTTTGCAGCTGTTTACCCAGCTGTCTCCAGTGATTACACTAGCCTCATGAGGTCGTTGGCATCTGATGTAGATTGAAGCAACCTTGCAACAACCCTAATTTACCCTGGGAACAGCACAGGCTGGTGGGTGATTGAGTGGGCCCAAAAGTAGTGTGGCAGTGCTGCTTGGGAATTAGCACTCCTTTGTTACTGCTGGCAACGTGGTTATGCTGAGTGTTAGTGCATTGGTGGTACTTGCTGGAGAACTACTTTGAGCAGGTATGGGGCTAGTTCATTGACTGCTAGTCAACAGCTGATTTTTATTTTTCTAGTTAGTTAAAGGATTTTTTTTTTCTTCTTTCAGGGACAGGATTTGGTATTAGGGCTGTGTACATTCTGTGTTACCTTTCACATAAGACACACAGAGTTGTTGAAGTCACCTTCTGCTCATCTTCTCTATTGCCACAGCTACCTGGCGGGCACAAGGCAGGCTTGAATGATTCAGAGCAGGTGAGTCATGTTTGTTCTGTCTCTTGCAATGCCCTTGCTCTTTTATTTATGTGTTGACTATGACTCTAATTTGGGGGTGAGTCAGTGGGTTCATCAAGCAGATATAAAGTAAGGATGGCTTTGCTCCAGCTTTTCCCCAGGGAAGCAGAGATGTGATCAGCTGGAGCCCCTTGTCTCTGAGTGCAAAACTGAATTCAGTGTGGTATTACAATATAAACAGTGTTCTCATCTGCTCCTAAATTACCTAATCTGCTCCTTATTACCTCAATAAAAAATGCACCCACTCAGCATTCAGATTTCCTCTGCGTAGTGATGGGGACAGTGGCTAACACTGCCTTTCATGCTCTGGACTGATGGTATGTTACTTGTGCAAAACATGGCCTACCTGGATACTGCAGTCTTGATACCTTGAGCATGTCAGACTCTACAGCTCTTCCTTCTGCTGTGACCTTTCCTTGACAAGCACACTGTAGAGCGGCATCTGATGGAAATGCCCTCTGTCCCTCTTGTTGAATGTATGCATCCTTGGGATTGCAAGAAGTGGAAAAGAGCAAGCAAGAAAGTATCTGGTTTGTGCTTCAGCTGTTAGAAAATACTTCTCAAGGGAAGGTAGACATTCTGGTTTATTTCTCTTCCTAAAATGATAATATCTAACATCCCTTTAATACATAATACATGTATGTAAGCAGGCCCTGGGTGGAATGCTTTGGTGGATGTCAGGTTACAATATGTCTTCTAGGCACACTGAAATTTTCTTCTTGAATAAAAATGAAATACTGAATTTAAGTATCACTATGATATTTTGCCTTGGCTCCCAAAATATAGCTCAAGGTGTGAATTCCAATGGTAAGTTTGGGATTTATTTGAACAGACATAGCGCTTGGCACTGCAGCTGCTAGTGGAGCACAGGGGTAGCTAAGCGCTAGGTGCTTCTCAGCTGAGATACCTATGGTGATATGAATAGCTCTACTGGATATGGCAGTAAGTGCTTGCTAAATGAGTGCATCTTGAACAGTGTGGCATAAGCTTTAACCTCTTCTGCTTCAGTGTGCCCAACAGTGAAATATTAACAATAATTTTTAGTACCATTTAGTATCTTTCTGAGAATAACTGATAAGTTTATTTTCTGTAGTTACTTCAGGAGAGAAAGAGAAAAGGTGGAGTTTCTCGTTTCTTTCATTCTCATGATATGTTTGATGGTAAAACACTTTGTTTGTAAAAGTTTAATTTTATTAATGCATAGATTCAAACAGCTTAGAAACAGGCACGTTATTCTTACTCTGTGAGAACAGTATTCTCCCTGCTATTATTCTTGTATTGTTAGAATAATAATAGGAAATATTTTTTTTTCGTAAAAGAAAGCAGAGAAAATATACGTTTATATTCCACCAAACACTTTGAAAAAGGCTGCCAGCTTTTCAGATCTAAGTGTTTAATATCACTGTTGTGTTCTCAGCACTGTACCCTGAGTTTATCCATTTCTACTTCATTCCAGCAGACCTGTTTTCAGTCAGTGAACAACAGGACAGGTGTTTCTGAGGTTGTCTTACTTACTCTCATTAACTCTAGTTTGTATACATCCTCTAAATTTTCTAATTCTGTATGGAAAATGGGTTTTAATATTTAAACGTTTTAATATACAAATGTAAACATGACTGCTTCAAAAAAATTAGAAAGGAATGGATAAAGTAGTAGCTGTAGCAGAACCTCCAAAAAGGCTAGCTATGCAAACGTTAAGCTCCCACTGTGACTTTAACTCGTCCATGCAGTTGTGAATAGGCACTTAAAGCAGTGAGATCAACTTGTCTGCTACAGAATCAGGTAACGTAATTAATATTATCCATAAAGTGCTTTTATTTACAGGAAGCCATCTGAAAAAAAATATTTTCCTGAAGTTTATAATTTGATATTTAAAATTTTATGAAATAAAAGTAGGAAACATTAAGATTACACTTATAAATGATGCATGTTGATGTCCTGAACAGACAGTTACATCTCGGTTCAGAAACAGGAATATATATAAAAGGACATAGAATTTCTGAATTTCCTTACCTTTTATCACTTGAAATGAAGAAAACTAGCACTGTGCTCATAGTTCATGTGTTGGCCTTTCTTGATTATTTGGGGGTGGCACTGAGAGGAAGAAAAAAATATAAGCAGCCTACCTTTCTATAAACATGTCAAAGGAAAGATTAGACTAAAATGATATTTTACAATCATAACAATCTGCAACAGCCACAAATAAAGTCTTGCTGAAAATGTCAGAGAAAGTGTTATCCTAGAATAACACTATCTGCTAGATTACAATTGACATTTGATAGTTTAACAAAAAATAAAACTGCGTAGTTTGAGCCAGTGACATCTCCATCTCATCTTACTTGGTGACTAGAGCCTGGAGACAGTAGAGGACTTAGAAATTGCTCGTCTGGCACCAAACTGTGCTGTCCTGTGGCTGGGAAGGCTTCTAGGAGAGGTGGGCCCCTTCTCTCTCACTAAAGCCAGAGGGATTGTGACTGTTTAGTATAACATTGCCTTGTGCTTCACCAAGCCTTTAGGCTAACAGGGAGCTCCCGGGGTGATGTCTGAGCACTGCAAATTCTGTCCCAACTGTTCACAAGAATTAAGAGGAGGATAAGGTAGGTTTGAGGTTTTCTTTAGGCCAGATACTTTCATGTTGATTGGCCTTCAGAAATAGCTCATCCAAAATCCTTCTTTGTCGTTTTTATAACAAGATGCTCAGATATTACGATCATGAAAAATAGCAGCTTTGTTTTATTATCTGCTGGCAATGAATTAGCCTGTTCCAGTCACTGCCTGCGCACTTTAGGTAACTACAGAGCCACGTAGTCTGTGGCACTGCTCTCTGTTTGGGTACTCATATTGCACTGAAATCTGGAAAAGAGTTTAAATGAAGCATCTGCTTCAAATGCTCCTGCTTCTGACTACACCTTATTCAAGTAGGGCCAAGATTTAGCTTTAAATTTTAAATCATGTGCAAGTCAGTGGTGAATCAGATTAAATTCCCGTAAAGCAATGCATTTGTGGGAATTACAAGCTGGGTATGATAGTATCCTAATTTTCTTACTGTGGAGTGTTATCTCACTACAAATTGCTTTAAACTTTCACAATTGATGTTGAGGTAGACCTGAGAGAGGCTGGGGCAATACTTTGCTCAAGGATGATAGTGTTATAAAAGCCTCTGTTTGGGTATAAATATTTTAATAATGTAGTATTTCTTGTCATAGAGAAAAGATGGCTAATGAATACTTTCCCTGTTTCAGCTGCTTGGCTAAGTTCCCTTTTTCTTGCAGCAATGCTCATTAGCTTTCTGGCCATATGGCAGTGGTGTATAGATTTCCCTTTTATTCCATCTATTTTCTTCTTGCTGCAGAGACACTCAGCAAGCATGGGTTAATAATGTTGGGCTGAGTCGGTGTTCGCATGCTGCTGCCCTTATATTTGCAGTCAGGCCCTTGGGAAAAGGGAGCGATGGTGGAGTGAGTCGCTGCCCAAGGCACCATCTACAACATCTTCTCTGCAGGCAGGTTTTACAGATAGTTTGTCTTTTGGCAAGAGAATCATTGAAAAGAACAAGTGAAAAAACAACCAGCTTTCACAGCAATAAATCTTCAGATGAGGTGGTTTAGTAGATCTGCCTCGAGTCAAGGCAATGCAATGGTGCTGTCTGTTGACTGTCAGTTTTGGAGCACTTGCATAGTCTGAAAAGAAATAAAACTCTTAAGCCTTTCATATCTATGCTTCATGCAGTACTGGCAAGCACTAGCTGAAGTAGGAGGCACCATTAAGTCTTTTCCAACACCGGAGAAAATAGCAAAGCCAAAGCTACTGGGGACAGTTGGGTGGGGAAGCACAGGAGACATGAAAAACACAAAGTAGTCAAACAAGGCATAGTGGACCTACTTCAGGGTAAAGTTGACATAATCTAGTAATAATAAGAAAAGGGATACTGTCTGAATGGTGTATTCCTTCTGTTTGGAAAGCTGTACAGGTAGCAAGGATAGCCAAGTGACACTGGTGATTACTGCTGATGGAGGACCCAATGCAGGGACTTAAATTGTGAGAATAGGGAGTGACGCAGCCCCTCTGGGGGGTTGTAAAGGGTTGAACTTTAGAGAACCGGTGAAGCAGTTACAGACAACAGTGCTTTTGCTGTAGGTGTTTGGTTTTTTTTGTTTGTTTTTTTTTGGTTTTTTTTTTTTTTTTTTTTTTTTTTTTTTAGTTCCTTGCACTGAATTAATGAAGTGCTCTGGGAGATTTGATCTAGTAAGAGATTGTGTCATAGCAAAACTTATGCTGAGGAATTGGATGTGGCTCAGGTCTGGCAAAAACACTGATTCTTTGCTGCTTTTGCTATCAAGTGCTGCTAAGATGTTCCTGACAAAGTACCAAAACACCCTTAACAAACCTAGACGTGTCATTTCTTTTGGAAGAAGGCAAGAAGGTGGCAAAATCTCAAGACTGTACTTGACAGTCTTAAGTCTTCAAAATTTTCTAAGAAATCTTGCAGGGAGTGGGACTTCCAATGAGCTTCTTGGTACCTTCTAGTTAGGTTATGCCAGAAACACCTCCAGCTCTCCTCCTTTGGAGTATGTGCTAATGCATGAAAAGTCAATGAATGCACTGACCAAACAATACAACCTTTTAAAACAGTCCTCTAAAGTAAGACTGAAGCTTACTTTAAAAAAAAAAATAAAAAAAAAAATCACAAAAATCAAGAGGGATTCTGGATGCTATTTTCCTTTTTCACAACTGAACCCTTAGTACAAATTATTTCTTTAATATATAAAGCCTGACAAGTTTACTCAATTCTTTAACTGAATTAAAGTGTTTTGCCTGTTTAATGATGTGTGGCTTTTGTCTTTTAAAATGACTTCTATTTATAAGTGCTGTTCATAACTTTTCTTTAAAGAAAACAAAATGCAGAATTACTTCTGGACTGCATTTCTTATATTGACAAAAATAAAATGACTTCTAACTTTACATTTGAAAATTTGTTAATACTTTGCATGTTTTTGATCAAGTTAAATATTTACTGACAACAGATTGCATAGAAATATAAGCAAATGGTAAAGGAAAATAGCATTGGGACAGAATGGAGGGTGGTAGAAGATAAAAAAGAAATGACTTGAAGTCATCGAGGTCTATATGTAATCAAAAAGTGGCTTCATTTTGTCACTTGTGCAAGATAAAATCATTCATTTATCTTCATTTAATGTGGAAAGCTCATAGTTGCATTATGGAGTATAGAAAGGTTTTATAGAGGTCAGCTGATAACAAAAGCACGTTTACTTAAAAAAAAAACGTAATGAACTTTAGCTAGAATAACTAGTTTAGGATAGAAAATCCAATTTTTGTTTGTTATACGGGTACGTATTGAAATTCAGTTTGTTATGGTGTATTAGACTTTAATGTGGTATACTGTTATTGAATAACTCCTTAAGTGTGTGACCAGTATATTTATAGTCTTTTTGTTGCTGTTGTTACAGGCTAACATGTCATTTTAAGAGATTAATATGCTATTACTTCCTACAAAGCTAAACACTAGTCTGATCTTAATCTGTCTGTACTGGAGTGGTTTGCATAAGAACACTGGTTAATCTTTTATCTGTGCATTTTCTCACAGGTGGATAGAGAGGAAGCCAGTGCTGTAGAAATCTCTTATGCTTTCTTGGTGAGGTTTGAAGGTTTAACATTTCTAGGTATACTATCTTTTTCCCTTGTTGAGATAATGCGACAGAGGTAGGGACGGAGTTTGATTTTTATTTTTGCATGTAGCAGTGTCACATTTTTTCTTTTTTTTGGTATTGCTTTTGTTAGAAATCTAATGCAAAGGAAATTGCAGTATTAATAACGAATATTAGATTTTTCTTGGCAAAATGTTCTTCATGAGGGAAATGATAACCTGAAGAAACTAGAAGGGACCAATCTAATTTGGCTTTATTATGGCAAATATCTAAGGGGTATTTCTATTTTAGCCACATAAACCATACCTCTTCCTTTTTCAGCAAACGTCCATTTTGAGCCAAATTGCCTATTAGGCAGAAAAGGAATATTCCTTCTTTCAGGTGCTCAACCTCTGCTCGCGTGTCTGAGAGTACGCAAATGATGTGAGCAACCTGCTCAGTCTTTCTTTGTGTTGAACTGATGGGACTTGCTCAGTGTGTCTCTGCATAGCAGCACCACCCAAAAGAAATCGCAGTGACTTTCAGAGCATGCATCTTCTTCCAAGCAGGCTTGGGGGAGTCAGTCAGTAAGTAGTTAAGGCAGAGAATCCTGGGTCATTCAAAAGACCTGCAAAACTCAATTTCTTAAAGTTTTACTCTTTTGAATTCTTCTTGAAGTCTATTTGTCTTCGATCTGAGCCTGCTTTTCATGTCAGAGTTCAGCCAGCTGTTCTTTTTGGCACTTCTTTGCACTGGATGTTGGAATATTTGCTTTTTCAAATATTCACCCATGTGCCACTTGTGCTGTGAGGAAAGCTTTCCCAATGGCTTCCTACAGGTCTTGAATAATTTCAGTGAAAAATGAAACTTGCTGAATTCCAGTCAGTCTAAGTACATAGAAGAGTTGCCAGTAAGGGTCACCTTTTCAGAGAGGCACTTTGAGGGAGTTTCTCTTCATCCATGTAGCTTTTCCGAGGCTTATTTGTAAGATTTCATTATCTCTTTAAAACAAATAATCAAGATTGATAACATTTTAGTAACACAATACTAATAACCCTTGATAAAGATTGATAATGTTATTAACAACAAGATTAAATAAAGTAATGAGGATGTGGTAATCAGAATGAAGTCTTTAAAAAGTTATTTTGGACATAAACACAATGATGTTTCTCTTCTTCTGATGTCATCTTGAAGTCTGTCTTCTCAGGACTTGGCAATCAACTAAGTTAAACTGTATTAAATCCTGTAAAATTATCTCTATTGTTATTCCCAACTTTTCTCCTTAGGCTGTATGTTCCGTGGGGTTTCTGATACTCAGTGGTAAAAAATTGTGGTGAGTTAATAGAACAGGGAGTCTGTGCCTTTAAAATGGGGCTTTCAAGGAGAACAAATGGTTTCTTTTTTTTTTTTTTAAAAAAAAGTTTTTTTTTAAAAAAAAAAAGTTCATAAAGCATGAGATGTTCATTTTTTGTTATGTTTTAAAATGCTTTCCTAAATATGACTTGAAACCAGCTTTTATTAAAAAAATAAAATAAAAAGCATGAATAGAAGTCCAAAACTTGATATACTTGTTTGCTATTTTGTTTTGGAAAGGAGTGATGTCATCTACTTGTTTAACTACGTGCAGTGCTTTTCCTTCATAAATGTTCTTGATATGCTACATGTGACAGTTTTCTTAAATCCCAACTTTCCATATTTGGAAAGATTTACAGTTCCTTTAGAGCTGCAGAAGATGACAGTCCTCACTTTAAAAACATCTGCTTTTAACTCACTTTTGTATAAAGCCTGTTGCCGTGTGCTCCACTTAGAGAATCAAATAGAAATTAATCTGCACAATAAACTATTCATCATGAATGTGTCAGCTTCCATAGCATCTTATGGATTTTAAAGAGGTATTTTATAAGCTACATTATAAAAGATATAATACACTTCTTCTGAAAGAGAAAGCAGAAAAAAATTGTTCTTTAAATGGTGCTGTGTTGTTGTGAATTATGTACTTACACTCGGACAAATCCACTTGCTTTTAACACCCATGGTTTTGATAGCATCAGTTCTGCTAAGGTGAAAAGGTCTGTGCTGATGGATGCGATCGTGAGATCGGAGCCACTTCTACCAAATGTGTCTTGAACCCCTGCTGAATAGGTGTGGTGTGATGGCAGGGGCACCTGCAGAACCCACTGCTCCCTTTTCTCCGCTGAAATGCACACAGCATCAGTCTTATGGAGACCTGAGCCATGTCGCTAGCTCAGCCCATACCCTTTGGGATGGGTCACTTCCCTGCCTGTGCTATGGCTTTTTTTGAAGGATAGAATAGGAAAAAAAAAGTCACAGATCTCGCTTGTCAGTGCTTTGAGGTCTAAGATTGAAAAATCAGGACCGGAACTGATGGGTAATGAAACATCCTTCTGTGTGTGCCGACATTGTAACAACATCCCGCATGTGGAAATAAAAATTTTGGCATTCACTGGCACACATAGGAAATGAATATCGTGAACTAGAAAGCTGAACATATTCTTTTTCATCTGGGGTAGCAACCTACGTGCAGACAGATGCAACAGGGAGTGTTTACACTACCATGGCCATATGGTTGGCTTTAGGGAACTAACAGCTTTACCTCTCTGAGTTGAAATACAGCCATAAGATTGTATAGTAAAAGCAAGTAGCATCAGTAGGGAGAAATGAGCTGTCTTTTATAGAGGAAAAGCGTGCTGAATTGAAGTTGTCAAATTGGTGAACTGACCCTTGAGTTGGAGAAACGGAAAGGAAAGAAGTGTTTTCTGCTGTGGTAGCAAAGTGTTCGGAGTTTTCTTTATTTCTTCTTTTAATTTAAAGTTCTGTTTTAATGCCCTTTTGACTTGGGTCTGAATCCAGCAAACGGTAACATTTGCAGTACAGCACTTCTGGTGGAAGTCCCCTCTGGAGGGTGGGTGGCAGCAGCCTTGACAGAGAACATCCAACGGCTTGGCACTGCATTAAATATTTGTTAGGCTACTTTAATAGCATCGTACCTTCATCTGTCAATGTAAAGGATGTCTGAATGCTCTCTCTGGCTTCGTTATCGTGGGTCACCTTATTTTATCGATGACCTGTGACGAACTGCTACGACATGAGGAGAGGTGGCTCTGTCTGGTGCCTGTGCTCCCATCCCAACTGACTCGCTGTGGCATGCAGGCATAGAAGTAGCAGCAATGGGGGAAAGTGCTCCTCACTTATACACCACACCATGCACAAAAATTTCGTCTGGCAGAATTACTCAGGCTTATTAATTGGATAATTAATCTGTATTCTCCCCTCTCGTTTGCAACCAGAACTTTTTACAGTGAAGAATTGTGGTGTTATCCTGAGGCGCAGACCTGAGAGGGCTATTTGTCAGCACTGAGCTAGATTAGTATCTCCAGCCAAAACAAAGCCTAAATCTTCTCTCTGCTGAAGCTAAACATGAGAGCAATATTTCCATGTGCAATGTGGGAGTTATGCTGGAGACCTCCATAGTTGTTTAAGGGCAGAGAGGAAGACGAGTTGTTGAAAAGTAAGAAGAATGTAGTATTTCTTATCACTTTAAAAAATCTTCAGTGTCTCTAGTATTGGCAATGGTGTGATGAATGAGGATAGTGTCCTACAAATCATTGCGAGGATAGTGGCAACAGTGGCTGTGATAACCTGCGGAGGGTGGATTAATCTGTGTAGAAGCAGGAGGAAAGCCACAAACATGTGCCTACCGGAGATACAGACACTGTTCCTCTTGCGCCATCCCATTTTTCTCTAAGTTTTGGGCAACAAATCCTCTCTTGCCAGAGACTGCTTTTGCTCAAAATAGCAGGAACCTGTGAAAGTGTTGATAGGGCTGTGGTGTCCGTGCTCCTGATGACAGACAGCCATGTCCCTGTCTGCCTGGCCAAGCTGGCTCACTGGGATGAACTTCCCAGCATCTCTGAGGGGCTGCGTGGCAGAAATATTAGGCTGGGGAAAACAGCTGGCACATCTGCAAAGTCCTTGACACTGCTGGCTGAAGGAATGCATCTCTCCTCCTTGACTGTAGTTTAGCATGTGGACATCTGTGCCAGTCATGGGTGTTCAGGTGTGTTAGCCAGCAGAATTTACTTCCAGGAGCTGGAAGATAACACCTTTTTCCTTCTAACGTGGAGCTTGTTGTAGTGTTCAGGTGCTTCTCTTGCCCTGAAACCTTGCTATTGTAACGGGGGGTACGGGTCAGAGGGTTTGCACAGCTGGCATGCTGCTTGGGAATCAGTTCCAACATTGTTTGATCCCTTTTGGAATTGAGATTTTTCTGTTGTGAGGTCCAGGCTTCGGATGGTGGCTCTGAGACTGCCCAGTGCCAGTACTTGAAAAGTGATTCCTGGTGTCTCCTTTTGCAGAAGCTTACGCTCCAGCAGTTTCTTTCCTTTCACTGCTTGCTCATGCCAGGTACCTCTCCATGCCGACTTAATTTGTCAGCCTGGAGCTGTGACTCTGGGGACCCCGATGTGGCTGCATGTGGCTGTCTCTCCTATCTTAAATGGCCATAAGACCAAACCCAATCTAGCAGTAATGGTGTGATGCTAAATAAAGCCAGGCATTTATTGAGACGGGATTTATCTGTGTCTTCTCTATCTATTTCTTCATTTACCATAATAGATAGATCAACCAAAGAAACAGATTTATTAATCTGCTTTCTAATTACTTCAAATATCAGCTGTATATATGTCATGTTATTTTTCAAGCTGCAAAAAATCTGTATTGCACAGCCTACTGTGCAGGTCGCGTTGGAGTCCCATTCTGCTGTGTGCTGCAAATAGAAGATGTATTTATTGCTCAGCCCCACAATGCCATTTGTATTTTAGCTCTAGCACTTCAGCTGTAAAAGATCAGATAGAAATGTTGTAATGCGACTTAAAGATTGTTCTTTTAAGACTCCTACTGGAGACAGATGCATCTCTAATGCATCTTTCAGCGGCTTTTAATATCAAATAAATCAAGTAGTATTATGAAAATTACAACAATATCACAGGAGGGTCTTTGGGCCCAAGTTGTTAGCATGTAGCACTGGAAATAGACTAATCTGGTTAAACTTTAACATAAAAATAAATTGTGTTTGCAGTTTATTAAGATGCTGTTCCTGGGCCGATACTGTTCATTGGTAGCATCCTTCAGAAATGATCTTTATGCGTAGCTTTATTTATTCAATAACATGGCCAACTGTAATAATAATAAAGCACTAATGGTAGGAGAATCTGCGACTGTAGCTGTGCAACTCTGTGAATATTATTTTCATTGATTTATTTACTTATTTTCACTGCTTACCACTCGTGCCTTTGACCTCGGGAATACACAGTTTTCATAATACGCCTGATCTTCAAGTCATCAACACCATAACAAAGAATTACCTTGAGCTAAGAAAATGTAAATCAAGTGGAAAAGCATCAGCTGGTCCTGATCAGTCCACGCTGCATGCAGTGTCCCACACTGATGGGTTTATGATGATGCTTTTAGAAACAGCTTTTCCACCAAAAATACCAAAGGTGTAGCAATGATAATCTCCCTCAGAAGGGTTCCCTAGGTGATTCTCCTTTTAAGACTATTAACAGCAATTACAGTGAGTTATGTCTGCACTGAGATCGCTGATTGCTGAAGAAGCTTAATGAAAGTTTGGTGAAATCTAAGTTTTAAGATGAGCAAAGACAAGAGACTGTCAACACAGTGCCCAAATGCTAGCAATGTGCCAATGTCAGCACAAAGTTTCTTGGGTTACTGAATCAGCAATCACTTGTAGGTCCACAGAACTGTTTTTAAATTTTTGTTTAATTTTTTTCCTGGCAATTCCTCTGCCTGTGATGACTGGATGTGATGGGGAATTTTACCTTAGCAGCAATGTTGACATAACTGCTAAAAATGAAACAAGAACCCCTTCGTTTCCTAGTCAAGTTTAGAAAGACCTCTCACTGATATGGGAGGAAGCTGAGTTTATGCCTGATCTTTTATGGGACTCTCCAAATAATCCTGGCTATTCAGTTGGTGCACTTCTGACTTTTAGCTGAGTACTGTACAGAAGAAACACTGGTAGGAAGGGCTGGATTCAAACAGTAACAGTCATAGCTAAATCTAATTATAAATATTGAAATTCTAATTCAATACCAGTAAATTAATTTAGCCAGTAAAGCTAAAATCCATCAATGTGTGGTTTGGAAAAGCACAGTGTTTTTGAAGGCTTATATTTGATGATATATTTTTTTTCCAGACGCACGTTTTGTCAGCTCCATCACACCCCGTTTGTTATAACTTCTCATGTCTCAGGTTAAATCTACCATATCAGCTGCACTGATCAAAAAATTGAGTGCCTAAAGCAAGTGATGAATGCCACTGTAGCAAAACTGTCACCACTGCTTATCTGGGGAGGGAGGGAGGGGAAGTTGCTTGAGATGTGCAACCCAGGCAGACTAATCTTGTTATTTTGGGTAAGCCAGGGTAATTTATTTATTTTTTTTTCGCTTAACATACTTAATATTTCATAATTAAAATACACAGTAGGCAACATCTCATACAAGAGTAGGAAAAACACGAGTGTACACACTTTTTATTTACTGGAATGAAAATATCCCTGAAGTAGGACAGTTGAATATCAATGTGCAGATCTGTCACATTTTTCATGAACTTTAGGTGACAACTTATGTTCAAGACAAAAGCCCACGGCTGCTTTTGTTAACCATCCACATGGAGCTTTCAAACCTCCAGTATCCTTCAAGAGCCTTTTACAGAAGCTTATATAAAACACTTGCTATTAAATGTATAAGAGTTACTAAAAACACCCTCTTGATGTGACTGGAAAAATCACTTTGTCTACCACAAGATCATCTGTATCTGAGTCAAAAATAGTTCATTCCTGTAAATTTTCATGTGAATATGCTGCTATTATGTGCATTGTATTTGGGCTGGTGGAGTGCAGCAGCCACAGGAAAGTAAGCGCTGAGAAAATGAACAATTTGAGGAAACCTCAGTGTTATATTCAAATAGTTTGGTTTGATAACTTCAACTCTTCCTATTTTCTTGCCTTTTTTTTTTTTTTTAAAGTGGCCTTTTAAAATTAACATTGAGTAACATAAAAACAGGTGCCATGTTCTAATACCAGAAACACCTTGTTTCGGCTGCTGCTTCCTACCTAAACACTAGTACTTATGCTGTTAGTCTCTAGCCAAGTGAAACTATTTGTAATTTTGATATGTTTTTTAAAAACAACAACAAAAAATAACTACCTTCCTACCTGATAATTTCTACCTGTAATTTCGTGCCTAGATTTGTGGATTTATCATGCTCTGAATTTTGTTCATCCTTCAACTGTAATAATATCTTTTTCATTTTTTCCCTTTGTTTCCATTATTTTACTCACTTTTTCTCCTGAGATCATCTTGATCCTATTGAAATATGAAGCAAATTACTTGCCTTGTTTTCACTGCATGATTTATCCTATGCCTAATAAGCAGAAAAAGTTTCTTCTTTTATGTCAGTCTTATAGAAATACTCATCCCTTCCCTTCCTCTCCCCTACCACAAACACTTTTTTTTTTTTTTTTTTCTGCATTTCTTTGCAGCCCCCAGCTGATGGTGACTCCGGGCATTTATCTGTTATCCCTATGTGGCATGACTTCTGTGACTAGCATTTCAGTTCAGTTCTTTTCCACTACTAGCTCTTATTTAGCCCTCATTTCTTTCTTGATATAGCTATTCATTCACCTATATCTGAAACTTCTTCCCATAAATGATTTTCAGAAGCAGAGGGATGGGACCTCCAGGAAGGACCTTCAGGTTTACCACAGGCAAACCTTTTAATTCCCAAGTCTGATTGTCTTTGTAAACTAGTTATCTTAGCTAATGAACTTCTTTCTTTTTAATGGAACATCCCCTTGCCCCAGACCTATTCTGTTTAGGCTGTGCATGGTATGACTGCCTAGCTGATAAGTTATTTCCACATTGCTGATAGTAGATGCTGCCTACAGCCATGCTCCTTGCTACAACTGTCTCCCAACAGTTCAAATCTGGATGCTCTATGAGTGATTTCAGCGTCAGTGCACCAGCTAAATCAGTTTCACTGGACCTAATTAGTTTCCATGAGATGCTGCATGATGCAGTTATGTTTTTCCTGGTCCCAGGCCTGTAAAACCACACGTGGATTTTATTGGCTTTGAGTGCAGGGCACTCTGCACCACTTGATAACAGATATTTAGATATCAAGTGCAGGTATTCAGATTCCTGCCAGTATTTCATTTTTGTAGGATGTCTTACAAAGATGGGCATCACATTTGTTAGTGGAAACATGCCAGAAATTTATCTGAGGGACCGCTGCAGATCCATCCCATGCAGCCTATCAGTGTAACAGGAAAGCAGCACAACGATGAGATGTGAGTGATTAAAGAATCAGGGGTCTATAGGGAAGGGTCAGTAAAATATTGATTCTATTTAGTGCTACTAATTTGTTAAACAATCACATCAACTTTTTAATGAAGAAGTGTACATCTTTTCAGACTAGTCTTGATGTAATCTGAATAAAGCCAGGTTGCTCTGATGATTATGGATCTATAATTTACCTGTAGGTTGCATGACATGTGAACTAATAGTTTAAAAGCAAATTGGGTGATCAATACTACAGAAAAAGAACAATCCTGGGAATGACCTTTATGGGGAAAAAAATCCAAAGTAAAGAATTATAAGTTATGATGTGTGTTTTCAAGAAATTCTTCTATCATCATTAGTGATTCTGTGGTTATTGAAAGCCATGGTAATGAAACCAAACAATCATCCTAGGCCACATCAAAAACCAGAATAAACAGTTTGCATAGTTTTTAAGTATGTGGTGTTCTGTATTTTATTATTTTTCTGTGGATGATGATGGTGAACAGGTGTGAGTCATTACTGAGGGCTGAAGAAACACTGGTCCAGCTTTAGGTGTACAGTTTAGTGCAGGTATTATAGAGAAACCAGTATGAATCCTTAACTGCTCTTGAAGCCGAAAGCATAACGTGAAATCCTGACAGGGATAAGAGGGGAAGTGTATTGAAATTGCTTTCTGGGTTCATCTTTGTAGTTTGGATTGTTCCCATGTTATCATTTAACACAATATTAGAAATTCAGTATCTTTCTTGCATTCAAAATTAATATATGCTTTTTGAGGGATGATTATAATGTGACCCAAAACATTAATGTGGGAAGTAAACCTGGCTCAGGAGGAGTTTATTTTTAAGCTTGAATGAATACTCTCCTTCCTTTCCCTCCTGTCCACTTTGAAAATATTTTGATGAGTTCCTCAGCTATGCTGATGCATTAGAGTATCTAAAGAATTCATTTTTGTACAGGACAATGCAGACTACATGAAAAATACAATACTCCATCTGTTTTGTTGCTACATTGCATAGGGATACCCCAGCAATTTTTTTATTTTTATTTTTTTGACTAGGGATCTTGCTTGCGTCTGGTTTATTTTGTGAATGGGGAAAGGGATATTGTCATCTGAAAAACTTCATTTGTTGTATTTGTTTTCAGTCCACCATGAAAGCCCAAATCCTTTTCATCTGCAAATGACCCAAAAGAATTAGGAACTGAGAAAACTACTTTTTTTTTTTTTTTCTTTTTCCCAGGCAATAAGTGTTTGGTAATTTTGAGTGTAATATCGTGAAAACAATCTGTTCTACCTGCAGAGCTGTGTTCTTCTATTTAGGTACAATTTATGTGTTGTCATTTATTTTTCCAAGTTTGCAAATATCAAACAGTCTCCTTGAAGAATTTGGCTTCTTATCAGACTTAGTGGAGATAAAGAGATATTTATCTCCTGACATGACACATTAAAAAAACCTTGAAAGTATATTGACTGGGGTTGCTTTGCAAAATAGCTTGATAGTTCTCCCTTTGAAAGCATGGGAAGAAGGAGATGCTATCAAATTGTTCAGTGGAATAACTCATTAAAAAAATGTTTAAAATGGAATGAGCACTTAGGTGTTTTGGTTTAAAAAACAAAAAACTCTATAGCTATTTGGGAAAGGGATGTGATCATGTTATTATTGCTTCTAAGAAAAGGAAAAATGAAACTATCCTTTCTCTTGAACCTGATTTCTTCTTTTTGTTCTGCCAGAATACTAGTAATTTTAATTTATTTCTGTACTCTGAAACTTTCTTATAGTCTGTAAGACAGGCATGCAGAGTTCTTTGTTTCCTGCAGGATGAAGTATTGCTTTAAAACATTTTGATTCTTTGTCACTTGTCACCCATATATTGCACTCTTCAGGTGTATGGGAATGTATGAGGGAAGAATGGGGCAATCTTTCATCATCTACAAGCATCATGACACTGCTCTGTGCTGCGAGGAAGGTCTGGCAGAGAACTGACAGCTCTGCAATGGAGTAATACCTTGGGGGAGACCCTGGGCCTCCTCGTGGTTATTAAAACAAGAATGTCAAGTTCGTTACTGCATTTCCTGGCCCTGGGGAGGGGTGATAGGGAATGCCAAGTTACAGGCAGCAGTGAAGTGGCAGTCAGAGAATCACAGAGTCATCTAGGTTGGAGAAGACCTTCAGGTCATCAAGCCCAACCATCAGCATGACCTGCTGAGTCCCATCACTAAGCCAAGTCCACACATCTCTTAAATACTGTCATGGATGGGAAATCCACCACTGCCTGGACAGCCCATTCCAATGCTTGACCACCCTCTCTGTGAAGAAATTCCCCCCAATGTTCAATCTAAACTTCTGTAGGTGCAACTTGAGGCCGTTTGCTCATCCTTTCACTCATCGCTTGAGAAAAGAGAGAGGTTGCTGGTGGTCCTCCAGGTTGCAGCAGGAGTGATGTTCAAGATGTGCAGTGCTTAGGATGGTCTTAATGCATAGGCCACTTTCTGACCAGAGCAGGTGGACACAGCCCGAATATGTCACCCATCATTAATACTGATGGGTACTGCACTGTCTTGGAGTGCAAAACCAGTGCTTCCACAAGAAAAAAAAAAAATGGTAAGGAAGCATTGTCCCTGACTGAACCACTTACTGGCTATTTTCCTACTGGGATGATTATTTTTTTCTTCTTTCCCTCTCCTCTGTGTGCCTTATCTATGACTTTTTTTTTAATTTCTTAATCTTCTTAACCTAAAGGGAAGCTGGGACGTAAAAGCCATAAAGGCAGCTCTCACGTACTGAGTGTTTTCTTTCCTTTTTTTTTTTTATTTTCCCATTCAATGTTACTGTTATTTCCTTCTGCTGAAGCCAATGAGAGAGTTGCTGGAGTTATTCCTATGCTGAGCACCTTTCACGTGTCCCCTACTGCCACATATATTTTCGAAGTAAGAAATAAGAAAACAATCCATGTTTCTCCTCAGAATGTTTTACTGCCCGTTTTCATTCCAGCTTATTTCTTTTAATGTTCCCACTTTAAACCTTTATGGGCTGAGCCGTATGACCTTAGTTTTTCAGTGAATTTAAATGATGTGATCCCATTAGGTTTTGTGACAGTAATTTGAATTTTTATTTTACAGTGTAGATAATCTAAATGTTAAAGGTTTTGTTTTAAGTAGGAATGTAAAGTCAAACTGAAGCGTTCTCCTTAATAAGAAGGTCTGCCTAAGTGCAAAAAAACAGATAAATATATAAATGGAAGAAGTACAAAGTCTGATATAGAGTATGTCAAAGTGATTAGAGTAATCTTTGGAGGTTATTAGCAAAATCATAGTTACAAATTAGGTATTTTGAATACTGGTTTGGCCTACTTAAGTCTTGCATGTAAAACAATGCAATGCAATGCAAAACTTGGCAACATCTTCCTACCTAGTGTGCCTACACCTTCCTTGTTCAGACTTCCTTTTTTCACCAAAACCGTATCATGAAGACATAAGGCAATTCAGAGAATCACTCGCAGTTTTGTTGATTTTGCTGAGCACAGAGGATAGACACCCTCTTCTGTTGATATCCGAAACTGTTGGGTGTATTTGACGCAGCAAAGTGAGCACTGAAATTATAATAGCAAGCTGAAAAATTGTCCGTTCTGTCCTTATGGGTAATGTGAGAATTACTGTCAGTGTTAGCTTCATCTGCTCCATGAAACTCAGATAGATGGCTCCAAGGGTATTTTTCTTCTCACGTTTTCCTTTCAACTTGCTGATTGTTAAAGGTCCTGGAGACACCCATGAAGTACACCAGTTTGGATTGCTGCCTCAGAACCGTAGGAACTAAGCACAAGTGCTGACATGAAAATCTGCCACTGTGGGTGTGTAGGGAAAAGAATGGGGTTATATGAGTTGAAAAAAATAAATACTGCAATTCTGTAGTCTGTTCCCTATTAAAAACATACCCTGCTTGTTAGCAGAGAGGGAGTAGTTCTTGAGATTGCTGTCTTACAGATGTACTGTCCAAAAAACAATTGCTGCCCACTGTGGGAGTATAACACGGGATTCGGGCATACTTTGCCCTGCCAATAGCTGCAGAAAGAGCTAGAGGTGCTGTAAAGTGCAGAGCTGGCTCCTGTGATATTTAAGTAAGGTGAGGTGAGAATGGTATAACCCAGTTTGGGAGGAGCTGGATCTTAAATTCATAATCTGCCTGTATGGTATTTGGAAATCCAAAATACTTAACTTCACAACAGAGTACAACACTGGACATAAACATACAAAACTTTTTCTGACATCTAATTTGATAACGTGCTGCACAACTACAAACTAGAGCTTTTATATATGGAAAAGCAATGACGTTTAACTGTGCAGGGGTGGGGAATGGGAACAAATAAACGTCATTTAATGTTTTGGGGAACAGGGAATAAACATCTTTGTAAATGGCTAATTGCTATTCTGGGTATTCTTAATATAAAAACAATTTGGATGGGTTTTCTTCGAGAGTGAAATTTCATAAAGTTTCTGAAGGGAATTTTTCACAATAAGGAATTACTTCCATCTCCGAATATGCGCTATGCTCTGACCAGTGCGTTAACATAAAAACATCACAGGTAAGCTACCCAGCTACTCCCATTATCACCATAACAATGGTGCATAATGATACTTTCCATTTATATCTGGATTCAAAACACTGAATAAGCTATGAGAAAAGAACTCAAATATCATTTCTTACAGTACAAGAAGAAAAGAGAAGGACACCCAGAAAATGTTCACAGGGAAAGCGAGAAGGACAATACCTATTATTACAAGTGCAGTTGAATTGGTGTTATTTTTCCCTTTGCGACTGTGGAAATGCTAAGTACAGTATTAAAAATGACTGGCAAATCAACAGCAGCAGCTAGCAGTCTTACTGGTTATAAAGCTGCTCTAGCCATAGAGGCTTTAACTCTTGGTAATCTATCCTGAGCATTCAACCTATTTGCTGAAGTGGAAGACAGAGAACATGACTATTTTATTGAATCATTTCTTCATGCTACCAGTACAGATTCACAAGATCTAAAGCCTGTATACTCTGTTTTTGGGGAAAAAGATCACTCTCTGACAGTATCTGGCTCAGTTAGCATGCTGAAACAAAAGCATTTGTCTTGTCCTTAACACACTGCATGCAAGTTCAGCTTTTAGACACCCTTTGGATATATGATCAGTTCAGAAGGGGGAGTTGCAGGAGATCAAACACTAATCTTTAGTGTTCATCTATGGGTTCCTTGCTAAGCACTCATACTTGCTAACAGTGTCTGGAAGAAAAAAAAAAAAAGAAAAACCACCACTAACAACAATATAAACACTGAAAACATAAATATTAAATGCCCAGAGACCCTAGCTGAGTAACAAATCTGGATTTGTTTGCATTTTCAGATGTTGTGTGCCAGGCTATGTCACACTGAGTGTCTTCTGTATCAGTGGACTTTGTGTTCTGTTTACTTTTTATCCTGGTAATGTTGTGTAAACTATAGCATCTCTCCTCTTCTCTGTTTTAGCTACCATTTAGAGAGTGCACTCAGAACTGCTTGGAAATAGCACTAGGAGGAGAGAGTTCTGCGCAGCAGTGAGACATTCAGGATGTGCAGGTGGGTGTGTTGTGGAAGGCAGTCTGCCTGTGCAGCCACCTGAAGGTCAAGCAATGACCCAGCAAGGTACTCTGAAATAGTATTTTATTCCAAATTTGGCATTGCCGCCTAAAACCAAAGATACTAATAGTGGTGGGAAAAAGGTCTAAATATTATCCATTGTGAAACTGTTTAATTTACATTATTGTGAGAATAGGCCCAATAGGATGGTATTTAGCTACAAGTAGCAGCCAGAAGTAAATAATTCTCTGAAGCTTCTTTCCTTTGTGCTTGTAATTACATCTACATTATGGCTAAAGGAGTACATCAAGATCAGAGGCATTAACGTTACATGAAAGAGTAGACTTTATTGGAAAGGCTCCTGTACTAAGGGAAGAACCATTTTCCAATTTCTTTTCCTTCCCCCTCTTTCCTAATGTATATCTCTTCTAAAATATATATGCAAAGGTCTACTTTGGACTAAAAGGATCTTCGTGCTTTCCTTAACATGTCTGCTGAAACTTCATTACCATATTTTTTTCTGAGGAAATGAATGGTAAGTAAAAGTAATGCTTCTAAGGCTAATGTGGTGATGTCAATTCTGGTAATTGTTGAAGTAAACCCAAATGCAGGCCATCAACAACATGTTGGGATGGCTAAAACCTTGGAAGTCTTACAGGCTGTATGCCTGCTCTGGTTAGCGTTGTAGGCTGCAGGAAAGAAGCACTGAGTGCATGCTGCTCCTACAGAATTGCTTTGCAAAGGGCAAGGAATGCTGCCTTCAGAGTCACTAAAGAGATATAAGTGGAGGGGCCCTGCAGACAATCTCTAGACCACGCCCTCAGTGGGCATGACTTGGTGGGATGCTAAAAATCCAGTACTGCGTGAGCAGCACACCGAGATGCTGAGTGTTTTTGGGCAGGAAGGCCAGGATGTTCTCAAAGGTTGTCCCTGACTGTGAGTGAAACCACCTAATTCTTTGTAGTGACTTGCTTGAGAATGATACCCAGCAATGAAACGTTCCAAGTATGCTAGGAATTAAAGCTGCTGAAAACATGTGATTCTTAGCTGTGGAGATGTTGAGCAGGAAACTGAGCTGAGAAGTAAGTACTTGGCTCTTTATAATTCATTCGTGGCTGTAAGAACATTCAAAGCTGGATTGAGTGTGTCTTTATGAAGTGGTTCATACAATCCAGAAATTTCAGTGGAAGCTGCTTGACCTTGTTTTTTCTCGTGTGAAAAGGTTAAGGGCTTTTTCTACTGCTCCACTAGAGGGTGCTGGCTCCACTGCACTGATGACAAATACTTCATTGGGACTGGAAGGAGCTGAAGCATCACTTGATTTTTGTGGTTGTCGGAGTGGGAACATTGGGTATCTGTTCTGAGTGGAGTTTCTCACCACATGGAACCACATCTAATGGACGTTTTCATTTGTATCTCCACTTTTCCTCCGTACAAGGAGAAAAGGGCACACACTAGTGTGCCCAGACAGATGCTGTATGATTTCTGCCTCCCCAGCCTCACTTGATATGTAAACCATTTCGAAATTTCAGAATAGGTACACAAAAAGTCGTTTTCTTACAGACTTTTTCAAGGACATAGATGAATTTAATATACAATTGGCTTGTTGTCATTCTTTAATAATAACAATCAAAAGCAGCTTTCGCTGGACCAAAAAATTACCTGCTGTATATAGGGACATGGACAGATACCCAAAGACAAGGAATAAATGTTGTGATTTTTATGGCTATTTCCCATATAGATATTTGCTGAAGTACTTAAACTTTTGAAGTAATGCACACATCCATCCCCAGACAATGAATTGACTTAACAGTTTTGTTGCTGAAATGTCTCGCATTTACAGCATGAGGTAATTCTATTTCAGTCTCTGGGGAAATGGATTTATGGTAATGTGGGAAAGAGAAAGTTAATTTGATTATCAGACACAAGATCAAAAGACTTTCGCTAACACAGAAGATGGTTGTTGCCTGCTTGGAAATATCTTAGACTATACAAAGTGAGAGAAATGTAAGTCTTAAGCCAAAAGACAAATTTTGAAAAAATTAGTAATATTGTTATTAATTTTCTAATATTTCTTAACATGTTCTATCAAGTTATAGCTCCATAAAATATACACATGAAGAGAGTTGAGTGATGTATTGAATTGCTTGTTGCTTTATTTTTCCATTTTTAAAATCTATATATACAGACAGCCCTTTTTCAGTGGAAATAACAAGAGGGCAAGAGGTCCAAGTAATTTAGCATCCTAAAATTGGAGGAGAGGCATTGTCTAGCCTGTACGCTTGTGTTGTGTGAGATTACAGTGTTCCTAGACAATTCCAGATAGATGGTTATCTCCTCCAGCTTAGAAATCTAATAGAAGTGATTATTCCATAACCTCTGAGTAACCTTTCCTAGGGTACGTCTGCAAAGGGGGTGCTTGCTATTTCTTGCTGTAGGGGTGCTTCTACTATTTTCTGGTATTCTGGAAATTAAAAAGTAGCAAACGTTTAGTTAATCTCTTAATATCTCTCACTGATATCCTATACATACGCGGTATGTGCTGTTGTCTAGTGTTCATTGTTGGCAGTAACAAAGTTGCTGTAGTTTGAAAAACTGGAAGTACATGGATGTTAACGTTTCTGTTCGTATCTCAGATTTTGAAAATGAAATGCCTGTTGTATTCAATTTAATTCAATTGAACAGTTTAAAAATATGATAAGTGTTGCTATAGCTCATCATTGCTGTTCTCTGGATAGGAAATGTTTCAAAGAAGTTCACTGATGAAATATTTTACAGTCTGATCACATTGGTTAAATGTGCCAGCAGTGGAGAAAATCTGGAGATGCGTGTCTTTGATCAACAGATTAAGGTTTTTCTCCACATCATCTCAAATTAAGTCCAACTGCAGTTTTAACTTCATTTGGGACTTCAAATTTACAGTAGCTCCCCTTCCATTGTAAATTGCTTTCCCAAAAATACTTTGTGCCTTTTCATTTTTCATATTGTATCAGTCCTTGTTTTTCTTCCTGGATTTAATGACAAGCCTCATTTATGGAAGATATTAATAAAATGGCAGCATCTGTCTTCTTTCAGACTTGTGGAGCATTTGTGCTGGCAGCTTTCAAGTTGTCTTAGAGCAGTCACTTGTTTAGGCTGCTGAGGACTTCCCAGACCACTGCAATCTGCACTCCACTCTGCTTTTTCAGTGTGGTATTACTTTTAATTTTATTTCTTTAAGTAATATAAAAAGGGAAATTTAATTGTGCGTCACTTTGGACATGAGGGAGTAAAATGTCTTAGACAGTAACAAAGAAAAATGATAAACAGTGACATTGCTTGTTACAGGGAGAGCTCTTGAGAAGGAGCAGGGGAAAAAAACAGGAATATTTAATTTTTGAGGCTGTTTAAAATCAGAGTTGTTTGAAAGCAACATTTCTTTCAATGAGTAAATGAAAACCAGGAACATATCCAGGGAACAAGGACAATTCATTCCCTTTTCTTCCATGATAAAGAACCAGTTTGTTTTCTGATTCCAAAATCTCACTTCAAAACGGGAAAAACTGATAATTTGTCCAAGTCAACCTGTGTTTAAAATGACAGGGAATGGAGAGCATTTTGGCTGCTGAGGTTCTTTCAGGAACCTTTGGCAAGCCATATATTGACACACTCTATGGTGTCGCCCAATGATGAGAAGAGAAGGAAGCATCTTGTCTGCAGGAAACATTGGGCAGGATAATGACAGGTCAGGGCCCATCACTGTTCCTTGAAGGCAAAACTGCCCACACCACTTTCATCTGCCACAGGGCATCCTAAAAGCAGCCCAGGCTTGTTGATGTTCACAGCCTTTCACTTTCACTATTTGGAGCAAGGTGACACGCACAACCCTTTGGGAGCAGTTGGCCACTTCAATCCAGAAATGCAATTTCTTTCCCCTTAAACAGCTCATTCTGAAGGCTTGAGCTACAGGATCTCAAATGTAAAACCTCAGTGGTGCGGGTTGTCATGTAGCTGCGACCAGTACTGTGGCTACGTTGCTTTAATTAAAGTCTACACCAGAGTAAGCTGCCAGTAGTATTCATCACTGCAAGATTAAAATTCATTTATTAGGTTGTTATTGATGGAATTAAGCTGACTGCTTGGGAGCAATTCAGAACTGAAAGAATTAAAATATCTGTGAAACAAAGAATGCAAAAGAATCACTTACTAGTAATATCAGAAATGTATGTACTGAAATAATAAGATAATGCTAATTTGACTACAAGTGGACAGAAAAGATGAAACTTTTAATGTGATGTTTCCTAACAGCATCTCTGGACCAGCAGATGGACAGCTATCATACCTAAGGTCAGCTGTGGCCTCAGGAATCTCGATGGCTCTGGTAATGCACCAAAACAAATGTTAGGCAGCATGCAAGAACATGGGCTCCTGCTGGAGACCTGCACCAGCTGGGTAGGGCTGTGGGCTGCTTCTCCTCGGGAAGAAGGGCGTGGGATGCGAGGGAGATACTGGGAGCAGAGCTGGGCTTGGGGCCAGTCCCCCCAGCCCAGAAGGACTCAAATTGTCCTATCCTCTGCTCTCCACTCCTGGCTCTCACCAGGTTGCCTGAGAGTACACAAAATCAGAACGTGGCCAATCACTTGTTTTTTATTTGATTTTCTTTCTTTTTCCTACTCAAGGCTGTCTATCTGCAGGTGATCTGTAATTGAAATGTCACATTTGGCAAACTTTGAAGCCATCTGGTAGTTGTGCAGGGAGGACAGGAGGTGGGGCTGGGGTGGTGGGGCCACGCTGCGCAGAGGGCGGCTTTGCCACTGAACCCGAGTCAGGATGTTTGTCGCATCAGCTGGAGCAGGGGTGGTGCGTGCTTGAGAAGATTTCCAAAAAGCCTTTGCTTTTTTTGGGCTGAATCATTGTGATTTTGGTTAGCAGACTTTCTGCTATGCTCTGGAAAGATGTACTTACTGGTTTCTTTTTTTTTTTTTCTTCCAGTTTCTTTTTTCTATTCATGGTGATTAATGCCATTGCCTTTTCACAATCCCTTTGCAATGAGTTTTAGTAAAAGAAACTCTGCTGGCCCTGTATATGAATTAAACTTCATATTAAAAGATTATTTAAAGGATCTTAGGCTAAGGACTGAACACAGAACTTAAGCTCCAAACTAGCCATCATTGTGAGTCACCAGCAACTGCATTTCTTCCTCAGCATGAGTCATCCCACGATGTGCTTTGAGCTGTTGGAGCTTAGTGCTGTCACCAAGTCTTTCTCCTTCCTACACCTTGCCGAGGTCTACCTGGCCACTACTTGCTCTGAGGGTCACAGGCAGCCTCAGCCGTGGAAGAAGAAAAGGAGGAGGTGCTGTTGCTGCCGAACAAATACCCCGCTCCCAGGGGACATGGCTGGAGGGAAAATAAAGGGTATTTGAGTACTTTTAGTGTCAGGGTTTCGGTGAACAGGAGCTGTGTTGAAACCCACACTAATCCCCTAAATTCGGGGAGACCTTTTGTCTTTTTAAGAGGAGAAAATGTTTTGTTCCCTCTTTACTGAAGATCCTTTGATACCTGTGGCACAAGTTTAGAGCATCCCTGGTAAGGAAAGAACTACTGGTACTGATGAGAACAATGCTTTCTGAACCCTGGCCTTGCTGCCCCACAGCTATTACTATTTTCTGCCTTCCCCAAGCCATGAGATGCTCTTCAAATACTGCTCATGTTGAAGAGCAAGAAAACTTTTTAATTGCGTTTTGGTAATTATACCATAGGAAACCCCACATATGGCAGGGTCTAAAAGAACAGCAGCTAACAGACAAAAACCTTTGTAAGCTTAACTGAGTAACAGAAAATGGTGGGTAGGCATTTATCAGCACTGTCTCCTGTAGTTTTATTCTATTAATGGCCAAGGTATAATACAGCCCTAAAATAGCTGATTCATTCTTTCACTGCTGTTCAGGAGATGTGCAAGCAGCTGCAGAATGGGATGCCAAGGGCTGGCTGCTGCTGGCCTGAATTCAGGCTGGCGGTGGGGAATTGTGCTGATTTTCAGCCGTAAGTGGGGACTGAAAGGGAGGAACCAGCTTTTTGAAGCTTTTTGCCTTCCCCCAAGGATGTAAGGAGGCATATATGATAGAAAAAACCTTTGGGATGGAGAAAATTGGGGCTGAGAAGGGATTCCAGGTTGCTGTTTCTTTTTTTTTTTTTTTTTTTTTTTTTCCCCCTTCGATCTAAGCATAGTTTGATTTCATGATGCTTTCAGTCGCTTAGCCCCTTCTTGCTAGCTCCTCAGCCTTTCTGGGGAAGGAGAAGGATACATCTCCATCCTGCTTTACCTGTATCTCTTCTGAGACTCCTATGTTGAGAGATTACAATAGGATTAAAAAAAAAAAAAAAAATTGGGAAAACATTATTAGCAGCACACAAGTTAGGTTTGCCTGAGGAAAAATGAATGCTGTTATTGTTTGTTCTGAAGCAGCTGATGCCGCTTTATTTTCAAGATTTGTGAGAGGCAGGAGGAGAACAGGTTGTCCTTTCATGGCAGGCAGATACACCTTAGCCGCAGAGAAAGCATCCCTACATCTGCTGGCAGTAAAGGTTTACAGCTGATTTGTTATGATCCATTCACTGAGCAGAAGGAAAAACTTATGTTCAACATGAAATATAGCGTATGCGCTTTTGATGCAAATAAAAAGCAGAAGCTATTGATCATTGCTTTAAAAAAAAAAAGAAAAGTTTTCCATTTGGATTGAATCTGGAAGTGCTCTGCAGAAGGACAGCTCTTTCACATGATATTAGAGCACTCCATGAGGTAGATGTGAAATTCGAGTATTGCAGGTGTACGCAGGAGCTGTTGTTACTTGTAGTCTACTCTGGACAAGTAAGAAGTGGAAAAAAATAAAGAAATGTGTCCTGTATAACATAGGATGTTATTGAAATCAGATCTCTGCCTCAAGTCTTGTGCAGGTTTCAGAATAGCAGCTCTTGGACAGCCACTAGCTAAAAGGAAAGTCCCTCAGTGCATCTTCTCTCTTTTGGGGTGACTTCTTTTTGACCTGAAATCCTGCAGGAGAATCTCCCTTTGTACAGGATGGAAATTTGGACATCTGTAGTCCAGTGGGAGCAGGGAATTGTTATGACTTCAGATGTTGCATAACAAAAGATTACATAAAATGATCATCTTATAAAGCCTCTCATTCTATGCTATTAATATTATTCTGTTGAGTCAAAGACAGGATTCCTGTTTTACCAAAGGCAGCCCTGAACAGATGAAGAAAACAAAGATGCAGATGAAGGGTGGCTATACTGAGATATAATCCAGCAAGGAGAAAAGTGGGTTTCACACAGACTCACCTGACTGTCAGCACAATAATGGCTTGGATGCAAATACTGTGAGTGGGCAAGTTTAGGCTGAGCCTGTCTTGTTTGGAGACAGAGAGAGAGAAAGGTGGGGAGGAGGGAATGTCTAGCTGATCCCGAGTAATTGATTGATCCCAAAGCAATATGTCAGGGCCTCCTGTACGTAGAACTGGACAGCAGCTTGTTGTATGCCAAAGTGTTTCAGGGGTGCTGGACCCAAAGTCTGCGTGTCAGAGATCTCCCCATTTTAACTTTTTTTTTTTTTTTTTTTTTTAAACCCTGAAACAAGGAGGAAGATGAGTTGCAGGTTTCCAAGTCAGAAATCTGAGACTTGATTGCTTTGAGTGCTTCTGCAGCTACTTCGTGGCACTAAATTTTGGGGAAAAAAAAAGTCTGTTTCCGTACCCTGTTTGTAACTTTTGATTATTCTTTCTGGATGCAGAAGGTTTGTTTTTCCTGTGAAATTACTGGAAAAGATTTGAGGCAGATTTGAAAATGGATGCCTGGAAAAATACCACCTGTGTTTTTTTTGTTCTGTTATTTGTTTACAGATGCTTTTTAAAAAAAAAGTGTTCCATCCACATGTGCAACATACAAAACCCATTTAACCCCACCCACCATTTATTATCCTTTTTATCAGATAGCATCTTCAGCAGTTTTTATACTTGGTGGAAATTTCATTTGGTGGATACAAAATTAGGGCAAAAAAATGTACTTTTGCCCCTTCAGCTACTTCTGTTCTCTTCCTAAATACTTCCTGCTTATAGGCATCATGATGAAAAATTAGTCTGCGCTGGTTCAAATCTCTTTCATGATCTGTGGGCCAACAAGAGACAAAATACAGATCTTGTGTGATTGGGAAATAGGTTTGTACATTAGAAGTAGAGAAAGGAATTATATTAACAGGACACAATGGAAAAAAGGGAACCGCTCTATGTCTTCTGCCTCCATTAGCATTGTGTGATTTAGGTACGTGGAAAGATTGTTTTCAACTTTTAGCATTTGTTTTTTACATTACCTCTACAGAATCATGTTTCACAGAAGTGACCCTTTGGAACATACTTGTAAATACATTTATAATGCTATATTTGCAATAACAATTATTGCAATAACACTGAGAATGCAGTGTGATGTTTAAGTGTCCTCAGTGGACCACAGGAGAAGTATGGCTGGTACTGTGCTCTGTGCACACAGAGGCTTTCTGTTACTTCTGAGTATTGACTAACCAGCCAGTTTAATTTTATAAGGAAAATAGCCTTACAATAACTAAGGTTTTTCATTAAAATAAGTGGAAAAAAACAGTGATGTGGCTGTCAGAAATGGCTTATTCAGAGGTTGTAAAAGATCGAGACCATTTAGGGTATGCATAAGCTAGTTCTGAGCAAACTGAGAACGATGAACTGCTCAGCAGAGGTAACGGGAAGAGGAACAGAGCAAACTTCTATTGATTTTTCTTTTCAGGCACTTCTGTAACCTATTTACCTTTTCTTTGTCTTTTCATTTGGCTTCAATAAGTAAAGGCAACTCTTCTGTTACCCAGACCAATTTCTTCATAACCTTGTGGGGTTGAAGTTGGTGTCACATAGCTTATGTCGTTGGGCCTGGTGTTTTTTTTTTTTTTTTTTTTTTTTTTTTTTTTTTTTTTTTTTCTCCCCATTTAAACCACATTTTTTGTCAACAGTAGTTGCTTTTCTTTAAACTGTGTGATTCTGGATAGCTTCTCCTAATCTTTGGGAAGAAGACTAAAACTGTATGGTCCTGGTGATACTACTGCTTGACTCATTTTCTCAATTGTGTTCAAAGATTAGTTTTTAAGCAGTGATACAGCTTGTGTAATTTTATTTTACTTCTGTTTGTAGAAATTGATTGTGGGGTACATGGCAGGGAAAAATTACCAACATGAGCAGGAGAGGAGTTCCTTGAGGGGTTCCTTATCCCCATCCTGCTCAAAACTGCACTGTTCTTTGCCTGCCTATGTTTACAGGAGCCCATGTGCTGTTTTGGATCTGTTGATTGGTATAAAATGCTGAATTTTCCACAAGCAAGCTGCCATGCTGTCCACATGTCTCAGATTCTCTTGTTTATAACTTCTTAGTATGTTAATCATAATACAGTACTTTATAAGACTGGTAGTGTGATTATAAATTATAAAATTATTAATATTTTATGCATTCTCAGGCGGGGAAAAGTTCTAAAAATATTTATACTTACATCTATTGTGTGTGTGCATATATAGCTATTTATATATATATATATATATATATATATACATATATACATATATATATATGTCAGGTTAATATTGGATACACCCTCTTTGTAGGAACATTTCCTGTAGTGCTGATTAATTCCAAGAGCACAAGGATGCAATGAATACGTGGACGTGTGCTTGAGAAGCAAGCTTCTTACTGACTTGTAGGATCTCAGCGCAGACCACAAGAAATAACATGTCATTGCCTGTGGCCTACAGTAACATCTGAACAGCAGGAGACTAAATAGCATCTGCAGTGCTTTCAAACATTTTAGCTACTGGAATGGGGCTTTTCAAATCGCGCTTGTTAGGGGGAAGTGAGGGCTCTGGATACTAATCTAGAGCCACACATCCATTGGTTCTTGGCTGCGTGGTTGGTGCTTAGCAAGATCTGTGTCTTAGTGCTGAAGAGGAGGGATATCACAGTAATTAAACTGAAGTCTTTAGCAAAGTTTGAGCCTGCCATGATATTAGTGCCAAACAGCTCATTTCTGAGAATACTGTGGTCGGTTTTGTTTTTATTGTTGTGGGCAGCAAGTATGACAGAATCCCTAGATAGCTGAATTGGGTGCTTAACTGCCTTCCCACCGCAGTGTATTTCCTAATCTTTGCTGGGTCATACTTCTTGCAAAACAGTGACACTTCTTACTTTCTATTTAAATATTATTATTGGTCAATGGCTGGTACTGACTGCCATTTAAACAAAAATAAACTCTAAGGCACTTGATTTAATTGCTTTCTGATGTACCAAGCTCTGTCAATAAAGCATATATCCTTGTTCGTAGGCAAGTTCTGGTTTAATCTTAATTTTAAATCAGTCAGCAGAGCCATTCGGCTCTCCATTTTCTGACTCTGTTTATTATCAGTAGATTTGCATTTATGTATCTCAGCTCTTACAAACTCCTTTTCAAGGTTTCAAGACTGACTGACCTAAATGTATGTGGATTGGTGGTCTCATTGACTCCATTAGGGCCTGTTGCTGGGGTAAATTTAAGATGCAAGAGGCCTTTCTAGATGTACAGCCTCAACCTCAAAGAAATATGAAATATTTGGTTCCTATCAGACTTCAAAAGGATTGAAAGCAACAACAAACAGGAAATAAATAATAATTTAAAAAAAAAAAAAAGCCAACATACACATCTAGGAGCTAAATCCAAATTATACTGAAATTAAGCTGGAAAAGGGAAGGTAAAGACTTTAGCCCAAGTGCTCTTTGTTTACCCATTTCCAACAGAAAGATCCCTTTTTGTTGTTGAGTTTTGTACTTTATGCTTTGTGTGATAATACAGGATACAGGATATCGATAAAGGCTGCATATTTCTAATTGTAGCTTTTACTTTTCTTCTTTAAAGAGCTCCAGAAATACATGGCTGTTGAAGGAAAGATGTTTGCTAGAGGATAGGATTTGAAAATTAATTTAAAATTCAGAAGCAAAATAATTATATATTCTCAATATACTGTTTCCTGTATTGTCTGTGTGAGGACTTGTTCCTGCAAAGCTGTGGAAGAGCCTTACTAAATATGCTAGGGTTAAATAACTTTTTATTATTATTATTTTTAATTTAGCTTCCATTTGAAATGAAGCACTTTCACCTAGCCATTCCTAGGGGGAATGAAATATATTTACCATAATTTAACTGTAGTTTAATTTCCTTTGGTACACAGTAAGTCAATGATCTCTGGAGAATGTGCTGCTGTTTAAGAGGCTTACAAAAAGAGGAAAGCATTAAATAATCACACAACTTCCAGATATTTATGGCTGCAGTGAGACCACCTGACTTTCAGGACTTTGTTTTGTTTTGTTTTGTTTTTTTTTGTTTTTAATCTGAAATCGAATCAATCCAGCGTAGGCAAGCACGGCCAGGAGACCAGGCCGCGGTGCTGTGGCAGGGCTGTGGGGAGCTGGGTAGGCCGCACTGGTGGCGACAAGATGGAGGCGCTGGGGCTGTGGTACTGCCCGGCCACCACCGTGGGCTGGAAGCCGTGGGCCTCCTGTTGCCTTCCTGGTCTCTGCCTGGCCTCAGGCCCATCTTAGGCCTGT
Organism: Anas acuta; assembly: GCF_963932015.1. Classification (NCBI taxonomy): domain Eukaryota; kingdom Metazoa; phylum Chordata; class Aves; order Anseriformes; family Anatidae; genus Anas; species Anas acuta. Next base: position 33,603,867 of record NC_088984.1, read on the forward strand.
ACACAGTGAAAAGTGGCCACAGGCATACTGCTTCGGCTATGGCCCGCCTTGTCGTGATGCCATAGAGCACCTACGTGCCTACCTGATCAGGGTCTCCTGTGAGCTCACAGCCTGGCAGAGGATTAATCATTGGCACCTTGCAGGTGAGCAAACAGATGGACAGATGCTGGCACACAGGGCAGCAGCAGTTTTCTGCTGTACCTGGTTTTCACGTTCAGCTGGCTGTGGTGATGGAGCAGTTTCCTGGTATCATGCTTTGGGACACGCAGGTGATGGTAGTTGTGGCGTCCTACTGAAAGTTAGTGCTGAATGCATTCACATCGAAAGCTACCAAAGGGGCTGTGAAAACCAGAGCTGCCACCTTATGCCACTTTGTATATAAGGGCATCCCATGGAGAAGCAGAGAATTGAGATGTGACCACCCTGTTTAACGAGCCAAATTTCACCTGTGGTGTAGGTCTGTGTGCCGAGGACCTCTTTCCAGTGTGTGGGATATGTCACAGAAATGGGACCCAGGCAGCAAAACCCAGGCCTGCTGCTAATTAGTGTCTTTATTACCACATGCCTGTGTCGTGATAACACCGTATAGAGGACTGTATGTCAAAATAAGGACTATCTGGAGAAAGGAGTGCACAAGATATGCTTTACCTCTAATCATCTTTAAAGCCAAATAAGTGAGGCAGTGACATAGTTTGCTTGTACCGTCCTCTCACAGAAAAAGGTAAGAGGAATATTAACATATATGATGTGCCAAAAAGAGAGGAAAGCTAGACGTTAGGTTATTTAGGAATAATTTTTACCAAACACTTCCTGTCAGCTTACAGTCCTCCTTGTCATCTGTCAGTTGGGGAAAAAAAAAAAGCAAAACACCACAGTTAAATATAGCCTAGTTTTGATCTGGTTGTCCCCTTTGTTCTGGCTGTTCTAAAAGGAAAGTTAGGAAATGAGTTAGCTGCAATATTAACGTGGCAAGTTACATTTGCTGAGGCAGTGGAGAGCTTCACACAGTGTTCTTCAACACCGGAATTCAACCCCCAGCATTTGCCAAAGCTCTATTTTTATTTTGTCTTCATCTGATGCTATCAAGGTTGTCCATGTTCCAAAAATGGATGAGTTTTAGCAGTAGTTAGCAGTTGGTAATAGGAGTCAAGAAGACTGAGGCTTTTAACACATTCAGGGTGTTTAATTTCCCTTCCATCTGATGATAATAATTTAACATGTAAAAAAAAATAATATAAAATTATGTGGATTTTAAAAAGCCTCCCACACACCTTATGGAAATCAAATAGTGTGTGGGCCTGGAACCACGAGTATGTTCAGTGAGGATGATCTCCAGGAGCATGTTATATTTAAGAAAAAAAAAATTAAATGAAAAATTAATCGTAGCTGTTTTATCCAAACACTCTGCTTTCCTAACATTTTTCTTGTGCCCATTAGGCAGCCATGCCATTTATGTTTAACTAAGAAGATCCTTGGGGTGAAAACTTAAATATTTGCTTATTCATTTGGGGAGTTTCTATTATAGGAACACAGTGTGACGGTGGGGCTTGAAGTATGTCCAAGGAAAGGTCATGGTTTGCAGAAGCCTTTAGAGCTGAAGCTTTTTCACGCCAAAACATATATAATGGTATAGTCTGCTGTGTATTTTCATAAGGTCAGATGATCTTCACTGTGACATAAAGAGCTGGCTGGAAGTCTGGCTTCCCAAGCAGACCTGGCACACAACCAGGATGTATACTACGCTTTGCAGATTCACAGAACAGGCTGACGCAGAAGACATGCTGTAGAGAAATGTGGGAAATCCTATCTGCTTCAGCATCCAGTAAATGTGGAAAGGGGGGGAAAAAAAAACAAAAAACAAAAAAAACAGCCTTTTCTGAGACATTTTCAGGAAGCTATCTGATGAGCATGTAGTATAAGCTTTTTTGCAGGTTTTTTTCTGGAAGCATGGTAGGTGGGCCTCAAAATTAAGACAGGATAGACAAAGCCTTAGTGTGTTCAGAAATACATGTACAACTGTATTCTATTAACAATTTACCTTTTTAAATAAAAAATGTAAGACCAGAGAAAGCTATTCCTTTAAATAGTACAAGCAGTGCTGTAAAATGGGAATACCGCACCTGTCCGTACAGTTAGAATAGTAAGTATGCCCATTCTGACTGCTGTAACAATTATTATAGCTTTTAATCTCATCATTAAAAACACAAAAACAGTAGGAGGTGAAACTGCAAAATCATCAAAACAGAGAAAATGATGAAGCTGTGAGGGATGGAGCCCTCCCTTCCTACAACCACTCATCTTAAAATGCTGCCCATTACACAGCAGAGGAAGTACTTAAATTCAGAGTGCTGCTGATCTCCATTATTCCCAGAGGACATATGTGGATGCGGAATATGCTTGTATCATTTGTAGATCTCTTTTGTTTTGGTCCTGCAGTGTATATATTGTAATATGCAAAATTTAGATTCTGTGGTTAAAATTTACCTGTTCCCTAAATTAATAGGAAAGCATTGCTCACAGTTGCCTTTTGAAATCTGAGTTGATATGGAAATAACCTTGTAGCTGGCAGAGCTGAGAAGTGTAATAAAAGGTATTTAAAAAAATACATTTAAGATACAAGAGTGAAAACATGAAGAGTGAGACAAGAGATGCACGTACAAAAAATATACCTATACAATAGAGATGTTTCATATAGTAGTGATGGTGGTGTCTTGTGGTATAGACCGCTTATGATACAGATAGACTATAACGAAGAATTACATTACAAGAAGTTTATCAATGGTAGTGTTGTACTTTCTGTACTTTGACAGGTTTCATTCATAAATCTCATATACTAACAACGTTTCACGAGTTACCATTATAGAAGCACCAAAAAGACGCTATTAGTACGAGCAGATTTTGCTTTAAAAAAAAAAAAAAAATCCTGAAGAAGACTGTCAAGTATAGCAAGCCAGAAATATGCTATTTTTAAGTGGATTTGCGTATAGAAAGCATCTTCAGGACCACGAGATGTAATTTTATCTTCCTCAGGTATACTCCCATTGTTAGGGTATTTTTATCGCGTACTGCAATCTAATGTTAGATCCCATAAGGGGGATTTTGCACATTCCTTTCTCATTTCTGTTAGGAAATTAAATCCTGATAAGGTTCTGTATGATGTGTCTTATCGCTCTGTTGAAGAGCAATTTAAAGGCCAGAAATCCATGCAGTTTTTCATCTTTATGAGCCAATTCTGACCACTGGGGTTGGTTTCCTGCTGTTGTTTTCAGGAGGTCAGAAAATGCTTTGTCCAAAATTCACTTAAATCACTGCTAGCCTTCAGTTGCAGGAATGCTCTGTTAAATCCAAAATACAAGGTTGAAATATTGTGCAAAAATTGGCTACTTTCTAATAAATTAAAACAAATAGTATTTGGTTTTCTTTCAGGTCTCTCATTAGTTCCTCACAAGTATTGCGTAGGCTTTCATGAATAGTGGAAAAGCCAGGGTGGAAGGGACCTCAGAGATCACCTGGTCCAACCTGCTCTGTAAATCAGTGCAGAGAAAGGAAGGTTGGTCCCTGGTGCAGTTGATCCCATCCCCAGAGACAGGTATCAGGCTCCCAACTTCTAACTGGCTACAGTTGAATGGGGGTAATGCCCACCCTAGACGCATCAGGAGTAAGGTAGACATGTGCCCTGTATTCAGTCTTATATTCAGTCTTATTGGGCAGTGGCATTACCTGAACATTATTTTCATTTTCAGTCTCTCAGTGAAGCAGTTTTGTTACAACTTCATTTTTTCAACCTTCATGGTGTTATTATGAAATTCATCAGTGTTTTGCTTTCTAAAAATAACATTGAGGATGTGATGGAGACAAATATCCATCCAAAGGATTTAAATGGATGTCTTCAAGAGCTGATCTTTAAATATAATCTGCCTGCAAGTAGATTACACTTTTGGTCATTTCAATATAAAATATATTTTCCTAAGAGAATTTTCTGCTCTGGAAAGTGAATGGAGAGAGTTTGCAGATGATATACAAAAATGACTACAAAGCTCCAAGTATTGATTTGTGATCAAGAATCAAACTACTGGTAGTAAGGCTTTACTGTCAGAAACTACAGGGATATAGGGATTTCACTGTCTTGTAGTAGCGCATGAATATTTGTAAAGATGAAGAAGAAAGCTTGAAGGTCATCTGATTTCTGTGCTGGGTCACAGAATTGATGGGGATTTCAAGTTGACAAAATGTTAGCAAGGAAAATGCTTACAAGAGGCAAGTTTAGACAAGGTAAGGTGGTAAGGGACAATCCTGGCAATGGCTGAATCTACCAGGCTCAGTCCCTTGGGCTGTTAACACAAATGCTTTATCTAATGAGGGTATTTTTAAAATACATTGGACAGCGTTCTGGAAAATATATTAGAAGGAGAGATACAGTTGTGATAGTCAAGTCATCGCTCCACTTGCTATTTCAAAATCTCATCTTTTCAAGCAAAAGGGGACCTGTGATTTGTCTTAATAAATGTAAGCTGCAAATCTCAAGGTCTGCTTCAAAACAAGTAGGGTTTTGTTTGTTCGCTTTGCCTGGTTTGGAGCTATTTCCAGATCAGCAGGTTTAGCTTGCTTTTTTGAGACATGAGAATTTGAGTGCAGATGATTTTTTTTTCTGCGCGTTTTCTACGTGTTATTTTTAATTTGCATTTTCCTGTTTAAAAAAAAAAAAAGTTTTCAATACACCAGTTCCCAGGAAATAGTTGTGTTTTATTTTTGTTTCGACTTTTAAAGCATTTTATAGTCTTTTCCTCCTGCTGGTTCTTGCATTTCAAATACATCAGTGTCATTGGTTCTAATGGGAATGCCAGTGTTACGGTCAGTTCAAGGCTAATTCAATATACTTAGGAGAAGTTAGTATAGAAATTCTGTGAAAGCAAATATGCATAATTCTGAATGTTTATATTTTATTAATAGATCTACTCCGTTAGATTCAGGTCTGAGCGGAGGAGGAGTAATATACACAGTTACACAAATTATGTCAAGTGACGTTAGAGCGTACATAGCAATAATTAAAGTGGAAAAATAAGCACCTAACTTTGTATCTACGTATTATGCAAAGAAGGAAGTGGGAGATGGTCTGTTGGAACTGAAGACAATTTATTTTTTGGTGGCCCTATCTACGGACTTCATCGCCAGGAGCTGTTGCTCTGAAAGTTTATGTGGCTGTAGAGCAGAGAAATCATGAAACTACATGAAACTTTTTCCAATCAAATAATAAGTGAGGTCAGAGTGCATATTATTTTAATTAAATTAATGTGTAATCGTTAGATGTAGCAGCATTCATCTTCCCTTCCATCTTGGAAAGAAGGAGGACTCTTTGAACTCAGGATTGAGCAGCAGAAGAGCAATATAAGTTTAAGGGGACTGAAAATTTGGATTAAATAAAAGCTGCTTGTGTTGCAGCTTGAGCACAGGTTTTCAGATTATCAATGGCAGTTGTCTTGGTGTTGCTATTAATAGTGTTCTGCTTTGTCTTCTGCTTACACAGGTTTTACAGATACCCAAGAAAATGTACGTTTGGATAAAATTTAGCACGATTTATTTAGCTTGAGCTAATGAGGAAGTTTTTCCTTAATTAAATGAATTATGTAGGCATTTTTTTAATGGTCAAAATGCCAACAAGGATATACTGGATTTTGGAAATCCTCTCTATTTTTAGAACAATACTGACTTTGTTTCTTACAATGAAATCTTTCAGGCTGGTAATCTGTAATATGCTCCAGGCTATTTTGATATGGCTATTTTTAATTAAGCACATAAGTTAGTCATGTTTTGGAAGGTGAATAAATTCTTTTGGTGGTATTTTTAGCATCAAAAGATTTTGCCTATTTGCAATTATATTCTTTCTCCGCAGTAGACAGATTGGGAAGTCAGTAGTTATTAAGGAAAAAATTATATAATTGTTCTAATGAGTAAACAGGGCCTTTCCCACAGGAAGCTGATAGTGTTGAGCACCACTCAGGAGGACCGTAACGAGCACTCCAAGAACATTAGAGCAGTGCATGTATGTACCTGTGCTTAGATCAAAGATGGTAAAAATTGTGGGCTTTTACAATTATTATTATAGCTACAGCGTGTCTTATGCATACTACAGCCAGGAGTCCTGCTGCCTTTTTAAGCCGTACAATAAAAAAGAGAAATAAGCCATAAAAGTCTGTTCAGATAAGATCAGGAGGTGAAACTCTGGTGCAAAACAGTAAGTGAATGCAGACATAAGGGTCTGACTACCTCCGAACCTTGCTTCAGGTTCCCAAGTAAGCCTTGCAACGTTACTGACAAAACGTGTCATGGGCTCTAATGCCTGGGAGCCGCAGGGTAAAGATGTGCCTGTCTTAATTAGCGTAACGAACTTCACCACTGTTGAGGGGTTAAACCAAACTCATGGAGGGGTTAAACCAAGCTCATATACTGTGGTTACTACAATATTACATTACCTGCTCTTCATATGAGCCGTGGTGTAAAGGGGTACGATCTAACCTGTACGTGGCAATATGTCATACTGCATGGAATTAGAAGTATCCTTCCCTAGCGTGTACTTGATATTCTGCTGTGTTTTGGTATTGTTAGAACAAGCACCCTGTGAAAGTGAACCAATTAATGTCTGGTTTGATTTATGGTGTCTTAAAACTGGGAGGTTGTAACCATAAATATTGTAGAGGGTTTTGATTTTCAGATGATGCCAAACGTTCCCCTTCTAAAAATTAGATCTCTCTGCAATGTGTAGCATTTCTGAAATGAACACATTGCTTTGAATTTTAATTTTTATTTTATTTTCTGACTACTACAGATCACAAGTTAAAGGAAGCCATAACAGTATGTCATGTGTTGAACTCGATGAAATTTATTAAAATATTAACCACAGTTATTTTCCCGGTGGGTCTCTAATTTATATTGGCTCATTCAGGAATAATATAGTTCTACTTTCTGACCTGTCATCGGTGTTACAGTGTCACCCCAGCTCTGCTCAGCTTTTACATTGAGAAAATTATGTTGGTGAACTGAATACTAAAGAAGCAAATGGCGTTTAATGATAGAATGTGCACCAGCCATTCCAGAGATGTTTTAATATTCTTCTTTCGTGCTTTGAAATACTTCAGAAACTATTCTACTCATCCTCTCATGCCTCATTAGTGAGGCATAAACAGGAATGGACATGCACATTTCCAGGCTGGGTGTGTATACGTAGCCATGTATACCCACAAATAGGTACCTGTGTAGAGGCGGGCAGAATGAATCAAGGAATAGCGGTTCTGTTCCGAGTGCTTTTGCAGTTTGTGCTCCTGAACTTTTTGATCTCATTACCACCACCCAGTGGAAAAGATCGGTTGCAGTGCCAAGTCCTGGCCTGAATTTCGGGACTTCTTGTGGCAATTCCTGCCGCTGATGTAATCAAGCAAAGCGCAGCAAAGGTGGTTTCCTATTGACTGTGCAAGACTGCTGATCGATTCTTTGAACTCTTTTAATTCTGGAAAAAGTTGTGTGGATGTGAGCATGGGAAATAATCTCCTTCTGTTAAACAGCCACAACCCGCCTGCTATCCTAGTTCTCTAAATGTATGATTTCCCTATTTATTCATTAATTTGCTTTTATTTGCTGGGTTTTCTCTTGGTGCCTAATTTCCTTCGCATAAAAGCCTCTTGCTTCTTCAGTATCTTTGAAGTATTATGTATTTTTTAACAAAGCAAGTTTTTAACTGGTTACAATTTAAAAAAAAAAAAAAGGTAAAAAATGAAGTGTGGTCCTCATTAGTTGGCTCTCATTTCAGAAGTATGCAAGACACTGGAGGGCTGATTGATCTCTCCTTGGATATTGCTTTCTGGAATTAATGTCCTGTTGGCTTTAATATCGTGCAGGCTGTGTAATTTGTGTGCTGGATTTTTGGGGGCTTTAACTGATGCCTCTGAGGAAGCACACCCATTCTGTGGTCTTACTGCATTTGGGTTTCGATTTATGGAGAGGTATATTTTTGTCTTTATTGAGTTTTCCAGTGCTATCTGTATTGTTCCTTGCACTATTGTACTGGAATATTATGGGGTAAAACTGAGGAGTCTTTCTCCATAGCAGTCGGTCATGGATCAGTCCCAGGACTCCTCTGGTGCTGGTGACTGGCCACGTGCTCTCCATGGAGAGCTGCTCTGCCTGTGTGTATGCTGCAGGGTTTGCTTGGAGGACCCTGCTGTGTGGTTTAATGCAGAGCAAATGGCATATCTACCTCTGGATGTCAGCTTATATTGGAGTGTCTCTTTCCCCCAGTTTGCAAGCTGAAAGAGGAGGATGAAGCAGTGATGCTTGCGGTCAAACTGTGCCAGCATCCTCAATGCTCTTCAAAGTATGGTTCAAGAGGTGCGCCAGGGGATCCAGCACAGTTCACAAGCTACAGGCTTTAAGCAATTTTATTTTGAGGGAAGAAATTGGGTGGGGAAATCATTTTAGGAGCTTGCATGAGCTGTTGGGGAAACTCTGCAGCATAAACGTTAAGAAGGCAAGCCAGAGAGAGCAGCGTATTTGATTTACTAAAGACCAAAAGGTTTTTCCCTGCAGTATCCTATGGCAGACAGCGGTAGTGCTGGTAATTTGGAAGAGGAGGGTAGGAAAGATTTGGCATCTCTCAGCCATGTGAGCTTGTTCAAGGCTGGACAGGGCTGTGCGGGCATGTGAGGGGGCAATCCTCATGAGGCTGCAGCTTCCTGCAATGCTCTGCAGGAACAGCGGTGTGAAATTATGCACTTCGTGGGGCTGGTGAAGCAAAGCACAAATCTTCTACCTACTGCAGGGTTTAATAAATTTCTGTGGCTGCTTTTCAGATCAAGCAGAAGAATTAGTTTAAGCCTTTACAATCCTCTTGCTGCCACTTTTGAGGGCTGAAGGGCACAGCCCAAGAGCTCACAGCGCTCCAAGGCGCTGTTGCCTTTCCTTGGCAATGGTGGCAGCAGCTCTCCATGTGGCTCGTGCCCCAAGACAGGGAGCCCGCTGCGATGCTCTTCGCATGCGGTGAAGGATGTGCTGGGCAACGAGGCTACAGGAGCGTCCCAGTTTCCTTTTTTCTAGTTTCACCACCCCCACAGCTGATGAATGAATGCATTTGTAATGTAGCGTATCGTGTGTTTCGCCACTATAACGTGCATTACGTCGTAATGGCCTTTAAAAGGTAAACAGGATACTCCCATTTTGCCTTCTGCTTAATGAATGGGTGGAGGGCATCTAAGGAACAGGGGGAAACATGGAAGGCTAACGAGGAAAAAGAAGTGAAGGAGATCAATAGTAAGAGACAGTGAAAGTAAAGGGGGAAAAAACAGGGTAAAGAGGTGCGTCTCAGCAGATCAGTTAGAGAGAGAGATTCTTAGGATAAACTGAATCATATTGAATTCAATAAGAAGTGTGGTGGGAGCTGAATTGGGTTTCTTGTGACTTACTGCATGGATACTACTTCCTATCCTCGCTGGATATGTTTCAGCAGTGAGTGAAAGGATTTCTCAGAATATATTCACTTGGTAATACATATGCTGTGGCATGCTTTGGAGATAGTTAAACAAAAGGGGATTATTGATACTGTTGAGTATTTTTTTTCTGAATGGTGCCAGGCCTGTTTCTTGAATGATGAATGTTACAACGTGTTGAACTACAGAATATAATTGTCACAGGCAAAACCAACCAAACAACCCCCTCCCATCAAAACAGTACAATGTATGTGAATTAATGTAATTCATTCACTGGCTTCTAGTTCAGAAGTTCTCCACAAGGTCTCTCAAATCCATATCCAGTTCCTTGAGCTGATCTTTGCAGTTTTACACAGGAACTCCTTGGAGATTTTCCTGAAGAGGAAGTATCAGGTAGAATAAGAGAATGAGTAAATCAGCAGCACCACACTTGCTGTGTGGCAGAGACTTGAATGAATAGTCTCCTCAGCTCAAACCCCACGTATTTACTCAGGGGAATAGGACAGAGACAGAAGTAGGTAGGGCTGAGGGTATGTAGAACCGTGAGGTTAGGGGCTTAGGAAATTAGCAATTTATTAAGGTTTGTTTTTAAAGGGAAAAGATTTTGGAAGAAGAAGCACCTGAACATGTGTGACCACAGGGAAAACTGAAGATAGTAAAGTGTGAGAGAGGAAGCCAAAAAAAAAAAAAAAAAGTGGCCAATTAGAAAAAGTAGAAGACCTGTATTTTGCTTATTGGGTGCTCTCATTTCCCATGGCCTTGCACCCCCAGCAAGAGCATGTTAGCAGTGTCTGTGTGCCGCATGCAAGCCCTGCGAGCAGCCCTCCGGCCCTGAGCATGGGAACCCCTGGTTTCAGAAGGCAATTAAACACCTGCACTATGCAACGAGTGGTCAGTGCGGGCATTGCCAAGACGTTCAAATGTTGTGATTCTTTGAAAGGGAGAATGCACAGAGGAGGTTGGCTGTGAGGAGCTGGCCTAGCAGGAACATTATGTTCAGAAAGGTGGAAAAAATTGGTGTTTTAGTCCAGGAATGAATACGCTTTATGCCCTATTCCCAAAAAAAAGAAGCTGAATATATTTTTTTTCTTTTTGTTACTGTTCTGTCTTTTCATTACTTTATCCTACCCAAATATGGGACGTCTGTGAAAGCCTGGCTGCCCAGGGGAGCTTTTCAACTAAACCTTCCAGTTGGCAGCTTTTCCCTTGCCAGCACCATCAAAAAACCCACCACAGAAACTAATGTTATAGCTTCCAGCAACCTGGAACATGGAAGGGTCCCAACTCAGTGTTACTTACACGTACACCTGTGAGACAGGCTGGGGCTGGAATTGTACCATAAATGTGGGATGCTGGTAAACCTATCAAGTATTTATGATATTGACTCCATGCTTACACTGTACTGAGCCCGCTGATTATTTTTGGCTGTGCATGTACAAACATGCACACAAAAACAGTGGGCTATTATGTGTGCCTACCTCTTTCACCCTATTTTTGGGGGGCTGTCACAAGCAGCAGCAAATTCTGGTGCCTCACCTGTCTCGGGGCTGTCAAAACTTAGTGCTTTTGGCATTTCCAGGATCCCTTCCAAAGTACTGCAGGCTGAGAGGGATGAATGACACCTGTCAAGTCGTGCTGCTCGCCGTAGGGTGGGAAGTAGAGCAGATAGAAAAGTCTCCTCGGAGCAAGGCGCCTCCCATGATTTGTCGCTTCCTTTAGCAGGGCTACAAACTGCACAGATCCCGGTAGGAAAAGTGTCTGCCCCGCGACCCTCCGCCCTCCAAAATTTCCCGGGTGCCTTTATTTTAGAGGGAGAGCTTTGCTGGGTTGGGGACGTTTGGTTGCCAGCAGCAGCTGGTGCCTGGGGGCCGGGTTTGGAGGTTACATCGCGGCTCTGCGCTTCTTTTCTGAGGCGTCCCCTCCTGGAGCAGCGGGCTGGGGCCCCGCAGGTGCCCCCGTAGCTGTGCGGAACAAAGGGGGAGCGCCCGGCGATGGGGCCGCAAAGCAGGGCTCTCTCGGGGAGAAAAAAAGAGCAGGACCCGAGCATCTGGAACACACAAACCTTTCCCAAACCCTGCCAAAAGCGGAGGAAGGCTCCCGGCTCGCTGCCTCGCAGGCGGGGACCCTTTGTTCCTGCATCCCTCCCTCCCTCCCTCCCTCCCCGGGCGGGGGCAGCGCAGCGGGGCCGGGGCAGGAGGCGGGGGAGCGGCGGGTGCGAGCGGCTCCAGAGCCGGGCTGGGGACCCCGCCCTGAAGCGGCTGACCCGAGGTACTGGAAAAGAAATATTCAATAGGCAGAGATACGGGAACCGCGGGAGGGGTGGGGGGAGGATGGTGGGAGGGATGCTCGGCCACCCCACCCCGCCCCGACCCACGGTGGCGCATCCCCCCCAAAAAAAAAGGGATGCGGAGGGGAGCTCCCAGCCTTTACCTGCCGTGGCGGTGCGCTGCGGCCGCTGTCCCCCCCCCGGGGCTGTGTGGCCGCTGTCCCCCCCCGGCCGCCGCCGTCCCGCTGTCCCCCTGCCATTGGCTCCGTGCAGCGGAGCGGCACCGCCGCCCGCTATAATACCGCTATGCCCGCCGGAGGCGGCACCGCACACGGCTCCGCCGAAGCCACGGCGATGCCGCCGCTCCTCCTCCTCCTCCTCTTCCTCCGCCACCACCTCCTCCTCCTCCTCCTCCTCCTCCTCCCCCGCCAGGCGCCGCGCCGGGTGTAGAGGCGAGCCGGGCTGTGCCGAGCCGTGCCGGGCTGTGCCGCGCATGCCGGGGGGCTCCCGAGCGGGCCCCCAGTGCCCGGGGAGCCCCGGCCCCATGGAGTGCTACTACATCGTCATCAGCTCGGCGCACCTCAGCAACGGGCACTTTCGCAACATCAAGGGAGTTTTCCGAGGCCCCCTCAGCAAGAACGGGGACAAAACTCTGGTAATGGCTTCTCCTGCCTCCCCCCCAGCCCCTACCCCCCCCCCCCCCCCAGCCTCTCCTCGCTCTCCTTCTCCTCGCAGCGGCGGCTCCGGCGAAATGGAAATTGCTGCGTGTGCGTTAGCGCCTGGTGCAGGGAGCTGGAGCCCTGGCTGGGCTTTTCTTTTTAATCTTATTTAATATTTCTGTACGCAAATGGGCGTGCGGCGGGGCCGGGGCTGAGCGCTCCGCTCCCCCGGGGGGGGGTTCCGCGGGTGCTGCTCCCCCCTGCGAGCCTCCGGGGCTCCCCTTTGCGGGGCCGAGCATCTGCAGCCCGGCCCTAGAAACGCTGGGAATGGGCGCCCCGACCTGGGCGGGGGGTTACAGCCCCCGGCGTGGAGTCCAGGAGGGGCTGGGGGCATCCCTCGGCCACCCAGAGCCGGAGAGGGTCTCCAGGGGGCTGCCAGCTCCCCGGTGCCCCGCTGTGCGCGGCGAGGCGAGCGGCAGCCGAAACTTGCACGCTTACTTGGGCAGGAGGATTCGCTTGCTCGCAGGCAGCTGCAGGAACGAGAGGCGTTTGTGCTGGCTGGTTGGTTGGCTGGCTGCTCGGTGGGCTGCCGAGTGGTTTTTTCAAACAACCCCTGGGTTTGGATGGAGTTGATCAGCTCTGACAACCCGGCTCGGTAACTCTGTGAAGTCCACGCGGATGCTCGAGCATCCTGGCTCCGTGCGTGCCCGGCTGGCCTCGCACCTGCGGGCTTTGCTGCCTCGCAGCCGGTACCCGAGCTGGACGGGGCAAGTATTGAAGGCCTCAGCCCCACGCTGCCCGAGCCCTGCTGCCCAGCAAGGTGCTAGCATGGCCGAGCAGGGCGGGCAGGGGTCCGCAGCGTGGTGTGGGGCTGAGCCACGCTGCCCACCGCTCCCTGCCCCGCTCCTAAACCCCCCTCGCAGGGGATGGAGCTGGGCTCGCTCCCTCCCTGCTTCTTCCCTCGAATGCACGACCTGTGTCGACGGGGAATTTACTGAAGTGCTTAACGTTTTGCTAGAGTTGGCAAGCTTGCAATTTCTTCCTAAATAAAGAGATTAAAGCAAGGCTGAGCCAAGTCGTAAAAATAGTAACTACTACGAGAGAATCGGAGGCAGATTTTTGGACCGTTTCAAGTGTAAAGTTCCTGCTTTCATGCTGTAAATCTTACAGCAGTTCTCTTTGCTGTGGATTCCGCACATTTCTCTGTGAGGAAGTACATTCTCGGAATTTTAAACAAATATTTGTAGCATCCATGAGATGGCAATATGTGTGTAATATCTCCCTGTTACAGTTGCAAAACCCGGTATGCTTAGAGGAATTGCACAATACATTGTCTTCTTTCAACAAGACAATTTCAGTCGAGGGGCTGGCAAGGCTGAGAGTGCTCTGGTGTAACTTTGGGACTGTGTATCATCCGGCAGCTCCTTGTGGGTCCTGTTTCTGTAGTGTTTTGTTCTTGTTTTGTAATTATTTTTTTTCTTGGTATCAGGAAACAGTCCAGATTTGTATGTTTTGGTGCAAACACTAGTGATCAAAGTAAGGCTGGTGTTATCTTGAACTTCAAATGAGCATATTGCATAGGCTTTGAAACACCCTGGAAAGAAATCTAACTCAACCCTGCTTTGCCGTGAGGGAGAATAGATGTTTGTGGGGGAATAGATGGCACTGCTCATGGCTTGGCTGTTAGAAACCTTGCCTTTAAAGCTTGTGCTGTGGGCAGCAAGCTGTGTAACTGGCGAAGTTCTGGAAGGGGAGGGCTCTTGGCACCTGCTCCATTGACAGCATAACGGAGTCCCTGGCTGTAAGATAAAGGGTCTGTATGCAGACACCAGGGTTTATTTGTGTTTGGGGGATTTCTAATATCAAGTAGGTAAAAAGGCTGAGTTGCAACGTGGCGTGGTTTGATAGCTCAAACTAACAGCTCTGAGGTACCCAAGTAGGTTTCAGACAGCTGCTATTGGGAAACCAAACATTAGATCTTTTCAGAGGTTTTCCACCTTACAAAGAATAAAACCTTTATTAATACAAAGTAGAGCATGTTTTTGGAAGTTCTGGTAGGAATGCAGCCCTTTTAATGGGCTCTTGGTATCTTCCATCCTAGAGTAAGCTTAGGAGAACCACCGATTTGTAAATCTAAACACCAGAAATATTTCAGACCAGCTCTGACTTGGGCACATCTCCCCAGTTTGTTTTGTCTGTATTCATCTGTGCTCCTAATCCACGCTTTCTGAAAATCCCCGCTCCCTCATAAGCTGGGGAGAACCTGAAGACAGCCTCTGTTCACACACCATGGAACTGCCTCGGTGCAAAACCTGGCAGATGTGTTTAGCTTTGCTCTTTCTGAAGAGCTCTGACACTGTACTTTGGAAAGTAACAACGCTCTGTGTGCTCTGTGAGTTTCGTAGCAGGTAGGAAAGTGCTGCTCCTAGTCAGCTGATGAAGTTGGGTTTTCTGTTTGTTCCCCCCCCACTAGCTACTGCCCTGAAATTTTGACATCATCTGTGCTTTTGCATCACCAAAACACCCTGACAAAGTTGAATCCAGATAGTTTCTGGTTTTGAGATGGTTTAATGTTAGCCTGTCTGCAAAATCAGAGCTCAGAGTTCTTGAGGGAGGAAAGTCCTTGGGGCTCCTGCCTACTGTCCTGCTCTGCAGTGGTCGGGGATTCACCTGGACCTGCTTTGTTCTGCCCTGCTCTCGATGAGAGGACACTGAGAAGTACTTTTCCTGATTGTTTGTCCCTGCAGGTGATCCTTGTGTGCTTGTCCTTTGGCTGTGTTCTGTTTCACACAGATTTAAAGTCATTTAAAGCTTTAAAAAGTTTTGGTTCAAAGCTTCCATAAGGTAACAGGAAGAAAGAGCTACAAGCCCCTGCTCCCCAGGTAGGGAACATGAAGCACAAAGCTTTGTGCTTTCTATTTTGGTTTAAGAAAAAAAAAAAAGAGGAAAAGAGAAAGGGGTGGGGGGAGAGTGAAACTCTGCACAGATTTCCCATTAATGACCCTGAGAGCCCTGGTCCTTTGGTCGGGCAGAGAAGCAGGAGCCAGCACCCTTCTGCCCAAGCCTTAGTGAGGGGGAGGGGGCTGAGAGAGGCACAACTTCCCTACGGAGGTGGGGAATGTGGAGAACAATCTTCACTGTTCTCAATGGAGAAGATCGGAGGGCTGCTTTTTGGTAAAAAGGGCAGAACAGCAGTGCTTCTAGTGCCTTATTGACAGGCACGTCCTTTCCCGAATCCTTGCCTAGCTGTAGTGCAGGTATCTGAGGCAGGGCTGTTCAGGAGATGGAGAGGAGTGGGTGAGGGATGGAGTTACAAAGTTACAAAGAAGGGGAAGGCCACGGCTCTGTCAGTCGAGAAGGCACGGAGGGAAAAGCTGCGCATGGAGGGAAGGCACGAGAAGGAACAAATCAGAGTGGATTTAGGCAGTCTGAGGAAAACGGGCTGCTGTGAGAAGCACTTCTTTTTATTAAATAAGAAAAAAACACTTGTGAATGAGCCTTGAGTGAGATGGTGGGCCAAAAGGAGGGAATGCACATCTCTGTATGGTCCTGGCTGGCTGGTGGTACAGCTTTGCCATGTGTGTGCTCCCTAATGGGCCTGCATAACCGCTCGGTGTGCGAGGGCACACTTACTCCCTTACAATTGCTCCGTACCAGGAAAATAAACAGCAATTACCCATTGACGTGAAAGATGCTCAACAGATGTGGAAGAGCAGCATCCAAACTTACAAAATTTCTTCAGAAAATGTGGGAGTTTCATTAAATGGAAGCGGTGGTATCTGGGCTCTTGAATAAGGCTTTATTTTCCCCATGGCAGCATCTGCTATCTGAAACAGTCTTCAGATAGGTGCAATCTCATAATGATAGCTAATCTGCCACTGGAGTACTCGGTGGTGTATCAGCTCCCGAGGAAAGATGCCGTGGTTGGTTTTGTTGGTCTGCACAAACAGATCGCTCTGTCTGTCGCGTGGCAGACGTGTTTTGAGGAAGAAACTTGCGACTTATGATGCAAGTTAGTAAAATGCAACAAAGAGCTCTGATGCTCTTCCTGTGTATTTATGTAATAATGCTCATGCCTTGGCGTTTCAGCAGTGAGTGCAGGCCTGATTGCTTGGCCATTTATTGTCGGGCTTCACACTCAGGGACTTTGAAGCTTTTCCCAAGTCTCCTTTTCTTAGCAGTAGCCGTTTATATACCTTGCCACTTGCTACAGCTCTTCCTTTTGTCCATGGATCTCCTAAAGTTTTCATACGTGTAGCGCGTGCTGCTTTATGCCTTGTGTTACAGAGGTCAAATGACACTGGTCTTTCATTGTAATTCATCTTCCTCGCTGTGGTGCTGTGTTGCAGTTTATAATCTCAAAAAGTATTGAAACTTGTGTGAAAGAATAGCTCTCTGGAGGGAGAAATCGGTTGTTTGGAGTCACAGCCACGGGTGATTTGCTAAATCTTTAAAACGTCTTTCAGAATATAAACCAAAAGATAGGTTTACGGTGATGGAGAACTGGCCACAGAGGGCTTGTTCAGGATTTTTAATTGGACATTTTCTCTAATGGCGATCAGAAGTAAGGCCCTACTATTGCCCAAAGGGGTCTGTGAAAGAGTTAGACCTTTGGATGGTTTCAGTGGCTTCTGTAAGTCCAGTTTTAAGTCAGTCTAATTGATGCTGATAGAAAGGGGGTAAGATAAAAACTTTCCTGTTGAGCACATAGTCCAGGAGCTGGAGTTTCAAATGGATTAAACACAGAAATCCATTATGATGTATGGCAGTAACGTGCTTGTCCACTCTCTGTGTCTGTCTGCATGTGCATACATGTGTACACATTTTGGTTATAAAGATGTACACTGGCTTATAAAGATGTAAACAGATTGTACACAATATATATATTTAAGTTCTAGGCTTTAGTTATGCTTTTATAAAAACTCGATGGAGTTCAGGAATCGATTACACTGGTGTATTCTGAAAATGCCATCTGTTGTTCAGGCTGTCTGTTGTCTTTCTTTTACATTTTGTGGAATACTGATGTATTTCCAGATCCACTAAAGTAAACATGTGGTGGTGGACATAAAGATATGTTTTATGAGAATGTATATATTTATATGTATCTGGAGAGAGCTCCCGTACCATGAACAGTAAGTACCTGAGTAACTGCAAAGACAGGAGCTGGAGGTGGAGCAGTAGCTGGCTGGGGCACTGTACAGCCAACCCTTCGATGTGGGTTTGCATCCTCCTCATCTGAAAGGGAGCATTTTGAACTGAACCTCATGTAAATGGGTGTTTGTATACAGCAGTTGTGAGCAGGCAGTGGTACCAAATGCAGCGTGCATCTACAGGTGGAAGTAACAGTAAAATTGTGTCTTTATTCTACTTCTTGCATTAATTTGTGTGAAGGCAAGTGACTCCTCACATTGTTTAAGGCTGTGGGTAAGAGCACTGGTTCTGAGCATCATCAACAGGATCGGTTCAGCCAGTTGAGTGAACAGGAGGCTATTATAACTTAAGTGCTCCTCTAAAGCAACTTGGAGAGGTCACAAGTCTCGTGCAGTGAGTATAAAATACTCTTGCTATTCTTGTTTTACTGTTTTCAAACCCAAGGTTGGTTTGTATGAACAGTATTCAAAGTAGAGGAAGGTGCTGACCTGCAGCAGTTGCTCTTGCCGTGAGTCGTTCTGCTTTTTTTTTTTTTTAAGTGCAGTGTGTGCTCTGCACTGTCATCTACATCAGACTCTGTACAGGTGCAGGGTCTGGTCCAAAAAGTAGTAGGAGCTGGTGTCTGATGTGTAGCAGATCTAAACTGAGACTGTGTCTGATTCAAACAGAGAGTTACGACTGAGCTTTTGTACTGTAAAAGCTTATTAAATGCATGGTAAACTTCAAACACATCGGTATGCTGTGGAATGTAATTAGCCTATTACCATGGTTAAATTAGTACACTTGTTCAGATTTTTTTTTTGTTTCCAGATCAAGGCCTTAAAGAATAAGTCTGAGGAGGGCCTTTGCCTTGAATATTTTCTGATGCAAATGTCCGTAGTGATCTTGCAGCTCAGAGACACAGAATATTAATTTTAACATGCTGCTCAAATACGCTGAGTGGAAAACAGCAACTTGGTTCCTCTGTATTCAAAACCACGCGTATTTTTGGATTCGTTAGGCTTCTGAAACTGTCCTCTTGAACTTTTTCAACGTGCAGGTTGCAACTCTGAAAGTCTCACCTCTTCTGTGGGTGGGGGAAACAGACTGCTCTGCTGACTTTGCTGCCAAGAGGGATTCACCGCTGAAAAAAATGCTTACAGTGAGGAGCAGATCTGGAGGACACCGAAATCAAAAGTAGTCCTAGTTTAGCACAGTGGGTTTTCGAGCAGGGCTTTTGACCAAGTGTCTGCAAGGTCTTGGATGCCCCTACCTGGTGACAATTAAAATAATTCCTTTTCTGCATGGCACTTAGGCACAGCAGCAGGAACAAGGAGCACCTGCAGAAACCAGTGCTGTTGAATAAGATGCATCTTGGGATACAGGAATGGGCTGGATAACCCCACAAAACCAATCCACAGTATTTTCTATTATGTAATATCTTAATACAGTTAATGAGGATGGCAGCCTTCGTTATCGCAGACTCTTCAACATACCCTGGTGGCAAAAGAAACTGAGCTGCTTTTTTTTTTTTTCTTGTTTCTTTTTTTTTTTTTTTTCCCCCTCAGTTATTATTCAAATGTGCGCATGGGAGAGGCATCGAGCCTTCCTAGCTTGGCTGTATTGGGCCAATTGCTGTGAACAAGCACTAGTCAGACCCTTTTATTTTTCCTCACAGTTTTGGAGAGAGAACAAATGCTCTTCCTCCAGCATCCTTGAGAGATGGTTATATGATGAGCTGTGGCATGATGTTGTTTAAAAAAAAAAAACACAGAGTAAACAAAACAACATTTACTCACAAGGAGGCACAATATTTGTCATGTTTAACCTTGTTTTTCCAGTACAGATAAGAAACTGCCTGGAGGCATGAGGGAGCTGGAATTGTAAACTCCTACTGTAATTAATTTATTTTGTTAAAATGTATTTGCAGTTCCCTTCCTCCAAGGACTGGCTGTGGCAGGGGCATGGGCTGGGCAGAAGGTTTCTTTTTGCCCTTGGCAGAGAATGGTTTTTCCAAGAATCCGAATTGTGTGTGGACATGAATTCCCATGCAACCCTGTTTGTAAATGAGTTCAGAGAGCAAATTTCCAAATATTTTCAAGATGGGAATGCGGGTTCCAACCCCATGGTGGTAGCTATACAGAGAGCTGTCAGAAAGGAAATGCCATTTTTTCTCCCACTGCTGTAGGAGCAAATCCTCAAATAAGGCCTGGGGGGCAACACTGGATCCCCAGCCTGGCATTGCCGTCCTGACAACAACCGGGGGGTTCACTTCAGATTCTTAAAAAAAATGCCTTGGAAAATGGTTAGATTTAGCTTGAGGAACCAGGAGAGATTTTTTTTTTTTTTTTTAGTCTCATCAGTATTCTCAGTTTGTACAAAAGACTTAGGAACATAATTTGGACTGGTCAGGCTTTTTGTCTGACCATGCTCATTTGCATTTCTTTAAAATGACTTTTTTTTTTTTTTTCTGTGATATTTTTAGAGACTCTCCATTCCACAAATAGCAACCGATCAGGCTCTGGGGCCCAGCCCAGCTCCAATATTGAAGTTGTACATTTCCCACATCTCACATTTAGCCACTTTACTTATGTTGGTCAGGTCTTGGCCAGATCTTCCTCTTAAAACTTTTTTATTGCAAAATGTCTGGTAGAATTTCTCTTCACCTATTAGAGATAAGTTTCCTGGAACAGGAAAGCTGCCTCCCTTCCAGCTTACTGATAACATCCTTCCACAGCTAATATGAATCAATGCATCTGAGACTATAATTTAAAAAATAATTATAATAAAATTCTTTTACTGTGTGTAGGTGTCCATAAAGTTATAGTAAATACACTTATAAATGGATTTACACTGTGGAATGTAATTGCTCTTTTAGGGTATCTGTTTAAATAGCTGCAGATCCCAAGTATTTAATTTCTGCTGAGAGTGCCTGCAACAGGAGGCCCCAGCACCCATTAGCGGATAGCACGGCTGCTTCAGAAAGTGGAGTTTCATAAAATGTCTGGAGATAAAAATGTGGGGACAACCCTTGGTCTGTGTGGAGTTTTGATGTATAGAGAGGGTTGGCCAAGCAGTCAGTGAAAACCACCTGAGCCTACTTCTTTAAAGCCAAAAGCTTTTACTTTTTTACTGTGCTTTTACTCACAGCACAGTACACTAGACCATAGCGTCCAATAATTTATTTTTATTTTTTTACAAAATACTGTATTTTTACCAAATGTTCTTTATTTTAAAAAAAAAGAAAAAAGTTTCAGTTTGCTTAAAAGTGAGACTTAATGTAATTACAGGAAGAACATTATGTTCTTCTACATGAGCAGTAAACAACTTTAAATGAATCAAACAGATTTTTGATAGACACTGCACTTTGAAGAGCCTTTCACGCAGCTTATTCTTTCTTAAAAATGTAGTTGATGTTTTAGAATATTCTCGGGTTAAGAGAATACTCTGATGAATAGATTTGGATTTTGCTGGTTCTTTGCATTGAATTTTCTAATAGTGATACTGATTTTCTGATAGTGAATTTTGAGGGGGAAAAATCATTCAGCAGGGAGAAAAATGAGGATAATATTTGCTTGCCCTTCCACTGTGCAAATGAGCCTCTAAATCATCTGGCAGCTGTGTGTTTGGCAAATAAGTGAACCAGGAGGTAGAATTAAGGACTAGAAAGAGATTAAAAGAGTTTTAAAGGAATACTTCTGGAGGTTTACGGAGCTGTAATACTTGTGGCCTGGTGAGCAGAGAGCTTGCTACCAACAGGATGCCAGAAGTCCCTGAGCTTCTTTATGAAACACCTGTGAGTGCTCGTGGGGACGGAGGTGTCAAGGCACCAGAACTGGAAGAAGTCTGCCGAAATGTGGTGGTAGCTGTAGCTACAGGCTGCCCAGGGTGGACCTGCAGAGCAGAGGTTTTCGGTGCACTTGTGGTGGAGGGGAAACCACAATGAGGTATGGGAAGGTAACACAAACACCCAAGCTGTTTGCTACAGAGAAAAGGAGAAGTTACCAAGGACAGCAAACAAATTACGTTAGTTGATGATGAGATGAAATCAGCCACGGAGAGTACCTGTAGCTCAGTGGCAAAGTTTTGCGTATCCCTTCCAGCATGTTTGTCGTGCCAGTGGTAGCAGCTGCTCTGTTCCTTGAGGAGCTTGAGAGATTTGGGGTGTTCTGCTAAGGCAGATGCCTCTCAGAGTTGTGTGGTGGGAGGCAGTGGGCACGTGTGGGAACACTGGAAGTTGTGATTGGAAGTTGTGAGTACACAGGG
Organism: Anas acuta; assembly: GCF_963932015.1. Taxonomy (NCBI): domain Eukaryota; kingdom Metazoa; phylum Chordata; class Aves; order Anseriformes; family Anatidae; genus Anas; species Anas acuta. The sequence goes on from NC_088984.1 coordinate 33,625,661, forward strand.
AGAGAAAAATTACCCTGAGGGTGGTCAAACTGCAGAGAGGCTGTGGGATTTCCATCCCTGGGGGTGCTCAAAGCTTGACTGAGCAGCCCTAATCTGCTTAGCTGTGCTTTAAGGACAGCATGGGACTGAACACCCCTCCCAGCCTTGGTCATGGTATCAGTCTGCGTTCAGTCTGTAGCAGAGTGGCTTTTCATTCATTCTGCTGTAAGGAGGTTCCCTGGGGAGCTGGGCATGTCACCGTCACGTTCTGCTCACAGCTTTTTGGGATCACTGGGCACACTCATCTCCCCTCATCCCAGATGACGGGTAGCTGACAGGAGTGACATCTCCAGCTTTCTCTGGGGACCTCCTAAGCGATCAGAGGTCCAAAATGTAGTGCTTGTTTTAGCTCTGAGAAATAAATCAAATGCAACTGTTCAATCTACTGATGATTTCTTTTTAGGCATTCCTGAGCTGAGTCATGCAATTCATAGCCAGTGACCCAATTTATAATTAAGAAAGATGATGGACTCGGAACTCTTCCAAACTAATTCATATTTAATTTCCCCCCCTGCAAATCATCTGAGTTATCAGCAGTATTTTATTGATTACACTTTTTCATATTAAAAAATGCTGGCGAGTATAATCTTAATTTGGAAAGGCTTTTAAAAGGCACCCACGAGGATTACCGATAAAGGAGTTGATTTGTTTCCAGTAGAACAGCATTGTGCAGAGGCAAGATAGATCAAACTGAGCATTTTGTATTGTATGCTGATTGTCTGGCACTGACAGAGATGAGGAAATCCACGATCAGTCATCCAGAGATACTCTTCATGGGCAGATGCCTTCAGTGTGTCGGCAAAGAAGTCTGGGAAGCAGTGACCTGTGCTGATCCTCGTATGCTTTCCAAGTCCTACAACAGAAAGTATTCTTCTCCAGTGGCTTTTAAAGAGGGGAGGGGAGGCTTTGTGTGCTTTTGAAGTAGGAAGCATAAAGAAGTTTTAAGGTCTGCACTCTATTCCTTTATCTATTGATCCTACATGTATTCTTCTCCCAATATAGGTCAGTCTGCTAGGCGGGTGTTGGGGTCTAGGACAGCATTAGGAACGTTCCTCTGCTGACCCTTTTGCTAGCGTGCAGTAACCAGGTGCAGTTTTTCCTGTCTTACTGGAGATGCAGATTGTGGCAGAGGAAAAATTAAGGAAAAAGCCATAAAGCTTCCGCTCTTCAGCCCACGGAGCTGTCGCACTGAGGGATGGATAGTGTGTGCTTCCATGGTTTGAGTATCTCCAGGAAATTGGCCGGGTATTTTGCACCCCCTCAGACAGTGGGAATGGGGTGGTTGTGGGTTGTCTTTATTTTATATTCATATTTACATGTATGAAATACATATATATAAATTTGTTTTCTCTATATTCAGGCCTCTTCTTTAACACAGCGATGCAGCATCATACTAACTTCTTGTAGTCCAGGATTTACTCAAAGTAAATAATGATTCTGAGGGAAAGACAGTGCCAAAGCACAGCTTCTCCCTATTTGCAAGTGGCAATCTCTTTTCTGTAAGAAGGAGCTGTTTAATACAAACAGACAGCTTCCAATTCATTCGATGGGAGAAGAGCAGCTTTGAAGTCCCCATAGAGCAAGTCTGTCTACGTGAAGACTGTTTATTCTTCCCTACCCCCATCACAAATAGCAGAAGTTTTGAGCTTACTTTGAAGTTTTTGGCCACTGCAGGCTGGGTAAATGAACGTTGGATTTATTTTGAAATCAGTAGAGTAACCAGAGCCATATATAATCACCTTCCAAAAAGATCTATCAGAAGTTTGATGCATAATAAATGTGAAAGCTACAATATGGAATAAATTATCAAATGGCTCAAGTTCAGTGTCTCTTTGAAGACTACAGGGGGGATAGAGGAAATTACACTTGTATTTTACACCTGCCAGATTGAATTACTGCTACAAATCTGTATAATTACAATTCAGAGACCACGATTTATTCTCAGAGCTAGGTAATTAGAGGCACAGATACACTTGAAGGTTCAAATCAGGTTCTTAGAAAGATTCCTTTACATTAATATGACCTGTGCAGAAATCAGTGTTTTCATCTAATCTATTTTAGGAATTTTGAATCATAATGTAAAATGACTCATCCATTATTTCCTCATCTCTTCATCAGCTAGACACACAAGAAATTGTTCCTCTGATTGTTTCCCCGCAAATGTGAAATCTTTACAGTTTCTTCCCTTTTCAGTGGGCATTCATAAATCCAATTAACATTAATGAGTCTCACATGTGTGCATTGAGAGGGAAAAAATGGACCTTTTGTCTCTTAAAGTATGTGTTTAACTCTAGGAAAAATGAAGAAAGCTTTTGGTGAATTATAGGGTACAAAGTCAGTAGCTTTTATCTCATTTTCGCAGTTGCCTAACGCATTTGCCTGGTTCTCTCTCCCCTGTCAAGGGTCCTTGTATTAGCTATAAATGCACGATGAGTAGTGCTGTCAGTGAAGTGGAGAGCACTATATTACCTCCAGTTCTAAGATTAATTACTAATAGGCCACGTTTTCCAAGAAATGTCAGGATTACAATAGGGTTAATATAACTATTTCTGTTTCACAACATAACTCAGTGAAACAGGGACAGTAAGTAACAAATATTAATACGGCAGCCACCTACAAAGAAGAACTACTCAGTGCCCCATTTTTTCAAAGGCTCTCCTGCCGTCCCTCAAAGTAATAGGACTGGTGTTACAAGAAGTTAGTGATGTGTATTATTCAGTGATATTTCTTGTTTGCTTGTGGGGTACTGTGGAGCAGATCTGACTTTCCCCATGAGACAGGAGAAATTTTGAGGGAGCTCAGTGCTGTTAGCAGGTGGATGGGATTTTAGTAAATGAAACACTGACCTCTAGAATAGCAACTGCTCCTCTTGCTGGCAAGTCTCTCAGGGAATTTTACATAATTTGTTGCCAGCTACACAAACTTTTGGTGACAGATTTTGGTCTTGGGCTGGGAAAGAAGGAAATTTCTTGAGGAAACACCTCCTTAAATACAACAGTGGTGAAGCTTGGGTGGGGTGGGCAGCTCGCAGTTGCACCTCCCACCCAAACCTGCCTTGTGAGCCCAACGCATCTCTTCTGTCACGGCTCACCTGAAAAAGGCTCCAAGGAGCTCACTGCTGTATACATGTAAATACACTGAAGCCATATGGTCCATCAGAATGGTAATATCACTTCAGAGGTGTGTTTATTTGCTGTAAGCACTTCAAATTTTTCATTCAAATGAATAGTCATAAGTACTCGGAATACTTGTACTTCCATGCAGACCTGTTGTGCAGTGTGGCTGCGAACAGAAGGTTTGTCATTCAAAGGAAGAGGTCGCAGAAGGCTCTCTGGTCAACTCGTGTTAGCAGCCATCTGGTAGGGTCGTGACTGCACCCTTATGGAGGTCTAGATTACCACTGCACCTGAAATGACCTGATGTGCACTTCTGTGTAGGATGCTTTATGCTTTAAAATAACTGTTGTTGCACTTTTGTATAATTAAAAAAAAAAAAAAAAAGACATCTCCTGATACACATATTATTTTTGCAATTGTTTCCCTTTCATTAATTAAAGCTAAGCTCATTTTGTCCTGACTAATTGCCATCCCTCCTTGCTGGTTACATTCTTCACATATTTATAAGCTGTAAGAATCTGCGTTACTTGCATCTTTTCCAAGTTTGGAACACTTTGCTATTTTCTTTCCTCGCACACCAATTCCTTTAGTCTTGATTATACTGAGGCTTTTTTTGTTTTTGAGCTCACTCCAGCATCACAATATGTATCTATCAAAATGGTTCCCAGTAGTCCACATAAAAATGGAAACTATAAGAATAACCTGGATATTGCTATAATGGTTCCTTAATGTATGGACATACGAGGGTGGATCATGTGGTCTGTGTTTATGGTGACGTGCTTATTCTATACATAGTCTCATTAACATCATTGGGACTGCTCACATTATCCTATTTATATCACTTCCCTATTTCCCTCCTCCACGCATCAAATACCTTGCTGCTAATGCAGTGTTTGGCTATGCTTTGCTTTTTTTTTTTTTTTTTTTCCTTTTCTGCAGTCTTTACTTGTGCTGCCTTTGGTATATCAAATACAACTTTCCATTTCTCAGGAAGGTGTTTAGATAAATCCCCTTTTATAACACTTGTAAGACAGGCTTGTTTGTATTTTGTAAGAACAGTGAGGTCCTTGTCAGGAGCTGACAAATGAATTTCTTTTCCACTATTAATTGCTCAAGTTTACATGTAATCCATTGGGTGTATATATATGCTCTTTCTCTTGTGAAGGAACAGAAATTAATATGAAAGATTTCTACACAGAGACATAACTTTTATTTTTGACCCCTTTAAATCATTGTCTTATCCTCCCCTCTTTTTTCCCTCGTCTGTGGGAAACCTAACAGGCTTGGATAGCGCTGACTCATTTTGCTGTCACCTTGCTCCATGCCAGCTGAACCTCGGTGGAGGCTTCTATCCTCTGTCCTGGCTCTTCAACCTCTCAGCCCACTCCAGCTGACCCTCTGTACATGTGCTTTCTGTTTAGTGAGATGACCTGAATCCACTGAGGTTCTTGAAAAAACATTGCCAAATTTGCTCCTTTCACTGCAAATATTTGGAAATATCAGCTTTGTATTGAACTTGGATCTCACTGTTGGTTCTTAAGCATTCGTACAGTTCAGTTTTCTAAATTTTACCATTCTGACCAGATTGTCATTCTCGTCACTTACTGTCTACCAGGACTTCAGGTTCTTTCATCATTTTTCATACATTGACTTTTTAAAATGACAGATATAGATGGAATGAAACTGAGCTTCACAGAGGACAAGTACTTGTCACCACGATGGCTAAATGGGAGGTTGGCTGGGCAGTGGCGTGCTGCAGCACCTGGCTAATGGGCTAGCTTGGGTAGCACGGCTACGTTGCTTTCACCTCCCACTAGACTACCAAATTTAGCAATGAAAGGAAGGAAGGAAAACATCATTAAACTTTAAAATACCATGCTGACAAGTTAATATGTGTGGCTAAACACTTAAAAAATAAAATAAAATCCTGGGAGTGCTGGGATTGTCTTGTAAGCGATCATTTTGATGACAAAGCCCTGGATTTCACAGTTAGATAAAGAAAGTTTACAGATTTAGTGATTTAATTTTCCTTGACATCATATAAATTTATAACCATACAGTTACATCTAGTAGTATCTTTCTTGCTGCCTTTTTCTTTACTCGTGCTCATTTCTTTTATATCCATCAGCTGAGGGGAGGGTTTGCCTACTACATCACTTGTAAACAAAAGATGATTTCATAAATACAGCTCTCTACCACCGTCTCTGTCTCATGCTGCTGCTACCTTTTTTTTGGTCTTAATTCCTCTTTTTTCATGTTTTTCCTTTCTGCCTCTGATTTCATATTTTTTTTAATTATTTTTTGAGCTTTGTTCCATTTCATATCACAGATCTTTGCAAGTTATTTCTCAAAAAATGGTGCCATTTGAGAAATAGATTAACTGCGTTTGGTCAATGAGAAAACGAAAATTCAAGCTCTAAGCTTTTGTTTTGACTTTTTCTTTGTTAAAAGTAAAGAAGCATTTTTGATTGTGTAGTAAGAATAAGGTCTCTAATACAGCCTTAATTGCTTTCCTCATTAATTTGTTAGATTTGCTATGGATTTAATGATATCGTTGCAGCTGGCATTTAGTTGATTTGGAAAACACACAATTTTTGTATTTAGTGCAGATGAGAAATAGTAAAAATGGTTTATGCTACTCTATTTCTCTGCTTGTAATACTGCGTTTGTTCTTGGGCGCAGTTACGAGTGTGAAAAGTCTTCTTAAAGCCTGAAAAAACAGAAATCAGAAGTTTGTATTTCTAAATGGTTGCATGGTTATTGTGAATATTTCTTTTGCCAAAAACTGGCAGGACACTAAGATGCGTGTGGTGTATACGTACATGCACGTGTGCACATCTATATAAAATGCATTTGGATGGACACCACACCTTTCATAATACAACACCATGGTGAAGGCTGTGTTTACTCAGGTAGAGCTGAGTAAACGGGCTGTGGTCCCATGAAAATGAAGAGATCTAAAGTTTTCTTGGAATAAAATTCTTATGTTCTTGCATTTTCTTGGACAAGGAGACACTGGCAGAGCTTGAGTCTATTGTTTTAAATGCTCTTTCATCATGGTGCCAAACATTTAAACCAGATGTGAATTCACCTTCAGGTATTTAAGAAAGACCTGAGCTGCTTTTCAGAACAGAAGGATGTCAAAAAGTAATGAAAAAGTGATCTTGGAGGAGAGAGGAGGGAAGTTGAGGAGGATTTGTCTGGTAACAAAGAAAGAGGCATATGGAGGCATTAGACAGCAGTGCTAAAAATGCTAAGGCAGGTGCAACTTTTGGTAGCTGGAAGAGGGCAACATTCATATTGGCAGAAAAATAGACTTTAAAGAGAAGTCTGCAACTCGGGGCATTTCTTGAGCAGATCCAAAGGACCCATGACAGCACGAAGCTTGCTCCAGTATGTAACGAGCTGTGTTGCAAATTTCTCCTTCTGTTGTACTTGTGAGCTATGTAAGTCAAAAAAAAACAAGGAGATGTTCAAAAAGCATATACTGAAAAATTAATATTGCTTAAACATGTTTTCTGAAAGGCATGCAGGCTTATTTAAAACGAGACTGTGAAAACTTTTGACTCCTGTCAAACCTCATTGAGGCTTTCTTGAAGAGTTTTCCTTCTCTTTTCTCCAGCTCATCTCCCAGAACAGTCTCTCTAGATGCCCATAATAACCAAATACTCTAATAACTCGGTAATTGTGTGCTCCCTGTGCATCCACAAGCATGTGCTCATTGATATATATGCACACGGGAAGTGGTCAGCTGTAAAGAGCTGGGCACCCACATGAGCTGTTCATCAAATTGGTGCTCCAAATGTGCAGAAAAACTAAATAGCTGGAAAGGGGCTATTTTGCTCAAAAAAGCCACTTAGTGAGGCATTCAGTGAAGAGGTAACATCTTTAAAAATATATTCACTGCCACCTGAGGCCTGAAAAAGCAACTTTTTGAAATATTTAAAGATCAAAATCTTTCAGGGGAAAGCCGAGCAGTTCCTTATGCAATGAAGTTACTATCTTTAATGTTACAGCCAGTCCATTGATAGGAAAGGTACCTCTTGATTATTTTATACTTAGGTCTACTTACTGCCTTGAAATGCAGCCTGTACTGAAATATGTTAATTGTTTAAAGGTGTCAGATATCACGAAAGAAATGGCTTCCTTACACTGCATTAAGCATGTAGAATAATAATTTAATGTGCTCAAATTGCTAGGTGGGGAGGAATCGTAAGGTTTTCTGACACAATGTTTAACAGAGAACTCGACTCTCTTCACATGAACAAAAAGTAGCTTTCTGGAAAGGTTCCTGCTTACATCATGGATATTTTACTTATTTGAACTATTTTAAATGCTAGTTTTAATTGCAATATTTCATTTTCTGAGGTATGCTGTAGATCTGTTGTTTCCTTTAACATTACCTGCATTTCAGAGGTAAATAAAATGAATCCTTTAGTACATTCATTCATGCACTCAATCCTGTAACTCTCGAGCTTATGGCTTTAGTCTTTGAAAGACTTGTTTATCATCAGACTTGTCAAGTCTCATGATGAGACCTAGACATATATCAGCGGTTCCCATCTCGCTCTTCCGGAGTCAAACAGCATATCTCACTCACCTTAGGTGTTCAGAACAACAATTGCAAGTTGTTGGTAAGCAACATCTTCAAAATAGGGTCAAATATTGCTGTTCCACTAATAAAATATGTAGCAAATGAGATATCTTGTGTGTCCTACTTTAGCTGAACAGTCAGTAGTGGCCGAATCAGGTATTTCTGTTTATTGTGATGTTAGTGTATAGTATGTACGTGTCTTTGGGTAATTTATGCTTTTCTGACCTGCTGACTAGCCTGGAGATTGCTTTAGTTTCTCACCATCTCCACATCATCTTCACTGTTCAGTAACAATGAATAGAAGCCAGAAAAGACCCACTTATGTCTCTCAGGGCAATAAGTAGAGAATGTTTCAGTTAATCATGGGGATGTAAGAATGATCACATTACCTTGGCTTGGCCGCACGATATCTGAGCGTGCTTTTAGTCTGAGAAATGCTGGGTAAATTGATTCAGCTTAGCTTTCTTTCCTTCTGCACTAAACTAATTTGAATCACCTTACATTGCTTATGGGAATGGACAAGAAAGAGGACAGCTGACAAATGTCACCTTCTTAAAGGTATTGCCTGTTTGAGCCATACGAGCTGCAATGAGGTGGCTTAAGGTCTGTAGAAGTAGTTGGCCTGTGCCTACATTTTAATTCATTTCAGAGATACTGTACTTTCACAGTCAGTCGCCTTTTTCCCTTTACCACATGTTAGTTTGATGTGTGGGGCTCATGAACTGGATTCCTCTTGGAGAAAACTCAACTGCCCTCTGAGAGTCTACCAAGGAGTATGTTAATAGCAAACCAGTGGCTGGCCCTTGCATAGCTTTGAAAGGTGTGTTGGGTTGAGGGAATCCGAATAAATTGTTGGAAGTTCCTCATCTGCTTAGGGTACATATTTATGCTGACTGCATCACGGAACGCATCCATCTTGCTGTGTCATTTCCTTGTAATGTAGTACAGCCATTACTGTCTGTCGAAGAAACTGTGCTACTTCCAGAATTAGAATATTGCCCTCTAATAATAAGGTACACATTGGATATTATGCTTTTAATATACTTAAACTACAAACTGTGTCCTTTCTAGTGCATTTGGTGATAAAGGAAGACAAGGATATATATATATCTGTATCATATATTCTGTGATTCTGTGATATATATATATTTGTAATATGTGCTTGTATGCAAGCATTCTGTTAAGCACAAATGTGCACACAGTTTCCTTGCCATATGATGGCCATGTCTGCTTTAGCAAGTAATGAGGGACAAAGGAAGCGGCTCTGTAGAGCAAGAGCAGCAGAAACCATGTGTGCACAGGGTATGGACTTCCAGGGGTTTTTCTTTATGCTGGCCCTCCTCTGCTTCAGCAGGCTGGAAGGCCATGAGCAGTTGGAGTGCATTAGGCAAGGCCTGGAGTTCATCTTCCAACATCACTTGCATGCTCCAAGCCTTCTCCAATGTGTGAATAAAAGCATCATAAATGAGAACAGTTGGGAGATTCAGAAGCACGCACTTTGCAAACAGAGCTACTAATGCAGGTCTGTCCGCTAATACAGATGTAGTTCTGCCAGAGGAAAAAAAAAAAAAAAAAAAAAGGACTAGAGACATACTTTTTTTTTTTTTTTTCTTAAGGTGAGAGAAGAAAGTGCAGAAGTTTGTGCTGTGTTTATGACAGCACACTTTTTTTTTTTTTTTTATTAAGTCAGTTTATATTAGCCGTTGGTTTTTGTTTTTCTCAAGCTGAGCATTCACACCTCATTTGAAATTAATTGGTCTGCTCATCATTAAAATCAGTGGAGATATCATGAAAAGTACAAGCTAATTTCAAGTGTTTGAAGGCAGAATCAGCCCCCACCAGATCAAGGAGGTGGCCCTTCTGACTTCATCAGGAGTAGTTGCATCAGCAGGAGGAATTACACCTTCAGAGCTCCCCATTTTCTAGATTTTCTGCTGTGATTGCATATTTTAGTAGTTTATTATTTTTATCAGATTCTATTGAAGTAAATTCACCAAACAAAAAAACTTGTGATCCTATCACTGCCTAAGTTTAATTCATAATCTCTTTCAATTTAGGATTGTATGAACTGGGCCAGTGAAACAAAGCATAGCATCTAGAAAATGCATTTGAAGATAGCTAAAACCTTAACTGTGTTTTCCTCTGACACTAGGAGGAATTTGCTGCAGAAGTTCAGGAATTAAATTGGATGCTGTGCTTCACTTACAAGAGTAGCTTGGCACCAACACAGCAAAGCTGCTCTCTCATTTCTTTAGCAGTTGTTGCAATATTGCCGCAGCAAAATAACTCGGTGCTTCTGTTCAGCCCTCTGCAATCATCTTTTGCTTAGATCTGGACATGTGAAATAGCATGGGGAAACACTAATTTAGCTTTAGGATTTAAATAAATCCTGATAATAAAAAAGGTGTCTACAATTCTACTTATCCTGTGTCTCCTGGGATGTCTAAACTGTTTGCACTTGCTCTTCCTTTCCTATCTTCCTTGTGCTTTTCTTTATATTGCATGCCTCTGCCAAGGCATGGCCAAGGCTTCTCTGCTCTGTGGAGCAAAACTTCGGGCAGGCAAAGGTGGGACCAGGCTGATGGACTCTTGTTTCTCTGTCTCTTTTGCACTTTGACAGCCCGAAAGGCAAAGGTAGTGATGTTGATGCTGGTGGCAAAACTGCAGCTGAGTTTAGTGCTGGAGCTCATTTTTTTTGACTGCTTGGATGAGACTTTTTTTTTTCCTATGTAAAATATTTGCAAATGTCTGCAGTAGTCAGTAAATGTATACAGCGTGAACTTTTGGGACATGATTGCTCTCTATTGCTGTAGCAAAATGGTGAAACGTATAAAAAGGCTACAAGAGTTAAGTTCATGATTTCAAGAGATTAATATCTGTAAAATTAAGGAAGGCTAATACCTCTGTGGACTCATGACTTTTTTTTTTTTCAGAGAAAGTACAGAAGTATTTTGTACAGGGTTGAAATTGTACCTTTTTCCAGTGGAATGATGTCCATGCAGTTCTCTCTGTACGGATTTTAAACTACAAGGCAGCCAGGTTGTTGGTGATGCATTTTCCTTTTGGTATGAATGTTTAACCTGAGCTGCCAGCTGTCCGTAACAACTGGACATGATGCTCCTGAGTGGGGTGACTGCGACCTGCTGGCTTTGGGTCCTTCTGTTCAGCTGGCCCCTGGCCCTCCTAGAAATCCCTCACTAAAATCTGAGTTGAATGTACGGGTAGGTAGCAATCATTTTTAAAATCCCTTCCAACTCCCTTCTTTTACCTCTAACATTTACTGATGTTCTTCAGCTCAGTGCTATCTGCATAGCTGAAGTTAGGGGAAGAGGAATTAATGGACTTCTCTCAGTTGCAGAGAAGTGCTGATTTTCAAATAGATGTGTAAGGTAGGATAATAACGTGCAAATTTTAATCTTAACATGGAAATGAAGAGCGGTATTGCTGGAAACAGTAATTTTCAAACAAATAATACAAATTGGAAGACAGGTGGAATGCTGATTTTTGAGAACATCAGCTGATTTGTAATTGCGAGTCTTGTTCATTCTTTAAAAACCAAAACAAAGAAAAAACTAATTCCTTTTGGCTTCAGTAAATATTGTGCAGGGTGTGAATGCATATTTCCAGGGCACAGTCACAAATAATGCTGCATGCGTCAAGACATTTTGGGAGGACTGCAGCCACTCGTCTCCTTCTCTCCCCTTAGGTATTTTTTTCACCCCTTTTTTTGTTTCTAGCTTTAGATTTTGATGAAAAAAGACTTGTGTCAGGGCTTGCTTTTGCCAGGTACATCCAACCAAGATGAGTTGGCTCTTTCTCAAAGAGAGCATAAGGACAAGAGTAGTTCAGCACAGCTGGGTGCAGGAGTGGGAAGCCAAAGGCTGGAAATAGCCATTAGCGAAGTCCTGGCAAGCACAAGCACGGATCAGATGACTCCAATGCAGGACGGTAGCGTCCAGGAGCATTTGTCAGCATCCATGACATTGGAGAAACCTTCAGCTGATCTAATTTGCCTTGCCAAAAAGGGGTTTATTGAAAGGAGGGTATTTTTGTACTTGTGCATTGCAGCTTCTTGCAATTCAGCTAGAAGAGACCTGTAATTGAAATGAAATAACTTTGGTCTGTATCCTGAATACATCTGTTTGATAATCAGTTTGGAAAAAAGGGAGAGGTGGTTGGCAGAGGAGATAATTAGAGGAAAACTAATTAAGTTTGTTGCTCTGTATTTTTTGATGATCATACTTTGGGAAAAAAAAAAACAACACAAAACAAAACCAACAATAAATATTCTTCCCTGCAGCCCTCTTCTCTCCTGTTCTCTGTTATTGTATTTCGAAGATACAAGTATTTTATGAGAGGAGAATTATCATTTTTATTTTTTGTAGTTTGAGATAACTCTGAATACTAATCTTTTCTACCAGCTGATGGGACTCAAATCTTCCTAAATACAAGTCCTGATTAGGGCATACAGGTACATTAAAAGCAAGGGATGTATTTAGTCTACAGACTCCAACTTAATTTTCTTCGCGTTTCCCCATCTTACAAATTTCCTGTATCTTTTAAATGATGGAACTTCATTTGGGAGAACAGCAATTTGCGGCACTTGATCAGTGGCTGTGGTGCATACCCAGCCGCACAGTGCCTTGTATTTGAGCAAGTGCCTGGCAAAGGACGTGGAGATTCCTCTTCCCCTTTGATGTGCTCCTAATACTCATGTCTTTTGGCCTCATGGAAAAGGAACAGAGTACACGAGCACTTACTTTATCCGTCAAAGTGTGAATTATTTTATGCCTGTTATTTTGTTCCGTGTTGTGTCTTTTGTCTCTCTCTTCCCCCCCCCCCTTTTTTTGCTTTAATGGTGGTATGCTTTTAATTAAAAAATCTACTCGTGGAGTTTAGGGCATGTAGCATTTATACAGTTTAAAATTACAGCACTTTTCTGCTACCTCCCTCCAGATTCCTCAGTAATTACAGGAAGGAGAGATTATTTTATCTAGAGCTTTTCCAGGCATATTAAATTGGTTAAGAAGGTCACCACTGCACTCCTATTGCAAAATCAGTTTTTGCAACTTTGGACATCAGATACTCCCTTGGGAATCAGCCTAAGAAAAGAACTACAGGTAAAATCTCGATGATTTTGAGAAGGTCTACTAAGGAAGGAGGTTCAATAGTTAATTATTTTTAAGACAGTAGTGAATATTTTGCATTTATAATATCTTCTTAACAACTTGTGAATAAATCACCCTGAAAGTAAGGTAATCTTTGCCTTGCAAGTTGAAAGTAAGTATTTCATGAAACCTGCTACGCAAGCATAGTTCCGCCCATCTGGGACACAGTTTCAGAAAAGATGCTTGTGTCTTACATTCCTGCCTTCTATTCCTGAATAATGAACATGTATACACCACACGCCTCTTACACAGATTTCTGCCTACATAGACTTTTTACTTGAGTGGTGATTTCTGTTCGAATATAATTTCTTTAAAATGCAGTAGGTATGGATAATGGAGTGGATGGTACACTTCTGCAGTCCAGGAGAAGATGGGCGTTAATAAACTTTGTTCAAATAAACAGAAAACTGAATGTCAGTGTTGGGTGGAGAGTGCCATAGGTGTCTCTTTCCAGTTTGTTTACGCTTGTTCTGAATTAGCTACCAGCCTCAGAAAGCTGTCTGGACGCAGCACAGACTTTGCTCTTAATATGCATGTGTCAGGCTGGCACTGGCCGGTAGACTTTGCACTGAGTCATGCGTCGCCTGTCTGTGCTGGTGTTAAATTAGAGCTTCCAGGAGCACAAATCCGGCATAAAATCCATTTCCATGTGTTTGTATCTGACATAACTCAGCCTTGCTGTCCTCCAGTGACTGGGTAGCGGGCAGGTTTGGAATCCATAAGTGCATGGATTGCTGCATAATTGGCTATGTAACTGAAAGAGAAAATATACATCCAATTATGTCTTTTTTTTCCTTTTTTTTTTTTTTTTTTTTTCCTTCCCTATGCTTGAAAGCAACAGGCAAGGGACACTGTTTTCCTTCCTTTAGGGTTGTTGGAAAGGGGCTGGGAGTCTGCCATCCCAGTTTAACGGAGAAGACCGTGGAGCTGGCAGGAAGGACCTGACTGCAGTTTAGGGAAGGTCTGAGTCTAGCTGAAACACCTTAAGGGAGAGGAGAGGAAGAGGTCTGTCATAGGTTAAAAACCCTGTCATAGGGTTTTTTCTTCTATTGTGCAAGTCAGTGTAGCATAAATCCTCGGTGGATTTGGGTGTATGTGTAAAGGCAGCTACATGTATGTATCTGGCTTGGCAAACCTAAGGTAAGCTTAATGAGCAGCTGAACTGGGAAATAAAAGAAACGTGCGTTTAGGAGGTTCTGTTTGTTTGCCAGTAGAGGGGAAATCTGACATGTAACAGTGTTCAGTAAGCACGGTATTCGCTAATACGCATGTAGAGGTTTAAAGAAAAACACAAGAGAATGAAGGAACATGAGAGAATTTATCACAGGACCATTTCTTCCTTTGTAATCCAAATATTTACGTTTGTTAAAGCATGCACCACACTGGGGCAGCAGTTAGCAAGCACAGGTTGCCTGAGCTCCAGCCTAATGTCATGGGTGTTGTTTATTTGGCATTTACGTGGAGACTGGCAATTGATTTTGATGGGCTTTGTGCTCGCTTTTGAAAGAAAGTCTGTAGTTTCTGCCTTCTGATCGCGATTAAGTAGCAATCACTAACTGCTTGTGCTGACTCGTAAGAAGAGGGAAAAAGGTTGAAAAAGAAATGTGTTACCGATTGATGCTCCTGTAAGGGTCTCGATCTCTATTGCTCTGATGCACATTTTGAAGAGAGAACATTTTGTGAATATGCACACAGTAAATTAGCTATGCCTGCTTATCTACTGATGGCATTTTCACATTTTAACCCCCCTTTCCTCCCCCTTCTTCGATTTCTGATGTGAAAGAAAGTGATTTTATCACTGTAACCTGTGTTTAGGAGGGGGAGGCCATAGAAGGTGTGCTCTGAACAATCCTAGTGTGGCCTGTCTCAATGTCAATTCAGAGAGACAGCTCTTCTCATCAACGTTCTGCTAATTTATAATGAGTTATTTCTAAACAGATTTGATTATTGTAGTCTGCTTGTTTCATGTATTTTGAGAAAGACCTGTTACAAAAAAAGAAATGTTACACAGCAAGAAACTTTATTCAGGAGAAACTAATTGTATTTCTTCTGGTTTGTGCTCCTGCTCCTATGTACAGATAACTTTCAAGTATTGTTCCTTTGTGTTTTCAGGATCGGGAATTTACCAATAATGACAGTAAAAGTCTGTGGAAGCAGAGATACAAACATTACAGGCTACATTTAATTTGATTTATTTATTCACCCTCCCACTCCTCCCATCACCCCAAGATTCAACTGCTTTCACAGATGCAAAATCTTTCTGTTGGTGACAACGTAAATGGCTTCTATGCCATTGAATGTTTAGAGCAAATGTGGCAGGAATCTGGTAGGTGGTAGATGCGTTACAGACTCCAGAGCTATCCAGAGGCTTCTTACCTTCCTCTTGCTCTTCATCAGGTCATAAACCCCACTGAGAAGGGCCAGGACATTAGCCAAGAGTATCGTATATGTTTTAGAAAATTATTTTTAAGGATTGCTAACATTCTGCTAGCCTAACTGATAAAGTACTCATTTATTTGAGGTGAACAGTATTATTTTGATCTTTTTGGAACTGTTTTTAATGGAGTAAAGGAGACTTCGCTTTCCTAAAATAAATAAATAAATAAATAAATAAAAATTAAAAAAAATCCACAGCAAATTACAACTCTTCATCATGTAGTATGTGCCTTAATGCAAGAGAGGCTTCTATAGCGTTTTAAATGATTTAAATTAAGATTAGTAATTGCCAGAGAAAAAGGGCTTAGGTGAAGTGTTCTACAGCACGTGCTTTCTGGTCTGAACATACCAACATAGGCTCATGAGTATGCTGCTTAGGATTTACATGTGGATTGAAAGAGTTCGTTACGTATCTAATGACCAATTCAGTATCAGCTCCCTATATTTTAATACAATTTTTATCCTTTATAGACTTAATGTGTTCCTTTCAGATATTGAGTGACAAATCCCATTAAGGTGACATTTATGATATAATCTGTGATAACTCCTTTTAGAAACTTCATGCTTATCCCTGATTTTCCTCAGCTGATAAACTGGGTTATGCAGTGGAAGTCAGTCAGTCAGGTAAAGGAGTGAAAATGAATAAGAATATGGGAATTCATCTGTAAAGTTAAATGTATCAGTGATTACGTGAAGTGCTGACCGTTGACTTTGCCCACCACGAGAACAGCAATACTTTTGAATACTGCAAATGTAAAATATCACAGAGAAATACTTAACTGAGATCACTTGCATATGCTTTGTATACTAGGGAATACGTGCATTTTAAATGATACAATTTTAAACCTAAAAGATCTGTGTGTGTCCTTTTAAAATGAGTAACGTGATATATATTTAAGTGACAAAAGAAAAGATGTAATTGGCTACTAGTAGGTCATGCAGCTAGTTCTATTAAAAATGTTTAGAAACTATATTACCCTTTAAGTAAATAATGAAAATCTTATAGTAAGTGGGGTTGGGTCAACCAGTTCTGTTTTTTTTTTTTTTTTTTCCTTTTTTCTTTTTTCTTTTTTTCCTCCTGAAGTAATTATGGAGAGAATTCAAGCAGAGTTTTTCAGTCCAGTGGCTACATATTTTGCCATTGATTAGCATTTGCCTTCATGTACTCTCTGTGTGTGCACGTGTACCTAATATATATATATATATATATATATATATATATATATATATATATCAGCATGTGTGTTTGGTTTTAAATATAAACCTACATTGCCTGCTCAACTTTTTTCATCTCTGTAGCTTAGGTGAAAGAACCTGAACTATTTATACAAATAAATGTATTTTTTAGGCCTACCTACGTACCAACTTGCTTTATTTTGTATGTGTCAAGATAGCAATGCTGAGAGGAAGAAACAGGACTGTTGATAACCACGTGTGTCCTTCAGTGGTAGCGAGGGGCCTTTTTAGCCATCACTGCAGCTGAGCGGTAGTGTTTCACCCTGCATTACTCTCAGGGCTCAGCTGCTCTACACCAGGAGACTCGTCATTAATTCTCTTCCTGCTGAGCATAAGCTGCCATTACATTCAAATGGTCAACGTATATGTTCTTCCTGTTATTTTTTTTCCTTCCTTTGAGATGAAATGGGACATAAGTGCCTGTGCCCATACAAATAGTGTACAACAGTTGAATTTCTTCCTGCCTGAAGTTTTAAATGATGGCCTACAGAATGTCTGAACTGTGAATCAGCCGTAGAAACAGTACATGATGCATTTCTTTTCTCTTTTGAGTTTTATGTATTCCAAGTGGGTTGTGTGTGGAGTTAACGTCTGTTTTCAGGGTGCAGTGGTTTAGAGGAAGGAATAGTGGAGATTAGCGAGGAAAGGATGAAGAGGTGCATGGATGGTTTAATTTCATTTTTAAAACTACTGACTCATGAAGTGAACGACTTTTCTTTCCTAATCTGCCAATTAATTGTTTTCATTGTTTGTATGGTGATTTACCAGCAGGAGTTGGGAAATGCCAGATAATGAACATACCCTCACTGAAATGAGCTTACAGATGATAATTGTTGAATATGGCTCTGGTTGAAGCCTTGTAACCAGCTCTGTTTGCACGCTCTTGCTGAGTGCTCTGGAGCTGGAAGATTCTGTGGAAACTTAGGATATGCAGAGAGGTATTTCAAAGTACTATTCAAATCAGTAAAAGAATATACTTGCTAAATGTCCTTTGGTGCATTTAATTGCTCCTTAGAATGTGACTTAGAAATAACTCCAAAGCTCGAGCTAGTTCCTTTATAAAGTGCATTTTTCTGAGGGTTTTGTCAGAGGATCTTTACTGTCTATTTTTGAAATTCATTGTATATCACCATTGATTTTTAAAAATTATATATTATTTTCTTTTTAACAAGGTTAGAAGTTCTGGGTCTGTGGGTCTTTATGTGATTCCGTAGCTCTTTCTGCAGCATAGCTCAGCAGATACTACCAGATTCTCATAGTTCCAGGTATTGTTTTTTTGTTTTGTTTTGTTTGTTTTATCTCCACTAGGTTATTAGTTCTGCGTGTACTAGGATTAACTATTTTGCCCAGAAAACCATTCATGCCCAGGATTATGTGCATACTGCAAGTGGTACTACATGTACCACTGCAAGATGCTACAAGGTACTACAAGATGCAAGTCTGCTGTATCTTTATGTGAAGCTTCTTAAAAGAAATAGAATTTGTAACCACGTCCACAATATGTAACCCAGCATCTTCCAATTGTAGGATGGAATCTCCTTCATATGCCCTCACTCTTTCATGCTCTCACATGCCATTTAATTTCTGTGGTCTTCCTGATGTTAATGTAGGGTGCTCCAGGGCTCTTCAGTTGATAGAATCCCAACAGAAGTAGAGTAGAGTTGTTTATGTCTGTATTTTTGACATGTTGACTGATTAGAGCTAGATTTTATTCCTTTACATGCATGAGATATTTTATGGTGAGTACTTCCTTTGCAAATAGCGGGCCATCTTCTAGAAAAAGAAATGACTAAGCTTAGCAGAATAGTAAACAGCATCTTAGCAAGGCTTTTTTTTCATGATTTCCTGCACTGTAGCGGTTTCTTCAGGCTTCTTAACAATTCTCCCCTTCCTTTGAGGGAGGGAGGTAAGGTGGCAGGAGAAAACCTGTTCTTCTCTTGATGATGCCTGTTGGCTCAGGGAAAAGTCTTTAAAATATGTAGCTTTAGTATTATTCCTCAGTTATGCTTCCTGTTTATTGCTAATAAAAATGAGGAGAAGAAAAATTTCATCCATTTTTTTTCTAAGAACATCTGAAAATTTTTCTTATTTTCTGGATTTTCTTATGTGCTAGTGATGATACACAATCAAAAGTATGTTGTTATTATGCTTGTTATAACAGATAAAAAAAAAAAAAAAAGAAAAAAGAGATTGGAGCTTTCAACTCCAAACACTTAGAACCAGTATTTGGAAGTAAAACACAACTTTGGTTTTGAGTGATTACCTTTAGTGATTACCTTTAAGATTGGTGTTTTTTTTTTTTTTTTTTTTTTCAGGGGGAACAATAAATGCTGTTTCAGGAAAGTCTTCAAGGGCTGCTCGTATCATTAATGCTCACATTTCAATGTCTGACAAATATCTGGGGTACCTTACTTCAGCAGTAGTTGGTGTACACAGGGAGGAATCCTTCCTCTAGCAATGAAATGGAAAGCGTACTTACTGTACTCATGCCAAAGTTATCTCAAATATTGGCTATAGAGTTTGGAAGTTTCAATCTGCCTCATGGAGAAGCAGGTGGTTCAACATCATTGCTCTCTGGGAAAAGATTTCTGGCCGCTTAGTCCTGTTTTGTGTCTCTTCTGATTCATGGCAATACTGACATCCGATTGAAGTTGATAGGTACATTTAGAAAGTTGAGACTGCTTTTTACAGCAGTGAAGTGATATGATCACACATTTAACTGGGGTTATCTTGTTTGCGACTGTTAAGTTTCATTACAAGACTTCACATAATCTGAAATGCAGAAATATGCTCCATTAGGTAAGTGATGAGATAGTGACCTTTGTGTTGCTTGGTTCTGTCATCTAACTTACTCCAACCACGTTAATAGGCATTGCAGGGCTGTGCACCTATGAATTTGAATTGGGTTCTATAATTTTCATGTTAATAAATTGGGATCATCATTAAGTGAGGACAAATTTCTGGACCTGGCTCTTGAGAAGTACTTACTTACTTCAAGGCCTGATATACCCGATATAGCAATATTACTACTGCTGTTTACAGCTTCCCAAATGCTTCAATTTGTAAATTTAAATATTGGAGTGGTCCCTCATTCATTTTTTATTTACTTCTAAGAAAGTGTTTGCTCAACATTGCTACTTTACTGTCTGTCTTTGAACTACATTGCGTAATGCAGACTTCAGGGAATTTGCATGTGCACCTGGTTTTAACATAAACAGGAAACGTTACGGTATATTTACCCGTGTAAACATTGATCTGGCAACTAAACAGATATTAGCTTGCCTGAATTCACCGGGAATAGCAATTTAGAAAAAGGCTGCAATAGATGTCACTCCAAGGATGTCTTTTGTGTGTGATCCTCACGTTATAGAGAAGATTCCTTGGTCTTTGTTGCTGAAGAAGCGACCCCATTCTGGTCTTCTGAGAGTTGACAAGCCAGTGCTGTCCATGGATCAGATTCAGCTGTGGTGAAATCAGGGTACAGTAAACATTGCTTCCAAGAGCAGGTAGTTTTCTGAGGCCTATGAGATGTGGCAGTATTCTGCTTAGCTGATAAATTGCAGTGTAGCAGGAAGGATGCTACAATGAGTATTGATTTCTTTTGTGCATAGAACTCATTTTGCTACAGCTTGTGAATTGCCTTCATGAGCTGACAATCCATTAAGGATCACTTTGTGTGTCTCTTCCTTCATTATTGCTTCTTTTACTGCTTTCTGCTTTACTGCTTTTAAAATACATTGTCGAGACAAAAGTAAAACAGGTAAAGGAGAAACTCTAATAGCAGCAAAGCAATTTGGCTCTTGGTAAATTACTTTATTGCAAAAAAAAATTTACTAGGAAACTATCTACAGAGACAATTTCAAGGAACTAAACATATGATATTAAAATTATTTTATAGTAGGGTAACTCACCTAATGATTGTGATTTTGTGTCATGAAGTAGACCTTACCTTGTAAGATTGTGTCCACATAAAACTTGAAGTTTTGTCCTCAGACTTAAAACAAAAAATAATTTAGTCTTAACCATTCTGCATGGCCAGCCACTATCTCATATTCTGAATACATGCCAATAATTCCTTCACAGATGTAATGCTCTTTTTTTTTTTTTTTTTTTTTTTTTTTCGTTCTGAATAGGAAGGGAAACACTTATTTCTATATAGTAATTTGATGCTTTTTTTTCATGGAAGTACTCCAACTTCTGTGGCAGAGTTACTTTAGTTACTAATAAAAAAAAAATACATTTTTTGAAAGAAAACTTGATACTTTCCTAATCCCTTAATTGTATTGACTAGCCAATTGTATTTTGTTACTTCCATTCTGGGAAAGATTGGAATTAAAAATCACTGGATTAGGTTATCAGTTATAAGGCTAGCAAAATAAGAGGACCACCATTAGGGAAGAAAGGTGGTTATTTTTCTCACCAAGATTATTTTTTTTACTTGTAATAGCTTCTCACATGCCTTTGTTTTGTATCCTTTTTCACATCATTTTGCTTGGTATTAGACAAGTCATATCCTCTCACAGTCTTCTTCTATTATCCCTCTCTTAGTCTCAGGGACGGATATTGACCACATTTGTATAGTTTTGTGATCTATTGATGGAAAGCTCTACTGAAGAGCCAGACAGTATTTTTATGAAATATACATTGCTCTTCAATGCTGCTTTGTAAAATGCCCAGTTATACTAGCTGTTAAAATTAATTTTAGCTAGTGGCAAGCTGGCTTTCACTTTGTGGGATTTTATTATTATTTTTTTTTCACTTGGACATTTGTGTAAAGATTGGATTCATCCAAATTCTGTAGTTTCTGGCAGGTCCCGAGTTCTCCTGCCAGGAGTTTCAGCTTTGTTTCCTGCCAGGACTTCTCCAGTAGAAAGTGTCCTCATTAATTGGATCTCCTGGCTCTCTCAGTGCAGTAATGCTTAGCTATTTCTACCAGGGTGACACTAAATACATTAAACAAAGTTGTTTTGTGCAAGTGGTTGGCCAGACGCTAGCAGTTTTCTTCCAACTCTTCTTCCTCAGATTTATGACTTCAGCATTGGTTGATCAACAGTATTATATTCCCATGCTTATTTTCCATTGGCTTTGATTAGTTGGCCCTGAGGAGTAATGTTCTATTCACTATTTCCTTTTTTTTTTTTTTAATAATAATTAAAAAAGGTAATAGGCATTAAACAACTTTTGGAAACTTTATTATTTCTTTGGAAGACTGTGGCAAGGGTATAGAAGTAAAATGAATGTTTCTTTTCTGTTGAAACACATGGTGCCAGCTGGTACACTTTATGCTGTCAGTCCCATTTCAAAAGTTTGAGAAATGGTACATTGCATAAACCTCATCAAGGTGAGATTTTCTTTAACAGACTTCTGTCTGTCTTTCAAACTGTTGCATAGAGGAATTTGAGATTCTTAGTAGGCATACAACTGAAAAAAATTGGTAATTCTCACCCACACATGACAAATCATGAAAACTTTATTGTAGTGAATTACTTCTATTGCTGCTGTTTTCCCAACTTCTTTCCAAAAGCTCTTTTTTGTTGTAAACCATGGTATCCTCCTGATAGGTAATAAATGCTGTGTCTGCTGGACTATGGAAGTAGATATAACTATCCCTGTGGATCCACTGAAAACTTAATATATTTTTAAAATACACAGAAGATGAGACAATCTTAGTAGCATTTGTTTTCTATACTTATATAGACCCGACTTCATTGTCTAGATTTCTAAATTGCTTTTTTTTTTTTTAAAGGGGAGGGCTTTTTATTTTGGGGGGTTGGAGAGGGGTTGGCTTTTATCAGTGCGTACTACAATGTTCACTTTTTTTTATTTGTTTAGGGTCAAATCCTTGGCCATGTTCATGGAGCATCAAGAGACACAGAAATAAGAGGTTTGTGCCATTTCTGCATACCATTGAGTGCCAGGGGGGCTGTAGGGACCTGCTCCATGCTCAGTTCCTACGCCAGCAGACATTTAACAAATTTATTCTTATCCTTTATGATGTTTACCCAAGCACTCAGGTGGGCAGCTGGATTTTACAGGGTTTGCAATTTACTTGAAATTCTCACAAAACATCTGTGAAGGATTGTTATGAAGAACCCTCTCTTTTTATCTCTTTTTTCCCTGTCTTCATTTTCCCTCAACCCTAAACCCTCAGTGTTTTACCCTGCCATGTTGGATTATAGGGAAAGATGGGAATGTGTGAGTTTCTTATCGCATGTGTAACATGATGCTTCAAAATCAGAAGGTTGTAGTGCCTTGTGCACAATCCCCTTTCCCTGACCAAAACGAGTTTGTTTTATGGTGTTGTTACTATAAGCACAGAGCTTTGTAAAGTAGTCTTCAAAATTTTTTTTCTTTTATTTTCTGTTAAATTAAATACAATAGTATGTACTATGTAAGTACAGATTTATCTTTTGCAATGTTTTTGGCAATGAAGGATTTGGTGTAGCTTTGGGAAGCTGTATAATCTCAATAGTGATATTGGAGGCTTTTACTGTGTAAGCTAAATGAAGTGCTAAATCCCAGCTTTCCTCCTGATGGTATTAATCTGCCATGGCTAGATTGAAAGACCATTTTTCCATTTAAAATATGGGAAGAGAGAGACCAAATTTTACGTACATAGGACATAACTGTTTTGTTTGTTTTTGTTTCTAAACAACAACAAAAACCTTCAGAACTGTAAGCTCAACATATGGGTTCAAAAATGCAATAGTAAGCATAACAGTATCCATAGAGAAAAATACTTTGCAAAGAGCTTGGGAAAACTTACCAGCCCATCTTATTTTTACCAACATACTTGATAATAAGAAAACCAAGTGTCTTGTGTTTTCTTCACACTGAATAAAAGCTTTCTCAACAGAGAGACAAGCTGAATTTTATGAGGCTTTTTATGAGCTCCTACAGACAGTACCTGAAAGTTGGTGGAGCAGTGGGGAAAAAATGTTTTAATGTTTTTTATTTTAAGTGAAAAATGATTACCTTTTGTATAGATTTTTTTTTTTTTTTTTATAGCATATCACTTGTTTTCAAAAAAAAAAGTAATTGTACCTTTTTTTGTTTTGTAATTATAAACATCTTTTTATTGTGGTCATAGCAGAAACAATTTTAGTATTCAAAACATTAGTATGCTACCAGTTTAGTTAAACAGTGTTTTTTGGTTTCTTCTAATGCCAACATTGAAGATCTTTTATACCAATGGTTTAGTAAGTATTCTCTTATTTTGGTAAATTCTGTGATGATTTACAGCTTAATTCAAGCTTAAAACTCAAGGAAGTTGCTCTTGCTGTCTTGGCAAGGAGTGATTTACTCAAGCCTGATTCTACTCTGCTGAAGTTGATAAAAGTTTAGCAGTTGATCTCAGAGGAACCAGATGTAGATACAGTTTTGCCTGCAATTCGTTTGTTCCTTTGGTTAAAATGTGGAACAGAGCAGTGTTGGCTGCCTGTGGGAAACAAACTGCAAAGTTGCTTTGGCAGCTGTCTGTGTCCCTGGCTATTTAGGTTCTTTGTTGTGTGCCTTATAAATATGAAGCTTCAACTAGAGATAACAGGTCAGTTCTTGTGCATCCACAATGGATTAGTTTAATAGCTTCTCTTTTAGATAATTTAAAAAATCTCCTTGGAAGTGTTTTTGCACAAAGTGGTTTGCATCCCAATTCTTACTGTCCCCAGCTATAAGTCTTCAAGACTTATATAAAAAGAACAAATTAATAATGATGCATTTGGTGATGTGGTGGTGGTTGTTGTTCCATTTACAGACCTTAAATCTCCTGTAAGTTTTGGAATGACAACTTCTGTTTTTATTATCTCTTTGGGTAAAGAAAAATCACTGCTGAAAGATATAAGGAAAATGCTTTCAGTACCACACTTGGACTAAATAGGTCTGGTTTTGCTCTGTAATTTATTTAGCCATCAGGAATAAATAACATGAGATACACTTTTTAAAAACCCATTAGTCTGATGTGAATTTTATTTAGTTCGCCTTGAACTCAAGTCTTTCTGTAGTGATAAACTGATCTCCTACACTAATTTTTATACAATAGTAGTTTAAAATATTTTGAAGTCTAAATTGTTGCTTTAATGTCACAATACTTGAACATGAAATAGATATAATTAGGAAAAACTTGAAATAATAGGAAAAAATTAAAAGGGCAGATGAGTTTTGGGGAAAAGTGATGACATCAGTAACTTCCAGTAACAACTTACTTAAAGAGTTAACTAGTCTAACCACAGTAGTTTGGAATGATTTAACAGTAAATTGAAGAATTTAATTGAAATGAATCTCAATTTTTAACAGCATTTATTGTGAAGTTCTTTCATTCTGAAGACCTTCCAAGTGTTTTAGGGCTACATAGGTAATTAAATCCCTTTTAGGGATACATACGTAATTAAATCCCAATGGGCAAGTTCAGTTTGTAAAGGAATGCTTGAAAGTTGGGGATTAAGAAAAATACTTTTTTCATTGTTACTTTATCTTGATCTATAACAGCATTATCAACATGAAGAGCACCTATAACAGCTGTAATGATGATTTTATTGTTTATCATGAGCCAAAACACGGTGGTGATGGGGAGATCACCCAGCCTGTGGGTATACAGAGATTGCAGCCGAGGGTTTGTGGGATTTTGTGAAACGTAAGGGCACAGGTTTGTTTACTAACATTCCTGTTTTTTACAAATCAACAAATCACCACTAGGAAGAATACTATGATTAATAAATACGGTGAATTTGTGTGTGTGTCACCACCCCAGAACAGGGCCCAGAAGGGAACCAAAATAAATAAATAAGTAAATTCTTTTTCATATCACTTAGGCATAAGAGGCCGTGGACAGCGTCATTTAGGTAACAAAAGGCTGCTGTTAATTTGTCTTCACTGGACAGCCAACAGATAGTGTTTCTTGTTTTCCTTAATTTCTTTTTAAATGCATTTTATTTCACTTGTCGACTCCCACTTTCTTGGGAGAAAAGTGGTCCCTCAGTTTCTCGTTTGGTCTTTACCCTTGGTGCGTGCAGGCAGTGCCACACGAGGTGCTCAGCCACATGTCAGGACCGTGCCAGCCCCCAGCCCTGAGGCTGAGGTGCCCAGGCCTGCTGCCAGCCTCCTGCCGGCAGCCATTTTCTCTCTGAGGTGTTCAGCCGCCATTTTGTGGCAGAACTTGGCTCGTCACAAATGGGTTGCCTCCGTCACTGCTCTGATAACTCAACTTCTTATCAGGTCTTTTATGTTTTAGTATTGTCTCGTTGAATCAAAACACTGTACTTGGTCATTAAGGCATATGGTCAAGCTTTATTCTGGTATAATTTTTTGATACCTGCTTTTAAAATAATAGACACATGTGGGTGCTATATTGCAGTAGCACAGACAGAAGGCTCATACTAACATTTTAACAGTCCACTGGAGCTTTTGGCCCCATATGACTGTTCTGTGCTTCACTGAGAATTTTGTCATAAAAGGCAAAAAAAGGCTTGGTGATTTAACATGGATGCAGGAGGTCTGGATACAGCTCCTGAATCTCTTTTGAACCTTGAGCAGCAAAGTTCAAAATAAACTAGATGTGAAAACAGTTAATGGCGATCAAAAATCCTGGAGTGTGCCTTTGCTTCAGGTATCTGTGGAACAAAAATGAAGAGAAACACTTTTAATTTTTGCCTTTTACATATTTTTGTTTTGTCCTAGACGGTTGGGAAAGCAAATTTGTGGCATACTGGTATAAAGATTAGAAGAACCATGTTTGCTATTGACTTCAGGAGCTAGTTTGGTAAATTCTTATGTGCTGTATAAAATCATAGTGCAATGATGGTATTTTTAAAGGTTAAATTGTGCTTTTTTTTTTTTTTTTTTTTTTTTTTTTTTAAAGAATATACTTTAAAGTAAATGGGAAAGAAAACAGAAAGCTCTAGAGCTATTTTTGTCCAACCAGAAGACTCATCTGAGCGCCTGTTCTGTTACTTTTCATGTTTTCAGCATCTATTGTGGGAAAAAAAAAAAAAAAAGCAATTGCACATAAACATATACTGATAAGCATGAAGCATTTTTTCCCTCTAATCATTTTTGTTTCAAAGCTTTCAAAAATGAATTGCAAAGTAAGAACAAATGTGCTAAATTCATCTTTAAAAATAAGACTTAAATTATAAGCATCTGAAAAACGATCCCTTTTGAGTGACGAGCTGCAATACAGACAGCTGTCATTGGTTTTGGCTTTAAATTTATTTTTGCAGTGTTGTGGCACTACATTTATCCCAGAGAAAATACCCTCACAGTGAGGGCTGTCAGGCTGAGACTGAGGAGCAGAGGCTCCATTTCAGTGACCTCTTTATTCTTTGCTCCTTCCACCTCCTGGCCGCAGCTCTCTGCGGTGGCCAGATTGCTTGCCTCAGGCCAGAGGTGCCATTTATCCAGCTCTTTGCAAATAGTCGTCATCGTTTTGTGCTCATGGCCTGTTCCTCTCTGGCAGGCTTTCCCTCACTGCAGAGCTGCTTGGCAGCAGCTGTGTCCTTGTCTGTCCCAATGCTCGGAGATGGCCAGTTACCTTTGTCATGGAGGTGATCCACACAAGTGAATTGGCTCTGGGTATCTAGACAGCCATTATCTAAAGAGTGCTTCTGGGGATAAAAATTACAAATTAGTTACCTTGGATTTCTGTGAAGTGTAGCGCTGAGGAAAATTCATAAGTATTTCCTTCTTCCAGACAATTTCACTGTTTTCCCTTTCTCCAAATGTATATATATGTTTTAACATTGCCGTGATGAGACTGTTGGAGGCAGGAATTAAATATTTTGATGTTTTCAAAATATAAGTGATTTAGTTGGGGTTGTAGAACAGCTGCTAAGATGCTTTGTATTGAGCTACATTTCCCCCCAGGCGTATTTTTGCCAGCAGTCACAGTATCACGTGCAGGTGACACAATTTTTATATGAGTAAACTACTTTTCCAATAACATATCCAGACCTGCAACTCCTCTGCATGTAATTCATCTGATATATCATATAACTAAAAAAGGAACAGAGTTCTTTAATGGAAGTACTCTTTTTCCTGACAGACCCAACCCACAGAAAAGTGTAAAACTGAAAGGCCTTGGAAAACGGAGGGATGCTTTTCAATGTTTTGTTAAATTCTGTTATAATGAAATGCTTTAATCCCTTTTGTAGGTATTCCTGTTTTAGTACGAAGTAAAAGCAGATAAAATTTGAATTCTGAGTTTGAATTATCTGATGGATACTACAGAGAGTTCATTTTCTGTCAGAAAACTCAATCTAATGGGGAAGTGGCTAATAGCTCTGTCTCCTAAGAAAGAATATGGATTGGACTCAGGTATTCCATACATATTTTGTTTGGAGAGCTTTGGTTTGTATTTTGCCAAATCACTTTTCTTCTCAGGTTGTGGGATAATTTTTTTAATCGTTTCACAAAGTAAATGTTCACCTATACAGTCATACATAAATATTGCATAATAGCAAAGGGATTGAAACAACAGATTGCTCTTGAGCCTTGTACATGCTGTCCAGATAATTTAATAGGAAACAAAATTTTTGAGATGTATTTTAAAGAGATTACAGCATCCTACCTACTACTAATCTACTGCCTCCCAAAATGTATTTACGTTTTAATGAAACAAACTTAAATATTAATTACTAAATTATGAAGCCATTTTTGCATAATTTTAATCAGTGTAATTTTGTTTTCAGATAGAGAAACCCTGCTAGTTTGGGATTGTTCTGTTCTGCTTGAGATAATCCTCCTATAATATCTAATTCAATGCAGTGATCAATTCAGTTGCAGATTAGTGTAGCATTTAGTAGTAAAAATAAATATCCCCAAAGTGTACATGCCCAAAGCAGTATTTAATTCTAATACAAATTGCACTGAATGTTTTACAAATTTGCATGACTTGTCTGCAATATCATGGTCAAAACAAGATAATGAGATCTAAACAGCATGATTTAAACTTAGGTACAAATAACATGTCTATAAACACTTTAAGGCTGCCTTACTTTAACATATTCATCTCTTATATTTTTCAACTTCAGTTTCCTGATAAATGGGGATTAAAAAATATGAAAAGAGCTTTTCATAAGAGAAAGAATGCTTCATTTATTATGTTAGGTAAAGTCTTTTGGAGGTGATCACTTTCTCATTGAAACACCGTGCTCAGCACTCTTGTGGCCCAGGCATCTGTCATTCAAACAGATGTCACCCCATCAACTTGAAAATATAACTTTTTTTTTTCCCCCCATTCTGTGTAGCCAAGTGAAGTCTTCAAATTGATGTACTTGGTGACAGCTGTTTAAGTGTCAGATGTTCATGTCTAATAGCCCTCAATGGGGAGGTGACCTTGTTTTCTTAGTGGGTGTTGCGCATCAAGTGCTGTAATTATATGTATGCGGAGAATATACACCTGTATGAAGCATTACATTGGTAAGGAAGCTTTTTCACTTCAAACTGCTGTGTGCATGTAATGAAAGGCTTGGCAAAAGCTAGCAAAGTTTAAGGGCTTGACTCTAACCTGTCCTAAATACAACAAGCTTAACACAATGAACTCAAATCTAAACAGTAAAGAATGAGTGGAATAAGAACAGGCCCAAGACTCAAATCATTGAACCAATTCCTTTCTCGTGGATGATCTAGATGCTATCTATCATCAGTCCGGTCTGGAGGACTCAGTTTCTGAGGAACACCATTAGATACTTCTCCACGGAATAGAAGGGTCTTCTGGTCTGAAGAACTGAAATCTCCACATCTGGGTCACTCTAAAATTTCCCACTTGGTGCTGTCCCCACCAGGCAGATGTTTGAGTACTGTTTACGCATAGCTGAGCTTTGGAAAGGTGATGGGAGCTTCTCAACAAGCTGGTTTCAGCTCTATATTAGATCTAAGATGAGTACATTAACTTGGGAAAAATAACAGTGCAGTTAAGTAGACCCGTGATAAAGGCTGCCATGTCGTCACTGCTGCTAACCATTGTTGGTAGCTGTATTAGTTTCTACACATGCATTCTGAATTTAGTATTTGTTATAATGATATTTATAGTCTCTAAAACATTCCCTTTGGATAGATAATGTCTACCAAACTCATCCTTTCTTTGCATATTTTGCTCTTCTCTGGTGTACTCCCTTGTGCCACCTGTGTTGGAACTGTACTCTTGGGCATCCAGATGTTTCGTTTCCTCCTTAACAATATAAAGTTATGCATTCATTTGGCTGTAAATTGGTCTAATCCAGTCTCCTATCTCCAAAGGTACGTGACAGCTGGGGAAGGGTACTTAGAGGAGGCTGTAGTGACATTAGTACAAACAAAATAATTCCCTG
The DNA here is from genome assembly GCF_963932015.1 of Anas acuta. NCBI lineage: Eukaryota > Metazoa > Chordata > Aves > Anseriformes > Anatidae > Anas > Anas acuta. Next base: position 33,655,551 of record NC_088984.1, read on the forward strand.
CTGCCATTTCTGGGGATTTCCTTGGCTGAAGATTCCTTGACTGATCTTTGTTCAATAGCCATGATTTGATTTACTTTTTGCCTCCTCTCCAGCTTATTTTTTCCTAGCTGTTTTTGAAACTTATGTCACTTGGAGTACCCACAATATTCTGTGACAAATTGCCCTACAACTTAATTGCATATACTCTCAAAACAGCCTCTGCCTTCCTCTAATTTTATTTCATGCTCACTAATTTTCATACCAGAAGAAAATAAACAGTAGTCTCCTTTTCACCTTTTCTATATCATTTCATAGTATGCAAAATCTTACAAAACAAAACAAAACAAAAAAAAACACCACTGAAAATACTTAGGATTCCTGAGATTAATATTTAATTAAAAATTCAGATACAGTTTCTCAGACATCTGAGAAACTTGATCTTTATGTGAACTTACTGCAGATTTTATTCCCAAGAGTCTTTTTAAAGCAGTACAAAAGACCAAACCTTTCTTTCCTGATTATATTACAGCTGAAAACTGTAAGCTGTATTTTGGTAATGACTTTTCTTAATGGTGAATTCTTAATTTCAGCAAGGAGTTTTGCAAATAAATTGGAAGTGACCATATACATATAGCATGTTCCTCATGTAAAACATGGATCTTTGGGTCTTCGTTTCGATAATAACATCATGTTGGAGAGAATCTTTGTGACACTGTATGAATGACTTCAGCAAGAATTTTTACTGGCAGTGTTGTCTACAAAGAGAAGGAAACAATTTTTAATTTAAGAGGTAGGATAGCAAGTGTTTCTCTGTGCCACTGATTTCTGTATGCATTGTTTTAAACATGGAGAAGTGACCAAGTTGTGGTTTCTGGGACAGTAGCACTTTTAGTATTTCCTCATTTTTGATTACTGTGATAACTTTTATATAAAGTATTTATAACTTAAATTTGTTTCGTTTAGTGATAGGAGTCACTAAACTAGACTACAGAAAAGTAAGAAATCTGATGGTTTTACTTCTATAACAATTTTATGCCTTTTTTTCCATTTTTTTTTTTAATTTTTTTTTTTTTTGGCCACTGCTTATTTAAAGTCTGGGTTACAAGTCTCAAAGGATTTACATGTGAACATTTTGCCTGCATATGCAGTTTAGTCAAATTAGCAAGTCAGTTTTCCTAAGTAAAATGTCATCCATTTTTATATGCCTTTTAGAGGGCCCCAACTTAGTCTGGGTTGTTGTATGAATCATACAAAAGTTGAATGCAGAGTCCAGCAGTTGTATTTCTCATAGATCAATTTAATTATTCTGGCAACTGGAATGTCTGCTTAGAAACAGAGGGAGGCAGGCAAATTATGTGCTGCCCACACTCCTGTGCTCTTCACTTATCATGGGAGAGAGCTGTAGGGTAGATCCTTTTGCTGTGGTTTCCCTAGCTATCTAGTTCTCATTGTTCAAGCATTCTAGTTACATTGCATACTGTTGTTGTTGTTCTATTCGTCTTTTTTTTTTTTCTTTATTGTTTTGCTTTTAGTAGCAGGAATGCGTCTCAGAACTGTTCATTTGCTTGAGGATGTAAATTCACTTCTGCTGTTGACGAATTTGCCCCATTCTGCAACAGGTAAATAAAACCCAAACCTTACAAACAATGTGACAAAATAAAAACGAAGCCAAATATTTGTATGCTTACAAAGAACATTTATGAAGTTTTGCTATGTAAGATCACTTATAGTTTTCTCAGATCTTACTTAGTGATGTCTTTATTTTATCAAAACTAAAATTATTAAAACTAGTCTGAAATGTTGACACAACAGGTTTTGAAGACGCAAACCTTAACTTGCTGTTTTTTTAAGATATTTTCAGTGCAATGAAAGGATGATAAATGTGAAGCGGCTTATATAAAATAAATTCAGCACTTTTTTGAAGGTGTTTTAGTCCAAATTTATTTTGATGTATTTTCATTCTTTTTAGCTTGGAGTTTGCATTTGGCTAGGACAGTATCTTAATGAATTTTATCAATTACAGGAAAATTAGTCAAGTTAATGATTTGCAAGCTTTTTACTATTGGGGACTGCAGCAAATTTCGTTCCAGGCCTAGCACTGAGCCTCCCCCGTCTCAAGTGATTCTTCTTCAGTCTGCTTGGGTATTTGGTCCATGCAAAGTCCACCTTACTTTGCTATCTTTTATTTTTAATGGTGTTTCTCCCCCTACTTTTACCAATATCATTTTTTAACATCATTACTAGGAATGTGTGTCTTGTGGTTAGCAGCAGTTAGTAAGCAGGCTGACATCCAGCATTATGGGCAGAGGAGAGGTTACACGGGTTGTGTGATGCTGGAGACTGGAGGCTGTGGTGATGCCGAGCTGCTGTTTCAGGCATATGCTGGAGTGCGTGCTCTTGTATGCCTTAACTTGCCATGACAGGACCTGATCTATGGCCTATATAAGAGTTGCAACACAAACTACTTTCACAAGAGAGGTTATTATTTTTTTAATCTTTCAACCTCCTATATTCACTTTGCACAAGTGGTACGACCCTGAGCCAATGGAGCCTTCTGTCCTGAAACTTTGTGTACACAAAGACTTGACACTGTTTTTTGTTGTTGTTGTTTGTTTGTTTGTTTGTTTGTTTCCCCTACAAGGTTGTTATCAGGAACTAGAAGCTGCACACATGGATGTGTCTTACCAATGAAAGCTAATTCAGTGTGACCCTCTGGTTTGAGTGTGTAGGCTGTCAGTTACTAGTTCAGGTATAAGACTTAACATTTTGACAGGCTTCTGGCAGAAGTGAAGTAAACTTTGTTATCAGCTGGGTGATGGTTTTTGGACTTTTGTAAATGTATCCCATTCTTTCCTGTGAGCATAGTAACTACCACAGTGCCTCAAGACTTGATTTGTAGTGAGATGGAGAAAGCCAGTCCTTGTCCTGTACAACTTCACAGAAAAAAACAAAACCCAACCAGAGTCCTCTCTCCTTATATCTGAAAATCTCTAGCATAATTTTGCTAATCTGTGCTTTCAAACAGATAGTGTGACGTTATTTTCCATCTGCTGCTTCTTTTCCTTTTTATAAAAGAGTCATTTTGTAATGAATTCTGCATTTACACAACGTTTTTTAACTCTAATTTCTTACTTGCACATTTGTTATTCCCTGTCACCTTATGACACAGTGCTGTCTCTAACATCCTGTTATGTTGAAAACATCTTCAGCAACTAAGGACAGACCAGGATTACGAAGTACTGGAAAGACCAAGTATGAATAGTACATTTTGCTTTGACTCTGTTCCATATTTGTTTAACCTTGTGTTTCTCAATATTTTGTATTTCACACATTTAAATCTGGAGATCCATCTAGATGCTTATTATGTAAGGTATTTGCAAGCTGATTTTTGTGGCAGGTGACTGAGCAGAGCTCAGAGAATATGCAAAGCTCATCTCCTTCTGGGAATGTTAAACACCAAGTTGTAAATGCTGATAGTAAAACAGCTCACAGAAAGAACTTAAGTGTGTATCTTAGAGATGTAACGGTGTTGTTGGTGGTGTTGTTTGTAGTTTTTATAAAGTATATGCTTTGGATATTGGGATATTTTAGTTTGTTGTATTCCACTTACAGAGTTCTGGTTTATTTTTGGTTATTCACTGGAAGTATAGGGAAGCAGTACGGATGTTTTAAAGTCTAGTGAATTGGATTTACTTACTCAGAAATATATCAGAATATTGTAGAGTAGAGTAACATGTTCCAAAGCATATAATGTGTTTGTTAGGTAAAACAAAGAGTAGTGACTAGAATTAATCTGCTTGTGGGAAATGGTTGTTAATACCCTGTGACAACTACACTTCATGAAGAGTTTTGATTTCTTAGAACAAAAATAAACAGGGAAACATCATATATACCATTTCAAAATGACACTTCCCTAAATAATGGAATTTTGATATAGTTTACTGTCAGAGAAAGTACCTGTGGTTTCCTCTCAAAATTGTATTTGTATGTCGCTTCCAATCCCTTCACTGCTACTATTTTTATGCGTGCATATAAAAGTAGGCAATACAGTGTAGGGAATCCATCAGAACGGTCACATCGAAGTGTTTTTTTTGTTTTGTTTGTTTGTTTGTTTTTTCCACTCCAAATATCTTTTATCTATCCAAGGACATAAAAATAGGAAAATGAAATTACTGTAATCTAAATAATTTTCCAAGTTTCCTCTTCACTGCTTTGCAAATACATTTGGATCTAATTTGTACTGTAGCTGCAAAAGCAAAGTTTTATGTGTCAACCAGTGCTCACAGGTGCACCTTGAAGAAGGGAAGGACTTCATTGCTGGCATTTAAGTATTAAACTTTCAAAATAATAATTCTCATGGATTACTTTCTAAAATGAATCCCTTTCCTATCAAATATTTGTATTTGGATTATTTTCAAATATTACTTCAAGTCTTTGGGAAGATGCCATTTGTTCACTCTGTCATTTTTCATTTCTTCCTGTTTTCTCTTAATAGAGTTTGACTTCTCTAATTTGTCTCCCTTCCCCCAGCTATTACCAGCTGTGAAAAGTAATTTTTCAGCCGCCCTATGTGGCTTTTGGCAGACCTTATATAGAGTCAGTGTGTGTAGGGTCCTGAGGGGGTTGCTTCTACATCTGCCATGGGATTGTGCTACTCATGGCTTACATGAGTATTTATCTCTCAGGGCTTGTTTTTTAGTTGTTTTGTTTGTTTTGCTTTTGAGTACCAGGCCTTTGTTACAATTTTCTTTAGATGAGTTTGGGTCTTTAGCTTATGAAATTAAAGCAAAAGTGACTGTTTTATGACTCAATCCAACAAACCAGACTGTAAACATTTCCAAAGTTACTGGTCCCAGCTGCTGTCAGTACAACTGCTCTGGCTCCGGTGGTCAAATGATTACAAATAAGTTATGTGAAAATAATATAATGTAATGAAGAAATTCAGGCTACACAGAACATGCCCCTAATTGAGCTTTCTTGGATGTTGCCTTCAAGACAGGGAATACTGCTGAGTCCCAAAAGGGGGTATACCCTGTACCTCCCACCATTCCCACACACATCCCATCCCTCTGCTTGTTGTGTTCCTTAGTCGGGATGGAGCTCCTGAAGCAAGAAGCTTCAGTGAAACAAAGTTGTTGCCTTTTTGCTGTCAATGGATATCATCCCATTTTCTGAAGCACTTCAAAACACCTCAAGTTTTACAGCCTTTTCAAGGTAACCTGCAAGTGCAATGTTGGATATCATGGATTAGATAGAACATTTTAAAACTGTCCTCTAGCATTTTGCCAAATGGTTTCAGAGTCTAGCACATCTCTGCCATGCGGATGGATGCCAGCAAATCTCTTAACGGAGTGATGAAGGCTGTGTACAGCAGGGGACTCTGAGCTTTAAGGCAGCCCTGTGTACATGTATAGCAAACCTCTTCACTGTCATCCCCTGCACACAGGTTCAAATTATCCCACTTTGCTGTTAAATCCCATTCTGTTAAAAACCTCTATGCAGGAATGGTGAAAGTAGATTAGGATAATTATTAATCATGAGTCCTCTGTCCACTCACTTCCTCCTTGGGAAGAAATTATCCCCTGCTTAAGTTCAAGTGTGTTAACTGCTCTGCAACATAACAAGCTGTTAATCTTCAGGCTTCTGAAAGTGTCCTTATGTGCCTTCAAATTTTCATCATCTTTAGGCTGCTTTAAAAAAAACCCAAAAAAACAAAAAACAAAACACTAGCAGATCTTTCCTATTAAAGGTCCAGGAAAAAAAAAACACACAATGTTACAGGCCTGTAGTAGGTGGCTTGTGAAATAAATATTTACCAAGGATTGATCTGTCTTAACACAGTGTGAGTGCTCCTTTGAAATTCAGTGTTTGGGTCTCAGAATATTGCAGTTCTTTCTTCTCTAAAATCCTTCTTCTGACCTGTTTGACCCCTGCTTGTTTTGCAGTCTGTGCATTTGCCCAGAAATGTAGATTTCTCTGTTATTTAATATTTATATGGGTAGTCATCTAAAATTCAGGTTGCCTACTGCAGGCTATTATGTCTAATAGCACTTAGTGTATTAGGAAAAAAATACCGTGCTCCCTTAATCATTTGGTGTATATACATATTTAATCTGCTAGATAAGGAGGCCACATTGTGACCATGGGCTGCGTAGAGCCATCAGGCCAAACCAGTGAAGGCAGCCAGAACGCACAGAGGACTGGTGCAATACCAGGGTAAAGTGTTGTGTTATGAGTGCCCTGCTCCTGGTGCTGCTCTGTGTGTCGCCAGCGTGTCTGCTTTGGGCAAGATGAGAACTCAGCTTGCTCCCTTTGCTAATTTGCCATAGGGTGCTTCTGCCGGACTGTAATACCAATTTGCTCCAGCAATGTGCTGTAAAATTCTCTTGGTGTACTTGCTATTTGTTATGTTAATGTTCTTAAAGTTCAAGAATAAGTGCATTGTATTGCAGTATGCCTTCTCCTAGCAGCTAGTACATAAATTACACTTAAAGTTCATAATTCTGTAAACAGGCGTAATTCAAGAAACTCATGGTCAATTAAATGCTTCAAGTCTATTGTTTGTTTTCAGTGTGTTTTGCCAAATTTCTTTTGGTGCATCAAATTAAAGAACCCAAGCAAATTTATGCTGGGGAAGAATTTAGTCTGGTTTTAGAGTGCTCAGGCAGGCGACAGAAGAGTTTCCAGGTAGGTTTGTAAGCACCGCGACGTACTTGATGGCTGCGTGCCAGGACATAGTGTGCATGTGAGGGGAAGGCAGCTTTTAGTTTGCATCTCCTGCGTATGTGGGTTTGAGTATATTGGAACCTTTCTTGCTCGACGTTTTGATGATTTGGTAGTTAAATAACAAATAGATCGTTTGTGATGGAGAGGGATTAAAGGAGTTAATGGCTATATTTGCTTTCAGAGGCATGTGTGCCTTCTATCGAAGTGAATTAGTCTCTCAGGCTTCTGAAGAGAGTATTAGACCTAACATCTTCTTAATATATTCTAAAGCTGTGTGTCTGAGAGAAGCGAATTAAAGGATTTTAAATTTCTAATTGCTTCAGATGTAATTAATTTCCTCTTTTTGAAAATAAAGTTGGATAGGAAAATGTAGTTTAAAAAAGCAGACTGTGAAGGGGAATAAGTTACACTGTGAGAACTGCTGCAAAGCACTGAATTAATGATTTTATTTTGTGCATGGCCATTAGTCATAGCAGGACTTTACAGATACGAAGTCAGCACTTTCTGTGTGAGAAGCATCTTGTCTTTTACTATAGTGAGGTTGGCAGCATCCTTAGGACAAGCACCATGTGTGGAAATTCACTGCAACCTTGCAGAAGATACCAGGAGAGCTTCCTCCCAGCTGCCAGCTTGCTACTGCCTGCCCACACGAGTCTGTTCAGCCCTGCTGCCTGTGCGGGGAGATGAAGCTACCCAGCAGAAATAACTCATGACACTGCAACTAAGCCGAGGAAGAATTATTTGGAGTCGCCCTTTCTGTAAGTTTATAGCTTGTGACATCTGACGGTGGTTTTGCGGCAGCCCTTGAGATTTATAAGCAGTATCTTATCTCCCCTTTATATCTGGCAATAAATTCTGAGAATTCACAGCTTCAGACTTCTGTCTGCATTGCTGGCACCAAATGTCAGTTTTACTGAGTTTCCCAAAGATGTGTTTTACTCACAAATCAGTGATGAACCCACTGAACAATTACCTCTGATTTCACCAATTAAAAGCATGCTGGAATGTAAGTTTTGTAAAAAGAGATTCAGTGTTGCCTTTAGATACACCCAAAGCATGGATAATATCTTCTGCACAGCAGCTCAGTGCTGAGTAAGGGCTTGAAAATGTTAGATACTGCACTCTGATGCTGTAGTAGTAATTGAAGGCCTAACTGCAGGAATGTCTTCTGCATTTCAGTGTTTCGTTTTTAGGAAAAGGAAGGGTGGAACAAACGTGATTTACAGGGACCAGCCATTCCATTGACAAATTTTAGAGCAATAACTTGACATAAAACCCAAGTCTACTTACAAAGTTTTTAGCTTCGGTGCATTAAAGAACACGCTCAAATTAAGCCATGGGCTGTAAAGGCTAATTGCTTACTCTCCTATTTTTGTGCCAAGAGAATTAACTGTACTCAATTAGACTGGAAGTGGAGGTCAACAGAATCAGATTTGCAGCACAGCCTTCCCTGTCATCCAGAAGTACAAAAGCCTCTTTATTTCCACTGCTCTGGGTTTGCAGGCAAATCCATGCTGATCACAGAAGAGATTTTCTGACAAAACTAGGTCCTTTTCATCAGCATCGTCTTATGCTGTTAGACCCATCTGTTGGGGAAGATCATTGCTTTCAAGTGTAAGGCAAATAAACCTGAAGCATCAACAGTACCTTCCAGGCCTGACATACTGGAGGTAACGTCAGAGCTCTGCATGTCAGGCTCAGGTGTGTTGTTTGAGCCTGTGAGCCTTTTGCTGAAGGATGCTCATGAAAAAGCACTTCTTCCAACTCCTGCCCAGGCACAGCAGTGAGGCAGAAATGCAATCAGTCATTTTTCGATGAGTTCCTTCTTGGTATTTTGCTTAGTTCTTGGAATTGAGATCTAAGATGTTAATTGAATTCTTCCTCTCCATTTTTTGTTTTCTCTTTAGTGTTCTTTTTCAAATAAAAATCTTTCTCCTTGATGTTAGCATCTCTATGTATATCCTCCAAAAGGGATATTTAGAGAATGAGCCGCTGATACCAATGAGCATGTAAGAAACATGAATGTGTATACTTCTCAGCTGTTTGCTTTTGTTAAATTTCCAGAGATAGCAAAGTACATCTTAACTCCAGGGTAATGTCCTTGCAAAGTTTTGGTCACGGTCATCAACTATAAAGTAACTTGAGTTTCCCAATAAAAGAAATCCAATTGTTATTTTAATATGGACAAAATAAGTTATTTCCCCTTAGCTTTGTTTGCAAAAGTAATTCTACATAGCTCTGAGAACCATTTCTGTGGTAGTTTTCCAGAAAGCTTTCCACATGAAAAGGGGTGTGTGTGGTGTGTGTTTGTGTGTGGGAGGGTAATCCTAAGAGTGAGGCTTTGTGAAATTGTGAATAATGGAAGAATAATGGAACGTGTTGGGGAAACTTAATGATAGCTTGCAGCCAGCTTTCACTGTTAGCTATTTTGCTGTTTTGCAGTTGGCTGATGTGTTTACGTGGCATTCACCTAGATTCACACATACAAAGACTAAATATCGGGAATGACAGGATTTTTCTTACTTGAGACTTTCTATGGAGAAATAATTTGTCCCAAAGGAAGTGTTCAGCTATACAGAAATGGAGATTTCTGACTGGAATTCTGTACTATGACTTTTTCTCCCCAGTGCATTCAGCTCTCATTTCTTGCCAATGACTTTCCTCCTTTCAAATGATTTTGTTTTTATTCGAGTTTATGCTGCTGTCCTCAGCTACTGAAAACAAGTTACTCAGAAACTACAAGTCACTGGAATAAAGTGAGGTTAATCTCCGGTGTTTTTCTGTAGCTCAGTGTAAGCGACAGTGTTTATAATCTGCTTCCAGAAAAATAGAGCTAAAGCTGTAAAGGAGTGAGGATAGACGTATAAAATACAAAACTAATAAATGTTGCATAAGGCTTTTTTCTTTGCAATGTTACATCTGCGTTCTCAATTCACTCTGGCAAATAGCAAAAGGAAAACATCCATTTAACAACTTTCTCTTGCCACCACAAATCTGCATTTGAAAGCATTTCTTTGTGCCAGATGAGGTGGTAAAATAATTGTCAGAGAGTTTTAGTCAATAGAGTCCTTGGTATAAATAATGATTCCTCAGCAACCTGAGAGTTTTGCTAGCAGACTGGGGACCTGGCCAAGAGATCCTGGTACTTCCACTCATGAAGTAGTAACTTATTTGTTTTGGAATAGGGAATCACATCCTTCAAGTGAAGGACGTGGAAGCTGGTTTAGTTTTGATTAGTCTAGAACTGGTTTGCTCTACAAATCATCTATTTTTCAGTGTGTTTGAGATACACGAGTAATTTGGCTTGCTCTCACAGATGGGGATGAGGCACAGAAATGAAACCCTATGGAAAAGCTGGATGGCATCCTGAACAGCTTCCCAGACACTAATGTTCAGGTATCCTCTCATCCATTACTGGTCATCTGACCTGGTCCTGTACCATCTGATCCCATAACTTGGCAGACGTGGGTTCCTCAGGTCAGCATCCCCAAAAGCCAGAGGAGTGTAGTCTGTGGAAGTATTAAATATCTTGAAACTTGTGTAGTTTTTGGTAGTTGTTTATAGTTTAAATAGCTTAATTAAAAACACTGTAACAGTTATTAAATACTCAGTCCATGATGGACTAATTAAGATGAAATTAAAAAGAAGAATTAGAAATATTGCTTGTGTTTAAAAAAAAAAAAAAAAAAAAGAGAAAAGGTAAAATTACTTTGTCCTTTGCAATTCAGGAATAGAAATGAAATCCTATGAAACTGCAACCCCATTTAAGGGCTATAATGTAATTTGCCATGATACCTGATTGTTTGGAAGGTCAGGCATTATGATCATATAGTGAAATGAAGGTGAACTGTGTAACGTGGCTGGGAAGTGGAGCATGGAGGATCATGGTAGGGATCTTTCTTCTGGGAATCTAGAAAGCAGATGAATTCTGTAAGGGACTAAAGAAATGTAAGTAAAACTCTGGGGTGATGCAGAAAAGCTTTAAGCACTCAAGGCTATTTCTTAGGGAACCATTCCAAGTGATCCGTGGCAGCCAAGGAGAAACTGCTAACTGTGCACTTTACCTTGGAAACTCGACAGTGAGCCAATTGCTAATTGCCTGAAATACCCAGACTGAAATGAGACTTGATAGAGGATGGCTCCGAGAGTCAGTGTACGTCACATCCTGACGATTTTAGATATGACTGAGATGAAGATGTTGATGTTCCATGCTGATGTCAAACTTCCAGATAACTTAATCATGCTGTATGATGAGCCCATGGCAATGAGGTGGAGTGGGCATATTTGAAAGATGGGCAGCCAGTCAATTTTTATTTATTTTTGTATTGCTTCTTTTAAAAACTGGGACAAGCCTGGATTCTGGTAGACTTCACGTGAAGCATCAGATGTCAGAACCTACCCATCAGAGGGTTTTGAATAGTCAGCCACTCCATAAATACACTTTCTGAACAGTATGAAGTTCATAGTACAGTGTAGAAGGAGTTAGAGTGTTGCTAATACCCATTGGAAAAAATAGCTCTGTATTCAGAATATTTTTAGTAGTTTCAATTTCTTTTGGAAGGGCACTAGCTATGGCTGAATATATGACTTAATTGTACTGGCAGCCTTCTGATTAATTATTAGTGTGAAGTGGAAAGTTTACCACTGGTACTATTTTACGTAATATTGTATTGTATTAGTAACATTATTAACATTCTGAGAGTTGCTCAAAGACCTAGATGCAAAGTTTTTATGCTCTTTAGAAAAAGGGCAATTAATTTCTTTGTGCTCAATGAAGTAGGGACATCTGCAAATTATAGTTCTGGTATATAATTGCATGTTTTGAGTAGAGCACTGAATGCTAGTAGAAATATAAACTATGTGTAGCAATAAACATATCATCCAAGTCCTGCAAAATAAGTAGACATTAGTTATTGCTATTTTAGTTTCATGTAATTGAACTATTTATTCTGTTTAAGTTTTTTCTGATCTCTTTTTGTAGCTTGAAGAGAAAATTAGGAAGGGAAAAAAATTAACAACCTTGAAGTGACTGAGGGAATGATTGAGACCTTGCTAATCTTCTCATATATGGTTTACAGAAGTTGGGCAAGTATTATCAAAATTGCTGGTAATACTTTAAAATTAAGGCATATCCCAATTCTTTACACTTAGTATTTACCTCCTTTCTCATTTTGAAGGCTAAACACTTTGTAATGTGGTAGGTAACTTTGACTGAAAAGGCTAGAGGAAATCTTTCCTTGCCAAGAATTTCATCTCTACAAAGATGAGTTGATCTCAACAAGACTTCTTGTGGGCTCAGTTGTATACGGATACAACTTGGGATGGCATCCTGTGAGTCAAATCTATCTGCCTCCAATGAGGTCGTTGCCACAAACACCAAAACTGACAGTGCAACAGGTCAGACAGATGGTTGTCTTGCTCTCTGGAATCATGCCAGTATTTCGTTATATATATTTATAAATGTGTTATGTGAACTTTGCAAAGGAAGCATTGGTTGTGAGCAAATATGTGTGTATTGTTTATTGATATTCAATTGAATGCAGTAAAAGGCCCTATGAGAATAAAGCAGTATTTTTCTTTTCCATCTTACGTGGAAGAGCATTCAGCATTAGTCTTTTTGCATGGAAATGCCAGGCATGATTTTGGTTTGCATGACTGACCTCCTATCTCCCAGAAACAGTTACCACCAAAATGTTTCTTGTTCATCTGTGTCCTTCAAAAGAAAAATTAAAGTATTATTGCAGCTCCTGTGGTAGCTTTTGGGGGTACAATGTTTTGTAATCTTGGGTTTTCTGTCACAGTTTCCATTGCAGAACAGTTTTTGATAGAAATTTAAAATAGGTAATGATATTGATAGATTTAATCACTCCATAATGTTAAAATACCCATGGAAAATGACAAAGGAGGAAATAATTATTTGTAAAACAGTTTAAAGCTGAAAGTACGATGAAAACTCTTCAGATTTTATTGCACTGGACATGTTTCAAAGTGCTTCTGTGCTATTGCCTACATATACATAGCACACTTAGGGATGCTCTATGTTTCTTGCCAGCAGAACTGTGAGAATATGGGAGGGTGTCTTCATGTGTAAGGATTCAGCAGTATTAAAAAGCAAGCCTATTTTTGAATTTGGCAATTGTGAACTCAAAACACAAGTCTTTCCTTAAATATTTATAATATGTGACTGCTAGACAGTGTGTTTTGGAAGTAAGTGATGAGGCTGAACAAAAATGAATGTGGTACCTCCTTGTCTGCACATCTGCATTTCTAAAGATCAGGCAGAATTTGACAACAGACTAAAGATTGTTTCATTCTTTGCGGATTCCTTCTCTTTATCTATATTGTATTTCTGGAACTGGTATCCATGGCAATTTGCAAGGATGACTTGGGAGCTAGGCTTTAAAGCATCTATGAGTTCCTCCTCTAACATATTTTGCAATGTGACTTTGTGAGTTCATTTATAGAGGTGAGCTGTTGTAAGCAGTGTATTTAAAATCCTTTTTTTTCCCCTAGTGCACACAGAATGTCCATTTTTAGTACAGTGGAAAATCCCTATGGATTTGGTTCAGTTTCTGTAAAAACCCTGAAATCCAGATACTGCTGGATACACCTGAATGGTTTTTATAGCTTAGAATAAAACGCGAATGGGTTTTAGGTGTGCTGTAATGGCTAAGGATGGTGATTTATACTTCAGTGATCTTTATCAAGTGATCTTTCAGTAACCGAAATTTTGATGAATCTCCAATTTACTAATAATACTATTTAAAGTTCTGAGCATCTTCAAAGCCATGTATACTAAATCTTTTGGGGAAGAGCAGAGGAATGACCCAGGGCAAATACTTTGTAATGCTATTTTAATTTTAGAAACCTTTGGAGCTATAGAGCCATCAGTATGATCCAAAGCCAAGGCCTGAGATTTAGTAAGCCATTATTTCCCCAACACCATCTTCTCTTATTTCCCCAACACCATCTTCTCTTAAAACACAATTTATCTGTCTTTTGCTTGGAGCTTTTAGAAGCCTCTATGCAGTTCTGAGTCCTTTAGCCCAGTTCAACAAAGTTTTGGTTTGATCAATAGGTCTGTGTTGCCATGAAGTTACATTTATTCTCTATTGGAGTTTTCACTGGGTACAGGAAATGTAAGGTGCACGCCTCTCTCTTACTATGGTTATTCTGTCAGCCATGGACTTACTATTTCATCTCCCGTTTCTTCAACTCCTGGCTCCCTTAGGAGCTGATCTTAAGACTTAGCAGTCTGAGAGAAAGAAATAAATAAAATTCTTGACTGAGCTTGTTAACTTGATTATTTGACATAAAACCTACTTAAATATAAAGCAAATTGGGATTTCTACCTTGGTTATTACATTTGGTAATTTTAATGTACATTAAATGCTTTAAAGTCAATTTAATGTTATTTTAAGCTCTTAGTGGAGTTGTATTACAGTCTAAACTTGATCAACAACCTTAATACTGAAATCCTTAGACACAGTAGAAGGAAGCATAATTCAGGAATGCAGTAGGTCACAGTACTTTTGTAATCCTTCAAAACTGTTGGAATTGTTGGATTTTGCTCCAAATGGGTTGTTTACCTTGGGGTACTTTTATATATTGTGAAATAAATTTACAAAACATACAAAGACTTAAAACTGCAAGTCCAAAAACCTCATTCAGTTTTAATGCTTGCATCAAATCTAGGAAGACGAGGCTTTGCCTCCTAACCTAAAATGCAGTGCTCTTGCTTTTCTCTCACCTCTTCTTGTATGAATATTTTTGTCTTCTCTGGTTTTATATTCAGTCATCTGTTACACCCAAACATTGTAGACTGTAAATCAGAAGTGAGTTTTTTCAGTACGGAAAGTAATGGGCACAATTTTGATTTCAATTACTTAGCTGCTAAAAATAGACTAACTCCTTATGTGCAGTTTACATCTATGAAACCAAGCTTAAAAAGTGGTTCTTTTGGAGTAGCTGACCAGTACTGGAAGTTAGCGAAGTACTGAAGTTGGTCAGGACCTCCCGAGATCCTCCCTCAGTCTGCTGGGGTTGCTGTACCTACTGCAGGCCAGGTTGCTGCTCGCCACTGTTGCTTCAAGGACTTGCCAACGGCTTTGCAGTCAGCTTGGGGACCACCGGGAGCTCCAGGTCTTTCTCTGCAGAGCTGCTTTCCAGTCACAATCAGTATTTTGCTTTGAGATATTCAAATGAATATTTTTACATATTACAGGAAATGATTAAGTTGAGAACATAGACATGTAGGTACTGCTTACATAAACACCTTTCCTCTTGTCATAAGAATTTTCTCATTGACTTGAGTAAGACCATAGGTTAAGACATCCAGTGGTCTGTCCTCACTGTACTCAACAGAAAGCAGGAGCAGTAAAGTGAAGTGGTGGAGAAGAAAGGTTGAGTCAAGTTTTAGGAAGTAAGAATGCAGTTATCCAAGCTAGACCTTAAATGTGGCCCTAAAGCATTTTGTACTGAATATCTGTGGAGTAAGCAGAGATCTCAGAGTTCTCCTTTGGAGTTCGCTGACATAAATAGATTTAGGTTCCGATTCCCCATGCAGCTAATGGGCAAAAATGCTTTAGGAATTGCCCAGTTTGAAGAAGCTAAGAGAATAAGCAAAGATGCAGAGGACTGGCTTTGTGGAGGTGATTCTTGTTGCAGTTGAAAGATGTGCCAAAGTGATCTAAGTGCAGATTAGATGATATTTAGCATAAACCAATAGCATTAAAAAAATTAAATTATTCAAATGGCATTGCTTTTATAGGTTGGCAAATGCCAGTTGTTGGAAATGTTTTTTGCTAAAGTTGTTCTATTGAATTGTAAAATATTATGTAGATATAATTGATTAATCTAAAGATTTAGTTTGCCATATTTTGGTGTCTGTTTTGTTAGTTAAGTTTCAAATTTATTTTTGAAGTACTGTGCTGTGAAAGTAATTTCACTTTGGTGGATATATTGTTCATTGATTTCTGAAAACAAAGCTTTTTTCTTTATGGGATTTTCTTTTTTTATATATATATTTTTAATGATGTTATTTACAGTATATTTTATATTACAAAGCACTTAAAACTTTAAAAATGACCTTGCTTTCTCTGAAGTTCTTTTTAATACAAATGGAAATTAAAATCTTAATCATAAAAATAATTTAACTACTACCCTGCATGATAAATTAATTAAAAAGTTATAAAAAGGTACAAGGAAAATGTAAAAAATGCATTTCTTGGCTATTTAAAAAATAATTTTGACACGCTGTCATGTTTCAATGGCATACATGCCAGTAGAAGCATCTCCTGGTACTCTCACGAGTCTTTTCACCCTTAGGCTCTGTTTGCTGCATTTCTGTGCCATTATATCCCTATTGCAGTAAGTCTGCATGAGGACTCCCAGGCGGAGTGGACAAGACCCTTTGCTTTGGGAGCGTGGTGAGGCTATGCCAACCCTGCAGAGCTCCCTGACTTTCTTTCTTTTCTGACTTAAGAGTCCTGGTTCAGTCATCTCTGCAGTGTCCCAGAATATCAACATAGCAGGCACCTGCTGGCTTGGCAACAATAAAATCCTCAGTTTATCCAAGACCCTCTCTCTCCTTAAGTCTTGCTTTACTAATAGGACTCCTAGAGAGATGTCTTGGAGCACATGGGACTCCTGAACCTACCTGGTGTCCAAGGGATAGGATTTCTTAGATTCTTTCCTTGGAATCAGTAGAAGCCTGAGTAGAAAGTTTAGGAAATGCAGCTCTTCTGTGGCACAAATTCTCTTTATTCCCCACTGGCCAGGGGTTACCTACTGTTGTGCATTCAATTTTGCTCTGAGTTCAGGTGGATACTTTATTCATATTAACCTGTAATTTGTATAAAATAATTCCTGATGCTATACAAATGTGAAATTTTATTTAGGACTAATTAAAACACTAATTAAAAGATGATGATTACTCTGAGAAAGTGTGTATTTGTCACTTATGGACTCAACAGAATCATAAGTCCCTGTTTTTACCACTTAGTGTTAATATTTCTCTAAAGGCAATTTAGACATCTGTGCATTGTGAAGCCATTCAAAATTGCTCTACTAGACTGACTTATTAAAAACATGTTATCTAATTCAACAGCTCATTGCTCCAAGCAAACCAGCTGGCATAGCACAGAGCTAGGAAAAAACAATGGAAGATGAATTCAGAGGGCAGAGTTGGTTATATTACAAGAGATCTTTGGCAGGTAGGAAATAATATCTTTTTATTTTCTGTTTAGTAGAATAATAACAATTCTGTTGCAATTGCTTATCTGCTGCTTCAGTAAGTTGATGTGGAAGATCTCTTGAATCAGCAAGAACTAGAAAGCTTACAAGGCTCTTGGAAACTATTTGTCAGTTTGGGTTTTAATATGTTCAGCCTGTGCCTTCACCAGCTGGTGCAGATGTGTTGAAAGATGCAGAACAACCATGGCTCTGTTTTTAAGATCTGTTATGGCTACACTGCAATTTCTCAGCCTGGAGTTAATGTAATAAACGGGGTTTTGCCTGTGACAGAAGTTGCTCATGGCCAGTACATTGGGATAGAAAGCCTAATATTTGCAATGTTAACCAGATCTTAACAGGAGTGTGTCCTCAAAACTAGGGGATGGTGTAGGCCCTGAAGACTACAAAGGAACATGTAAATACTGGAAAAGATGGAATAGTTATTTGGATTATGTTGACTGCTTTGAGGTTATTGGAAGATGCATTAAGAATGAATTTTTAGGCATCTCCACATCACCTAATGTCAAAATGTCATTTTGACATTTAAAGGTCATAGTGCTGTAATCTTTTCAAAGTCATGCAGGTTCTGGTAGTGTACGTATTCTATACTACTGAACTAGGACACTGAAGCTACAATGTTTTCTAAAGGAACTTTGGATGGCCTAAGGAAAAATCTGTGTGGACCAAAACTGAATAAAGGAGGACACTAAGAAGGACAGTAGGACTGTATGAAGTAGGACTCTATGGAAAACAGCAGTGGCTGCAATATAATCTATAACTTGCATCTTAACTCTGTTTTATAAACCAATGTACATACTTGTGAATGTGGCACGGTGAACAATTCAGGGTTTTTCTTAAGAGAAATACATCCCCATAACTTGCAGAGCCCTATATATGATGCCAGCATAATAGTACTAGATTGGCTAACCTGAGCAATAACAGAATCATATGTGCATTCCCAGCATATGTTTTTAGTAAATGAAATCCATTTTTTTCACTGAGCCTTTTGGGAAGTGTAGCTGTGACTAGAGGGCTCTGTCCTATGTGCTTCAAGTTTCCAGAAATTTCAAGATACCCACTTTTAATTTTTATTTTTCTGATAAATAACTAATATGTCCTGCTTCAGTTGTACTTGCAACTGTTTCTCTTGAAACTTTTGTTATGGTTAGCAATAAGTGTCTAGCTCTTTTCCCCTAGAATTATTGACTAAGAAGGCAAATATTTGTCAAACCTACTGATTGTCTGAATGAACCTTTAAAAAGGAAAGCATTAGTCTTTGCAATATGTGTTTGCATCTGAACAGGTGTACAATATCTCTGATTAATGGGAGAAGTTTGAAGTAGATTTTCACGATATTCTTTGTGGAAAGAATCTTAGTAGCTGCGTATGTATAGTGCATCCCAGCTTCATTTTATGGAGAAGGACTAGATCAGCAGTATTAAATGGCAATTGGATTTATTTGGTACTCATTTGCTATTTGCTCTTGGGTTTTGTGAGTTACAACATTTGAACAGGAAGAAAAAACTACTGTCATGCAAAATCGAAGTTAAAACCTTATATTTTTATGTTGTTCACTGAAATACTGATTACCCTGGAATTCTGGCAGTGTCCCACGGACCCATACCTCTGGCCCACTATTGAGGAAAGGAACGTGCAGAATTAAAAGGATATTTTTATTTTTAATTGTTACAATTGTCAATCAGTGCTTTAGAGGGCCTTCTCATAGCTGGTGTTTTTCTAGAAAAAAATGTTACTCTCTGGACCTGTTCAGCATGGTGGCTGTTGATCGGAAATAGGCTAGATTAAAATACCCTTTCTATCCTGGAACCGGTACAGACATCTGTGTTTGTACATATCCATATTCCTTCAAATTGATTCTGTCTGTCTCTAAAAATACTTTCACATACTGTATTTGTCTTGCAGAAATGAAATTTTCTCTAATGTCCAACATAATGAAAAATTGGATTAAATATCTTAGGACAGATTTGTCTTTCAGATGTTTCGCCATCATTTTCCATTATAATGACTAGTAACATCAGGCAGAGATGTTACCTTCATCATTTGTCTCTTTTTTTCCCTCCTTTCTGCCTCCATTTCTGTCACAGAATGATAAACATATCCATGCTCATTATCAGAGATTTGATATGAACAAGTAAGTCTGAATTTCAAGTAGAGCTCTTTCAGGGCAAGGTAGATGAGCTTTATTAACTGGTCTGTTCCATTTGGCTGCGATTTTGTTTTGATTAACTTAAAGTCATAAAGGAAGAGGGCCAAATTGGCTTCCACGTTTCCTGAATGTCTGCTAGGAACACAGTCATTAAAATGTGATAATTATAGTGCAAAGGAGCATATTTTATACTTTCTATAGGAACTGCCTTGAAAGAATAGAGACTCGTCTTTTTGTGTTTCTGCCATATCTGTCCACAGATATGGTCTGGGAAACAAACAAAACAAACACCTAGTAGCTGGTTTGATAAGTGCCACTTACAACCTAGATGCATCCAATAATTATTTGAAGAAAAAATATCAATATTAGGAATAAAACTAACCACTGCCTACCTATTCTGGGGCAAGCGTAGTTCAAAGTTGACATCAGAAATTGGCCCAGGGCTTCAAGACTCTACAGCATTACAATTCCCTTTGTAAATCAAGTCCAAGCTCCACTCTGGCATTTTCCCACGGCTAGTTTAGCATCTCAAAGATCCAGTAGTGAGGCAATAATAAAGGTGTACTATGGCTTTCACTGACAGCTAATTACTGTGTTTCTGCTCCCGGTGGGTCTTTGTCTGAATATTTGGGAATGTAAGCTACCTTTATACACTTCGCTGCAGTCTTACACTTTGAGCAATGCTGTTGTCTACAGATGTTAGCCTTTGGACATGTTAGGTTTTCACTTGATGCTTTTAGACTAAGGAACTCAAGATTTGATGCTGGTAATTAAGAAATCAGTAGGGTGATAAAGATGACTGTGTAGCTGACTGTTATTGATGTTGATAAAGTGTAGACACCATTTCCCTTGGAACTTCCCAGTTTTGCAAAACCTTCCTAAAGCTACCTGATAGACATCATTTGTGATTTGAGCTGGGAGAAACCAGGATGTTAAGGACTCTCCTTATTTTATATTGAACTGATACTTTTGCTAGGGCTGATTTTATGTACTTTTTATGCATTTTATTTGAAGTGTTAGTGGTTCTTTTAATGTCATTTATCATTCTTGTATCCCAATGCATAATGAAGACTGTAACTCTCTCCCTGCCTCTTTTCCACCTTCCAGAGTAACCCTATCCTTCCCTTAAGATTTTGAGAAGAGCATCAGGAAAACTTAATGGATGTAATTTATTCTGAATATCTGGTAGCATAGGTTTGCCTATCTAACTATCCACGTATACAGAGATGTACACTTTCCATAAATCTGTGTGTGTTTATGCAATGGGACACCCTATGGGCATGAATATGCCTATGTATGTCTGTGCATCTACACACGTGCATCCCTATTTTTGCAATTAAACTAAATATATAGTAATGATTCATTCTACAAAACGTCCTTCCAAAAAAATGAAATTCCACAGAATGATTTATAATTTGCTAGGAGATGGGGAGGCTCAGACATTCCTAGCTACAAAAAGTTGATGAGTGATTAATGATCATCGTTTGTGGACCCCTCTATTTTTGGACTCTTTGAAATTATCTCAGTAAAAAGGAAATGAACAATATTTCTAGAAGCTTATGTCTGTAAAAAAACATTCTATGTTGTTTCATTAAGTAGATTATTATGCTTTTAGAACATGATTTCTTCCATTTTTATTTCATCCCTTAACTTTGAGAAGCCTTTCTTCAGCCTCAGCAGTTGGTAACATTTAATTTTGTGTCATTTTATGTCTTTAGAGATATGTTGACATTTCTGGTTTTCAGAATCACATTTTTACATTCTGTCATCAGCCTGAGTGTTATAAAATTCTGCATTAACCTTTCTAACACATTTAGGTGTTATACAGAAGATACTTTTTACAGAATAATGTGTTATTCATTAACTAGGTAGTAGATATTCTATGAAAGAATTGTCTGAACACCAAAACTCAGTGAAGATAATCATACATATATGCATTAATAGTTTCTGGGCATGGCACATAATTATTATTCACATTATTCACATAATAGTGAACCTGGAATTTCCTTCAGGAAAAAGTCACATCTCCAAATATGCACTTGAGCTGTGCAGGCAGTGTCCACTCATCTTGGCTTCCCACAGTTTTTAAAAGTCTCTGGGTTGGTTTGAAAGAGCCTGCCAATGTTTAAAAGACTCTGTGGGGAAGAAAAGAAAAACGTCCACATGCAAAATTGCTCACCAGCCCTTAAAGCACCGTGGATGGTTCTGATGTGTGAGGGATGTTCTGCTTCAGCATGAGAGAGATGATGAATTTAACTGAGGGCAAAAATGTGTCCCGATGTGTCAGTAGTTGTGTGTTGAATCTGATAAGCACGTTATACTCATTTGTCATATAACTTCATGTACTTCTATAGCTATTTAAAGGTTAGTACCAGAAATTCTCAAAGTATATTCAATCTTAGCATAATCCAAACATATTACATGCTGTAAGTACAGATTTTAACGTGAGGAATAGCTACAGTTCACAAGGACATGCCCCAAACTGATGAATGTTACCGTGAGTATTTGTACCCACACAGACTTTTAAATGTTGAAGTGTTTAAATGTTGAAATTCTGGGTCAGGTCCCACAAGCAGTCCATGTGCATCAGTGTGGGGCTGCCTTTGAGTTTCAGATGCTCTCAGCAGGGGTTATTAGCTTGGGCACTGAGTCACAGTGACCCAGCTCCACTGCTTTGCCTTTCAGAGCAGCCTTGGATGGCTGCAGGTCAGAACTGCTTGCGCTGCTCTCTGCGGTGTAAAAATTACTGCTGGAAATTGAAACAAGGCTTACCTTGGCAGTGTGTCACTCTTTAGACAGGGTCTTCTAAAGTCTCTGCATTTTTAACCTGTGACAGCCAGGTTAGAATTCCAACTTTGCTCTCTGTCAGTGATCAGGGATTGAAGAAGTGACTTTTTCACGCATTTCCAATCATAACTGTATAGTTAATAATTCACACAATCCAACCACTCCATGGGCATTTACTTCACCAGCCAGCTGATATTCTAATATGTCCAGAGAGCAAAGATCTAACAATCAACTTCTATTCCTATAATTGTGTAACAAAAACACACTTAGAGAGAGACAAGGAGGAAGGAGAGCGGTAGAGTCACAGTGTTTGTTCTGCTAAAAATGTAAAGCAAATTAGAAGAATTTATTCTAAATTGAATGCATGGGGTTTTATTTTACATTATACGATTCCAGGTAGCATTATCATGGTTAGCTCATGACCTAAGATGGCACACCAAAATATTATGTGGGCAGAGTGTGCTTGAGAATGTGGTTTTCTTAAGATTTTTCTTCCTACCACCATATTGCTGTACTCTGTACAACTGACAGGCGAGCAAGGAGAATTTAGGCATGGGGTGTTTGCCTGCGATAAGTAAATTGCATTGTTCGTGTGCCAATTAGTCTGGAAGTCGTCATGCTGTCTAGAAATTTCATACTGATTGTGATTATTTTGTTAAGCCATGTTTGTCTAGATTTCAATTAATTATTATTTTTTTTTTTTTTGATGGAACAGGAAATTCTGACTGCATCAACATGGATTATAATGAGAGTTGATAGTAATCTGATTAGTGATTTATCTAACCAATGAGATTATGCTTGGACATATTTAACTGAAAAATGTTTGGGAAACAATGCGCCAAGTAGATAAAATAAGGTATAAATGTAATTTTTAAAATGGATCTTCACAAATTTTGCCAAGTTAATGTTTCTGAACCCTGCACTTATTTTCTCACATAATGAAGGAAACATATATATATATGTATTCATTGAAACTACTTAATTTTTGCTTAAATAAGCAAAACTATAATTTTATCTGAATTCCAGTGGTTATGGTTAGAAACAATACTGGCAAAAAGTGCAACATGCATCTTCGTGGAAATTTAAAACTCTTCTTTATGTCACTTGGAAGTCAAAAGGATCATATTAAACAAGTCACTTTCAATCCAAAAAAAGTAACTTAACTCATTGCATTTCCATTCCCAATCAGATCAAGTAACAGATCCCCTTTTCCACCTTTGTCTCGTTTCTTGATGCTAATATGTTGCTCTGAGGCATCTGCCTGGTCCTGTTTTCTGTGAGATATAATTGCATTTTATCGGAAGACATATCTACAATGATCTACTGCAGTTTAGAAAAGATTTTGCCAGAACGCCACATTTATCGAACAGCATGCCATAGAAAGCAGATTATTGAGAGACGTTGGACATAAAAACTCTGCCTATGACATATAGAAATGGTCTCTGGTTTTTGTAATAATAGGTCTGACTGCAGGCTAGATACTAAACTTTATTTTCTGGTCCCAGATGGTTCTGAAAGCAAATGTCAGAGCCTTATTAAATGAGTTAACATTATTGTTAGTCAGAAAAAGTCAAGTGGCTTTTTTTTTTCCTTTTTTTTTTTTTTTGGTTAAGATTTTTTTTCCCCATGTGTGTTTGGACTCGAAAAGTTGGCTACTTTGTGGAAAGTTTGTGCTCATTCAGTCTTAGCCCTCATCCTGTGAACAAGGGGGAGATGCAGTACTGGGTATCATGGTTTGTTATGCCTGAAGTATTCTCAACCCTTCGTTTAGGTCAAAATGAATCAAATTTGGTAGATGATTTTCAACCAAAAATAGTCACTATTTTGTATATTAATTATCATGAATTTCCTTTCATCGTAACATAGGGCAATTAAATTTAATCCCAACTGAGGAATATTAATATTGTCAGAGGACAGCAAAGGTGAGCAAGAGGGGTGTCAATTTAGAGCTGATGCACTACCACTTCTGCTTGAGAAGGATGAGAAGCACCAGATGAAAGAGAGAGTTCCTTGGTAACACAAATAGGCTAAAAACAATTGCAAGATCATTATAAATGCTCTGAACACGGGTGCTTTCAGAGCCACCAGTTCTCATTTACTATGGCAAATGCTTCTCCATATACTGTCTCAGCTGGCCTATGGAAGAGGTTTTACTTAGCTAGATGCAGACCTCTGAATCCTCTCTGTCCTCTTTCTCCTGCTTAGCGTTATGAATGTGGCTGTCAGCACAAAGATGGAAAGTTCTGTTTGTTTGTTTGTTTTATTGATTTGTAAGGAATGAGAATGAGACCTTTGTGGTTTTAAGATGTTTTCTGTTTCAGGTGAGGAATTCTAGCGTGGTAATGGTTGTGAATAGCTAGCAAGTGAAGGCATCATGAAAAGAAATACTGTCTGGAAGAAAAGTAATTTCACAGTAAAATACTATTAGTTCTTTATCTCATGGACTCTCTGTATTACTGAATTGCTATCCTCTCAGTGTTCTTGGGTGAGACATTCATTATGGGATTCAGGACACCTGTAGCCAAATAGGAAAAATGGTATGCATTCATTCATATTCATGGGCATGAATAGTCATAGCATTGAACTTTGTAAGTTTGTAAGATGGGAGTGTACAGTTAAGGAAATAGACTTACACTCACAAAAATATAACTTTGAGGTAGATTTAATCATTCAATGATAATTTGCATAACGTCTGCATATGGTAAACAGGTTGTGTTGCGTGTTTTTTTGATTCATTTGTAAACATTGAAAAATGGGAAATACATTATTTTGGTTCTACAACACCAAGTTCTGTTGAGGTTTCAGGTACTTATTAAAGTGACTAAACCAGTGAACCAGCAGTTGGGTTGCTGCATTGAACATCTGGGATGCCTAGTGCTCTGAGCTGTTGCAAATCACTGATTTTTATTTTTATTTTTTTAAGCTGAAAGGTTTTCATAGCTTTTTTTCATCTACCTTTCCGTGCACAAAAACATCTTGTGTTCCTGCATTTGTATGCGTAAATGCTGTAATAACATTTAGCAACAATGCAATACTTTTGCCAGTAGTGTAGGATAAAGATACAGTGAATGCATGAGCACATTTCAAAATGCTAGACAAAAATAATGACTTCAAATTGAATGAATATAATTACAAACTATTCAAATGATGCTGATTCAAACACCACTATTATTTAACTTCAATTATAAATAAAAAATATTTTTTATTATTGAAAGAGAGAAAAAAAACATTTTTATTGAAGAATTATAATAAACATTGTTTCTTTATCTTGTAGTTACTTGAAAGGATTGTGAAGAAGTTTTGCTTCTTTATTTTTTTCTCTCCCTCTTAGATTTTTTTTCCTGGCTCTATTAGAGGCTCATTGATTTCTTGCATTCTTTGAGTGTTACAGCCTAACTGAAACCTAGCGTATTGGAAGGCAAATGCACAGTTCCTAATGATTAAATTGCTTCAGTTCAGATTCTGATGCAAATTTGACCCAACTTATTGGAAGAACTTAAGGTTCTTATGAGGAACATTTCCTATTTTCAGGATGGAAATCAGAACAGTAAAAATCTTGTAAAAGAAAATGCTGGTATTTGCCAGTACTTTCCTGTGTAATCTTAGCCCATGACATAATGGCAGCTTAATATGTTTCTGTGGCCAAGTTTCCTGGCACAAGTGTTGGGGGGTAAAAGGACAAACTAAGACCACATCAGCTGAGCAGTGTTAGAAAAGTGTCCAGTTTAGGTCTGATGAAGGGTGGACTATGTCTGTGAGAAAGTTGAACTTCATTTGCATTTGTCTTTGAGTGCTGTTTCTCTGAGTTGTTAGGTAAGCTGATGATTCAGACCTCCTGGTATTTCCTGCATAGAGATAATGCTTTATAATAATTTATTTCTTACCCCCTCCATAGTGTTAAACACTTCATCTGCAAAAGGCATGTTGGTCAAGTTTGGTGATTGAAACTTGAAATATAAAGCCCAAATCTGAACTTCATAAATTAGTTTTTATTTTAATCTGGGAAAACTTTTTTTTTTTTTTTTCCCTGGGGAAAAAGCATAAAGAAATGTTCTGTTGTTTGGAAGAGGGAATCCAGGCAAGTGGATTCAAAGAGAGCCTTATGCCATAAGGACAAACATTAGTGCACAGCTGCAGGTCACAAGGGAGAGTCCCCTTCCCTGCCTTTCTTCCCTTCCCCTTTTTCCCTTCCCCTTCTCCCCTTTGGTGCTGGCAGGGCTATATTGCAACAGTTTGTCTGAGTGAAAACATCAGGCAAGCCCTTTAAGTTTCTTACCTTCATGCTTGGTAGCAAAACATGGGGGGAAAAATCCTCTGCTGTGTAAATATGTTGAAGAATAGGTTGTGAAGTCCCAAACTGGCAAAAATGTTATCAGGCTAGGCTGAGTCGATGAGCAAAGGTGGTCTTGGGTGTCTAAATAAGTCCACAATTGCCACTTACAGCCTCTTCTGAAGGAGTTAATAACAATTTCTGAACACAAAGAAGCCTGCATAAATAATAGCCCTAGACAAATCAACAATTACATATGCTGTTTACACTAAAATAAAGATTATAACACTTACTAACAGGTTTATGTGGTAAACTTTGCTTTATTCTTGCACTGATTATTGCAGTATCTGTCAGGGGAGAGGTGTCTTTTGGAGACAACTGTGTTCCTGACAGCCCACATATAGCAAATACAGTAGTATTTTTGTTTGTTTGTTTTTTTGTTTTGTTTTGTTTTGTTTTTTAGTTTGTGTCAGTAGAATTGCTTACCTGCCTAGGACCAGCCAGCTAAAGCAAGTGTGTTTGGTCTGGGCATCCTCTGTATGAAGTGGGAATCAGATGAGAAATTTATTTATTTGCTTTTTTATTATTATTACTTTCAGCTCATTAAGACAATCTGTAAGTACCCTAAATTCTCCATTCTGAATTAGTTAGATAAAATGATGCTAAGGTATATCACTTCCATTTTTTCATGTTTAGAAACAAATTTTCTTATGTGTATTACACTTTTCTGTTTGTCTTTCCTTGTAAGAAATTTAAATTAGTTGTGAAAATAAGTTGAAAGACTGAAAAGAGCATTTCAGTCAAAGACTGCGATGACTGAAATTGTCATTTATATGTTCAGTTGGGAACAGAAATCTTTGGTAGTTTCTTGGTTTGATCCCTACCTTGCATTTATCCTAGCATCAGGCTAGAAATTGGTGTTCCATTCTGTTTTCCCTTCAAGTAGCTTAATATTGCATATTCCATGTTGTTCTGTAGTTCACTTGAATATGAACAAAATTCAAAGTAAATAATTAAAATAGAATAAATAATCTTGCTCTGCAAGGTCTGGCACTGCTATTTTAAGTGCCCTTACTGGAGTGTATTCCTGTCCTTTCAAGGTACTGTTTTCTCTTTTTATCTTTCTTGCTACTTGTTCTGAATGGATTTATTTATTTATTTATTTTTAATTCACAACCTGATCCCTTGTCTAAAATGTAACCTACATCCCATTAAAGTAACTTGGAGTCTCATACTGTATCTTATTTGGAAATTGGAATGGGCTTATTATTTTAAGGATCATACATGACTGGAAAAGCCTGGTTTGAATTAGGTTGGGAAATGCATTTCTTGTGTTAAAATGGTTGGGCCTTCAGGATGACTTTGGTTTTGCTCACATCACAGCAACAGCCACAGAAATGCATCATCGGCGTTCTCCATTTCCTTGAGGTACCTGTCGGATACATCCCGGCAGTTCTGCAGGGGAAGGTGTGCAGCCCTAGCCCGACTGCAGTTGTCAGGTGGAGTCATACATCGTAAAGTACAAAACTTGAAGCTCAAACAAACAATTGGATTGTTTCAGGCAAGAGTGTAATCAGTGTTGTGAAAGAAGGTCTCTTAACGCAGCAGTGATTTATTTTCCTGGTGGCCTAGCAGTTTGGAAGGGAGCTAAATTCAGGAATGCATGCTGAGACACAGTGTTGCTGGTCAAGCAGTGGCTGTGGGCTGATCCTCCTTTTACTGTTTCCCACTTCCCTGTGGGTCCGCAGGTCCAGCTACCACGTGTCTCTTTCTCTTCCAAGTAGTGTAATCCCAACCTTCCTGGGACCGCTGCTAGCGAGAATGCCCTCGACGCAGTAGAAGTAATGTAATGCTTTAAAAGTTTTTTCATAAGATTTTTTCAGACCCTGTATTATTCATTTCATTGATGTTTTCTGCAATTTAATTCATCATGTAGAAGTGTTTTTAAAACTCTCAGATGGTCCAATATCAAAAAAAAAGATTTAAGGGAAGAAGACGTGAGGGAGATAGGGCAACCTGATAGCAGCCTCTGGCTTAATATATCTGGTGGGAAATTCTAATTTACCATCAAAGTGACAGCGACTCACTTGGTATGAAGTGCCAAGGAGACAGATGGCAATGTTGAAATGTTCTCTGTTGTGCCTACCATCAGTTTTAGTGAAAAGAGAACTCAGGAGCAACAACATGTTGTAGTAGAGTAAATAATATTTGCTTTCACTTTTTTTGAGGGAGGGGAGTTTGTTTGTTTGAAGCTGCCGATACAAAGCTGAGCTCAATTCTTTAGTGGAGATGGAATAGAAATGTTTTTTACAAAGACAGTCTGTTATTAAAGTCTTACTACCCAGCAACAGATAAATTAACTTTTCCTTCCAGTAGAAAAGCATCAACTGCAATGTGCAAGGTCAGTGGAGGCAAGGTGGGAAGCGTGTGAGCCCTAGGCTGCTAGTGGGGATAACCCTGCTTTGGGGCATTACAGGAGAGCCTCTGTCATTATATTTTGTCTGATTCACATCTTGTTATTCCTGCTGCTGCAACGTGTGCCAGGCAGATGCTGATTTGTGGCAGTTCCTTGTGATGAGTAGTAGCATATGGGATTCTCACTTGTAATTTATACAGGAGCAAATGAGGCTCCATGTTGTCAGACTGGACTTGGAAGGCAGCGTGCCATGGTTTGTCATAAGAGGCTCTGAAAGGTCGTACAGACACATCTGTCAAGTGTGAGCATCTGAAACACCTTTATTTCAGTGGGAAGAGGAGGTATTGCACGAAGATCGTTGCCAATGTTGTTCCTTTGTTTCTTATCCTCAGAAGATCTTAATAATAATAATAAAAAGTAATCTTCATAGGAGTAGCTTCTTTGTGGGAAAATAACAGTGTTTAAGAAACTTAAAATTATATCATGAGTTTTAAATGGCATAAATTTCTAATGTAGGTAGCACATATATTAATCTTAGCATATATGGTGGTCAAGTGGCTTGGTCATTGTGTTTGTTTTTTTTTTTTGACTAGGGTTCCAGCCACAGCAGTAAGGTCCAACTGGATTTGTAAAAAAATCCAACTGGATTTGTAAAACTTGAAGGAAATGTCCATTTTATACACAGAGATTCTCTTTCCTACCTTGGTTTATTCTAGGACAAAAATATGGGGAGCTACTACTATTTAGTTTCAAATGAAGTATTATAATATGGCAAGTATTACTTAGGTCTTGAAAGAAATGTATATTCATATGTATGTCATTTTTCCCATCTTCTTTCAAAAGTCATACTCTTTTAATCTATAGTCTTGATCCGCTACACATTACAAACTTCATGTAGTCTTGATTATTTTCTACATATTTTTATTTCCTTCTAAGCACTATATTTGTTTTTGCAAGAGAACAGAAAGCAGTCCATGAACATATGCTTGACCCTTTGGAGAGACCTTTTCTACTTGCTTGCTTTGGTTACATTACCATCTTGAGCAGACATCAGGGTTTTTATGTAAGCACTGTAAAGGTTTTAATCTGTAACATACTGTGCAAATGAATTATAATTCTTCTTTTATGGCTTTATTTAGAGCTACTTAAGATCCACAGATTTTCTTATAGGGAATAGTAGGTAAAAAGCTCAGCTTCTTTGTAGGTGTGCTTACTACCTTCCTCTAGGAAATAGTTTATGTTGTTCTAGACAAAACACGCATACTCTCTCTGAATGTTTCTGTATTATATCAGATCCCGAATAGAAGAGAATGATACAGAAAGTTAAAAATTATTTGTGTTTTAGATTTTCTAGCTTACACAAAATTGAAGACTGAAAGAAAAAAAAAAGAAAGTAGGAGTAACTGATAGATTTAAGTGATGCTTAAATAGCTAGGTGCTGGCCTTTGTTTCTGGAAAAAAGTAGATACAAAAAGTAAATACACTAAAAAAGTAGATACAAAAAAAAAGTAGATACACTAATAATTCATATTCCATGGACATGTATTATTTGTTCTTGAAAAAGGTATCAATAGTTCAGCTAAATGTATTCCCAATTTAGTTTAGTATGTTTTCTATAACCAGGCAAGTAAGACAGAGATGTTCTGCATTATAACAAGCACATCATTAAAATGGCAGATGACCATAAAATTAAATCTTGCTGTCCCATGGGATATTTTTGAATGTTAAGTGAAAGCATCTGCAACTGATTATTTTGTCCTTAGTAAGCTCAAACTGTCCAGAACCTTGAGCTCTTAAATGCAAGTTCATCTGCTTATGTTGTGTATTTGTGATGAAGTAATTGAATAAACAGGAGCAATATATTTTTAATAACATAGACTTATCTCTGATTGATTGTGATTAAGGGCTGGGTTGAGGTCTTCCTATACATGTATCGTTTTGATCTAGCTGTTGGTGTCATGTCAAAGATATTACCAGGGCATCTTTAAGACTACTTATTGGGTTTGGTTCATATGGAGCTATGGCACCCCTTATTTTTAATTTGTAAACCTGGATAAGAGTAGCAGGTGCAAAAGTAAGAATGTATATATTTATTCCAGTTGTGATAGAAGCATTGGAAACACCAAGAGGTAGAGAGGAAGAAATTGGTTTGACACTAAACCTCTAGGAATCTTCTTATAAGCTAGCAAATCTTTTAGTATTTGCTCTGTGCTTCTAAATCACGTGAACTTACCACTCCCAAGGTTGTGTGTTGCCTATATGGCACAATTCACTGTGTATAAATACAAATTTAAAAATAGGTCTTGGTTTTCAGGCTAATATGCTTTGTAAGAACTAGTTTACAAATACGCATTTATCCTGAAAGCCACTTTTCGTAAATGAGAGTGGCTGTATTGCTTACAGCATCATTTCTGCCAATATCTGTGGGGTATAGCAGGTGTTCATGTTTCCCTGCTTTTGTGATGCAAGACAGAGGAGCAGGTTTCATATTAGATCCATCCCTAATGACTTCCGTATTTCTGTATTGCTCATTTTTGACCAGTGAAAGTATTAAATTTAAAATGGATGAAAAAGTCATGGGGATTGTAATGAACACATCATTTTATTTATATACATAGGAACTTGATCCAATGGAAAAATATCATAAATGTAAAACTTTTTTTTTTTTATAAAAATAAAAAGCTTATTTTTATATTAACCACCAAATTTCATACACTGCATATAACATATTTTAAAACTACATGCTAACATAACAATTGTCTTTAACCGTTTAATTTCTCATCGCTCTTCTAAGCCATGTTTATTTAATGTAAACCTGAAGATGGGTCTCAGAAAAACTTTTTTTTTTTTTCCTTGAGAAACTATAGTTTACGTGAAAATAATGATGCAGGCTTTTCTTACACACCACTATTAGATTTTAATGCTGTCTTGTCCTTTTGGGGTGCTACTCTGTGTGTGTATATAGCATACATTTGTGTGTTTAGGAAAAAGAAGGCAAAAGTAAAGGACTTCATGAATACTGAAGAAGTGTTGGTGCAGGGAAGGGCTCTCTTATTAGTATGATATTAAACTATCTCAATGGACTGAGTAGAGCTGTGCAGTTAGAATAGTCCAGATCAATCTTACTTTTAAAATGAGTGAAATTACAAACAAATTTTGTTCAGGAATGACTACGGAAACAAGAAGCGAAGAGTGGTAGTATAATGGAGGTGAAGTGTTCTGCCCTGATGACCATTTGCTGCTGTTTTATTTCTTGTCACATATTAAGAAAAAATCTAAAACATGTCAGCAAATAGTACTGATGGTAGTGGTTTCTTGCAAACTCAGATAATCTGTCCATGTGCAGGCTACGATCTCTCTGTTTTACAACCTCCTTTAAGAGATGGTACCTGCAAAAGCAGCAGCTATATGCAATCAATTGATTGCTAAAAGTTATTATCCCCCTAGGATGCTTTCCTTTTTATATGCGCTAGAACATTAAATTTAAAAATTAGGCCTGCTGTGAAGCTAACAACAGTCTTCACTGAAAAATGTCAATCCACTTCAAAGAATTTCAAGAAGATGCCTTATTTTGTCCTTCACTTAAAAAAAAAAAAAAAAAAAAGTTTGAAGCAGCTGTGTAGCACATCCTCAGTCTAGCCCAAATCCTGTCTTAGTGTGGGGAGTAAGGAGCTTAAAGGTGGTCCTGTCCCTGTGCTGTCTTGCTGTATTTGGGGGAAGGTTGGAAGATGCAGTTTTGGATGCTCACCAACTTCTCTTGGGAAGATTACAGGAATTGAAGCACTTTCTGAAGTGGGCCTCCTGCTGAGCCCCTTCCTTTCTTCATGCTGATTGATGATTTACATGCCAGACTTTGGCAAGACTAAGTTGTTTTTTTTTTGTTGTTGTTGGGATTTTTTATCAGACCTTCTCCCAGCCAGCACAGAAACAAAAGGCATCTCCCACGAGACTGCTGTTAATAAACCTTTAGGATTAGGGAGTGTAAGGAAATGTTTGCACCTGTTAAGCTGATGTTTTGAAAGCTCAGTTTCTCAAGGTAGTGCTATCTAACTGGATAAAAATAGCAAAGACAGAAAACCTGAAAAGGAATGCCATTGAGTAGAAGAGTTGGTGTTCGAGTTATAAAGGGAAAAAGTTTCACTGTAGGGAATGAAGTTACTATTTAGTGATGGGTATTTTTATAGGTCGATGGAAAATGAGAGCAGTAGGGTGCTTTGGTTTGAAGTGCAGGGGACTGTAAGAGTGAGCATTAAAGTACTTAGAAGATCTTGGGTCAAATTTTGCTTTACCTTCTCCAAAGTCATCAGAGATGCAATAGATAATATCAGGATGCAAATTCTAGAAGCTTTTAAACTTCAGGTTTTAGAAATTCTGCTTTTATATGGTATTTTCTATTCTTTCCAGTGTTATACCAGTTCCAGTCTTGTTTTTTGTATTTCCTGGTCATTTCCCGCATTCACAGCTGGGCTTGTTCTCCTATCCTGTTTTATTTCTGTTGTAGTTTCCATTTTGCTATCAAGAGTTTCCAAATTGCAGGGACTGGATATCAAAATACTGAATTGTCCAACTGAAAAAGCAGTTGGAAAACTCCTTACCACACTAGTGAGAAAAAGAAGAGCAACCTAGCTATTGTCGAGTCAAATCCAGCTATATCTTCTACAAGAAGCCATGGAGCTGCATTTTGTAAGATCACAATAGATTTTTCTAATGCTTATTAACTTCAGTATTTTGTGCCATTTTGAATAAGTCCAAAATTGTTGGGGATCACAAATGGAGCTGTGATAATTATAAATCTTTGGATCAGTCCTGTTTTCCTTTCCAAGTGTAACTTACTTCTGTTTGCTTTTCAGTGCTGAATAAAATAAGACAAAATTAACTCGCAAGTGTTTGCGAAGGAGAAGCATAGTGTTACAAATATATGGCTGTGCGTGCAGTGGGTTAGAGTCGTCTTAATTAAGTTTAGCCAGCTAAAACTTGAAGGTGATTTAGCTTCCATTTCATGTGCTGTCAGCAGACAATCCATCCCCACAATTTTAGCCATATGTATTAGTGCCAGAGGTCTGAATTTATTCTTAACTTTTTCCATTTGCTGTTTGGGGGAAAGGCTTAGAAATGGGGAGAGTAAGCAACTTGTTTGGTTTTGGATGGAAACCTTCAAGAAGCAGCTTTCTTTCTAATCAGACAGCAGTGATCTGGAGAAATTTAAAAAGTTTTCAGTAATTTTCAGTAACTTTGGAAGTCAACTGTGATTGTGATGGAAACATTGCCAAATATAAAAATGGCATAAGAAGTAACGCGCAGGATGCAAAGCAACAACTCAATACTTGCAGTCTGTCAAGCTTGTAACAGTAAAGGGGAAAGCTAGATTTATTGGTAATTGGTTTCTTATGAGGTTTGTCATCTTCCCTGGTGGATGTCACTCTTCATTTCCACACTGAACTGTATTCAGTCAGACTATGTAGCAAATACATGGAGGTTTATTAACTAAATCCTGTTAGAGTTTTTGCATGTGAGCAATGAAGAACGAGAGATTTAAATAGCAGCACTTCATAAAGGCAGTATGTGTGGTGAAGGTCACTGCTGATATAGAAGAAACAGCTTGATTAAAAATCCTTCTATAAAGTTAATCATTAGAAGAATGAATTATATTTAAAAACAGGTTTTTTTAATATTACTTTTTTTTTTTTTTTTAATGTGAGAAGGTCAAGTTCTGTCTACTAGGTGTATTTACAAGCAAATTATTTTTTGACTTTAGCTTTTTTTGCCCATTTTTAAGTTAGATCAATTTTATTCAAAGAGAGTATATGATATAATGCAATTCTCTCAATGCTCAACTGCACATTAACTAATTTATTAATTTACTAGTAATTGTATTGATTTCTTTATAATTTAGTAATAGTAATAATTACAAAAATGTTTTGTAAAACAGACAAACAGGAAAAAGAAATGGGAAAAACACTGCTCTGGATCATACCACAGCCTAATATTCTGCCTCTAGCAGTAACAAGAGACAATTTCTCAAGTCCAGCCTCAAATTCTTTGCAATTTCTTTGCTTCCCAAGCCAGGTATGGAAACATTATCAGATTTCTCTTACAATAATTTGTCCAATCTGCCCTCAGATGCATAATATTTAGCATCCTTGGCATCTTGTAGCAGGAAGTTCATGGCTTAACTGAACCTTGTGTGGTGAGCTACCTCCTGTTTTTTTTGGTCTTAAAGTGGTCTAATGCAAAATTCATTTAATGATGACTGGTTCCTGTGTTAGAATAGCTAGTAACTGGTCCCCATTCATCCTCTCCATGTCATTTCTGATTTTATTACTCCCTGATTATAGGTGGAATGACTACAGCACAAATACACGGTATTTATTTATCTTAAGGCCTTGCTCTGTATTCTGTAATACATATTGCTGTATACTTTTTTATCCTATTTCTATAAAGAAAATGATAAGGTTGAATTTTCTTTATTTTTACTGAATAGTTTGGATTCTTACATGGGTAAAAATGACAATTTTAAAGTGGAAGTGAACAAGACACGTATGGAGCTTTTATGCTTATACAGACTTTCTCAATAGCAGGGAAAAAAAACAGCTACAAATATTTCACAGTGGAAGAATAAGAAAATGCACAATTAATAGGCTCATTTTTTAGATAACACACCTTTTATGTGAAAAAAGCAGAACGTAAGGTATTTGAAAAACGTATTGAGTCTGGAAAAGAAAGAAACATTTCAAATAGGTCTGAATAGCCTGGAGATCAAATAGCCTGTTTCTGCAGTTAAATAATGATTGGATTTCATAGTGTGTTTATTTACAAAGGATAAACAAGTGCATTTATGCAACATTGGTAATACAAATCTTGGCTCTATATGAATTACTGTTTTTCCTGTTGGTGTCTGTAAGATCTGCCATCCAGAGTTAGGGTGTTTTCTTTCTTTCTTTCTTTCTTTCTTTTTTTTTTTTTTTTTTTTTTTTTTTGTGTGTGTGTTTGTGTGTGTTTAGTTTTAAAGAGCAATTTCTCAAATAAACTGTAAAGTATGCCTTGTATTCTGCTAAGAAAATGACTATCGAATAACAAAGTGCACCCCTAGCTAGCATTCAGTAAAGTAATATAAGAAGAAAAAGAGTTTTTGCAACACCTGGAATGCTAACTCTCTCCATATGTGTTAGTAATAAACTCAACAACTCCCCAGGAGTAATATTTCTATTTATATAGTGCAGTTTTCCTGCCTTAGGATTATCTAAATAAATTGTATTGGCGATATTCAAAATGTAAAATCGTTTGGTACAATCATGATAGCACGTGTGATATTTTAAATGTGTCATGGCTTTTCTCTAAGCATGTGAATTGGTTTCTCTCTGCTTATGTGTGGTCTAACAAGATAGCATTTTTTCCAAACACATGCCCTTGTAATCATCATACAACAAGTACATTTGCTGTATCAAAATGCTTCCACAGCACTTCTGAATACCTGGGGAATCCTTGAAGTGGCTGTGCTTACACTAAGAGAGAAGAATAGTGCCCTTTTGCTTATGTTTTATGCTATATACTATACAGTGCTCTCTCCATAACAGTTTGTGGTGGAGCTGGAGAAAGCTATGAAAAAGATCAAAGTAAATGTTGTAAAAACAAAACAAGTAAAGAAAAAATATTTTGAGGTGGGATGTTTGGTGGTATCAAATACTGAAAGTTTTCTGTACCCTAAAAAAGATTGATGCAATGCTTCCTAAATTGGGTAATCTACAAAATCTTTGCAGGAACACCTATTGTGATAAACACTACTCAGTAATGCTTCTTCATAAGCACTGATTTTGCCAAACAGACACTTGTGGAGTAGCATTTGTGGAGACATTTGTGGAGAAACCTGTCTTGATGTGTTGATCTCTGCATGCATTGCAAACCTTATTTTGTAACGATGTTAAAAGTTCAGTTACTTCTTTTGCAACCAGTATATATTGTCGTATCCTTTAAGAGAGGATAGATACATCCGAAGTATTTTTCTTTTCTTGGAGAAGGTATTTTAGAAAAACATTTAAAGTACTCATT
This sequence comes from Anas acuta, assembly GCF_963932015.1. Lineage (NCBI taxonomy): Eukaryota > Metazoa > Chordata > Aves > Anseriformes > Anatidae > Anas > Anas acuta. The sequence goes on from NC_088984.1 coordinate 33,692,175, forward strand.
GGGGACAGTATGCACTAGGAGCTGTTTTGGGTTCATCTGTCTTAATTTGCGTCGTACAATAGATCAGTACCATAACACATCAATGCTGTTTCCTGGCACCACAACTTTCTCATGTCATTTGTATCCAGCTTACAAATACCAATCACTCACTTGACTGAATTGTTAAAACGTAAGACCTAGGATGGACTGAAAATGTCAGCATTTCTTTGAATGCAAATTGTTGTTTTCAAAGTTTTGCTTTCAATTAAAATCTGTTGAGTGCAAGTTGATTTAAGCTAATGCTGTTGTCGGGGTGTTAAACAGTTCTGACTACAGCAGGTTTTGAATATTTTGGCAGTGTGCTGCAGAGGTGCATCAAGCTTAGTGTTTTAGCATGGATCAGGAGTGCAGGTTTGAAGTCAGGCTTTCATTTCCACTTGCCATGTGTTGGAGCAGTTTTCAAGAGATTTTTCTCAGGTGGGTCCTTGTCTGCTCTGCTGGGCTATATACACTTTGTGATATGAGCATGCTGACTGGGAGAAGACAACAATTAACTCTGAAATCAAAGATCTGCTCCTACTGCACCCCATTTACTAATGGCATAGGCAAAGTTAAGTTGTCTTTGCGTCCTGTGTTTTGACAGAATGAAGCATTTGCACAAATGATTTACCAGATAAACATGATAGTAGCACCTTTCCTAATTAATTTTGAAAAAAATGACCAAATAGGTTTCCAAAATTTCACTAGTTTGCCCTTTCTTTTTCCTTTTTTCTTCCATCTCTCATTAAATTGTGTCTTCTGTGCCACCAACATGGAGATGTTCCTTACAAACTTATTTAATCTTTTTACTTGCCTGAACTGTTACTTTCTCCCCCTTCCTCTCCTTCCACTCTCATTCATGTCCTTACCCATTCACTCATTTTTCACTTTTTTTTTTTTTTTTTTGTAAAAGGAATTACAATCAACTATCCCATCATCTTAGAAAAATCAATAAAAAAGTATAATAAATCTCTTTTCCATCAAGCTTCAATTTCCCCTTCTATTTTGGATCCATGAACTGCTTCACAGAGGACTAGCTGATCTTTATTTTTTTTTTTTTTCATCTTGCACCTTTTTCAAGACATCAGCTAGTTCTTGTCCACACTGACATTGAAGTTGTTAATGATTTGCTTTTAGTGATTTGTTGATCTGTTCTCTTCTCATCCATCTTGATTGCATAGTGGCATTCAGAATTGTTACCTGATCCTTTCTTAAACTTCTCTTTTCTCTGGGCTTTTAGAATCCCAAGGTTATTTCTCTTTATCTTGTCCTACTAGTGAAGTACTCACTTAAGCAAATCCACAATGAAACTGGAAAAATAGCATATGAAAGTAGTGCCCAACCGACCTTTCCTTTTATGAGTAAGGAGAGATTCTTGGCATGAACTGTAATCCATCGAAGACTCTGTTTGAAGGTACAGGATTTAGGGTGTGTGGTAGGATTGGTCTCTGATGAAGGGAGGTTTATTGTATGTTGTTATGAGAGGAGCTGGCCTTTCAGAAGGGAGAAGGCATCCAGGGATGTAGTAAAAAGTATGGATGGAGGGGGAAAGACTATTGATTTAGCACAAAATCAAGTTACTGGAAAACAACTTTAATTGATACGTCAGAGGAGATGAAAAGAAGGAATTACCTGCCTTTTGTGCACATATTAAGAGCCTGCAATAAATAACAAATAATGAAACTCCTCCTTTATAATAAACTTGAACAGGTTGCTAATAACGTGGCCTAATGGGAAAATTCAAATGATTGAAATGGTGAAAATACATCTAAATAGCACTGAGGGCAGAAGAGAAGTGGTAGCTCAAATATGTAATATTTTCCTGTTACTAATAATTTAAGAAGTAATTGTCTTGAATAACTCACAGCTCTACTTTTTAACATACAATTTGCAAAATGGGGATCTAATTCACTCTGCAGTAGACCACCAGCAGTGAGCAACATGGCCAGCTGCTTAAAAGCCTTCTATAATGTGTAGGAAGAAAAATCACTATTATGGGAGACTCCAATTTGTATAATGTTACTGGAATCACGGTGCCTTCCTAAGTACTGTTTGAATTTCTTTCTTTTTCTTTAAAGAAGAAGAAGAAAAAAAAAAGAGTATATATGTAGATGATTAATTTTCCTTCTATGGAATTTGATTTTGAGAGAATTCTATATTAGTCTTCATCTTCACAGATGAATACAAAATTAGTGATAGCTTAAGTACCAAAGGGAGTAATTAACAAAAGTACAAAAAATATGAGCTAGCAAAATTTTGAACTGCAACAAGAATGATAATTCAGAAAGTCTGTGTGGATGTTTATGTTTGTATGCTTGGCACACTGAGAAAGCCAACTTTTGAGAATAAATGTGACACTTCTGATTAAAGAGAGAATTTGTTGAGGGCTAGGGAGAGTGAATAAAATAAATAAAACCAGAAAACGAAAGGGGTAGTTGATTCTAATGACTATGAAACAGAATCTAGAAATTGTAGAAAGCTACTGAGGAATGTATATAAAATATACATACAGATATATATATATATGTATACTCCTAAACAAATCAATGGTGATATAGAATCAACATTGTAGAAGGTGTACTGTGTAAAAGTAACCCTGAAGTATGATTACCTCATTAGTAATGAAAATAGAAGGTTTTTCAATAATAGCCTAGAAAACAAAAATAGAAGAGTTTGAAATGAAAATGCAGAGATGTCAGAAATTCTGGGAAAGTATTGATTTTCTGTACTTGGAAAAGGAAGCAGAACAGCATGACAAAACACCTTGCATTTCAAAAGTAACTAAGAATGCTTGATAGGAGATAGTAATGCTGGACATTTTACAATCAACAGATTTGAATTACGAGTCTCGGAGTGTTTTTAAAAAATCTGCTTGAGTCATTCTCTGAGTCATTAGTGTTGATTTTTAGTAAGTTGTAGAATATTGGGGAAGTTCCAGACGACTGGAAGAAATCTAATGTTGTGCCAATAACAGCATAAATGGGACGACCCAGATAATTATAAGTCTGTCAGCCTGACATTGATCTCAGGCAAAATAATGGAATGGTTTCTAAAGGACTCAATTAATAAAGGATTAAATGGGGGTAATATGATTATTGATAATCAGCATGGGTTTATGGAAAACAGACCTTGTCAAATTAACTTGGTATCATTTTTATGAAGTTACAGATTTGGCTGATGTAATAAAGTTCTGTAGAGCACTGACTGGGTACAAAATATTGATGGAGAATGTGGAGAAACCTATGTGGTTATTTTGCACTGGAAGGTAACTTTCCTTTTACAGAAGGAAAATGGGTAAGCTCAGAGCTTTATGGTTAACAGCGTAATAATAATTGTTTACTGCTAAATAACTTGAGAACAGACACTGGTGTATTTATATTATATATCAAGATCATAGGTAAAAAGAAGGGCACAGATAAGCCTTGTCATTTAGGAGTTGCAGTGGAAAAATACCTCGTGACCATGTTTTCTCCAGTTGTGGTTATTAATTGCACTAAGGAAGATGATGTTGATAAAGAGGTTCCATAAAATGTTTTTATGGCTACAAGCTGAGAGGAAAATAAGTCGGGGGTCCCAAAGTCCTTGATATAAAGGGACAGTTAAGGGTGAGAAGGGTTAGGGATGTTAGATAACAATAAAATCATCTTATTGTTTCCTTGTCCTTCATTTCTTTCTGCTTTATTGGCAGCCGTAGCCTTTTGTTTTCTTTCGGTATGCCAGTTCCTGTGCCTGTTCAGCACCCAGCGCAGTCAAGTGGTTCAAGTATACAGGTGATACAGGTCCAAAACCAATATTTTAATACCACAGCAACCAAATGAATGTGATGCTGTCTTTGACAGCTGTAGATGTGCTGACTTGTTATCAAATTGTAGCATTTGTTTATTATCCTTTCCAAGACCAGAAGCTGGACAGTTTTACATGATGTTCCCCTATGTTGCCAGTTTTGAGGTTTTGTTCAGTGAAATGTGTTTCAGCAAGCATATAAAGAGAGTAGAATTACTATAAAGGTTTAAGGAAATCTCAGGTGAAAGGTTTCGGAACAAACCTTTAAGAAAGATTTCCCAAGACTCTTTCGAATAATAATAATAAAAAAGCCCCCAAACCAAGCTTATAGAAGTTGCTTCTGCACACAACTACTTATAAAGAACTCTGTAAAATTTTTTGAACAGTATGATAAAAGTAATTTAATTTTTGCAACCTCTGCTATCAGAGAAAACTGTACAGTCTAAAAGATAAAAACTTGTAGTTAACATATATGGAGATAAATTTTAAAATGCCTTTTTACTGAGTTCTACTACAATTTTATTTTATTTTAATCTCTTCATGTTATGATGCTGTTTATGCTTTTTAAAGATTGATTAATTAACAGTAAATCAGACTTTTTCTTTTATACCTGTTGCTTGTTAGAGCTTCCTGGAAACATTAATTTCTTTTCTGGGAATTCAGATCTTGAAGTGGGAGTTGAGAGTAGAAGTAAAATATCTAAGTTTCCATCTGCTGTGAGTGATGAAAAGCTTGTTGAAAGAAACTTTTATGCATCTATCGTGCCCACAAGTTGTTAGTGGAAGTCCAGCTGCATTCCACTAGACAACTTTGTAGGAGGGATTTGATGTTCCCCGTTAGCAAAATCACCCAAGAAAAACTTTGGGCAGCTCTTTTCTAATTGTGATCTCTATCAGGTTTTGCTAGTACTTTATGTGAAAATAGAAAACATAAGAAGAATTTTTGAAGTTGATTTGGATCTTACAGAGCTGTAAGTTAGGCTTATCTAAGTAGATTGTAGTTGCCTGAATAATTAATTTTGAATAATTTATTTTGCTTCACGAATCTCTTAGATTATTTTTTTCTCTTTTAGTTTATGCTAATCTATTGACATGCAGATTTTTAGGTCTAAGTAAATTTAAGTTGCATGGTAAAATCAATCCAAGACCAGTCTGTTATCCTAAAGTCAGTATCTTCTTTGTAGACAGTATGTTGTGCATACAAACACACAGTATGTTGTGCATACAAACACACAGATACATGCATATGAATGGAAAAATTCTATATGTCCTTACTGAGGTTCATGAAGATGAAAGTATTTTCACCAACTTTATGTATTTCTTTTGAGAACAAATAAGCAAACAAAATACAAAGATTGGACAGATTTACTGAAAAACATAGGAATTCTATAGGTAAAATGGACAGAAGTAGGCCAGATTTTAAAATTTTGCAGGCCTACTTGAGCAGATATTTTCCAGTGAAGCTTTCTGACTTTCTAAGCATCTGCTTTAGCTTGACCCTTCAGGGCTGACTTGTTTCTCCATGCCATCTAGAGAGGAGTGCAGGCTTAAAGTGCAATATTCTTGGGATTAGATTGGAAATACGAAGTGATATCGCGTGGATTTATGGTGCGGTTTGTTGATTTCTTTTTAGGATCTACTGTAAAAACTCTAGTACCAGCATTCTTACATATGTATTGTTTGATCCCGTTGCTCATTGATGTAAATATTTTTGTTGTGGTTTTAGTCCTGGTACTTGTAATATGCATTCATTACAGTTTGTGTTCATAATAAAGTGTGAAAGATGAGAAAAGTCTGAAGAAACATTTTGATAGGAAGATCTGGAAAGGCTGTGTTTTTTACTAAAGGCAGAGGAGACAAAAGAGACCATACCTTCCCCTCATAAATAATGAGGGCTCCTTCTTTTCCCCAGGTCAAAGCAAAAGCAGTTGGCCCTGTTTTAAAACTGTTTAGATCCAGCAATGAGCAAACAGTCATCAGGTTGATGTCACCTGAAGGACAGGACATCTCAAACTGAGGAGAAGTAACTTATTGTCATGGAGAAATCAGTATGACAGAATGCCACTAAGGCCAAGAGCATAATTAAAAGAAATCTGGGGCATCTCTTACTTTGCATCTGTATTTACAGGAGAATAAATTTAAAAAGGGGGCGGGAGAGATTCTTCATTCTTTAAAAACTAGGTTATTGTTGCCAGCATCTTGGAGATGAGATATTAAATTGGAGATATCTTTGCTCCGTCTTGGTGTGGTTGTCCTTCTGTCCCTTAACTAATTCATTTGGCAGGTAGGCAGAGGACTTCCAAAGTGTATAAAACCCACAGAATTTATAATGATAACCAAGAAAATTGCGTACTCGTGTTTAACTTTGCGGTTTGCTATAAGTACTTCTCTATAATATGCGTGCATCTTATAGAGTACCCGCAAAAACCTCGGTCGTGAAACAGAATCTAAGCATGTATGACCAAATAAACAAAGACACAGTTGAAAAATTCCAGGTTTTACACAGTTGTATTACCATTTTAGTCTGACCATAGCCAAATGTTTCTAGGGTGGAAAGGTAAATGTAATATAGATGGGTGTTTTTCTGGGTGTTACTTATGGAAAATTTCGCCAAAAGAAATAGTCCTAAAGGCAGTATGAATTAAAACAGACTGTGCAGTTTTTCAGAAAAGTCTTCTTGTACAGTTTCAGAAATAAGTACATCTGAGCTGCCGCAGTGTTTGTACAAAGAAAGGCATCTGCTTTTGTCAGAAGAATATAATGTTCTAAGTTGATTTAGCAATGATTATAATCAATAAATTCTAATCACGCTAAATTATGAGGCATAGTATGTGTAAATGCAGATACAGCAAAGCATATGGCAGATGTTTGTAAAATGAATAAAGCAAACATTAAAAATGCAGTTCTCAAAGTTTGCAGATACAGCCTTTTTCTTCTCTGTCTCTTTGTTGTTGTTTTGTTTTATACAGACAAACTCGGCATTATAATTTTGGGATCTTTTTCAGTAGAGTGTATGTGTGTTTGGAAACTGAGGGAATAAAGGAACATACTGCTTTAGAAATCAAAATACAGAATTAAGCTCTTAATGGTAGAGACTCTGGAGAGAAGAGTTGGAAGTGTTGCTGAAGGCAGTTATCTAGAGACTTCCTAAATGCACTGAACTGTTCATATTAAATATACTAATTCCCTAGGCATTAACTCAGCTCAAAAAGTTGCCTAAGTTCCTCTGTATTAATATTGTTAAGAAGTAAAGCAGGGAAGCCAGGGTAATTTGTGAGACTAATCGTAATAGAATGAAGTCGAAAGAAAAGATGCCTTAATTTTCTCTAATGTGTAGAGGATTTAAGACATTTTTTTCTTTCAACTTATGTATGAGAGAAGGAGGAAGAAATCTTGCAAAAATAAATGAGGAGCTCCATCACAGGGTGGAGTCTGTTTGTGCTGTGTTAGTGGGGATGCTAGAGGGGATGTGGGCCTTGTCCTGAGAGCCCTTTTGCTATGGCAGGCGGTTCTTACACCCTGGCTCTGGCTCTTTCCCATCATCTATTTCTGTTTTTCCCTTCTGTCTTTTCATTCATTTTGTATCTGAGAATTTTAAAACCAAACTGGTGTTTGCCATCTTGGTAACTCTCCTGTTACTGTTGTATGAAGTGCTCTGGTTGTGCCATAGCACAGGGCTGAACTCTGTCCCATCCAGTCTATTTTTCTCATTCCCTGGCACAACGGGGTGAAAGAAGTGGCTTCCCAGAGAGTTTCTGGGGTTGTCGTCACGAGTTTCCATTCTATAAAGGGAAGAAATCGAGTCAGTGTTGTTATTTTTTTTCCTGTTCCCCAGCTATTGTGTGTAGCTTTTAAAGGATCTCCAGTGCCAAGAAGGAATTCATATCTGTAGAGCAAAGCCACCGCAGTAGTATCGTTTTACTGAAGAAGCTTTTGTCTTGTGAGATAACTGCAGTCTCAGAGATGTTATTAAACGTGAGGCTGTGTTTGTTCTGCGAATAGTCTTCTCCTCCTACGGAGTGCCTCAACGTTTACAGCAAAACTGTCGGCTTAGGTTAATCTAATCTGCAAATGTCTCATATATAATAGTTTAAATATGAGTGCATTTAAATATACACTTCATATATGAGCCTATTAAAAACTATTAAGGAAAATGGCATATGACAAGTGATGTATTTTCTGTCTACCAGTAACTGGCACCGAGGCTTTGGTTGTTGCTACGCTTACTGTTACGTGTGTGATCCTAATGCTTTGGAGCTCTGCAGTTTTGGTTTGTCAGCACACATGATGTATGAAGAGTAGGGGAAGCAGTTAACTGCAGCCAACAAGGTGAAGGAAATACTTCCTAAAATAACATCTACTTGTGCTGCCTACCAGCAGGTTTCACTGAAGGTAAAAAATTTCATTGTCAAACCATCTGTAGAACTTAAATCAATTGATACTTTAATTTGTACCCTGAATCATACTCAGTTCTTAATAGTTCAGCATATTTTTGTGTCTGTAACACTAGGATCCAGCACTAAATGAGGGTGTGATTTGGTGAAATGTGGTGCTGGCCAAGAGTAGGACACTGAACAACGCACTCATGTTTGTGTAGGGGATGGTGAAGCTTTGCTGAAAGGAAGCATCTGCTGAGAATGCTGGTACGGTAGGCTAGGAGGTAGAAGTTGTGACAATAGAGCACTGAAGTGCTTTCGGTGAAGTTTATGCAGAGTGTAATCTAGGCTAAGTAAAGTCCTTGGAATTTTCCATCAAAGTTTAGTTAAGCCCTTGGTATAACTTTCACCTTAAAACACTCCTGATTTGAAATTGTCATCTAGATACAGTATCTTTATTTTAAAATGCCTAATATGATTAGTTGCCTGGAATAGCACTATAATTAAAATATTTAATAAACTGTATAAATACTCTTCTTTTTATCCATACAGTTTCTTTGTGAGGAGGAGTTTTAAAGCCTGAATTCTTAACAAATTAATCAGCTTTCCACAGCAAAGCAAACATAATTTCCTCCCTTGCATATTTAAAGTAATCCAGGCTTGGGGGAAGGGCATGCTCTTTGGTGATGATGGCTTTTTTTTTTTTTTAATTCCTGCATAATTCTAAATCCTTGAAATTAAAAATGTAAGAGCAGAGAAAGAAATGTTGCAATGCGCAATGTTTTTGTACCTCCTTTTTTAGTCTGTGCTCAAGTAGTACAAACAAAAATCTTTCCATTGTGCTGCCTTAGAGTTTTCCATTGCTGTAGCTTGGAGACTTAACACACAGGTGAAAATAAATGAATATGAAAAGTGTGCAACCTTCGCTTCTGGTTGCTTTCTTAGCTCCTTAGTCTCCAAGCAGCCGGTGCTCAAGCTTCCGTGACTCTCACCCACTTTGCTATGCTGCACTCAGATAAGCAGGGTTTTATTGATGGAAACAAATTAATTGGTGGACCTTTTACTTGTAATGATTTCTTTCCTCTGTACGGTAATTTCTTTTACTTATGCAGAGACATATTTTCTGCTGATTTGATAGATGGTAGAAACCAGATATGCTGAATGTGTTTGTCCATAGCTGTAAGAAAACAAACTGCATGCTGCCTCCTATGCAATGCAAAATATATTTCCTTTTGCAACCTTGTAAACAATCACTAGGTCTGCAGTCCTTGAATATTTTAAATTTTTTTGTCATTGCATTTCTTTATAAATAGATACAGGCTGTGGATCAGTGGATCTGAACTTGCAAACATGTAAGCACATTGCCCTCATCAAGGATCTCACCAAGACTGGTGCCTACAGGTTTGCAGGGATCAGACCTGGAGATCTTGCAATCTTCAGGGGTCTGATGCTGATGTATACCTCTGCCATAGCCCCAGTCTCTTGCTATTAAATAGAAAGATGCAAGTCTGAATAGGTTGCAATTAAATCAGAGTGCTGCTGCTGGATTACCTAGATGAAATTCAGCCATCAAATCATTTCCAAGCCCTAATTTGTACTCTGGCTGCCTGTAACAATTTCCATTGATTATAAAGCTTTGCATCTTCTTTGCACTGCCAGATACTGCTCTTAACCGTGTGTTTTGAGTGTTAAATGATGCAGCTCGTCCACTGTTATTCCATCTTAATGTTTTTGAGTGCTAGAGGAGTGAGTGGATGCTTTATGCTTCACCTAGAGCAAATTTACTATGCTGTAAGGCAGTTGTAGTCATTGTTTTGGCATTAGTAGATACACAGGTGTGTTGCTGGTTGAGGACAGAAATCAAAGGTCCTTGGGTTTCAATGGAAGAACATACCATTAAGTCCACTTTTCATATGTTTGAAATTACAAGGGTTTGTATATTGTGCTCTGCAATCTTTAATGAAGTGCAGAAATACAACTCCTGATTGAACTACCATTCATACTTATACTCCAAGCTCCAATTCCCTTTGTTACAGGCAGGTGCCTTATATAGCCCTTTATTTTTATAGTAGACCTGCAGAATTCATTGAGGGGGAGGTGTGACAGCATTTTAAAGAGAGAGCAGGTAGATTTTAATATACTGATAACAGTGGATATCATTAAGGTGCATGGATATAGACTGAATTTAACATTTAAATTCATTGAAATTCTTCTCCATGACGCATGTAGTAGGTGAGAAATCAATGTTCAGTGTCTAGCTGAATTATTTATGCTAGTGGAATATTTTATTTGATAATTTTAGACTGGAATCAGACAAATAGGACGTACTTGAAAATCGCTGTTGAGAAAAAATGGGGATCTGAAATGGGGCTGTTGCCTGATCCTCCTGTTGCGGAGTGCAGGAGGAAAGGTGGAAGGGTGTTCTTGCCCATAGCGGGGCAAATGCTTGTCTCCTACCAGAGGAACAGCGCTTTGGCAGGAGAGGGGAAGTGTGTGTCAGTCAAGTCTTTGCAGAGCAAAATTGTCGCTCTGTCTTGTGTAATTCCTGTTTTAAACCTGGAGTAATACAGACTTGTAATGAAAGCACTTAATTCATCAGGCTGCCCAGATATGCAGCTTTGAAATAAAAGCACAGGGTGTGAGCTTATAGTTCAAATTCGTATGTTAAAAACGCAGTGCTATCAGAGGTGGGTATTATTGCAAAAAAACATCACAAAAAACAAAAGGCAGAAAATCCCTTAATGTTAAGTTAATGTGCAAGTGTTTATGTATATGGGCATTAATATATTTATCACAAAAGCTAAGTGGATAATGTATTCAAGTCAAAATTTAAAATAAGGTATCAAGCCTTTTCCCCTAGCAAGGCCTCGCATTTTCTAGTCAGAGGCTGTAGTAGAGTCCAGAAAATTGATCTAGGTGCAGCAGTCTGTTAAAAGAGAATAATCCCAGTTGCAAAGGATTTTAGGGTACTGTGCTACAATACCAAGTGACCTCCCAGCTTACACAACCGAATCCTACCATGTGTTGAAAATACTGTGTTTTTCTCGAAGCAGAGAGCCATTTAAGTGTTTTCCTTAGCTCTTCATTACAAGTTTAAAGGGAATAATTAATGTCTGCCTGATTATTTTCAATACAGCACTGAAATACCAGTAACAGTATTTATGCTTGTAATATATATATACATATATATATATATACATTTTATAAATATAAATGTATGAGGAAGCAGATAACTTAAACAGGAGTGATGTTTCATCATATGCAATTTATAATGGAAATGCTACGTTTCTGGAGGCCATGCTTTTGCTGACACATTTTGACTGGATATGGGTTTTACTAATTTATCATATTGCATGTGGGATATGAAAGAGTCCTGAAAAATCATCAAAATAGCCAATCATAGAACTTGAAAACTAAACAAAAAATAACATTAAAGTGCTTTTAATCACTTTTCTATACCAGCCAGGAAAATTTTAGCATTATCAGAGACAGAATTTTGTCAACGTTGTATACAGAAAAACAATGGTAAATCCTTCTACATGATAAAAAAGATAGTTATCTCTGTATTCTGCAGTTAAAGATTTTAAAATATTTTCCATAAGCTGTCTTTATGCGTCACTGAGGATTGCTCAACTACATTTTTTAGTTCATTAAGGATGATGAAAATCAGGATGATGGAAAGATGCTTTCAGTCACGGACTTCTTTATGTGCTTTCAGAAGTTGCTACATTTTTATGATACAGTCTTGAAACTATACTGATCTTGTGTGTGAGATAAAGTCTGACGTGGTAACTTCAACAAAGATTTATCTGTCTTGAAAAATAGATGACCAATTCATATACATATTATATACAACCATAACAAAGCAGACATTTCATTAAATGGTGCTCAGTGACTCCAAAGTACTCCACATCCTTTGACTCAAGCAAACAAAGTGATGTGTCTGATTTTAGTTTAAACAGTGTGCCTAAAGTTTGCACTGGGATTGTTATTCAGTGAATCAGTCGATTTCATGGACACTCTTAAATAAAAGTGGAATTTAATATGTCCATTCACTGTTATCTGAATTGCAGCAGCCAAGTGCACTTCATCTGTAGATGTATTTGCAGATTACAGAAGTGTGCTAAGTATCAAGTCTTTGAATTCTGTGCTTCCAGTTAAAGTTATTTTCAGTTCTTGTACTGAATTTTATGAGCTAGTTTCAAAATACAAAGCTGTATAAAAATACACAACTGGAAAAAGTACCGTGTCAAGTATCAAAATGGAAATATATGAAAAAACATTTTTAAGAGCTGTAGCAATACAGAGCATCTTATATGGAATAGGCATTTCCCTGAAGTGTTCCTTAAAACTAAACGCCATTTCACACTTTGATGTGATACCTGTTTTCTGGCTGAGAAGCGAGGTGTGCGAGTGAGAATCCAGTTTCGCTGTATGGGTCCAGGAACACTTCAGCTTTCTGGTTAGCTCTACAGCTCAAGAATATTTTACTGCTGATTCTTCTGAGGGCAAATGGACATGGTGATTCCTGCCTTCTGGGGTCTGCCTCTCAGCTCCTAGGAATGGGGACAGGCCCTGAGGTCCGTGATTCTGCAAGTGCCTTGTACAGCTTTCTGAGATCCTTATACAGGCTGATATTCCAGAGCTGAAATATGCTTGTGCTGTTCTTAGGAACATGTGTTACTACTCGTATTGCTCACAGAGAGCATGAAAACCTGGAGATTTGTATGCCTCTCATAAGGTTAGTTGACACCTTTTGATAAAACAAGTACTGAGAGTCTTTGGAGAAGAGCCAGCCCTTGGTTCCTACCAGAGGACCTTTTCTTAGTAGATTTGCAATGTGTATAATGGGAAAGAAAACAAAGAGTTAAAACTAATAAAAGCTAATAAGAAATGATCCCTAATCATTACTATTCCTGAGGCATAACAAAGAATTCTGGAAAAATAAAATTGCAGGACGCAAACCTCAGGTGTCAGCTTGTCACCATGTTACATTTAAAGTAGTTATTAAAATCATTATGCTATCAGCTTGTGAAGTTTAGATACACCAAATATAGCAACCTGGTTAATTGCTCACTATTTTACAGTGAGTGAAAGAAAGGCAGAAGGGAGGTGGGAGTGGTGGGAGCTCTGTTTTCAAGGCACCATTAAAGGCCTTTTTTTTTTTTTTTTTTCCTGTGGAGTAAATGAAGCCCATGTTGTTCAATAAGATCTTACTCCTTGAATATAGAATATGATATTAGAAATGCAGCTGCCTACCTTGTGTTCATAATTTAGAAAAGGTTTTATAGAGATCTTCCAATAATACAGCACAATGCTTATTGACATCTACTAGTATTGTTGACATTGCTTCTCTCCTGGGGAATCAGATTAAAATGAACCAGTATATCTAAAAAGGGTATTTGAAATTCTTAGGGTCAGGTGTCAGGATTTAATTTCCCATTGGAATGAAGCTCAAGAAACTCAGCTGAAGTTGCTTCAGATTTGTATTTGTATAAGGAACAGCTTGAATCAGGATTACTAGAAAGACTCAAAAATAAGCTGTACATGTAGAAATGACCTGATGAATGTGTTTCTGCAGTCTGTAGAGGTCGCTGCAATTTCTCCTATGTATGTGAAATTTGAGAAAAAAACAGAAACCTAATCTCTTTCTTATAAAATCTAACTTAGTAGTGGGTAGAACACTAGAGAAATGTGACTGGAGGTTACCCTTCTCTTAGCACAGTTTTTTCCTTCTAACTAGCAGTTCTTGCCATATCACAATGATTCTTTTTTGATGACAAATTTGTTTCAACAGATGCATTCAGTAGATGTTCATGAACTGGTACCTGAGAAAACACACAAACTATTAAAGCAGAAGAGTTACCCTTTTATTTCCATGAAATAGAGGCAGAGTACAAGTGCATGGCTGAATCTGGGGGGAGGTGGAAGTTATTCAGGAAACAACAGAGAGCACGCTGGTACCAGTAAAAGCTACAGGGAGAGCTTTGTTAGTATGGCGTGGTGGATAATATGCATTTAGAGGTTACTGATAAAACATTCAAATTCACTTTTGAGTCTGTTGTTTAGAAAAGAATGAGACGGCTGCGTTCCCCTAGCGTTGGGGAAGGAGGAAGGATAACAAATTTTCCATTTCCTTTGCCAATTAATTTTACGTTCTCCAGTTTGAACATGTATTAGCCGTAACTTGATAGTCACGAAGCAATCTCAAAGCATGTTTGCTTCAGAGCAGAAAGTGTTCTTGTAGTAAATTATTCATTTTGAGGGTCAGCTTTCAAGATGCTAGCTCTGCCTCTTGTGCTTGGGTTAGAAATATGAATATTGAATAAATGACCAGAGGTGAGCAGTAGTTTCTGAAGCTTTAGTGTAGCTGTCTGAGGCAAATAGCACAAAGTTGCTTTTGTGTATCAGCCTCCTCCACACCACTTGACCCCAATGCATTTCTGAGCAGGCAGGGCCTCCTTATTTCATCATTGCCGCTGCTAAAGACGGAGGCGCCTCTGTTTGTTTCTTACTAAGGTCAAACATGTCAAATAGAATGGGACATCAGCACCATCGGGTCTAAATTGGTTGCTGCACCAGTTCCTAGCTGTGTTGTGGTGTAACATCAAGCCTATTGGTTTCCTGGCAGCTGAGATATAAAGGACACAAATGGTAGAGAGGAAACAAAAAATGGAGAAGAGGCAAGTTTTCAGCCAGATGATTAATAATCTGAACTTCCAGACCCGGGAGAGCTGTGGAGGAATGGATTGCAAAGCTCTGCCATTTATTCACTAAGTGCACTGTTTTATAATAGAGCTATGTTAACAGGCATTATGAAGGAAATATTGGTGATGAAGTAATACCAGCATTCAGTACTTCTAGGCAATCACAGAATGCCCTTTCAGAAACATTTCAGAAAAATACCGGCATTTCAACACAATCATGTATTTTAAAATAGACTGTTATGAGGCTCTGCAATCCTGTGGGAGATGATACAGAAATCTGCAGAAATAAAATCAGTTCTTTCTTCTGACTGAGTGCTATATTGGTGTGTAATCTTACAGATCCCCAAACTGCAGCTATTTTCCCAAACAGGTAGAAATTGGATAGCAAGCAACAAAAGGGGCTGCATATTGGATCTTAAAATTGCCTCCAGAAAGCTAAAATCGTATGATGGTTAACCCACTTGCAGCTTTTGTGAGCATCATGTAGCAGGGCAGTATTATTGGCCAAGATGCTGTTAATATGTTAGGGTTGTTAAAATGCTAGGGTTGCCTTTTAGAAGCAGAATGTCTTATTCCAGGTATTTCTTTCATATTTAGACGAAGATGGAAATAGGCCACAGATTGTACTTGAAAATGGGAGTAGTGTCTGTCTGCCTTCAAAGAACAAACTTTACCTGAGACTTGCAATTTTGTAGGTTAGATGATGACATTTAGAAAGCACTTCCTTCCCAGCATTAGAGTTATGTAGACTCCTAAATAAAATCTCATACATACAGAGCTGAGAACAGCATGGAAATATTACAGAAGTTGGTAATCCAACACATCCTGCTCGTATAGAGGTTAGAATGGTGGTGGTGGTGGTGTTTCGCTTTGTTTGTTTTTTAATGTACTACAGATTCTATTAATCTGGAGAAAATCTTATCTCATACACTACAGAAGGTTTTGAGGCTACCTGTAGTTCATCAGCAGTCTTATTCCACTACCTCTTACAGCGTTCTGTTGAGAAGTTTCTCTCTGCATATCAACATAGACAAAAATCTGTCCTCTACCAGACAATTAAAGCAGTGGATGAGAGAATAGTCCTTCATTCTCTTCTGTTTCATGAATATAAATGGCAAGGAAGAAACGGCTTCAGCTGACTGTAGAAATACATGTGAATTAAGGGACGAATGATTGTCAGTAGATTTTCAAAACGGCTACCTCAGAGTCTACCTATGTGTAAGACCTATTAAGACAGTTATATAGGTAGCTGATTTTTGTGCTTTGATTATCTGGAAGGTAAGTGCTTTTTTCCAGGTAAGTTTCAGCAGCTGATCAGCCTTTCATTCATATGTTGTTTTCTGTTGTCATTTTTTAAGAGAGGTTCAGCTTCAGGCTCCTTTAAAATCTTGACAGGAAAGTAACAGATGTCTCGAGCATGAAAACCTGCAGAATCTCCTCCACTGTTTTGGAAAAGGGCTTTTTGCAGCCTGTAACATAAATAGCTGAGTCAGATGAAAAGGATCTATTTCGAACCATTGCATCAGCATGAGTAGAGGAGGCTCAATAAATGTTATTGTACGTGCCCCTGCATATGCTTAAGTTCAAACCATTCTCCTGGATGTTACTGGAGACCGTGTGTTGGTATTTACGTGTTTTAAATAGACAAAGAAATCTTCTCATCCCGAAGATATCAGTGACAATCAACAGTTGTTAATATATTTAATTCAGTATTATAACCCTGGAGTAAGCCTCATCTGAAACTGGCTTTGAAACGATGCTAATCTGCACCACTTGAAATCTCCAAAGCAGCTTTTCTGCGAAGACTATTAGTGGGGATGGTTCCTTTTCAAATCAAGTTGGCATTGAAGGCTTTCTTTGTATTCACTCTGATGTTTCTGTACCGAAATCCATGAAAAGACCACACAATAATCAGTTGATGGAGTTGGCTGTTGTGTAAGTGTAGTTTTTGCAGCTCATCGATAGCTTGATTCACGTCAGGGTGGCTGAAGCAAAGCTCTCATAGCAGGTCTTGTGCCTGAGCGTTTTGTGCGGCACACAGTGCCGCTCTGCGGGATGGTAACTGGTGGCACCGGGGCAGGGCTGCTTTTGCAACGAATACTTTCCCCTTGTATTTGGAGTAGGGAGATCTGTGTGTGGTGAAACACAGCATGGTTTCATCTTAAAATAATAAGCAAATCTGAAATTGAATTTATTGTTCAATGAAGTTGTACTTGATAGAGGTTCTGACTTCAACAGTTAAGCAATCAATGTTTGCTTTTAATTATGTGGCGCTGAAGAGATCCCATACACCTCTTCGTGCGATTCTGTGCGTTTCCAAACAGTTATGTTGATAATCAAATCTGAAAAGCAATGATTTAAATTGGTTAATGAAGTTAAGTGTTAGCACAGCACACCACATTTTCTCCTCTGTGCCGTTCAATCAAATCAACGTTATCTGATTTTACAGTGGCTTTAATGTGGTCCCTTTGTATTTACATGAGATTGTTTGAGTTCTTCGCCTTTCCATTGATCTTGCCCGCTGATGATACTGGTGTCACCTTCCTGTTCACGTCGGGTCAATACATTCAGCAGTAGATTAAGAGCTGTTCCCTCCTTGCCAGAAAGCGAAGTACAGGACAGTGAGGTGGCTTTGCCTGCTGGTGCCGCTGTGCGTCTTGGCACAGTCACATTCGCTGGGCCTGCAGGAAAGTTGGAACGAGGCAGGTAGGTGCTGTGATGCTCTGTCCAAAAACTCCTCTCCAAAACTCCATCTATCGGCTCAGTGTGGGGAAACGGAGAACCACCAGAATGAAATACCAGGGGCACAATAACACAGATTTAATTAGGTATATGTGTATCGCATTTAGAGAAGCAAGACTTGAAAGTCTAAAGCTTCATTGCTCTATCTATATTGGGTTACATAGTCAGAGATGTTTGGAAATGTTTTCATGTTCCAGAGCTAGGGAACAACAACAAACAAAAAACAAAACAAAAACAAAACCAGAACTTTCTCGATTTAAGAAAGTTTGTAATTTGTAGGAAATGCAGTGTTTTGTTGGACAGCAAATATTCTCTGTGTCATTCACTAGAAAGAATTGCACTGTGGGGCTTTCTTCCTAAAACTGAAGCATGTGCTAGGGAGTGTGCTTGAACTGTCTTTTGTGACTTCTAAAGATACAGTAAAAGCAAAGAGGATGGAAATAAAATGTTTATTAAGGTCAATATTTGCTTGTTCTTATGTTTCATCACAGTGTGATGTATCTGTTGACTTAAGAACAGTGGTGAGACAAAACTATTTTACATCCCTGTAAAAACTATTTTACATCTTGTTAATCCTGTTAACAACATTAGTTATGACAACTTGGCTTAAGTAGTGATGATGGACCTAATTGCTTGCAAGTGATTAGATATGACTTCAGTAATGGTTAGGCCCTCACATAGAGTGCTCGTGCTATTTTGTTGGGACGATTTCTGTGTGAGATTGCATCTGCTGCAAGTCAGCTCTTCTGTCCTTGTCTCTACCCATCCCTCTGAGGTGCTTGGCTCTGCAGAATAACAATTGAAGTAAGCAGTGTTAGGGTCAGGCAGCTGTGCAGCTAGTGCGAGTGATGCCCGTGTCCCCCTTCGAGAAGCCCAGCAGAGCTTATTCAGCAAGAAGGAAAGCGTTCAATACACAAACAGGGCTGGTGGGCAGACCCAGCTCAGAATTGCTGAAAAAGCAATAACGGCATGGCTTCAACCCAAACTTTGAAGGTCCCGTTTTCCATGTGTGTATAGATATATACATAACCATATATATGTATATACCGATTTCTGTGAAAACATACTTTTCTGTTTTGTTACTTTGGGAGTTTGCTGTAATTCTTCAGGTAACAGTTTTCTTGTCATGAGTTGAAGTAGCTCTTATTTTATGGGATGTGTTTTGAGATGCAAACAGCTATTTAAATATGTGTTAAAAGAATTTGCATTTTCACTTATGCTGTTGAACGGTGCATAATTAATGCCTTCTGCCTACTACTTCGCGCTGTGACTTTACTACTTTTAAATGGAATTTAAAAATACTTTATTCCATAACTATTTGTGTGGCATATAATTATGATATCATTAAGAACAGTTTATGACTAGAATCAAGTAGGGAGGGGGAAAACTATTTGTTAATGGAAAAAATAAAAGCTTCATGCTAGTAAATATTTCTCCAATTTATGAGAGAAAATGGTATAGAAAAGCATTTTAAAAGGTCAATGAATTTCTATTAAATTGTATCCTTCTCATTACATTTAAAATTAAGCATGCAGGTCGACATTAAAAGCCTTATTTTCAGCCTTTGAACTGCCATTTATAGCAAAAGCGTAACGCTAATGCTCAAGAAACAGAAAGGAGTGAAAACTTACTTTTCCAGGAGCTGTTATTTGAAGCAATAATTTTAGATCCGCCTCACTTTGTGAGCTGCTTCCCAAATGGAAACACTCCTTCTGTGGGGAATGTACACACAGACACTATCAACCAAACCGTTCACAATGCCAGGTGCTGTCAGTGTTGTGGAGGTGATTCTGAGGATTCCTGTAATGGTTTGGAACACTTGATCGCTCTTCCAGGGAGTCAGTCAGAGCAACTGCATAGCCTGCCCACCTCATGCGAGGTCACAGGGCTCTTTACCCTTCCTATCAGTTAGGAATCGTCGCCTGCTTTTTCTGCCAGATGTGTTACATGTGCACTGCTCAACCACTTGCTCCAGGCTATGGAAGTTGCCCTGCTTTGGTTTAAGGTGGGACGCCTCTGGTGTGACATGCTCTGGCACATTCCTGCCTAGCAGCGTTTTTGCAGTCCTAGTTTCAGGTCACACAATCCCCTGGGCTTTTATGTGCTGGTCGCATGCAGCTGATGCCTAATTTTTGAATTCCAGATATGTTTTTGTGCACCTTTGTAATTTTAAGCCAATGATCATCGCAGTGCCTTGAGATGAAGTTTCATAGGTTTTGCTTGGATGAGGCTGCATATGGAGAAGAAGGAATGATGAATTCCATACCTGAATGCACTTGTAAGGAATAGTGAGAGTGTTTAATGGTGCTCTTGTGTTCATTTTGGAAAGGCGTTTGGTTAAAAGGTGCTTTGGGGTGAGCAGGAGCTGGCAGCTATGGCTGGTGGGTTGGCTGCAGCTGTTCCTGGGGAGCATTATTGGTCCTGGCCACGAGGGACTCCTTCCGATGTGGTGAGGTGCTGGAGTCATAGCTTTGTGGTTCCTTTCTGTTCAGTGCAGATGTTGAAGGCTGTGTTTCCATGCAGATAGATTTTGTGTCAACTGAGTTGACTGACAGAACCATTTTAACTGAGTAAAGACAAAAAACACTGTTTCCATAGCTTGTTTCGTAATGTTCAAAAAATCAGGTGATGGTCATGATCACAACTTTTCTACTTTCATTACTTCCCTGCGTGTGATTACTGAGCTATAAAACCCAATTCTAATGTGAGAGGGATCCTAGAAAAACGTTTGAAAAACTCATAAGCTCAGGATATGGAAAAAATAATGCAATCAGCAGACTTGTCTAGCGTTCCAAGGAAAGAACACAAATAAAAACAGGATACGGCCGAGTGCTGATTCTTTTCTATGTCCTTTCAGCTTTCTTTTGAAGGACACAAAAGGTTATTCCCTGTCTGCTGGAATCTGTATTTTCTCCCATTCTTTTTGCTGGGGGATCATTTTGTATGAGAAGATTGCTAACAGATGTAGCGCCTGTTAACTTCTCCCATCAAAGTTAAAGGGATGTTTAATTCATTTTAGTTTTAATCTGTTTTAGATTAGAATGACCTTTTCTTGGCTTCATATTATAGTCTCTTTCTTGAAAAATTAATGTTTTCCTCCATGTTGCATGTATTGATTATTAGTGGCTAGGCAGTTGCCTGGTATTTATTCATAATTAAAAATGCAGTAGGCAAGAAAGCTGGTTCTCAAGGCTTGTGGAATTTCTTTTTCACAGCGTTTTGATTTTAACCCTTATAAACATGTAAATAGAGGACCTGTACTTCTTACAAATCTGTAAGAAAGTAAGTACGGGCAGAACTGGTATTAATAGGTCTAAAATTTTGGGCTAACCGACTTCAAAAGTGGTCTAGCTGGTGGAGGAGTGCAGTCAGTCGTTTTGTCATGGCTTCAGGCAGTCGCTATATAAATGCATAACTTTGATCACAATGGTGTCTGCACAAAGCCCACCCAAAACCCAGCTTTGTTCTGATTTTTAGTGCTAACAGTAACAACTTTCCCTGCAGAAAAGCAATTCTGTTGCATTTTTGAAACGTTACATAAGCAAGATTTGAGCAGCCAAAATATTAGAAAGATTAGAAAGAAGCAATTAAGCTTAGAAAGAGTTATATAGATTGTGCAGGGTGACGGAAGATGTCAGTATTGATTTTCTGCCACTTTCATGTTTGACCTTTTGGATTCCAGCGGGTGCTCTTAAGAGGATTTGGCTTGTACCAAATTAAAGATATCACAGCACAGTTGCTGACTCATATTATGAGAACTGGCGGAGCTCTTGTGCTCCATCAGTGCAGTCCCATTGCACGTGGGGCCATTGTCATTAGATGATTTAAGGTGCTTCAGTGGATAAAAACAAACGAAAAGCTCTTTATATTAAAAAAAAAACACACCAATGTTAATTGTGTTAAATGCAGTTACCATCTACTTTATTTTTATAAGCAATTCATTGACTAAACTTTGGTTCGTGAAAATGATTACATGCAAAGCAATCAAAGTATACACAAACTGTGATAAAGCAATGCTTCAAATAAAGCAAACCATTAAAAATATGCATATAACTTCAACCGCATCGTTACGGGTGAAATTGGAAAAAAGAAAGGTGAATGCTTTGTCTTCATTTAACACCTCCTGGCGGCATCCAGACACAAAACTTCAATGTGAGCATCCTCAGCTGACTGCCCTTCCACCCTGGTTGTAAGAAACAAATTGCTTGTTGGGACTGGTGAAAAGACTTTCACCTGATTTGAATCAGTAGGAAATATTTTACCATAGGATGGAGTTTAGTTTGGAGAAATTGTTATTTTTTCATTGGATGCCCAGAATACATCCTGCACAGTTTATTACTGCATCCTGCAGTAATAAAAGGTAAACTCCTCAAAATCGTTAGCACAAATTTAGGAACCAAGGCACATATTTTTAATTAACATATTTTTAAAATCCCACAGGATATATTGATCCAAAAGAGCTGTCTCTGGCGTAACTTTGCAAGGTGGTGAGAGGTTGAACATTGGTGGGGAAGCAAAGCACAAGCTGTGTGTTGTGGCATTACCTCCTTGAGCCGCTGTCGTTGTTGTGCTTTTGTATTTGCGCAGCATTTGGCAGTAAAGATAGTCCTGATACTTCTTTCTGGTAAGGTCAGCACTAAAGCCACCCAGATTTGAAACTTCAGCTTGAGACTCTCCACTGTACTTACATTTTTTTCTTTCTGACGATGGTTTTTGCCTAATTTCACTATTTTTCATGGGTAACATCCTGTGGGGAATTTTCTTTGTGAGACTGAGCAAGGCCTGATGGTTTCCTAAATCCATTTCTGTTACCACAGGAAATTCAGCAAGACAGTAGATCATTTTAGCTACTAGGGAGCATATTTTAAGTCTGGTTTCTAAAGTTAGCTTTGTGCTAACATGTGCTGTATGCACACAGGTTAATGTACATGTGTATATGCATGAAATGGAAAGCCCATTTCAGCTGGAATTAACAAAGAAGCAAACAACTCAAAGTTTTTACATCCTACATGTTTTTGCAATACTGCAGGATCTCATAAATGCCAGGGAAGAGGAAAAGACCATAGTGTGAGGACGTAATCTGTGCATGTTGGACAATCTGCACCTGAAACTCAGGTCCAGATGAAATGAGTCTTCACTACTGCTGCTGGCTGAACTTGGATTTGAGAAAGAATAAAGTCCTAGAACCCTACCTTTAAGGTTTGGGAAAGCTTGGTTAGATATATCTGACCTTTGTGATTTCTGGTCACTGCTGCTTCAGGATCAATTTTTTTTAAGTGCTTCTCACTGAGCTCTGTATCCAGATGCCAGTTTTCTGAGCCATTTCATCTTGTGTTTAGCTTCTTTCCCAAGTAGCTATACTATAGCAATACGTTAGTATTAACCACAGATTAGCTGCAGTGCTGCTAATCTGACTGTTGTATCAGCAATATTGCAGATATGGTTTCTTTTTAACACAAATGAGTAGTGGGTTCAGAAATGCTAATGTCGCATACATTTCCTGGATTCTTCCTGCTGAAAAAGCATGTTGTGCATCATGCAGTTTCCATGGCACTGGGAATTTTTCTTTTGTTTATTTCTTCAAGGCAGCTGGAGCTCCTTTCAACTAAAAAAGAGAAACCTTTTGGCTGGGCAGGGATGGCTTAAGGCTAAGTGAGAATTGAATAATCCAAGAAAATGAAGCCTTTCAAAAAAAATATCACTTGTATGCAAGATATCAGTTTCTTTTACTGAATGCCTCAAGCTCACCACTGGTGCTGGAATCTCCTCAATATACATTTCTGTCCAGCACATTGAGCCATTATTTCCCTCTTCCTTCAATTCTTTTTTCCTATTTACATCGGAGGATCCTTGTTCCTTCAGGTCATGCTGCTTTTGTACCTGCTGAGCAGTTCACAATCCTAGCAACTCCTCCATGAGGACTAAATGTGAAGATCTTTGGATCTGCAGTTTTATGGAAAGCTAAATGCATATATTTATCAGTGCATAACACGTTAGGAGTCTTGCTTTTTATGACTGGTTTACACTAATTTCTTTCAGACCTGTTGCTATTAGCTTTGATTTTCCCCTCTGTAGTAGAGGTTGATTTGCTGGCTCCACATCTTATGCAAACACCCTGTTGTTTGGGCTTGCAGGATGCTGATGAAGCTGAACACCACATAACCACATATGTAAACTCGTTAAAGGTTTTAATTTTATATATTTTTCCCCAAATAAGCATTTTTTACCTAAATTAGCTTGCTGGTCTACATGAATGTGTGCTTGCACAGGAGGAATTGTGACTTGGAATTGAAGTGAAATCTTCCTGTTGAGGAGAAGGTTAACACTTAAACTTCTGGGGACTGTAAAACAGGTTTTGGTATTCTGTTGTGGGCTCTTAAAACAATGGGAACCTACAGGCACTGCTCACATAAAAATAGCCAGTAAGAAATATAGTTGTAAATGCTGAAGTTTCAAATTAATCTTGATGTTTTTGATGTTTACCTACTACTAGGAAAGGTACAGACAAGTGTGTTAGCACTGCTCACATTAGTTTTGTGTTTTAGCATCGCACTGTCTTTGGCTAGGTGGGCAGAAATGCTCCCTCCCACTTCAGCCAGGTCCGTCTCTAGTCTTGCCCTGAGCTTTTGTGAATCCGTATCAAAAAGGTTTTTGTTTGTTTGTTTTTTAACTGATACTGTGTCAGTCTCCGTGTTTTTGCTCAACTTCAGGGATTTTTGACAATTTGCTGTGAATAAAACAGGAGAGAAAATGGAGTGAAACGGAGATACGTGACTAAGGATCATTCTAGAGACATCGTCTATGCTAACACGTCAGCTTTAAGTATGGGTTTTCTTTGAGCAGACTTTGTCAATTTTGTGGATGCAGCTCACTTTCTCTGCACTTCTTTAACCACAGTTAACGTTCATGGATGATGCAGTGTGAATGCTTCTTTCCTCCTTTGTGTGTCCTTCTGGCAGTGAAAGGTGTCCTTCATGCAGCACTTCAGGCAGCCGAGCGGTGCAGGTACCGCCCCACTCCTGCCGCCGTTTTAAGAATCTCCTGGAAAATGTTGTCGGTGCTAATAGCTAGTCATTTGTAGATACCTTTCATCAGCTCTTGTACACAGTATGTAAGAAATTCACTGCCCAAACGCTTCCCTAGATAGGTAGGCAGCAAAGAGATGGGTAAAAGTGCTTTTCACGCCTTTTTTCTCTCTGACACTCAAGTCCAGAACCAGTTACCCAACAGTGTGTCTTGACGTGTGGCTGTACCGCAGTCCTTTGTTTTCTCCCCGTTTTCCAAGGTAAGGATGAAAAGCATCACATCAGCCTCAACCTTCCCTTCTCCCCTTTGGCCAGGAGGTGGAGGTAGAAAGCAGCGTGCCTGAAGGCTTTGTGTGTCCCTGGGAGCTGTAAGTGGCATTTTTGTTCCGCTTCCACCATCTGTCTTTCCCTTTTATTGAAATTGTCGAGTATCAACTATTCAGCTTTATGACCTAAAGTCTTCAAAACTTAAGTGTTACCATTCTCATAAAGTTGCTATTCTCATAAGTCACATCTATTCAAATACCTTTTTGTATAAGAGAGGCTCATCACAGTGATAAATGCTGAATCTGCCATTGCTCCTCATAAAATAATAATAATAAATAAATAACTAGGAAAAACTCATTTGAAGTTCTTGGAAAAAATGTATTTGGCATGAGAACAAAGCCCAGGCCCATCTCATCTCTAAGATGATACAGCTGGGTTTAAGACTGCAATAGGGTCACTCATCATTTAGATATTGTAGATCTGCCAAGGTAAATCAGGGCTCCTGCAGGACTCCTTTCATGCATTGGCAGCTTAACAAAACAACCTCAGAAAGATAAGGACAAAGTCTTCAAAACCAGTGTATGCCTTACTGCGGCTGTGGGGGGAAAGGGGAGGTGGGAGTGTATCTGCATGTGAGGAGGGATTGGTGTTTGTGTAACATCACTTGGAGAATAACAGTGACATAGTAATTCTGCTTTTTTTCATGTATTTTCCCATAAAACTCAACAACAGGCTTTTAGGTTAGAGGGGAAAAAAAGGAAAAGAAAAACACACAAAACCCCACAACAGACTTTTATATTTAAAAAGTTGTTTTAGGAACCTACTGTGTTTCCGTACTTCCAAGTGGCCCTAGGTGTAGAAATGCTGTGCGTGCCCATGCTGACAAAATTGTCATGTTGGTTCGTACATTGCAGAAGGACAAAATCCCAGACCATCTGCCATCAGCAGCCTCCATTGCACCATTGCAAGCCTGTAGGTTTTTTTGTGGGGCTTGGTTGGTTTGTTTGTTTTTTTTCCCTCAAGGTATTTTCTCTATGACATATTTAAGCTTAATTCTGTTTACCATTTAGGACTGTTTCTGTGGGCTTCAGTGTAGTTTTGTGAGGCTCTTGGCCAGAAAACACTGTGTAAAAAATGGATTCCTGGATGGTAGAGAGAAGAAGATCTGGTTTATTTACAGGTGCTGAAAGAAATAATACCTTTTTTTTTTTTTTTTTCTCCTGTTTTCACTTCTTCTGTCTATGGTAACAGGATTAATTTTAGGAAAATAAATACATATCGTCATACTGCATAATAATGCAAAATCTTAAGCTTTTGCCTATCCATAATTAGTCAAGTGAAGGAGCAGAGCGGTGTAATTCCTAGTGTTTCTTGTGTGTTTTCTAATGAGAGAACACCTAAAATCAAAAGTACCCTGGCACAAGCCTATGGGATGAATTCCATTTAATCACCATGTGTCTGTGCAGTCAGTCCAGTTGGATAAGGTGGCAGGGTGAAGCAGAATATCTTTCTTGTTCGCAGCTGGAAGTGTTTCCTACCTGCAGCCAGGACTTCCTAGGCAGAAGCATGCAACCCACAAGTGCTTTAGACCTTGCACTGCTCTGAGGTATCTTTTCAATGGCCAGTCACTGAAGTGCTTGTGGCACATCACTTCAAAGCACATAAAGTAAGGCTAGCAATGACGGGTCCCTGAAGCTATAAAAAGATGGTATATTTGCATGAGAAGGTTTAATGGTCTGGAAAGCCAGAGCAAAACGGAATCAGTAAAAGGGTCTGTAAAGAAAGCTCACTGAGCCTGCAGAGGGGGTTTCCACGAGCGTTTACTTCAATAAGCTCTGCTTGGAGCAAACACATCGACTGCGAAAACTCAGTGGACCTACTGAATTTAAAATATGATTTGAAACTTCCTCAGCAAGGCCAATAAATATATAGTGTGATGTTCATGGGTTTTGAGGCATTGTTGTATGTTTAAATAACATAGTTACTGTAAGTAGAATAATTTGTAATTTTAGTCACTCATGGAGAAACTGGGTTCTGGAGAGGAATCAAATGAAAATGAAAAAGAAATATCTTAATTTTAATTCAAATATCATTCTATTACCTCCCCTCCCCAAACAAAACAAACAACAACAAAAACTTTTAAAAATATAAACAGAAAGAGAAAATACAAGAAAAATGTTTTGAAAATTTAGCCAAGAAATTGCTATGGAGGATTATGATAAAAATCTTATATTTTTAGGAAAAAGAGCTGTCACAGTCAAGTACAGCAACTAAAGCTAGGAAAACTGAACTTGGTGCTCACCGAGGCCTCTGATCCTGAGCATGCAGATATTCAGGCTTTAATGCATGAGCTGTCCCATAGACTGATGCCATGTTCAAAGTTAAATATATTGTAGATGGCATCCAATTTTCTGGTTCCCCAATGCCTCAGCCAACTAAACTGGCGATTTTTACCATGCCAAAAACTAACTACACAAACAAATTAACGCTTGACAAGCTCTAGAGCAACTTTTAACACAGATTAATAGCTACCAGTCAATTGGCAGTGGGTTAAGTTCAGGTGAAATAAATCAACAAGTCCCCTTTCCCTATCTTTTGCCCTTCCCCTGGCTCTGAAACCACTGACCACATGTTGTTATGTCCCCTTTAGATGGAATGCTGCTGGGCATAAAAATCAAGATTTTTTCCAGTGTGTGGCTTTCGTGTTCAAGAGTGGTTTTCAGTCTGTTCTCGGGGTTGTGAGTTCTGTGGGGTTAAAAGGCACTTCATCTCGTTTAGGTTGGCATTGCAAGGATCAGAAACAAAAACCTGATTTTCCAAAGGATCTTAATTGCATTAGACACTTTCCTGTCAATGAAACCACGTTAAGGAGCAGTGAGAATCTTTAGATGCCCACATGCCTCCTGCAAGGAAACAAAATGCTGAAAATCAACCCCAAGGTTTTGCGATTTTGTTTGTTTGTTTTTTAAATCAAAATTCTGTTCAAATTAAAGCGTGTGACTGGACTGTTTCAGGTAGAGCAGCAAAGGCTCCTTCTTCCTCTGCTTATCATTTGACAGTGATAAACATTTAGTGAAAATGGTATTCTTCTTTTAACACATATCAGGAGGAAACCTGCCTTTGCTACAGCAAAACCTTCTTCTATTCCATCCTCTGTGGATTTCAGAAGATGAGTGGTGGTGATGGGGTAAGATAAATTTTTCTCCATTACAACCAGACCTGTGTTGGTTTTCTCACAAAACACTGGTGAAGAGCCCCTTCACAATACAGGTAGCCAGCAGAAACGTGTGGCCAGCTTTCGTATCACCTTTTGAGTGCATGCTCTGCCTGGAAATAGTATTTAGAGTGTTAGAATAAATAAATAATTCTACAGATATATGCACAAGAGTTAGTTTTAATGGCAAAAAAGCTAATCAAGTGATTTTATGAGTCCCAGTTAAAAGTAATTATACAGTTGAAAGTGCTTTAAGGAAGTTAATGAGACAGACAAATGTGATAACAAATTGCTGTCTCATCATTAGCTTCCTTTAAAGTTAATTCAGTCTTAACATTGCAGAGCACTGCTCTGCATTGCTCTGCTTTGTGCTGGTCTAGCTTTGTCCAAACTCTCATCCACCTCATCCGTCCATCCCTCAGTTAGTTGGGGGCTGCAGAATCCAGCTGGTGGCATCAGTCGGTGTGCTTGCAAAATGCGGTGTTTCCAAAATTGAGGATGCTGTTAGGAAGCAGGCAGCGCAAGTTGGAATACATTTTGCTATTTCCATCTGATTTCACTGTTATTTATCCTAATACTAGGGTTTGCACCTAAACAAGAATACTGTCCATGAAGCTGAGAGTACAATTTCATAGCTATTTGCATGTCTTCAGTAACATTTTCAAATATGCACACACCAGAATACTGATTAGCTCTCTTGTATGTAATAAGTGTTTTGGTCGCAGTTAGTTGTCTGCATGTAATCTTAAAGAGAAAACAAAGGTGGGGTGTTTTTCTTTCTTTTTTTTTTTTTTTTTTTGTTTGTTTCTTCTTTTCTTTTTCAACCTATGATGTTCTATTTATATAGGGGTCTTCGGGGTAGTGTTTCTTCCTTGGGCCCATAACCTTGCAGTGCAGCAAAGCACTGAAACCGTAGGGTCACTGCCTGTGGAAGCTACTTTGCCTGGAAGGACAATGTCAGGAGGGATCAAGAACCCAGTGAAATAACATCTGATGTATATGGCCTTGCGAGTTTTAGGTAGCTATCGTATCTCACAGCTAATGGGAAAGTCTCAAGTACAGTAACCGGGAAGATCTGCCAGTATTGTTGGTACTCATTTTCCCTGCCAGCCTCCTTTTCAAGTTAGGGTGAAACTGAAGCTTGCTATACACTGCTTGGAAATGAGTTTGCTAAGATCAATGAGTAATTTGATCAATGTATCTAATTGCTTTTTGCTTTGGCCTCACTGCCCTGATAAGGATAAGAACCTTATAAATAATTAGATTTGGTGCTAGAGTGCATTAATATTACTAATGCAGGATATTTTTTATTTATTCCTTCAAGTGCATCAGTGGATGATGTATAGACTGCGCACATGAGGAAGAAGTGATATAGGAAGATATAAAAACAAATTGTATGTACTGAGTAATACCAAGATAGATGGCAGAGGAGATGTTACTAAATTGTAAATTGTTGCTTTTTTTTTCAGTGAAATTTGCTGCTTCACACTGTCCTTCTAACACCTAGCAAATATACCAGAAATGAAGGAATCATTGTAGATTGTGTCCGTGGGTACGGGTTAACTGGTCTATGTGTGTGTGTGTCATATTTTCTAAGCAGATTCTATAAATACAGCTAAGATATAGAGTAGTTTTGCCAAAGCAAGAGAATTAGCTGGAGTTTTTTGACAGTGTTCAAAATATGCTTTTGCTGTTTTTTTATCAGGACAGAAAAAAAAAAAAAAAGCTTTAAATAGTTTTTGTCAAGGAAGGTTACACTGGAACATCTGTCAGGTCTAATGTGGTCTAATCCGGAGGTTCAGGCCAGAGCAGGCTAATCCTCTCTGGGATGACTGTACCAGTAAATTCTCCTGAAGAAGGGGTTTGTTTCTGTAATATGTTTTACTTTGCAGTGACTGCGTGCCTGACCCTTTTAAGTCTACAGTAAATGCGAAATAGCTTACTGCAATAAGAGGAGCTCACATTTCTTGGGAAGTAAGAGTATCGACGCTGGCAATCACCATGGTGTAGTTGCTATATTTTAATTTCAGGTTCTTACATGGTTCTCGTTTCCTGTTTAACCATTCTACAGGCAGCAAAAATATGAGCCTGCAGTGCAATAAATAAAGGCATCCCCTAGACTGAGGAATCCAGTAAACTTCCCAAAGTTGTCCATGGGAAGCATTAAATATTTCTGTAGCTTCCCTTCTTTCTTTCCCTTGTAGAACAGGAGCAGAAACTCCTGTCTCGGTGGGTAAAGGTAGCACCTCTGCAGATGAAGCCTGCTCTTTGTACAATTTGTCAGATACTTGCAGCAGCGTTTGCACAGGCTTAAGGATTTGGAGGGTGGAGAAGATGGATTTAGAGAAACAAAGCCAGCTGAGAGAGGTGATCACATATTAGAGGTCTTTCATATAAATTATGAAAGATGGCTACTGTGAGTTATAGCTGTAGGCTTTCAGACAATAAGCCTTTCAGGAAAAAATAATGAAATGAAGTGACACTGAGTTCTGAGTTTCATTACCAAACTGAATCATAATTCAAAGTTCTTTTAAAACTTCCAGCATGGTTTGCAATTTTTTTGATGGAACCGGGACTAAGTTTGATCATAGTTAACTGTTTTAAGTGGGTTTTTGGCTACCACTTTACTCCAGGAATATTCCTCTCCAGTAAGTCTCTGTCATTCCTCTCTGTCATCTGTTGCCAGCACTATCAAGGTCCAGGAACTATCATTTCTTACTGTCAGCTTTTGGGCAGCTGTCCCTCATCAAAATTCATAGCGCTAGCGAAAGCCTCCTCTTCCAAGGTAGTACTCTCCTCCAAATCAATACAAATAGTCTAACAGGCAGGGAAGCAGCAGCCTATATTCTCATATTTCCATTCCCTGCTCATCCTTGACATCGGACTTCCCTCAGCTCCTGATGCCAGCCAGCAATGGCAATTTATTCTCGCCAGCTGTGGGCAGCCTCCAGATCCCCACGGTCGATGTTGCTCTGAGCACTGGAGGGCCTTGGAAAGCACTTGGAAGCCTTGGAAAGGACCAACCTAAAGCAAATCGACAGAGGTGTTTGGAGAGGTGATTTGGTATCCTTTCCCACCACATTGGAATAAAATACAGGTTCCATCTGATGGTTTTAGGTCATAACATGAAGAAACTACTGTTTGATATTTCTTGAGTGTTTTGAGTGCAATGCAAAATTTTATAAAAATAAACACTGCTACTATTTCATTAGCAATTCCTTGATGCAAATATATTTCTGTTGCAGATAGATACCTCACAGTCCACAATTACTAGTTAATGCTTTTTGCCCGTGTTTAGATCACGGTGATCAGGGTGTCTCACCAGCTAGGTTGGTTAACAGCCATTGCCCCTCCTGCAGCCACTTAGGAACACACTCATGTTCCTCTGTATCATGCAGAGAATCAACTACCTGCCAGTTTTTAAAGTGGCATCCCATTCTTCCACGCAGTGCGTGCTGTCTTCGTAATTACCCCATTTCCTGCACGTAGTTCAGCAAATCAAATGAAATTTAGTAATTGAATAGAAACTTCTCCTGCCAGCAAAATATAGCTCAGCAGCAAGTAATGTAGGTGATAAAGGAGTTGTATAAAAACGTTGGCTGAGTGCTCTATGGTGATTTAAAAGAATGTGTATGTTAAGAGTTAATACAAAAAAAGAATAGGAAATAAAATGGAGAGCATTAATATAGGACTGTATGGCACCACAGTGTATCTGGTTATCGTGTTGTCGTGTCAGAGAGGAGATGATAGTTAGCAAAGCCTTGGAGGCTGCAAAAAGGACCAGGACAAATAATGAGTGACCTGGGTATGAGGAATGACTGAATACACATGCCTGGGAGACTGTGTGGAAGGGGTGTATGTAATTACAAAAGGCTCAGACAAAGAAAATAAAACATGTATGTTCGTGAGCTCTCCCAGTAAGAGAACAAAAAAGAAACTTCAATGCAGCTTCAAAACAAAGAGAAGGGAGTGGTCCTTAGTAAAGGGTCGCTTTGCCTTGGTGTTGTACCCAGCAAAATTTTACACAGGTTCCAAATGTTGACCCGGTCCAGCACAGCCTATGTTCCTAACATCAAATACTTCTGGGTTTTAAACACTTCAATCTTGTCACATAAAAATCCCATATTTTCCCTTCCTGTGTCCGTGAGCAAATTCCACTAATATTTTCCCTCTACTTATCATCTATTTTAGATGATGTGATAATAATCTTTATATTGCCTCTAAAACATTAATATAATATTGAAATATAAAATTAACCCTTCCCACCAAAGAACTCCAGCTGAAGGATTGTAGTAGTAGAAACCCCAAGGTACCGATGAGAGTAGGTGCTTACTTTGCAGCCCAGTTGCTCACAGGGTTCCCCTGTCTCTGTTCCATTGGGACGTGCTGGGCGTGCCAGGTACAACTGCAGAGTAGATCCCATTCAGGTTAGTTCTGCTACATAATAATTATATTGTTTCCAAAAAGGTGCCTTATGTCAAGAGGAACACCAACTGCATTACATAATTTGACTGCCTTATGTTAGTATGTCTTGTGAAATTTTACTCGAGGGTTATTCAGTGTGTTGGGATCTCTTTATACAAGAAAGGTTATTGTTTATTTCACTGTTCTTGCCTTAGAATCCATCACATTTGCTGTTCTCCTACACAATTATCATATATAATATTTCAGAGTTCTGATAATCCCCCAAATATACAATTTCCTCCTCGTTTTTTTGTTCTGAGAAATCAAAATACGATGGCATTCCTTTGTAGGCTATGAGGATTATTTTTAAGCTATTTCATGCCCTTAGGGCTTGATGTGCTGTCCCCACTACTTTCTTAAACATAAGCGTCTTAGTAATAATTGAAGGGGTTAAAACCCTATAGTTCGTTACTCATTATTACCAAGAACTAATTACAGAGTTTCTAGGATAAGTTTCCATAAAGTATAAGTGTATTTCAAAGTGTAAATATATTTATAAGTCTTCAAATAATGTGTTTTTTGTTTTTTGTTTTTTTTTTTTTTAATTAAACAGATTTTATGCAACATCAGTCTAAAAATGTCCTAGAAATAGGTGAGTTCCTCTTGTGTCAGCCAGTATTCAAAACCCAGTCCTGAAGTGATTTTTGCAATTCTTTTAATGGGCAAAATTGAACGAGGGAGGAGCTCTGTTGGGATCTGAATCAGTGGTGTTTGCTAACAGTCTGATCACACTGAATTATATTTAAGTACAATGTTAAATATGTGCCTTTGGTTATCTGTATTTTCGTAAACAATATTTGCTGCAGTTGGGATTTTAGGGTCAATTCTGTCTCGGATTTGTCAAGAGCAGGTGGCATTTCACTCAAGTTAAATGTGCTCAATATGTAACTGGTGCTCAACTAATTTGAGATGACAGACCGTTTCCATGCTCTTTCTGAACAGGCCACATTGTCATCAAAAAATTCAGGAAATTA
The DNA here is from genome assembly GCF_963932015.1 of Anas acuta. Lineage (NCBI taxonomy): Eukaryota > Metazoa > Chordata > Aves > Anseriformes > Anatidae > Anas > Anas acuta. The sequence continues at coordinate 33,725,744 of NC_088984.1, forward strand.
ATAAATATGGCTTGTATATAATTCGCTGATAAATAATAAGCAGGTTGTTTTTAATGCTTTTGCTTATGTATGGTAAATGGAGATGCCGGCCTTCTTTTCTAATGCTGGATGACAAATAGCAAAGCTATGGAAAATATTCATTACATCTCAGCTATGAAAGCATTCATCATGTTTTAATGTATACCTGTGTTCAAGAGGGACACAGCAGAGTTCCTTTTAATTTTTTTTTCACTTTAAGAAGCACACTTCATTGTGAAAGTCTCATAACTAAATTATTGGAGTTTGTGTCTGTGATTATTCTGCTGAGGCATATTACCTACCAGATCATCTGGGCACTGAATCTTTGGTAGAAGTTAACTGGAAAATAACCTTCAACATGATAAATATTTGTATTTGGAAAGGACCTGAGGAAATCCATCTGTAGCCTAACGTCTGACAGAGCCCCTAAGGGGAGCTGGCAACTGTATAGCAAATTGAAGTGTGCAAATCCTGAGCCTCTCAGCAGATACAGTAAATATGTGCAGTGTAACACAGCAAATATGTGAAGGCTTTTAGTTATGGAGGTGTGTAAATGTTTACAAATATGATTAACTGCAGAGCACAAAATCCATTCGCAGTATCAAAGGAAAATACTAAAATTCCTTTTTCCCACCCCCTTCCAGGATTATGCTGAAAAGAAAAACACGATAGCAAAAGCCCTGGAAGATCTTAAAGCCAACTTCTACTGTGAACTCTGTGACAAGCAGTACTATAAACATCAGGAGTTTGACAATCACATTAACTCTTATGATCATGCTCACAAACAGGTAAGAGGAATCTGCTCACTACTTAAACTGGGTTCCAGCGTGAATGTTGACGTTTTTGGTTTCCATGTCCTTTGGGTTGGCTTGAAAATCACAGTTGTCAAATTTCAGATTCTGGGAAGCAAAAATAGGCACTTTTCTTAGAAACACGTCATAACATAAAGATTTTACAGCCAAAAATTCTGATCTGTAAGGAATGGGGAATGCTCTAAGGGAAATGCGAACAGTTATATGATAAAAAGGTAAAAGGAATGATGAAAATGTAAATGTAGAATTCACTTGTCATCAGTTTAATTTTGCATATCAGTAAATGCTGTGATGTATTTAAGAGATTGCAAGGAAGCATTTGTGTCGCAACAGGTGTGAGTAGGAAGCTTGACATAGTCTTTGGTAAACTTTCTTTTCACAACTGCATGTGTGTGAAATGGGCCACAATTTTACTTAAATGCACTGCATATAGAAAATCAAGGTAATGAAAAGTTTCTGGCTCAGTTCACAATAAGGTAAGTGTAAGCTTTTAAACACTGGAATTTACAGTTTTACCGCCATGTTTTATCACCGCACCTCCAAGTTCCATATCCTGCTTTTATAGCATAGTGAGAGAGGCAACACACCCGTCTCATAAGGCAATGGCATACCAGTGCAACCTCATAGTCTCCAGAGGGTCAAAACTGTATTATTTAGAGGAAAATGCAATTCATTGACTTCACCAAAAAAATACATAATGATCTAACCATACAGAAACTTTCTACTCAGTCCAATTAGCTGGTTATTATCCTTTATCTTTGTTTTATCTGGTGAAATCATAGGGTTCTTGATCAAGATCGATTGCTTTTCATTCTAATTGAATCTCCTTTTGTCCTGTAGCTCCCTTCAGGTTGAGGGCAGATGCTATCAGCTTTACATTTTGTGATTTTTCAATTTAGTGTTGAGAGCTATGGAGCTGTAGACCTCATCAACAATAGCAGTGTATGAGAAGCTAGAGAGAAAGCTGTATTAGGTGAGAAATTAGCAGGTAGCTTCCTTGCGTCCTATAGATACTTATTGTGAGTCGTAAGAATTTGTAGTCGAAATACAGCTAGAACTGATTCTTCAGGCATTGTCACACAGCACCACCTCACTGATAGAGGGCAAGGGAATAAAGTGATGGGCAGAATTTTCCCCACTTGAACTTTCTTAGAAATGTTTAAAGTGCTCTGAAGCACTTTCAAATAATGAGAACCTGAAGGCTGCAGTAATTGCTCCTCTCTCTATTCAGTACTGATGAAAAATGGATTTTGAAAGCAAGGTCAGGCACGAGACTTGTTTTCAGTGGTTCACACAGCTACTTCTCCTTTTTAATCACTTTAGACAGGAGATGCTGGGCACCACACCAGCATTTGGAGTGCAGCAGGTCCTGCCTCTGCACCTTTTGGGTAGGGGCCTTGGTGTCTGTGTTTGTTTGTATCTTTGTGGATGTAGCTGGTGAAACCCAAGAAGCCATCCTCTTCCTACATAAGACAACCACAACTCTAATCTCCTTGGTGGGAAATCAGACAAAAGTTTCCAGTTCTCCAGTAGAACAAGTTGTATGGATGCTTGTTGCAACTAAGTGAACATGTTCTGTAATACTACTGGAAAATGAGACCATCAATTCCTGAGATTAAAATGTTAGGTAAAATTTAGTTCTTCTGGAATATTTTCTGTGGCAGTTTTTAGTGGAGGGGAATGAACAACTGACCTGTCCATGGATTTTGCTTCATATTTTTCTCCAACTTTCTCCATTCAATCCCACCTTTCTCCTAATAATGGGCAGGTAAGGGGAAGCATTTGTAGAAAGTTTCCTGTGATCCCAGAACAGTCATAAGCATATGCAGCCAGTTAGGTTTCACTTGGTTCCAAGCACCCGACAGTGTCTTTCCAGTGATAAAGCAGATGAAAAACTTCTGCCCAAACCTGAGTTCATCCCAGCTCTACTGAAAAGCCTTATGTAATCCTAATTGAGCGTTCTGTTATCACACAGTCTTAAGCTATGGGATGCTTTCTCAGAGAAAATTTTCATTACAGCTTCTGTACCTCAGTGTTATTGTACATGTTCTATTTTCAATTCAAAGATTGCTAGCACAGTAAATTTCCAGGCTTAAAATACAAGATTTTATAATTATGTGATTTCCCCCCCTTTGGATGAGGGGCCCTATGCTGTCAAGGATTGGTTGTGTTTTGATTTATTGTCTCATCTAGCTTCTGAAACCCTGCTTTCAGATTATATGTAGTCCAAAAAGAAAGGAAAGGGCAAAACTAATTTTATTTCCTAGAACCTGAAGGAGTTCAGACCAAGGTATCAGGGTCTCCCCCTGCCTCTATTAGTGCTTTCTTGTTCTTAGTTTAGACAATATGGTTTGGAGAGTAATATCTGTAGCCTTTAAGAATCCTGGAAAAGTAACTTGCAAGGTCAGGTCAGTGGTAATGGAGACAAATGAACTCTTTTATTTGCTTTGAAAACCTAGACATAAAGAAGGAAAACAAAATTGAGTGCAGGTATCTTTAAAACTAAATGTGTTTTGAGCCCAATTCAGACAGAAATGTAACTAAGGCTGAACTGCTATGATTCCTTAATGACAGAATTACTGTTTGATGATGATGGTCTAAAATCATGGACTGCAGCTTTTGAGACCTGTTTTTGAGACTCAAAGATCTATGTGACTATGCAGAGTTTCTGAAGTATTTGGAAACATACAAAGAGCTCTCTGAAGTGCTGTGTTCATGCAGGGTAGGGGAAAAAATCCTGCCTGTGTTCCTAGAAATGCTGTGATTTTGATGAACGTGGCAGAGCATCAAGTCTAAAGCTGTGAATGACCTTCATCTCGTAGCCTTTCAGAGGCAGAGAGTTGTTTTGTCTTGTCAGTGAAGAAGGCTGGATCACACAGCTGGGTCTCCTGCATCAGTCATTCCTCAAGAGACTTGTTGCTGTGAGAATGAAGTGGTTTTATTCTTGAATTTGAAAGTCTTCCTCTCCATCCCAGACCTTCTGATTAATCACCCAATATCACAGCAGCGCACCTGAGCTTGTTGTTTTTTCCTCTCCCAGGACGGCTTTTCTAAATATCAGAATAGCTGTGGTGAAAAATAAAAGTAAGAGCCCTAATGTATTTGCATCCAGATATGCAAATACAATCAATTAAGTAAATTGTAAGTAGGAAACTTTCCCCACAAAATCAGAGGTCATTTTGCAAATGCTGTCTCCCTTGATGAAAATGATCTCCCTGCTCTAAAAATGTATTTAAAATCGTATGGAGGTACTAAAGCACAAATTATAGAGGAAGACTAAATTAGTAGATGTCCTTTTTCCCTGTTTCGGCCACAGTTTTCTCCTGTCTACATTTTTCTCCTCTCTCTACATGTTTTTCTTTTTTGTGCATTTTAAGAGATTAATGCCAAATAGGTCAGCAAATACTGATCTGTAGCCCATCAGGAATATGACCTTTGATCATCCTGGTGTCTTTGGATAAACATTTCAATGAATATAGGTGAAGAAAAAGAAAATCTTAAGTGGAAGGATGTGATAAGGCATGAAAATAGTGATAATACAGTAATTTTTCTAAATGTACACCTCCTACAGGAAGGATGGAAACATGTAAGGTATAAAGTAACAGCTGTATAGCAGGTAGCACACTTGCAGATTCCAGTATTCTCAGCAAAGATAATTGGATGATGCCAGTTTTCTGACTGTAATTTAAAAACAAAGCCACAAATCCATGCAGTTATCATTGCAGCCATCATTACATCATTACAAAAATAAAATTAAATAAAAAGGAAACGTATATATCCCATCCCTTCTACTTGCCACTGTACATTTTGTATTTTGCCAGTTGTTGTTCACAAAATGTCCGTGTTTTGTTAGTAAACACCTGAAAAAGTTTTCAAGTGCCTTTCTTTAAGCAGCATATTAGTTTTGTGATCCTCAAGGTTTACGTTATATCTGTCAAGGAAGCCTATGCAATTCGTGTAGCCCTCTTCAGTGCTATGGAAACCTCATGGATGGCCAGATAGGAAATCCCTGAGAAAAGCTGCTTAAAAGAAGGACTTAGTTCCCAGGATGTGCTCATGGTACCTCAGGAAATCTGGGTGATTGTCAGTGGAAGCTGTGTTCTGTTGAAACTTGATCTTAACACACCTCGCTGCTCTTTATTCTCTGTAACTTCAAAACAACAGAAACGCATGACAGAAGTAGGGATTTTCTGCCCCTTAGTTGCTCTGCATTTGCATCATTTTATGTTGGGATGGAAGAATAGAATTTAAATAGGTGAGAACAAGGATTGTAGTAGCTCAGTCCCACAGCTGCAGAAGTGAAAGACGTGCACTATTTACCAGGAGCCAGCAGTATTTTGTGTTGCTTTTCCCGGGCTGCTTTTTGCAAGCTGAATCCTGCTACAGCTATTTGAATCACTAAGGCAACACGTGGCATGCCATCTTGGAGGTGTAGAAACAACAATTCTCAAAAATGTGTCATCTTCTAGAGCAGTATATTAAAAAAAAAAAAAAAAGTTTATGCTAGTTCAGAACAAAACCTTAAGAGTTCAAAAAAGTTCCACAAGAGTTGCTTCATAAGCAAAATGAGCATGATGTATGTATGTGATATGTGACATAACTCAGTGCTGCTGGCAACAGTGTTGTGTTTTCCTGGACCTCAGTGCACACTGAGCCGGCCAGAACGGGATGTTTAAGATGACAGAGTGGACAAGAAGGCCGTGGTGAGCAATTACAGCCATCACAGCCCCCGAGAGTGATGAAATAAATTCCTTCTTTAAACGCCATCGAGGCTAGGCATGGATGAGAAGAATGCCCACACGGTTATCTTGGTGTCAAAACCACTGGATCCTTTGGGGCTGAGGGGGCAAAGCTCCCCTGCTGCAGGGCTGGTGGGACAGACAGCAACAATGAGCTTGTGGTGATGGCTGCTGCGTGCCCTCATGGGTAAAGTCACAGAATCACAGCATTGAAGGGGTTGGAAAGGACCTCGAAAGATCATTAGGTCCAACCCCCTGCCAAAGCAGGTTCCTTAAAGCAGGCTGCCCAGGTAGGCGTCCAGGTGGGCCTTAAATATCTCCGGAAAAGGAGACCCCACAACCTCCCTGGACAGCCTGTCCCAGTGCTCCGTCACCCCCACCATGAAGAAGTTCTTTCGCGTGTTGGTGCGGGACTTCCTGGGCTCTATCTTGTGGCCATTGCCCCTTGTCCTGTCCCTGCAAACCACTGAAAAGAGGTTGGCCAAATCCCTCCCTCTCCCACACCTCAGGTATTTATACACATTGAGGAGATCCCCTCTCAGTCTTCTTTTCTCCTAGGCTGCACAGCCCCATGTCTCTCAGCCTTTCCTCATAGGGAAGATGCTCCAGGCCCCATATCATCTTTGTGGCCCTCCACTGGGCTCTTTCCAGGAGATCCCTGTCTTTTTAACGTAATCCTGTGCATGTGGTTGGGTGTAGCTTATAGAAAGCAGGGGTGGGAAGCACTCAGAGCATTATCTTTTCCTTTCCCTGTGAGGGAAAATACCTTTTTGCAGTACATTTCAGTGTGCTTTCTCTGCTTTACACTTGATGACCTCTCACTCTCGATATCAGAGTCAGGATTCTTGCAGCCAAACTTTCAGGAATGGAGAAATTTTCTATTCCTCCCTTTACTCCACCTTGTTTCTCAGAAGAAAACAATATTTCTGTGTGCCCTTATGGGCAATCTTAGCTTCTGAAAGTGAAGCAGGCGTAGAGTAGGATCCAGATAATTTTGTTTGAATACTGTTGTCCCTGTCACTGAATGTAATTTTGCCTCTTCCTATATTTAATTTTTTCCCTTAGGAAAAAATGTTCATCTTTTCATTCTTTTTAAATATTAAGGGAACACCACCAAACGTTCCAGCCGCATGTGTTCCTTTGGATATATATATATATGTATATATATATATATGTATATATATATATGTATATATATTTGTAGCCCACATACAACCACAAAACAACCCCTCCTCTGTCAAATCAGAAACAGAACGGGGGATCTCTGCTCTATTGAAACATAAAGAATGTATCCACAGCATAATGCTGGAGAGGAATTTCCAGGTGGGAGTCTCTTTACAGATGATGGTCTAACAAGAGTGCTTCTTCTGGCATTAGCCCTGCCTCCTTCAGTCTGCTGCTGTGCTGTAAAGGCACCTGAAGCTCTGCCTCTGGCACCCGAGTGCCTGGGGCAATGCAGCAGCTGGATGGTGACAGGGATGGAAGAGGATAATTGAAAATCAAACAGTTCATTTCTGTTTTTTATTGATGAATATTTGAACGTATTCAGGGACAAACTTCCTACATTGTTTCATGAATGAAAGAAAGAAAAAGCTGTTTTCTTTTCCTTCCAGTTTTTATTTTGCCTGTAAATTTTAATTCCAGAAATTGGCTTCTTGATGGGTATCAGTGTTACGGAGTAATTAGGCACTCCTTAGTTCCAAACTTGAACTGCCACTTTAGATTAGGGCATCCTGACTAAGATATTAATACCACAGAATTCAGTTTTGTTACTAACTAGCATTCTGTTTCTTCATTACCAAAGAAAACATGTAGCTACATTCCTGTTTTGGCAATTATAACTGGAAAGATACTGCATAACTTTTTTTTTTCTTTTGTGTTTAGGAGATTCTGTTCTGTAATAATATTTGATTATCTAATTGACTTATTTTTCCTGAAGAGGTGTTTTTAGAACAAACATAATTACTGTAGAAAAGCATATACCCTGTCTGATCCCTTGGATCGTCTGCAAACAGAATATTAATGCCATATGCTGGCACTTCTGGCTCCACAAGGAGCCCATTCTTTAATATGGGAGTAGCCTAACTCAAGTGCAACCCCTTCTGAGCATAGAAACTTGGTATTTACAGTCTTTTTTTTCTTCTCTTTTTTCCTGTCTTGAATTACTGCATCCTTCTCTTCTTTATCCTTTTCAATATTGTGGTCAGTCTCATAACCTGTTAAATCACTGACAGTACATTGCCATGCAAAATTCGTACAAATTTCATTCAGCAACACATTGCACTAGAGTAATCAACAGTTGTGTCTGCATTAGCACGTCACTCAGATAACTATTGAATATCCTGATAGGCCCTGCTGAACATGCTTCAGTTTCCATCAGAAAGTGCCTTTTGAATGTTTTTTTTTTTGTTTGTTTGTTTGTTTTGATAATCATAAACTGAAAACTATGCACTGTGAACATAGGCTATTAAAAAGAAACCACAGCCCCACCCCAAAGAGTGAGGAATAAAGAAACACTATTTACTTAGTATATCCTGCACGTTTATCTCCCCAGCATGCATTTCTGCTGTTGTGTGGTTCGTTTTTTTTTTTTTTAATTGTACTCAAAAATTTCAGTTGATCTTTATCTTTCTAAATAAGTTCATGAAAATTTACGTGTGTAAATTGGCTGAACTTATGGCTAATTTTAAACTAAGCTTTACTGTATCAGCATAAGGTTTCTGCTGTTTGGCCAAAGCTGTTACAAAAGAAAATACTTAACTGCTATTCAACACTGAGATAAGAATGGAGATAATAATTAGGCTTTGGAAGTGGGAAAAAATAAAGTGTTCCCATACGTGATTCCTGAAGCATCCTATATATTGTAATACATATTTTGGCATTAGGTGTTTTGTTGGGAAGAAATGATTAAAAACTTGAGTTATACAGTCTTTGAGATCAAATGAGCGTTTACCTATCACATGCTTTGTTGCTAGGCTATAGATCAGCTAAACAATTATCTGGAAGAAAAATATTCTATTTTTTGTCGTCATTCACTCTTTAACAGAATCAATCTCCCAAAGTTAATTCAAGCGTTATTATGGCTCAAAGTTCAAACCAATCAACTAAATATATTTTCTGTAATTTTCACAAATTTCAAAGGCAGTTCGATTGCTGTCCTAAAAGTAATCGAGTAGAATATAGATTAAGTGTAGCTAACGAATAACATGAAAAGAGTTTTTTTACTCCATGCTTTTCGGCTGAGAGCGATCACATAGGAAAATGTTATTTGCAATGAAGTTTTAAGCGTTCTTAAATGAAAGGCAGACATACATTGCTAGTAATGTATTAAATTCTGGCCTCTCAAGGTGACTCATTTTTGTGAAATTAACATGATTTAATTTGCTGAAACAACTAAGTGGTGCATGTGAATAGCTCCATGCCTGATGCTGCACAAGCCACCTTATGGTTTCCTATTTGCTGCCCCATCCCCCCCCCCAAATGTTTCCAGATTTTTTTTCCCTTAGGAGCTCTGCTAGAATTATTTTTTATGCCCTGCAGCACATGCATGCTGTTTTACACGTGGGAGTTCATTGGGAAGAACTGAGCAACCTTTTCAGTGCAAGCCACAGTAAATCTTAAGGTAATTATTGCATTCTTTGCTGATCCATGCAAAATCAATACTTCATTCGTTTCAGAAAGAGCTTGTTCTTTTTTAAGTCTTGGTTCTGACCCATTGGTGGAACATAACATTGCAATCAGCTTTGCGTTTTGGGAGGAGATGTGACTAGACAAGCAACATATATAGAAGTGATGCTTGATTTAACCTCAGGTAATGAATCCTGCTCAGTCTGCAGCCTGTGTGCAGTAGGACATTGGGACCTCTACAGGGACAGTGTTTAGCTGAAGGTAAATCTTAGGAAAAGTTGTAGGCCTTGATCACAGACAACCATCCATGTAGTTTCTTTAGACTTTTTTTTTTCTTTTAGACTAATGCTATTCTAGAAATTATATTTACAGTAATTATTAATATTTTAATTATGGATCAGTAACAGCTTATAGAGAATGTCTTCAGTTTCCAAAACCATTTTAGTCTCAATCAACAAAAGCTAAAATAGGTCCCGGGTACCTAGATTTTTTTTTATTTTTTATTTTTTTAATGTGCAGGCAATGCTGTCTTGGAACAACTCCACTGCAGAGCCTTTTCCATGTATTTGTTGTTGGCTTATTGGTTTTGAGCTTCAGTGGTTAATTGATTTTGCTTTAACTTTTTTATTTTTTAATTAACACTGCAACTTTCACTGTCCAGTAAAGATCTGAGTGATTTACTAAGTTGAACTTTCCTCATCCTCATGCAACAAATGGAAAAATTAAAATAAGGGCTCCATGGGCACCAAAAAGGATAGATTAAGCGAGCAGGACTTATTGTTGATTTTGAACTTCATTGGCAGACAAACCACAGCCCTATTTTAAGAAGATTTCAAGAGCTGGTGGAAAGGAAAATCAGAAATGTGCCCTTCCCGTCAGTCCTGTTTCTATTCTGCCTAGCCTTTTCCTTCATTTCAAGGATACCATATGCTGTTATTTGAGTAATATCCCCTAGTTTCTCACTGTGCTTTCATCTATGGTTGTTCATGACAAGCATCCTTGTGACAAACCTCAATTATTCTGTAAAGAACCTTTCATTTTCTTCCAAAGTCTTCATATGTGGCAGAAAGAGTTGTGGTTCAACATTGAGTGACTGAAAGTGTTGATGTCTTGGGTGAATGATTTTTATTTATTTCTTTTTAAGACATTCAGTGTGCAAAAGACAAAATAAATACAGCCAGTCTTTGTGACTGTCTCTCGCTTCTAGGCATCCTTCTCTTTCCTTGAAGGAGAAACAACAGCATGTTGCATCTTTTCTTAAATTAGAACTGACTGAAACCCAAGGCACACCATAATATAAATAATAAATAATACTAATTCAAGCTCATTCATGATTAATGCTGCTTCTTTTATATGCCCAGCTTCTCTAGTACAGCTCTCTGCTGTCATCTTTATATGCTAATGCTACCAAGAGTTCATGCAAAAAGTTTGCTCTGAACATGTAACCCATATTCCCTTTTCAGTCACTGAAAGTGAAGAAAATGTCAAAAATCTTTTAAATGAAAAAACTCACCTACTTTAATGATGATTTTGTGTGTGTGTGAACCACTTTTTATTTTTTGTATATTTTTTTATGCTTTTAAATGCTTGCTTGCACTGGCAACTGCATGTTTATACCTGGTACAGACAGGATCTCATAGTTTTATGTCACCTATTAACTACACGTAGATTGTCTGTCTACAGATTTATTGTTGTGAAGGAGAGGAAACCAAGCCTGAGACTCTAAACAAGAACATGGAAGAGATGGATTGCAACAGCCCCAGTTGACATCATTATTTTATTAGTTACATTTTTTTAGACATGAGGGCTTCCTCTACGGGTATGCATGGAGAGGTTTGAATCCTTTGCAAATCGCTTGAGTTGCCATCCGAATGGAGGTATCTGATCTATGGCACGCTGTTATATCTTGGTCTAGCGTTTGCTCTGGATGAAGCAAATGTGGTTGTTAATTTGGTTCTGTGGAAACAGGTTTGGTTCTGTGGAAACCTGTGGAAACATGTTTGTGAGCTGGCTTAACTCTTGGGCCGAGCCTCCCACAAACAAGATCATGCTTATTAGACATTTATTACCCTGTTAGGGTCAGCTCTTGCCTTCACCACCTCTGTGCATGTTCTTCCTTTGCTGTTCTTGGTGTCCCTCTGCTGTCCAGCTGGACACCAGCTGCAGAAAGTGTTCTAAGAGCAGGGCACTTTTTAAAGTATACTTAAGGTTGTCAATAGTCTCTGTCTCATAGACAAAAGGTGCTGTATGAGGCAGGGCTGCTGCTAGGTATGACAAAAAAAGGGAGGGGGTGTTTTTATGAAAATGGAATTAAGGAAATAGAACAAATCAGAAAATGTAAATGAAGCATTAAAACGATGTTTATCAAACTCATCCTTAGCTCTTTTTGTTCTCTTCTGCTAAGCAAGCATTAAAGTAACACGAATGGTTTTCTTTTTTTTTTTTTTTTTTTTTTTTTTTAAGATGTAGGCTGCTGTGGCCACCTCTCCCTCTGCCTTGTCTCTGCAGTGCCACTTCTCTGCCCCACCACTTTTCTGCCATCTCAAGGCTCATTTCTTGCTTAATGAATCTTTCTGATTTCCTTTCTTTGGACACGAGGATGACACATGCAACCAATGTAGATCACTTCATTTTCTTCCCTCATTCTTACCCATAGTTAACATGATCTGAATTTCTAAGGAATACTGCAATTAGTATGTTTTCCTGACACCAGCCTGCTTTGTAAGGTTGGTAAAAAAGTATTCATTTTGTTATGCCAAATATATTAAAAGTATCATTTAGTTTATATTGCTGTAGTCTAACTGTGAGCATTATAAACTCACTCCTAAGCTTCTTAGCCCTCAAAGGCGATAACACTTTTGGTGAATACTTTGTTTGCTTTGCATGGTGAAAGCTCTAGTCTGAGTTACTCCTTGGGGCCGACTCTGCTGACATGGTTGAGTTCAGATGGCTAGACACAACATGACCAAGTTCAACTCCTAGCTGGAAGAGCAAAGAAAGTTTTGGGATGCCCACAAAATCACTGGGAGATTAACAACTAAAGCAGTACTCCACGGGGATTATTTACAAGGAGGTTTTTCTGTTCAGATGCTTAGAAGTAGGTCAGGACTGAAGCAGATGTCCATCTACCCTATGCCAACATTCCTGCAAGGCATATGCTATTCCCAAGGCTGTTTTAGGATTTATTTGTTTTAAATGTAATCAAAAATACTTCCTCACAGTGAGGAGGAGTGGCTGGCTGCCCAAGCAGAGCTCTCATAACTGAAAAATAGAATTTGCAGTGGTGACAGCTGGGCAGCCTTAAAATGGTAGGTGAGAATAATTTCATTTTTGATGATAAGGTGGGGGGTTATTTTACTTAAATAACGGTGGATAACATCTTAAATAATAGATAGTCTTTTCCAAATTACTCTGTGGGTAGCAGATTTTCTTTTCAAACACTGCTCTAGTATTTTGCTTTGGATCTGCACACCTGTCTGACTGTGAACAAAGGGATGATGAAATAGCTAATGACTCATCTTTCTGACTTGATTAACAGGAAGATCAACAAGGCAAAAATCATGTCAAATCATTTTCCTTCAGCAATTGTGAGGAGAAAAGATTGTGTATTGCAAAGTGTGGGGTTGGGAAGCTTTTTTCTTCTGTCTGTAAGGATTTAAGATAAATCCAAGGTTTATGTCCCTTTGAGCAATGCTTCACTACCGGTGCATCGTGCACTGTGGATTCACCTCTACGCAGGGGCTTCCTCTATGGGTATTCATGGAGAGGTCTGAATCCTTTGCAAATCCCTTGAGTTGCCATCTGAGTGGAGATACTTGATCTATGGCACGCTTTTATATCTTTTCTTGGTCTAGCGTTTGCTCTGGATGAAGCAAATGTGGTTGTTAATTTGGTTCTGTGGAACCATGTTAGTGAGCTGGCTTAACTCTTGGGCCAAGTCTCCCACAAACAAGATCATGGCTCTGTGCGAGATTGGAGTTGAACAGGGGCTGGGGAGGGCCAGGGCAGCCTGTGAGCTCAGTGAGTGGTGTGGTGCCCTGCCTGCCCTTGTGCTCGCAGGAGGAAGAGCTCATGTCCTGTGGGAAGTGGTGGTGGGCGTGCAGAAGCCTGCTTCGCTCTCTGCAGTGGTGGTTGCTCTGGGTTGGGTGCCTTTCACTCCCCAAGTAGGTTTTGTGCGTTGCTGGAGGATATAAAGTGGTATGGCGTGCCCTACAGAGCACTTCACTTCAAATACTCATTTGTCTGTGTGTGCTTTGTGTGGGGAAAAAATACAGTGTTCATAATAAAAATCTGTGAGCACAGATGACTTCTGCCAAGTAAACTGCCTGGTACACTGCTAAGGGAAATATTTTCTTGAGCATTTGTAACTACTGTCATTGACAATAAAATTGCTTGGAATATAAAATAATGGTGGTGTGTTGCCTACCATGACAGAAACTGTGAAAGGTTTTGGCCTTTAGTAGGCTTTAATGGGTGCTCTAGAAAAAACTACAGAACTGACACTTCCATTTATTAACTTGTAATTGTCCAAAACAAATCATGTTTTTTTTCCCCCCACAGTAGACTGAAGCCTAGTGTATGTTAATTGTGCTGGCTCTTCACCTGTCCTGACACCTTGACAGCTCTTGTCAGCTTTTAAAAGTTATTCTCTTATGAAAACTGTACCTCTGCTGGGTTATTTTCCCATAATGGCTTTGCCACTTATTTTTTCTTTCTTCCTTTTTTCTTTTTTTAAATTCTTACATCAAGGTTTACACTTAGCGCTGTCCCCTGACAGGAGCATGTTCTCTAATGACCAGTGGTAAGTCCCTCATCCGGAGACAATGCAAAAATTAAATCCAGTGTTTCAGTTTGCAAGTGTATGCCTGGGGCTCTTGCTTTACTATGGCTCAGGTATTTGCTATTCATTAAAGAAATGAGGTTGTACAGTAAACTGATTTATTAGCTATACCACCCAGTGCTCTCATCTCATCAAATCTCACACTGTGCAGGTTTAGAGCATCTCATAATTATAAGAAAAACTAGGACCGCTAATTAACATTTATGTGCTATAGGATGTGATGGTACCTCAGCGGGTGGCACTTTCTCCTTTGAGTCAGTACTGGAGCAATATAATTGTGTTGCTGGAGTTGCTGCCTTCAAGATATAAAACCGAGACCTTGACCACTGCGATAATTGAAGTTCCAAGGCTGCTTACTTAGGAGCAAGGATAGTATCTCTGGTAGAGCCCTGGCCAAAATCCAGGCAGGTAATTAGATTCTGTTACACGAGTCCCCCCTGTAGCTTCAGCTGATTATAGTGCCTTCTTCCCTTCCCATCCTCGCCGTTAGGTGTAATTGGTGTGCGCTGTCAAGCAGCTGCCATGGGCTGAGTGAACGGTGGTTGCATTTCATTGATGAATGGAGTGATACAGGTGTACTCCTCAGCTCCAGCACCTGAAAATTAAATCAAAAGACATTCTTACACTGTAGAATTAATTGATATAGGAAAGATAAGTTTGGGCTAAGCAAAAATACTACATTTTTTACCATAGTATTTCTCCCTCTGACTTTGAAAATGGTGAAGCTTCAATAGCATGGGGAGCACACAGTAAATGGGAGAGACCTCTAAACTGTTTCCAAGTCATTGACTCTAAAGTATAATAACCTCTGTTAAGATGGTGTAATTAATTGTTTCACTATGTTCAGAATCCTCAAGAGCGAAAGGCAAAACTGTCAAAATTTGTAATAAGAAATGGAGTTGTATTTTCATGTTCCAGTTGGACTGAGCCTGGTAAACTAAGTACAAACTCTTGACTTCCCTGGGGATTAGAAAGAACAGTTCTTAGAAAAAATGTCACCTCATGTTCTCCCATTACCATGATAATTAAGAGTGAGAAAACATAAGATGTTTCCATCATAAACCCACTTCAGAGAGGCATTGCAAAAGAAAAGGAAGGATCAAATCATTTAACTGTGAAAAGGCATATGAAGTAATGTGACTTTGTCTCTCCTAAATTTTATACTGCATTGGCCATTGATTTGCTGCTGGTGGATGGAGAGGTGATGGGGATTTTCTGCCTCCCCCAACACAGTTTTTTGCCTAACCAGTCACTTTTAAGAACTAATAATTTCTCATCGACGTTCATTATAAAAAAAAAACAAACAAAACAAAAAAAAAAACTCAAAAGATTCTCACACTGTGTAGGTCTTCTGTTTGAAGAAGAAGGTGTAGGTTGGGAGGAATTCAACAGAGGTCTTGCCAGCAGCCAAAGAAGCACTGGAAGACTTCATACTTCAAATACATGAAAACTGAGGAATCACTAGAATCAAATGGCATTTAGTTCTGGAAGTCCTTGTGGATCATGTAGCTAAATTATTGATGGCGATATCTAACATACTTAAAATTTCTATTTGGTGCTTGAAGACTTGATGATAGGAAGTTACTGGAAGCTATAATAAGGTCTACACTTTAGTGTACACCTAGGCTCTTTTGGGGAAGAGTCATTAAGTAAAGGGAAATCTTGCTTTCCAAGCATTTAAAAACCATTGAAAGTATTAATAAACATAAATAGGTGTGATTGCTCTTGTACTGTATGTGAGTTTCCAAATCTGTTTTGCTAGATAAATGAAAATCTTTTAAGGAACTGAGCTGCCATGGAAAAAGGGACTGTCTTGGGATGGCAACCTACCTGCTAAAGGACAGGAAAGAGGAATACTAGCACTACAGACTCGCACTGTGTAGAGTACAGTTCTGCTTAACATTAAAGAAAGAGGCTCACTGAGGAGACTGGCTAGCTGCTATTTTTCCTATAAGACCTTTGGCCATTAAATGAAATTAATGCAACCAGTTTCAAAATAGAGAAAAAGAGATGGCTCCATTTGCACTGAATAAAAGCATACAAAGGAAACCCTTGTCAAAGTATACAGTAAGAACTGAAAAGTGAGTGGTTTGAGGGGAAGCGTGGACAAGGAATTGAAGATTTTTGCTGGTGATTACTGAAATTGGAAAAAGCTCAGAAAATATCTGGAGCTAAACATAGTTGGGACTGGGAGAGTGTAAGACGAAAGGATTCATACATCCTTCTGTATTCTTTCTAAAGGCCACTCTTTCGAGTTAGAAGAAATTAATTACATAAAAGGCAGTAATTGCACTTTCTGTGGCAACAATTGCTAGAAGAGGTGGGAAGTATGAGTGGGAGCAGAGCGGACCAGAAGAACGTGAGCCTGGTAAATGCTGATGTGTCGAGGGCTGGAGGAGTTCTCCAGAA
The DNA here is from genome assembly GCF_963932015.1 of Anas acuta. Taxonomy (NCBI): domain Eukaryota; kingdom Metazoa; phylum Chordata; class Aves; order Anseriformes; family Anatidae; genus Anas; species Anas acuta. The sequence continues at coordinate 33,742,189 of NC_088984.1, forward strand.
TGACAGAAGAAAAGGCAATACTTCCACTGGCACTAAACATAAATCAGGTACAGATTGCAGGTGTGCTGCATATAGGGCACCAGCTGGTGACTTGAGGGTCAGGAGGAATTTCAAACAGAATGACTTATTCCTTGTGATACTGCCACAGGCAGAAGGGAAAGTTTGCATTATCAAAGTGACATGTACTCTTTGTAGGCACATGAGATTTGTTCTGCAACAGCTGTTCAAAAGGAAAGCAAGCCTAAGTTGTGCTAATGTATCTTCTTGTTTAGCGATGTCAGTCCTATATTTTTTAGGAATTTAGTGTCCGTTCAGGTCAAAGGCTGTGAAGTTACACAGCACAACAAAGCTGGACGGGCTCTTGGCTCAGCCTTACCTCCAGCATCCCATCTCTCTATGCCGTCACTTCAGTGGCTTGCAGAGCTGTTTCTGCTGGAGATGTAATTGCCAGTGTCACTGTCGAAGTCCTGCACAGGCATCTCAAAGAACAGATCGCCTCCAAACTGCAGCAGCTGTCTGCACAGAGCAGTTGGCAACTCAACACTTAGTTGAACTAAGGGTGTAAGGCTGTGCGTAATCTTACCAGAACTATTTATTGCATTTTGAAAAATACGAATCAGCTTTCATTGGTGAGAAGTACTGGGGACTTTGATTCCTTAAATGCATGTGGATTTGATGAATAGACCCACCTTTTGCTTGTAGCTTGTACAGCTGTGTATACATGATGTATTGGTGAGGGCTTTGAATTTCTGGCAGAAAGTCATTCACAAAAGCCAAGAATCCAAACTTCAGTGCTCAGTGATTTTGTTCTTAGACTTCACCAAACTTTACCCATCACACCAAAAGTGCATCATAGCTTGAAGTTTTAACACTACAAAATATTAATATTTTAATTCAAGCGATACTAAGAATGGTGCAAAATACTTACATGGCCCTTATATTTTGTATCTAGTTTCCATTTTTCCATGCAATTATTTGTACAAGTTTTGGACAGCTATCAGTATAAAAGATTATTTTCTTCCATGAAGATGGTCATTTGCACTTTTCTCACCTAGGATTTGATTATCCTTCTTAATTTGTAGGTTAAAAAAGTGCTAAAATCCTAGCAATGAGATGTTAATTCAAAGCATACCTGCATTCAATTTGTCCCCTGTAAAGTGCTACACGCAAATAAGATTTGATGAGAATGGAAAGCACTGTTAAAACCAACTTATTAAAATGAAACTGAATTTTTCATAGCCTTTCTAAGTCTTTTTGTGACTTACGTAGTTGCATCCTACGCAAACAAGCAAGAAATAGTTTTGGGGATGACAATTTGATGAACTGTTTCAAGACTTTAATAAAGGATGAGTCACTTTGCTGCTATTAGGAGAATTTCAACAATAAATCCTAGAGATGTGCAGAAGGAAGAAAGTATCACTTGTGTAAATTTCTGCTCTTCTAACCTTCTCTAAACATCTTCTGTGGCAATTCATCAAAAAAAAAAAAAAAAAAAAAAAGGAAAAAAGGAGAGGATGTGGCAGGGAGAAGCAAGCATTTCACAGATCTTTTCCTGTCCCAACCCAGAGGGCACAACAGCTTACTACTAAGAAATCTTGGAGTGGTAACATGAGGACCTTAAGACAGAAATAGTGTTTTAAGACCAGCCTATTTAAGGGATATCGTGAAGACAGAGGGCAGGTATCTGAAGTATTTATTTTTCCATGGGAGATACCTTGAGCAGAAAGAAGCCAGATCTTTGCTGGAATAGAAGGAAATGTCATGATTTGCTTCTCTGTTTTGAATAGAGAAGGTTATTTTTTGTTTTGTTTTGTTTTTCATCCTCTTCTCCATTGGAGAAGAAATACATAAAGAAATTTGACACCAAATTTGTGGAAATGTTCTCCTCTGTGCTTCATTAAAAATGCCCCTAGAAAAAACAGAAAAAAATATCACAATTCACCACTAGGTGAGAGGAGCCAAATTAAATATCACTGGAGATACTTGTTTTGACTCCTGAGTGTAAGACTGCTGCAAAAATAGTCTGCAGAGCGCTGTAGTAATGCAAGTGTAGTGCTTGAGCATGGTAAGAGGTTTGTTTGTAGACCTGGGAGAGTTCTCAGAATAAGATTATTTTTTCTGATCTTTTAAGAAGAACAGACAAGGTTTTCATAGCTATCACTGACAGTTCTTAGTTGAAAAGTACTTTTGCTTGCTTGTGTGTTGTTTTTGTTTACTGGGGGGAAAGAGCACAAAGCACTTTTTTATTTTTATTTTTTTACTTCCCCTACACATATCATAATGTTGACCTTGAAATGATAAAGCTTCTGCTCATTTTCCATTTTCTGTGGCAGTGTTTTATCCAGAAATGCCTTCACACTGAGTTTAGACACTTTAAATCTGTCTTCTGCTGAGATATACAGAAGGTCCACCTGGTTAATTGCACATGTTTTTTATGTCAGACAGATATCTTCCTTTGTGTTTCTTTTTCTTCTTTTCTTCAAAGCTTGAACATGTAGCAGTGCAGATTTCATAGTTGAGGGCCGTAGACGCTGCTTAGTGCTTTATTCCTAGTGTGATGCTCACCTGCTAATCAGAACCTGTATAGTGAGAGTGGATGTATTTCTATCCTGACTGTGGTTAGAGGAATGAAAAGGTTAATAAAATAATAATAATAATAAAAAGTATCACCCTCTTTCTCTAGAAATTGCCTTCTGCCTTTAAGAATGCGGACTGAGATTTGGGTACATTTCCTTTCAGTAACGAGCTGCGCTTCATTAGCTAATTATTGTTTTTATTAATTTCCTAGTGCTTCTTAATCAAGAGCAAATTATCTCCTGGAAGGTTGATATCCGATTTAGGTGAGGGAACATTGCCCTGCTTTGCTTCTGGATACACTAACCCCGCAAGCTCGACCTGCTGTGCTGGCTCTCAGTCCTGCCCCTTGCTCATCCTTGCTGATAGCAGCCAGTCCTCGAGGGGGGGACCCCAACCAAACACCTTCTGCCAGTACGTGGGAGGAAGAAACGCATCCTCTGTGCAAAGCCAAGGGTTTGTTGTTAGTTTAGCTCAAGTATTAGCCTAATGAAGGAATTATTATTAGGCCAATTGCAATGATACTGGCACTTACAGTCCAAATTATCCAATTAGAACAGCTCATTGCCGGTAATGACACGGATACACACAAACTTTGCAGTGTTACAGTCCTTCTCCAGTGCTCCTGAAGTATAACGGGAAGCGTCATTACATGCTGTCAGCATCGTGAGTTCTTCATGTGGGGTATGCCGATGACACTGGGGGTTTCTTCCTCCTTTTAGCCAGGAAGAGGGTGAAGTGAATGGCTTGTGTCTCCGCACCCTGAATTTTGTTGGGGGATCATTTTTATGTTTACAGAGATACTTGCTCTGTTTATTTGTTTTGTCTTCAGTGGCTCATAATTGTGTATTAGTCAGCTTTGATATATAGAGAGATTGTTTTACATATGTTGGATACTTTGTCACTCTCTTTTTATCCCTAAACCCAGTTTTACCCATATTCTGAAGCTGCATTCCTTTAGCAAGCAGTAGTTGAGCACTGGCAAGTTGTTTATAGCCCTGGGACTCTGGTGTCATCCTGTGCTTGCACTTTCAAGGCCTCTGCTATGATCTTGTGCTTGTACTTTTGGGGCCCTCTATTATAGTGCTGTTTTCCTTCAGCAGCCTCTAGGCTGTGATTTACTGATAACTTCAGTAATACTTAAGCATGAGGTAGTGACAGATACATCCTAGCTCTGCAGTTATTAATATTTCACTCAGTGATGCACTAGAAGACACACATAAATACAGATGTGTGCTCTTGTAACCAGGCGGTGCTCTCATAACCACTTGCCACCAATATCTACTATTTACAGCCACGTCACTGGTATGCTATCAAAGTTATGTTACAACACATTTCATTGAGACGGTTGAAAAGGAAAGCATAAGCTCAATTACATTAGATGCAGTCTTTGTGTCTAATATTTTTTCTTTAATCTTGTATTTCTCTTAGAGGAATCTGAATGAATGCTATTAACAGTTGTCTTAAGGGTAACTTAAATTTGGTCGGTACCAGTTACCTGTGGCTGTGAGATGCGTCAAATTTGCAAAGACCTGTTCTCCTCTGTTTTCATTGCTCAAATTTATATGTTCTTTGAAGAAGCTTGTCACGGTCTTGGGATAATTTCTGGCAAGGACCGCATCCTGCTGATGAGAAGCAATTTGTGCACAGAGGCTTTGAATGGCTCAGTGATCCAATGCAAAACCAGTATGAGAAAGTTATTGTGTTTTAGCTCTGACAGGAAGAATTAAAATAAAGAGCTCACTTTGAGGGAATTCATGTATCTACTTCAGCCCATCATTGTTATTAGGGTATCCTTCAAGGATTAGAGGAACTATCTTTTAAAGGAGCTGGCTGTAAATATGACTTCCTCATTTTCAGTCATTGTGCACGTGTAGACTGGAGAGATTTAAGATGTGGTAGGCTCACTTCAGTCTCAGTGGCAATCTTTCCTAAAATGTCACCGACCATTTTGACCAAAGAGGCTGAAAGCAGAAAATAGAATCTCAACATTTCTGCTTGCAATTTTTAATGTACTTTTAGAAAGGGTATTGTGTAAGGAAGGAGAAAGAATCAGAACAGCAGCATGAGCCTACAAGAGACAGAGAGCTTCAGTGCTGGACACAGGGTGAATCATTTTGTCCAAGGTACAAAGGTGGTTAATAGCAGGAGCCACTGATAGGCAGTGGAGTTCGCTGGAGTGAAGAATTCTTCGGTGAAGTTTCAACTCAGAACTGCCAAGTAAGTTATTCGTGTATAGGCAGCAGAAGGATCTCCAAAATGAGCAAGACAGCTTTAAAGGCTGAGCCATCAACACCTTTACGTTGCATGGAGCCATCCGTTTTGTAGCCTTATCATCACTGCCTAGAAAGCGATTTTAAAGGGAAATCCAATATTTCCTTTTCAAAGAGGCAGAGGTGACCTTTCTCTAAGGGGAGCTCTGTGCGAGGAAGCCATAGCTCCTGTGAAATGATTTTTAGAACATGAATGGTGTTCAAAGGCGAGAGATTTCCAAAAGCTTAAAGCTTTACAGATGGAGTTTAAATGGGATGTTGTAGAGCTCCTGTTTTTTACATGTGGGGAGTTGTAAATGGCCAGAGAACAGAGCAGTCCTCAACATTGAACACATTTTGTACCAGTGTCTGCCTGAAAATATCAGGAGGCAGCGCCTTGCTGAATCAATATTTGGGCTGCAGCAGAACTGTCAAGCCTGAAGATATTAATATATGCTGAGAAAGATTAGCGTGGATACTTATATTACCCTGCTGGAGCAAAAAGAAGGTGCTGGGTAGTGGTATGGGGCTAGAAAGTGAGACGTGCTGTGTGAAGCAACGCGTGTGGTGCAGGATGTCACTCCAGCTGTCAGGCAGAAGCAAAGACGAGCTGTTGTGTCCGAGGGCAGCCCCGCGCTCAGAGCAGCCTGCATGTCGAGCCCTTTCTCTACAGCACTGCCCTTTTCCCTAGCAGTGCTAGGTGTAACCATTTCTTAACAGGACTTAACACTTTACTTACGTTGTTGGTTTTTAATTAGAGTCCTAAATGGTGCAGAAGTGGGTGTATAGGTCAAGTGGTCCTTAAAAAAAGAAGTGATGTGCACCTACCTTCTCTTTAATTTTGGTGACTGAAGAAGCCCTTAAGCATTGCTGAAAATCACCATGCAGAACTTAAAGGCTGCTCTCCCTGAGCTCAGCAGGAGTTTCACTATTGACTTCAGGAGAAGCAGAACTGGGCCTAGAGTCATTAAAATAAATACTTTTAAATTATGGACTAGCATATGCAATCACTTTCCAGATGTACAAACGTGCATCAGCTTTATGTTCTTTTCATTATCTTGTAACGTTAATTTGATAGGCAAGATGCTAATTCTGTGGTTTTATGATGCTTTCTTTGGTCTTAGCCTTAATATTTATGAGGTATTCTGGTGATTTTTGCTGAAACTAACAAAAAATATCCTAAAGCTTGCAATAAGAGCAGGCTGTTCTTATAGACATGGTTCCTAACGATCATGGTGAAATATTCAGCGTGCAGCACTCAGCAATTCTGCACGTTTCTAACAATGTTTTTGCACAATGGCAACACTGGGGCCATTTAGTCAACTTTGGAAAACACAGTTATCTCAGAAACAAAAGCAACAAAAGTTGTACTTTAGAGTCCAGAGCCTGTTATTTGTCAAAGTCTCGGAGCCCTGTTCTAGCGTGAGCCAGAATGCTATCTGAATCTTGCAGGAGGGAGCACTGTAAGGGAGCAGAAGACACACAGGCACCAGAATGATGTCAAATTAAGCATGAGACTTACTATGCTGGAAAGGCATTAATCATGTACTAATGAAGTGTGCGTTTGGTTCTTGCTGATAATTTCCAAAGGAAAAGCGTTAAAAAGAGTAGAGAGCAAGGACAAAATTATTATTTTTTTTCCTTCTATTGCTTCATGGTTTATCTTTTACAGTTACCTAACCAAGAGCAGTAAGTAAGATCTTCATGAAAGATAACTAGCTTTCATGTATATTGAACGTGCAAGGGCACAAAATATCGATTGTTTGGATTTTCCTCATTGTTTTGAAAACAGTTATATTTTCATTTGGTTTTGGTTTTCATTTTAAGCTCGTTTAATTTATTTTATCCCGTTAAGCTCGTTTAATTTATTTTCTCCCGTGAACCTACATAGGGAAATCTAACTGAATGCAGGAAAGATGCTTTGTAGGTGAGTATGAATTAGTCTCAAAGCCTAAATATATTTAATGTTAAAGTAACTTCAGTTTTATTCAATTTATTTCTATTCTCTGCATTAAATTCTAGCAGTTCCTTTCAGTAAAAGAATAGATGTATTACAAATGTAGAAAGGCCAATGTGAATTTTCAGTTGTATAGTAATACGTATAAATAATATTTAATATATATTATGTTTGTAGGATCTGAATGAAAGAGCTAGTTCAACAATTCTTTTCTGCACACTCCACAACAAACAGGACCACTGCATGTTGCCTCAGTGTGCTGAGAAGCAAGTTACATCTATGTAAATTTGCATTACATCAGGTGCATTTAAAGTTAATAAAAATACACCAATCAGAAAGAATATAAAATGTTATCTATAATCAAAAACCTGTTCCCTCAGTAACATATAGGTTATGCTAGCATCAGAACATCAGTAGTGAAGGACAAGTTAATCCACTCTTACTCAAAAAACTGGACTGACAGAATAACTAAGGTCAGTAACTTCCTTGGGGCTTGCTATTTAGTGCTACTTGAGTGCTTTAATTATATGGCTGTTAGGAAGAACCATTCCTGCCATTTCTACCCCCTTTTCCTCTGTAATCTTCTCTTTCTCTTCCCCGGCAGAAGCAGCAATATTGTGGACTCCAAGGACTTGTTATTTTAAAATCCTACATATATCTATATTAGCATGTTTTAGATTTCTTCTACTATTAAAAGACTGTCAGGAGGATATGGCTGCAATTTGTGGCAGAAGTAGAAGAGGAAAGGGATTATTCACAATATGAATGTTCGTTGTCATATGGAAGACTTAATATTTGACTGTATAAAATGTGGTTCTGTTGTGAATTCGTGGAGCTCCTAATTTTTAAGACAGGGTTTAAATTTTGCAGCCTAAGGGGGAGGTACATACAGCCATAGGCAGAGACAATTAGAACTAGCATCTAACTTGCAGCAAACTGAGTTATTCATAAGCCAGCAATAGACCAATGGGATTTATTAAAGGCCTCTGAAAAACCAAGTGGCAACTGTGGTTCATACATCTATAATAGAGTGAGAGAATGAGGTATCTCTCTGCATAGGAAGATAGAAACCATGAAAACATAGGTTAGAAGGAATTGATTGTTCACCAACTGTTCACCAGCACAGGATCATGAGAAAACATGCCTTTTTGGTTTGGTTTGGTTTTTCTGGCAAGGAGGTCTTCCTAGCAATTATTATGAAGTGTCTTCATCTGCTTTGTAACTCCCCTCCAAATAGCTGTAGACTGCTGTTAAAATTCTCCTTTGTTCCTCTTCTGTTTCAGGAACATATTATAGCAATTAATTTTATGCTGGTAGAATGAAAACGAATTGTCTTTTAATTTCTTCCTTAGTCTTCTTATTGCAGTGGTTGGATTACCCATTTCATTGCGGAACCTTGAGGTTTCTCCTTTCTGTTGAAATAACTCGCCTTGTTTAACTTCTGCCAGGGAAGGCTTGTGGCACTAGTAGCGTAAGCTCTTGTGTTTTGTAGTTTGTGGGAGCCCTAACTGTTCCTGTAATCTTTCCAAGAGGAGATATTCTTCTTTTTACCAATATGAGAGATGGTCATGAAGAGTATGTAGAATTACAGACAGCAACACAAGTAAAGAGATGCTAATCTGTCCTGCTGTGTAAAGTGAAGGTGTCTCCACTTGCAGAACAGCAAAATGTGCCCACACAAACCACCACCAAAGGCAGAATGAAGACTGGTCTATTTTACAGCTTGAAAAGCAGTTTCTTGTGTTTTAAATGCAGGTTTCATTCCCCAGTTGAGTGTTTACAGGTGTTACAAGAGCTTTGATCTATTCAGGTATTATTTGTAATTGATTAAACTCAACCCTTTTCGCAAAAGGATACTAATCCGGTTTGGTGTGACAAGTGCTAATCTAATGAGTATATTGTCACTCTTTGTCATACCATAATTCATATAAAGAAATAATAAGTCATCTCTGTTAACAGGGAGTATTTGGAGAGCGGTCATGTACTACATAGAGAAAGGGGAATATGTGCAGCTTCTAGAATAATCACAAGGAGCTAAGAAATGCCCTTATTTAATCCTTGCATTGACCTGCAATCTGATTATTTTTTTTAATGAATACAAGCTTAAAAATTATTAACAATTAAAAATGTTGTATAATGTATACAGATTTAAAAGGAAAAATATTTCATTTATTTTAAATAAATCCAAATGCCACTTTTGTGCCCCTTCTACGGCATGCTGAGTAACCAATACATAGTCCCCATGTTATGGGGAAAGTTGTTTGAAGGGGAGGAGGGAGCTAACAATAGGATAAATGCTAGAGAGTTGATTCAATGGCTGCTGGCCATGAGGTCATTTTTCCTGATTTTATATAAAATAAAAAGACAATAAGGAAGCAAAATTTGATGTCATGGCTGTTAAATTCTGCAATTTATACTTCCATTGATCAGAAAATGAATTTATGGTCTACATATTTTCAGCCTCGTAAAAGTCCACATAATTTAATTGTTAATCTAAGGTCAAAAGCAAATTAGCATAATCATATCTGAACTGCACTGTCCTGAAATCCCCTGACTCCTGCTATTAGAAAAATTGTTCCCATGGGTTCTTGGCCCTATTAAAGTTGTTCCTAGCCTGGTGAGCTAAGCTTCACAGGGGCAGGTTGTCAAAGCCTCTCTGAATAAGCAGTCACTTGCTGATGGTTTTTGATGTGGGCAGAATGTCTGCTTTTTGTGGGGGATATTGAGGCTACTGAGAGACCATATATCAGTCTTGATGAATGGTATGATTTCCCCTTCTTTGGAGTCAGTTCTGATAATGTAGAATTACAGGTTTCAGGTGTTTTATTTGAGGCTGGTTTTGTTTTCTATTTCCTCATCTTATCACTTGTTATCATAGCGTTCAGCTACATTGTATTTCACTTTTCAGCCTTAACATGCTTTCACTGTCCTGAGCATATTTTTTTTTAAATTAATGTCTTCTCTATGTTGTAAAAACCTATTACTTTTGAAGTGCTGCTGCAAGTGCTTAAATCTTCAGTTAAAAAAAAAAAGAGAGAGAAAGAGAAGAAAAAAAAATAAAACACTTTGCAGGGTGTCAGAAGGCTTGTAATAAGAAGTGCACTTAATGCATTAATGTGTCTTGCTTTAGACAGGCTTCCAGGCTTTGATCCGCAGAGGTCTTCAGGCACTTGACTCCTGCAGCAGGATCTCTGTTTGTTGTTCCTTTCATAATGCAGGAAAGAATTAGGGAACTTGGTACAAGCTTTTTGAAGGGTGGAATACTGAAAAAAAACCTGCCTTGTGATAGATTGGGAAATGGAGACATGGGTGAAGTAAACAGAAATGGTGTCACTTTGGACAACCAAACTCAGGGTTTCGGCAGTTTTATGTGGGTATCTTCCACTGCGCATCTGCAGACACCCAAGCTGGATTCCTCTGCAGGATCACCTGGGCTTGCACCTCATGTGGTTTCATCCATGCATAAGTGCACAGGGTTTTGCACTTCACGTGGTGTTCCCATGTTTGGTTTCATCGTCTCATACATAGGAGCTCGTGAAGTCTTCCTTTTCCTCTGGACTCAGCTGGACATGATTAAATGGCTGTGCATCAACTCCCGGCTGGGTTTGGTAGAAGGAGGTGGAAAAACTGTGCTCCAGGCACAGTTTTGCAGTTAGATTTGTTACAGGAATCCAGCTCGTGCCCACGTGCAAGCAAGCCCTGTTGCAGGACCCCAGGGCAAGACCAGGAGGCAGGCTCAGACTTTTGGTGGGTTGGTACCAAAATGAGTGCTCTTGCTGTGCCGTGCATTATGATAGAGATGAAGGCATTTAGTCCTTTTGGAGAGATCTAATTTAATTATTCATTGTGAACTGTTGAACCCCGTACTTGCCAGGACTTGCACATTTTGAGCTGGTTCATAAGCAGAGGACAGTATATGAGGGAATCACGTTTAAATACTGTATGACTGCCTGCTAATTATTTGCTTACTGATCCGCGGAAGTAAACAAAAATAACAGGAATTAAACTAATCGTTGAAGTTCACATTAGTGAATAGTCCTGCCTTATGGAAAGACAAACATTTTAAGAAAAAGATGCTTTTTAAGAATAAGGCGCGCTTTTTTTTACTTGTTCCCATTTACTTTGACCAATTTTTGATGGGGGGCCTCGTGGTGCTCAGAATGCGTGGACTAGTGACATTTACGGATAACTGGGTAATATCTTATTTTCATTTGCATAATACAAGCAAAACCTGACAGAATACAAACACAGTGCACTGCTTGTTATCACTAGCATGGATAAGGTCAGTAAGGAGATACAGGTGATGATAATTTAGGAGATGGCTTTATAAAAACAAATGGAAAATAACTATAGCATTCAAGAATGGAGACACAGTTTTGTATTTAGGTAACCTTTTATATACAGGAAATAATATTTTTGGAAACTGCCTAATCAGGCCTCAAACCAGCTTGTGCCAGGCACATATTCTGTCTGCTGTAACCAAGAAAAGTTCCACTTATATGTACGTATTTGGTGAATAAAGGCCTCAGATTTCCTCTAGTTATAATTCTTACAGATTGTTAAAGCCATTCATACAAAAGACAGAGGTATTAGCTGTAAGAAAAAAAAAAAATAGTGTTGTATAACTAGTTCCTATTATGCTAAGAACAATTATGCTCATCGCCCTTCTGAACTGGAAAAGGGGGCATTTATTTGACAGGGCATGTGACAGAAGGGAAACTCAGAACAAATAGTTCCAGAAGAGACAAGCAGACAGTCCAACACAAAGGCTGTGCAAATGAAACTCCTGCCAGACTCATCTGTCTTACACATTGAAACCTGCTCGTTACAATCAAGCAGAATAATTTAATTGCTTAAAAATTGTAAACGGTTCTTCTGTACCACAACTTGTATATGCTGAACAAATAATGACTTGATTAGTCTGATGAGAGGCTCAGAGCTATAAAATGATATTTACCTGCCAGTGTTGGTGCAAAAGGAGAACTGCTTGTGTCCACAATACTCCACATAGGCATAAAATGCACCTTTGGCATCCAACATTGTGTAAAGATTCCTTTAACACAGTTCTCCCTATTCACTATTCTAATTGTTACATGCTTGCTACCGGTGGGAATTTTATTGTCGGATTCATTGGAAGAAAGATGTAGGGATAAAAATATTTAGTGAAAGCAAACTGAAAAAGGCACTGCTTGGAGTGAGACCCTACTGACAGCCTGAATGAAATCCAGTTAGCTTTAGCACTCTTAATACCAAGACGTCCTGATCACTTTCAGTAGTAAGAGTAAAGGGGTCAAAATGATTCTGGGTGAACAGTGTCTAGCTCTACTGAGGCTGGTCTATGTTAATCACAGAAATTACAGTAAAATTATCTAGGTTATCTCTGTACCAGATAACCTCTCTTTAGCATCTCCATGTATTTTGGTTATTCATTTGAAATGTAAATTTGAAATATATTGAATGGATCACTTTCATTAGGTTGGAAAATCAATCTCAGTACGAATGCTTACTAGAATATAACTATCATTATAAATGTTAATCATTCCTGGGGTTGTTTTTATGTGTATTTGACTATTTATTACAGAGACTCAAGGAACTGAAGCAGAGGGAGTTTGCTCGAAATGTAGCATCGAAGTCAAGAAAAGATGAAAGGAAACAGGAAAAAGCCCTTCAACGTTTGCACAAGTTAGCTGAGCTAAGGAAAGAGACAACGTGGTAAGTACATGGCTGCTGAAACACAAAGAATACCTTAAAATAATCCTTCACCTATTTGCTGATGCTCTGGGACACAAATCTGTTGGAATCCCTCAGCTGGAGCCCAGCACACTCATTTTTATGGCATTTCAGAAGCAGTATGTGTACGGTAATTTGATTCACACTATGTGAAAAAATGAATGTTTAACATTGCTTTTCCAGTGGAGCTAGAATGACATGTATTTTTAGTTTAAAAAAAGATGTTTCATATATTTTTCATAAAACCAGGCACATTGGTTGAAAGCTTAGTGAACTAGGTCATGCATTTGAAGGCTGACACTACTCCATTGATGAGGTGAGGAATACAGTGTTGTTCTAGGATATAACAGATCTCTGTGATTTAGTTTTCAAACTGCTTGCCTGGGAAAGCATCCAGAAATCTATTCTTAAATCTCAATAACTGGATTATTTTTTATATTGAAAGGTAAGTGCTTCTTTTCCTTAGCTCAATGGAATGTTTACTTCTCACTGCAAAAGCGACTCCTTGCTAATCATACATTTTGCTACTGAATCTAGACATACTATTGAAATTAAGATTGCTGGCTGTGACTCTATTCTTACTTAAATATGACACATTTATGATACTGGAAATATATGTTCCAACTTGACCTTTCACCATGGAATCTCGGGGGGAAAAAACAAATGCTGAAATGCAAATGTTTTTTTTTTTTTTCACCCAGGCTTCATTTCAGCAGATGAACTAACAGAGAAGTCGAATCATATGACTTGTAGTTCTTGTTCAGTGATAGTCTCTTCCTCTATTTGTTTGTATGGTGGGCAGCACGCTAACAGAGTTCGCGGAGTCTAAGCAGGTGGACATGACATGAAAGTTCTGAAGTCTGTTTGACATGAGCAGTGTCTCATCTAATTTATTTTATTTTATTAATTTTTTTATGGTAGGTCACATAGAAACTCTTTTTCTTTCATCAGTATTTTAAATTTTCAAATTAATACTTGAGGACCACCATTTTTTTGTTCTCAGCTTTAGATATTGTTCCCCTTAAGCATACTCAAAATATGAATTTGGCATATTAAAGAAGAAAACGGAAAAAAGAAACTCATTGCTCCCCCTCTTCCATTTTAGTGAAGCACAGATTTTGTGGGGCTTCTTCTTTGTTATTGTTTTCAATGTCGTCTTAAGGAGAATTTCTTCTCAATGTCGTCTGAAGGAGAATTTCTCTGAGCTTTTTTTTATTAATAATTGCTGTATGCTACTATTTTGTGTCCTTAGAGGTATGATATAAACAGACGCACAGAATTTGTTTTAACTAGATTTTTCTAGGTTGATTCTGTACAAGAGTATCTAAAGGGGGCCTACAAGAAAGCAGGAGAGGGACTCTTTGTCAGGGAATGTAGTGATAGGACAAGGACTAATGGTTTTAAACTAAAAGATTTAGATTAGATATTAGGAAGAAATCTTTTATTATGAGAGTAGTGAGGCACTGGTGCAGGCTGCCCAGAGAAGCTGTGGATGCCCCATCCCTGGAAGTGCTTAAGGCCAGGCTGGATGGGGCTTTGTGAGGAGCCTGAGCTGGTGGGATGTGTTTTTGCCCCTGGTGGGGGGGTTGGAAGTAGATGGTTTTTAAGGTCCCTTCCAAACCAAATCACTATGAAGAAATCACCATTTTATTTTGTTAGAGAAAGTTTTTTGTTGTTGTTGGTTTTTTTTTTTTTTGTGTGTGTGTATGTATATATGTTGCTCTGCACTGTAAAACAGAACAATTTGTTTAAAAGAAAAAAAAATATATAAAAATGTTGTAATGTAGGTCCATTTCTCCTTGTGTTGAACAGTTCCTGTGGATCCCAGAAAACTGGCAGCTTAAGCACTTTTTGCTCTTCTCTTTGCTTCCTATTAAGTCAAATAGAACAGATGGGAAGAGGACATGAGATGAAGAACAGAAGTAGACAGTGATAAATTTTTTCTCAAGAGGGATGAATCACTTATTGCACCACTGTCAGCTGAAACACTTTCCCTGATATTATTTTTCCATGAAAGAAATTGCTGAGATTGCGACAGGTCTGTGAACACAAATAGGAAAGAAACTGCTGGGTGATTGCCTGTGGGTGGAGAAGCAGTCACTAGGATCATGACTAAGAGGGAAGTGATCTATGAGGTGCTCTCTGTTTTAATATATTTTGAAGCACAAAGGAATTTAAAAGCTCTGCTATTTGTAGTAATAGTATTGTAACTGTGATGTCCTACTGGGAGGAGAAGCAAGATTTCTAGGGAAATATACAGTCTTTTATTAGGCCAGCCAGTACGTCTAGGAAAAGTGAGCTACTTTATAAGAACAGTAGCCCTTTGATAACCTCACATGAAGGAACTGTGGACACAATATTTACTCTGATTTCTTATACAAATCTTATTATAAAATACAATCTTTTTTTTTTTTGTATTTTTTTTCCCACATTCTAAATCTGTATGTCCATAGATTCTTCCTCTTTGGTTAAAAATCTTTTAGATACCAATGTAACACCATGTTTATGTTTGCATTTCTCTGAATGGTGCTTACTCTGAGTTTTGTTTATCTTCCTAGTGCTCCTGGAAGTGGCCCCATGTTCAAATCCACTACAGTGACTGTGCGAGATAATTCCAATGATATCCCACAAAATGCTGCCATAGATTCTGCCAACAAACAGGATTTCAGCTGTACATTAATAAACGATGTGCAGAACTGCAAAGATGCTACTGCAGTTATTTCTTCCACTCCTGAAAATGCATGCAGTAATAAATCTGACACCAACAAATTTGGAGATCAAGTTCAAGGAGCTCAAGGACAACGAGTTGGGTTCTCTTTTGCTTTTCCTAAGAAAGCAGCAGTCAAACTGGAGTCTTCAGCTGCCGTTTTCTATGAATATAATGATGAAACATCCACAGAACATGGATTTAGCAGAAGAAGTAGATTTGTTCCAGGAGTCTGTAATCTTCAGTCTCCATCAGCAGCAGAAATAGTCCTGTGCCCTGAGGAGAAAAATAGCTGTTTCCACCCAGTGGTGGAAAAATGCACTGACACAGCAGAAGCTCCCGAAACTCAGGATTCAAAAGAGCTGGCTAGTGAAGAAAGTAGAGAGCTAGAGAGTCCTGTATTAATTCCTGCTGTTTCCCATTCAAAGCAACTAGTGTCTTCTGACATGGATGGCTGCAATACTGATGGAAATACAGCAGATGTACCAAGTCAAACACTGTCCACAGTTGTGGACGGTACTCATAACCTACCCCTGGGCTGCAGCAGTTGTGAACTGCCGGGAAATGGGACCGTCACTCAGCCTGTGGTGGAGGATTGTCTATCCCTTCAGAACATTGTAGAGGAAAGTGGTAAAGATGGGAACAGTGATTCAGTCACAGTTGAAACTGAAGTAAAGAATCTGGAGGCAGATCCATTAGTTCCATCACATTCTGAAGATTGTAATAGAGCTCCCCAAAGCAAACTGGACACACGCAAGCGATCTTGTGAACCATTTGTTCCAGTTCTTAGCAAACATGGAACAAATATTCTTCAGTGGCCATCAGAAATGTTAATTTACACAAGTACAGATCCGTCAATTTCTTATAGCTGTAATCCTTTATATTTTGACTTCAAGTTGTCAAAAGCGAGTGACAACCAAGAAAAGCCCAAGCATCAGCCAAGCTTACCTCATTTACAACTCACAACTGAATCCAACCATAGCTCAGTTTCAGATTTTACAAATAAAACTACTTCAGAGTGTGGTGATCATGAAACAGAAGTAGATAAAAATGTGTGTGACTACACAATACCCCTTATAAGTGATGTTTCCCACGTCAGAAATTGTGATCTTGCAAAATTTCAGAATAAAGTGTCCTTGGGTGAGTCATTCAGGATTAGAAAATTAGATAAGTATCACATTTCAAGAAACCACTTAAGACAAAACACTGTGATAGATGAGAAATATAACAAAGTTCGGATCAAAGAAAGTCATGAAAAATGGCTTCACAAAAGTCGAAAACGAAAAAGGAGAAGAAAATTATGTCATTGTCATCATCATCATCCTTCTGGAGAAGCAACATTTGTAGAAATGGAGATTTCCTCAGTGACTGAAAAGGAAATTAGTCACAGAGATGAAAATAAATATCCGCACCTCCAAAATAACCCAGAGAAGTGTAGATATGATGCAGGGAATATCTGGTTAGCTATGGATGAGGTACAGCAGTCACATCAAAAAGCTGGCCTTGACAATGGTCATAAAAGAAGCATGTCTACATCAGATCACATACATGGGGACAGAGGCTCATGTGACATTTGGAATGCAAAAACTAGGGAGCAACGCAGTTGTTGTAGACTACTGCACAGGAAGAGAAAAGCAAGCTCTCGGAGACAATTAATGCATCTGTCTCAAACTTCTAGGAGGCACAACTGCATGTGCTCTAAAATGTGCTGTAGTTGGAAAGTCAGGAGATCAATCTGTAGCCCAGAGCATAAATGTTTAGGTCCCTGCAGTGAGGAAAAGAGTGTGAGTCAAAATCACTCCGTAAAGAGAGGTTACAACTTCCTAACAGATGAACCAGAAAAATCCCACAGGAAGCGGAGACAGCATACCTATTCCTGTTCTTCAGATGAAAGCTCATACAGACAGACATTTCTAGAAGAAGAATATGTAAGGCAAACAAGCACTTCAGGTATGCATCACAAAGAAAAATGTAAACACAGGAGGAGGAAAACTAGAATAAATCATGTATGCATTGACAGGAATACAACAAGTGAGACCTCCAGGCCTTCTAAAGAAAACTCTGCAAATTCTGCATTAAATGTTTTGGGAGAATTCTTGACTCGAGACAACATGGAGGAAACTAATGTGGATCCCAAAGCTGATCATGCAAAAGTTACAGATGAAACAATGCAACTGGAGGAAAACAAGTCAGCCCTACAAATGGATAGTTCACATTTGTTGGAAAAAGACAAGCTGACAGATTGCGTGGCACTGGAGAGCACTCCAGGTGCATCTGCAGAAGTTGTCACACATACTGCTGCTTCTGCTGCTGAGTGTGGTGCCCCTGCATCTGCAAACACACAGGACATTCTGGAGGACGAAAAGAAAAATGAAAATGTAAACAGTCATGAAAATCAAGCTCGTTATAAAGCTCCACCCCCCACTAGACCTTTGGAACAAGCTCCTCCTAAATCATACGTTTGCCATTATGAATTGGCCGAGTCTCTGCCACGTGAGAAGATAAATGAGGTGAGCAATGAATGGATACAGTGTAATTCTGGCATGTTTGACAGCCCACCACCTTTGCCATTCAAAGAAGCACATATAAACAGTCACACCTTTTTAACTACCGAGCAGTTAATAGCCCCCTTCACCCTGCCTGACCAGACATTGATATTCCCTCCAGATAACCATGAAAAATTCAAAGACCTCCCGTCCGAGGCATATCAGCAGCTCGTGCAGCAAAACATGCTGGCCAACAAAGTGAAGTTTACCTTTCCTCCCCCAGCCATCCAGCCCCCCAGCTCTCCATTGCAGCCCCTCCCGCTGCAGCCACCGCTGTGTTCTACCTCCGTTACCACCATCCATCACACTGTCCTGCAGCAGCACGCGGCTGCCGCCGCTGCCGCCAGTACGTTTAAGGTCCTCCAGCCCCACCAGCAGTTCCTCTCACAGGTCCCGGCTCTGTCCAGAGCACCTTTACCTCATCTGCCCGTAGGACCTCGGCTTTGTCCAGGAGGCCACGCGGCTTTTGTCGCTCCACCACATTTGCCACTGGTGCCGCCCTCAGTCCTGCACCCGACCCAGCTGGCGTTCTCACCGCTGCCGCACGCCGTGTTCCCCTCCCTGCTGTCCCCACATCCAGCTGTCCTTCCACTGCAGCCCCTCTTCTAGGACAGGTTCTCGGGGGGAAAGGAGCCTTCAGATAAACAGACTCGTGGTTCCTGTCAAGCCCTCAGCTTTGCAGAATGGTTCTGTGAAATAAACTGGTTGAAATTCCTCTGTCGTTGGGAAGCATTACTGTAAGTATAATGATGCAAACATCCATGTAAAGTTCAGACCTATACTATAAAGCACTGAATAGTCTGATACTAATATGAACTATATATATATAAGTGAAGCTCATGTCTTAGAATATGTATAATGTATATAATATATTTATAGTTCTATAACTTCTGTTGTAAAGTATTCACTTTCTGTTTTTTTATCCTTGTGTATTTGCACCTATTTAATGTTTAGACAAAGCTGATGCACTATGTTTTGTACTATGTTCTCTGAAACTGTAAATCTAGTGACAAACTATCTCTTGCAATAAATTTTTGTTAACTACTTAAGTATATCAAAAATCTTTCATTATAAGCCTCCTGGATGTCATTGCTCCATGTTCTGCATTTGAATAACATTCTCTACCCCTGCTGTGCTGGGATAATCAGGTTTCCTATACTTCAGTGATTTATCACGGAGGCTCAGAGGCTAATACCTTGAGGGCAGCTGTCTAACTGAGCAAGAGAGAAAGGGTAACAGATCTGTTTGTGTTAGCAGTTTGATGTCACTGTGACAAATTTTGCCTTCTTGTAGTATGTGCACAAACTGCTGACTGTTTGAGCTAATCCCTTTTCTACTAAACCACAAAAAGACTATGTAACAAAAATAACATCAGTCGTAGAAAAAAAAAAAATAGATCAACAGCGGTTTGCCTTACAGGGGAATATTCCTTATGGTGAAAATGTACAGCGTAGGGGGGCCTTATTTCCATCAAGCCTTCAGCAGATTTCCATTTTTCATATTTACTTTTTGCACATCCACACAAGCACATGCTTAGAGGCAGCCCTGCCCATTTTTCTCTGTGAAACCCATGTTTAGACTTAGTCTGACTGAGTTCAAATGCAGTGGTCGTCTTTGTGGTAGGCAGCATAACTTCACTGCACAGGAAGCCTGCTCTCTGTCCCCCGTTAGATAGGGAGCACCTTAAGGTGGGTCCCTGATCAGTAGAGTCAGCCTCATACTTCCAGGCTTTCTCTGATTACACACATCTTATGTTTACCTCAGTGGGGGACAGCTCTGTCAGAGTGAAGCTCCTTGCTGCTTGTGCAACATGTGAAAACTAGAAAGAATGTATGAGCATGCAAGGGAGGTCAAGAGGAACTTCCCATGGGGAACTTGGAGTCCCACCAGGGTGTGATTCAGATTCTTACCTCATTTCACTCCCCTATTACCTGCAGCATTTTGGTATTAGAAATAGATAAATCACATAGTCTAGAAATAGTAATACCATACTGCCATTATTTCTAACTGTATTTCAGAGACTTCTCCCTACCTCTGCAACCTTTTTATTGCTGTTGAACCTCACCTGACTTCAGCCAGTGAAATCTTCTTATTTGCTTTAATTCAAGATATATCAGGCCCACCCCTGTGATGGCCTAAAGTAAAACCAGAAGTGAAGCAAAGCCAGCGCTGTGAGTTAAAATGAAGTCTAGACACATGAGTGAAACTAAGAATTTGCACCATGACCTTTAGTGCTAGAAGTAGATCCTCCATAATAAAAGGTAGGGGCTAGCTTTCAAATTAATTACTTCTTTTCACTTTTTTTATATAAGATAATAGAGTTATATACAGTTGAACTGAAGGAATAGTAATTTTGGAAGATTAGTAATATACATTGCATATTAATAGTTACATACATTATCCATTTGAAAAGTAATATTATATCCTGAAAGATATGTAGCTGGTTATTATTTTCTGTACCTATAGCATTAGAACTTATCTATATCAATATTGCAAGTCTTAGTATAATATTGTGTTAAAACTGTAGCAAACAACATCTTTTCAACTGTGTTGGATACTCAATGGATATGAGCTTTCCTTGTCATGTCATTACAAAGGGCTAAACTACATTATAAAAAGTTGATGAGAAAGAGTAGATGAACGGTTTGGTCATGGGCTGCTTCTTATAACCCCTGCCTGAGACTGGCACAGAGCAGGACGTTGTTGAGCATCTATCTGTATAATGGCATAAAAAGGGTATATTTTCTCTAGCTTGTAATTTCAAGTGAATGCCCATTTCTATTTATCTGGTACGTGTAAAACGTGTTTTAAGTGACTTTATCCTGCTTCTTTATTTCAAGAGTATGCCTGCTCAATCTGTATGTCTCCACTACCTCCTGTAGCAGGCAAGTGTCCCACGCCTGTGTGTAAGCCATGTTGCTCAAACACTGGAACCTATATTTGAAACCTGAAGGTGTGTGCTTGCCACTCAGCCTCCTACCTTAGCTGACTTGTGCTGGCTTTTGTATTTCTGCGCTCCTCGGCAGGAGTCAGCATACATGTTCCTTCCCCTGGACCCAATGTCTTGTCAAAGAAAATGGTCTAATACTATACACTTGAAAAAAAGAAATAATAGGACAATTGTGGTTATACATGATCCATATCCATACATTTTTATCTAGCAGGAGACTGACAAATTTCAAATTTTCAGCTGTAATGTTCATTGAAAAAATCCCATCTATTACTTAAGAAGTATTTTTATTTTTTAAATATGTTCAAACAACTTTGGATTTTACATTTTTTTCTACAATTTAAATTAAATTAATTCTATTTTAAGTTGTTAAACAATTTTACAACATTGCACAATTATTTATCTACTGTAATTGCTTTTCAATAGTGTATAAACTACTGAGAATAAAAGACTAATAACCATCAAATGTAGTAATTTTCTAACATGGTATTGCCTTTAGTGCTAGAACTGTTTGTATATGTGACTTCATATGTAAGAGTAAAAACAATATAAAAATAAATCACAAGATAAGTTTAAAATTGACCACGCTAAATTAAATGACATAATAAAATATTCATTTGAGTTTCTGTTTTATTATTAAGTATATAACTTTTAGTAATTTATATAAAGGTAGTTCTTTTTCAGACTTTATCTGGTATTTTAGATCAAATGTGTATTTTTATTCTATGACTTGACAGTCGAATTTGTAAGTAAACATTATTTCAAATGCTAAATAATTGAATTTTATCGTTCTAAATAAATTCCTCCAAACTTGCTTAATTAATTTACTTTGGAATTTTCCAGTTTTCACAAATCTAGGAGTTCTTTTGTGTCTATGTTCCTGACCAGTTTGCCAGTTTATAGAATTACTGGATTGTGTTCCTAATGTAAACAGTAAAAGTGATACTATTCCTTTAATCCATCTGAATCGCAGGAATTAAATCTTCAGACTGCAATGATGACCCTAAATTAGGTTATAGATTTTGTTAAGTGATTTCGCAGAACAGCTCTGCAGAGAAATGATTGAGAAGTTAATCTGTTCCGCTGAGATGAGAAGTGTATCTTTGTCCTTGGAAAGTTGCAGTCTGCCCAGACTATGACCTTCTTGGAGCCATACCATTTTTCAGGTAACATGAGCCATAGACTAATGTCCTATAGGATCTTTCAGGCATTAAGAATCATCATTGTCTCTTATTGTTATGGGTAATCTGGAGTAATCAGACACTTTTGTCTTGTCTGTAAGTACACAGAATGTTTCTAATGATGCCAATACCTATGAAGAGCAAAAGAATCAAATTGTTCAGTTGGTTTCATTTTCAAACTAGAAAATATGCAGGCTTTTAACTGCTTGGGAGAAGGAAAAAGGTTTAAGATTCTACAGAAGTGAGTGATGAGTATTCATGTACATAGAACCGCTGATGATAAACGTTAGTAAAAGAAATACCTTTTCCACAATGTTATTGAGTAAGAATGATTGCTTTTATCATTTGTTGTAATCAAACAATAATGATATCATTATGAAGCAATTTGTTGTCTTTACTTGCAATGTTAACTTATTGGTCCGTGAACATTTTACACTTAAGAAAACTAATTTAGACGTGGTCTTCAGGCTGCTTTAAACATCCATTTTTCTTTAATATGTGCTGTATGGGATAATATGCTCCTTATACAATATATAGTTTACAACATGGCTATAATTTTTCTCTTGAGTTTATTTTCCATAATTGTGCTTTTTTCTCAAAATGTGTTTCAAATTATAATTATGTCCAGTTGATACCCTGCATTTAAAATTCAGTTTTTAAGCATATATGTTATAAATTCGGAATTCGTGTAAATCAATGTACAGCTCCTGGCTTCACTGGAATTTCATTGATTTGTGCCAACTAAAAATTGCCATTGTTGCAATGTTAAATATTTTGTTAACTTTCTTGGATGAAGGCAATACATTGTGACCAGACGAATGTATTTTTAAGACAGTTATTTGTCTGTAACTAAGGTGACAAATTTTAATCTATTGGGTATTTTAACATGGTGCTCATAGTTTACACATTTAAACTCCATACATTCATTTTCTGATTTCTATTACTGTACATTGCCTAAAGACTTGATGTACCCAGCAGTGTACATATTTATGCAATATGCCGGCCTACTGTAAAATTCTATAAAGATATGTTAACTCTTTTTCTTCAAAATAAGGGCATTTTTACCGTGTAGAAATCATTTGATATTTTTAAATTTACATGGCTTACTAAGATGTACGTGATTTTGTAGATTGCTTTGTTTTAATGTTTACGGTAGTTATGATCTTGTATATTGTTTTATGTTCTTCCTTCTCCTCTTTACTTCAGGAACTCTATAAAGTTTTATATTTTTCTGTTTGTCTCTGAGTAAGATTCTCAGTGTTTCTTGGAATGTGTATGTTTATGAATAAGAACTAAACTTTCTTCTTTTTTTGTTTACTATTTATTTTTTTGCAAAAGTTAGTATACCGACTGTGAGAATTATATGACTCCCTATTTTTGCTTCAAGCTTCTTCTTCTTTTTTGTTTTTATTTTTATTATTATTTTTCATTTTATTTTATGGATTTTATATACATCCAGAAGAATTTCTACCTTCCTGAGCCTGAATTTTGGCCTGTTGGTGAAATTCTGAAACCAATGAAGTCTAAGGAAGCTTTGCCATTAATATTACTCAGGATTTATTTTGATCTGGGATGTTTGGTCTCTTTATTTATTAAAATGCTCCAATATTTACTGCTTTCAGTTGAATAATAATTTCATAAGGTATTACAAAAAGCACAACTCAGTAACAGAATAAGAATTTTTAATCTATTTTAAGTTATTCATTTACCTTCTTTGTTGTAAGGATGTTTTTTGTAATTAATGGCCATAAAGTTATCTTTAAAATTTCTGTTATATGTCATCAATGTTTTGAAACACATATATATGCACCTTCTATTCTGATACCAAAGAAGAAAACACAGTTTATGAAGACTCTGGGTTTTCTACCTGTACAGGCTCCTTTAGAAGGTTTTCATAAGCAGGAGTAAAATACTGAGGTAAAATAATGTATCAGTGGTCTTTATTTTTGCTGGGATAAGATCAAACGTGCAAATCCATGTAGAAAAAAAACTATAAGTAAGTTTCAAATGTGAATCCACAATGGGTATGATATTATGTATGTGAATTAAAGAAGGTTACTGTTAAATCAGCAGTGGTGTTTCTGTTTGCTATGAATGAGATTTCTAAGATTGTTTTGGTTATGACTCAAAAGAAACAGCAAACAGGAAAGTACTTTTGTAAATGGATTTTTTTCATGAATTGTAGATAGTACCTGTGTACCTTCCTCATGGATGAGAAACAGCACGTAAGTATTGCACACTCCAAACCAAGCATTTTCTAAAGAAATGTCTTGCATTTCCATGGCAGTCATGTGTCTACACTTCATAGTTGTATTGTAGTCAAGCAGAAACCTATTTAAATTAGAGTATTTGCATTACTGTGAACGTAGAAAAAGTGAAGGCCAATTCAGGTCCAAAACTACTTGAAATGCAATTCAGGATAATGACCTGAGTAATTTCACTCAAAACCTTCTTGTATGTATTGAAACAAAGAGGGGACAATCACACGTACAAGTGTGCATGTGTGTTGTGGCATGAAACTACCAGGTTACTGGTTCAGTATTTTTCTTTTCTGGATGCAATTTTGCACCTGTAATTAAGTAATGGTAAGAGTGACTTGTTTGAAATGTACATAGGAGAACAGAAGCAACTATTGAAGGGAGGGAAAGTGACAAAAAGCAATAATAAGGAAAAGGGGGTTATAATAAACATATTTTTCACTCTAGGTTATAGGAAAGTTTTTTCAAGCTATTTTATGTGACTTTTTTTTTTACTTCTTAGCTGTATTTTGTGTCTTCCCCCCACTGCCCCTTAAATTAGCAGTGCTGATTTCCTTAGTATGCCTTTTGGTAGTTGGTCTGTCAATCCATCACTGTCAAAAAAAGAAAGGATAGTGAGAGGAGATTTGCATACAATTTGCTCTAAGTAAAGACCCTCTTCTCTCTGGAGAAATTATTCAGTAGAAAGAGTTGTCAGTGTGCAAAGCAAGCACATTGCTCTCTGCCAAAGCCCACAGCTACATGTTGTTCTCTCCTTCTAACAGGTTATCTTCTAGAAGCAGAAGAAATAAAAGGGAAGGTGTTTTCATCTGCCACCACCAGTTTACCCAGAAGCAGGGGCAAAGGAACCTGTTGGAGAACTATCCATGTCAATCGCTACCCTTGAAGGACAATTGAAAGTGGTTTGTGAAAGGTTCCCTAGAGGAAAAGATGCAGGTACTTCTGGAGAGAAAAAAAAAAAAAATCATAGTATTGACCCTGGCAATGTTCATAGAGGCAGACGGCAACACAAAGATATACAAGGAGGGCCAGGCATAAAGGGGTCCAGTTGTAAAGGTTTTTAAAGATAGGAACAAAGAGCTTTAGAGCTTTAATCAACTCTTCCTGGGCCTACTGAGAGTAGTGATAATTAATCTCTAGAAACCTCCCTTCATCCTTTTATGCAGTTCTCCTCAGGAGTATTTTTGTTTTTTAACCCCTGGATACCAAAAGATGGGTTTTTCTGACACTGGACTGTGTGGCATTATCCTGAGCAGCGGGATGGATGAATCCTGAAGTGCCAAGGGAACTAATTACCTGGAAAGGTTTAAGTAGCAAACACCTATCAGAATGTTTTTCACAGAGAGCAAAGCTGTGTAGAAACATGAGTGGAGACTATCTGCAGCTGCACATCTAAGAGGTTTTATTTGAGATTTAAATGTTTTAGACTTTCCACTGCTGTGTCACAGTGTGATGTACTGTATCAAAGCTGCTTCTTTCCATCATTTTTCATTATCACGCAGGGTTATGTAGCTTAACATAGCTGATAGATGTGATTTGACACATCACAAGCAGATGCGTCAGCAGGAGTATCTAAACATGACACAATTTGCTCAAATGCTGTGGTTACAAAAATATCCTTCTTGTAAGTTATTTTAAAATTAAAGTCTATGTATTCTGATGACAGTGCTGTGACCTCTCCCCAGAATATTTGTTGAGCTATCAGCTGTTTTGCAACATAACCTTACAACAGGAAGAAGAAGGGGAAGATTAAGCAGATATTACCAACCAGAGTTTTTTTTTTTTTTTTTTTTTTCTGGAATATTTTATTTAATTTTAGCAACAGGAAAACAAAATCCATGTGGTCATCAGGGAGATTCCTTGTCTGTGACAACTCAGCACAGACAGCTGTCTGAAATCCAGTGGCCTTGCAGACGGAGAAAGCTCCATAGAATAACTGGCAAGCTGTCTTTTCATCTTTTAAATCCATAATGCATGTATATACATATCGTTAATAATTCATGCTAATGGAGAGCTCTTGCCCAAGAGCTCTCCCCTATCACGGAAAATAAATTGTTTAATGATGTCTAGGATAGAAATAAGAGTCTGGATCCAAATCCAGCTATTATAAAACAGTACTAGACATGCAGGGCACACTTTCATAAACAAATAAAGTCATTACAGTTGAAAAGCAGAGAAAATAATAAAAAAAAAAAAGACCATTTGAACAATATGCAAAGTAAATCATTTTTAATCCCCCCCCCCCCCCCCACACACACAGAAGCCAAAATGCCAGGTACTCACAGTACCAAATATTCTTTGATAGTCTTCAAGACTGGCTCTAGTGCTGTTACAGGTAAGCAGTAAGGATGAAGTTTATTGTTATGGACTAAATCTAAATTTGTAGGGAGGCAAAACTTGTTTTTGGGATGGTAGATGTCTGAACTGGGATGTTAGGTGGAAAAGAGTCTGGGCCTGCTCGGTGTGGTGATGGGTCACTAAGTGGGTTTAGGTGGCAGAGTGGGTGGGATGGAGAGTGGCTTTTGAGATTCGAGAGCAGAGGAGGCACCCACTGGGTGTCAGTACCATCGAGGGAAATCAGGGTAAGGAGATGTCAGTGGGTGTGTTGCAGAGGCAGGCAAAATGATGCAGAATGGAAAGGAGGCCTTTACAGCAAGATGTTGCAAATTGTTTATGCCCTCTGAGCATTAGCTACTTCAGGCAACTGTCTAGTTTTCGTATGTTTTTCAATAAAAATGGAAGATGGAATTTTCTTCCTGCTTACAAGTGAATAATGAAAGACTCAATAGCAAGTAATGTGTGACTCTCTTATATGATAACAAATATGTAACTAGAATAGGGTCTTTTGCTTTTCTAGATTTATGGAAGTATTAATAAGTAGGCACTGGTTTTGACCTGAAATAATCCATTTTTGTATGCTCACTTACACCATCTATATCTGGTGGAGCTGCTCTGAATGTATCTGTAGCTTGAACTATTCCGTGTGAATAAGATTTTGGTTCTATGAAGAATTATTTAGCTCAGAAATCTCAAGCCAAGGTCTGGATTTTGGATTTGGATAATTCATTTTCACAGGCAAACTTTTCAACTAGGCTGATGTTTGACAGCTTTGTGGATCTTGGGGAATTTCCAAAGCCATTTAAAGGCTCTGAATGCTCTTTCTGAGTCTACATAAAAATGTTTTGAATTTTCTCTTTCCACAAATCTATCACACTGCTTATCAGTCTCATGAACTGAGCCATTTCCTTGGAGTTCTAGCATGCTAAGCTAAACTCAGTTCTCATTTCCTCCTAACTTTTGGGTCTTCTGATGCTCCTTGACAGAAGTGTGTTTTAAAGCTACTGGTACCTCAGCTGTCAAAAAGGATGATGAAAAAAAAATACACCTCCCTTCATGGGGATTCATTTTCCATTGCAAAAGGCCAAGGAAAATAAACAACAACAAAAAAATCCTGCTTGCTGTTGTCGTACACGTGAGGCATATAGACATTTAGCTGCATTTTGGGGGTTAGGAAGGCCTTTTTGTTACTGCCAGACAGTAGTGGATATTCATGCTACAACACATGCAGGATCCTGAAACTGTTGTTATACTGTGAGGAGTAGGAGTACATGTACATGAAGACAGACATGAGAGGTCATTGATGTGATTTTCATCTCAGTCACAAACATGGTATGTAAATTAGGACAGAAATAATTTCACTCTGCTTCCTTTAGGAGACCAAAGCAATTGCAATTACTTTCTAATATAGTGCGTACACTTATCTTCTCAAATAGTACATGAGAAGATGAAATGTATTTTATTAGCTTCTAAGTTTATGACATTTTCAGCTAGAAAAGGAGAGATAATATTTTTGATGTTAATACATTGATTTTTGATGTAAAAAAATATTTACGTCATAAAAAAATCTGAACTAATTGTAAACTGAGCATCCAAAACCAATATTAGGTGCATTTAATCAGAATTTCTTAGTTTTCTCCACGCCATTGATAATTTTTTTAATTTTTTTTTTATTTTTTATTATGTTAGGAAAAGGAAGAGCAATGTAAAATTGTGAATTCTAATAGAACACCTGCTAAAAGAGGACCTCAAGTAAGTTAAAATGGTTATAGAAATATTTAGGCTTTCTTTGGGTTATTTCATTATTGGCTATAATAAGCTCACAATCCACAGTAACATTACGTAACTGTTTTGATCAGGGAAAGGTAAAGAAATTAGGAAAATAAACCTTTTTATTGTGGCAACTGGGAGACATTCTGCAGCAGCACGTGTAGATTCTTGGGCATCTTGTGAGCAGTTCCACAAGATGTTCTGCCACCCAGCAAGGACAGAAATATAGAAGAATACTGTAGAATTGAGTTTGGTCCCAGATTCTAATTAGACCATAAACACTTGCCAAGTTTCATAAACATTGTGGAGGTTTTCAGTGATTATGCTCACCAGTGCCAATAATCTAACTTTAAATCAAATTTTCAGACCCTGGATCTTAGCCTCTGCTCAGTTTGAGTAATAAAATGCATAAAAGGGGAATGATCCGCATGAAAAAGCTCTTCTCATTTCACAAGGCTTGAAGAATGATACAGGACCATTTATTTCTCTATAGTGTTTTAGCTAGTGTTTAAATAATTCAACCAGCATTTTGACTATGCACTTATAGAAGGTGCTTGGTTTTGAACTAATATGTATTGTGAAGACATTTAAGACCATTTTTTTACAGTATTCTAAAGCAAGAGCTCAATCCACTCTCTCTAAGAGTAAATAACTCTTTCTGTACATGGCTATCTCACCATATCTTAAAGTAAGCACTCTTTTCTTCTAAATGTGATGAGAAAAACTTCTATGGGAAAACAACCTGGAAAGAAGAGTAAAATCAAACAACAATAGATACCTGTGCCCATAGGGATAGGTATGTGTATTTTCTTAAGAAAACAAATTACAAAATCAAGTCCAGGCTTGCTTAGCAATTTCAAAATATGGCTAGTTGTCTGTTGAACCCCAAATTCTACTTTGCAAGGCAATAAGGAAAAATGAAAAGAAAAAAAGAAAAAAGAAAAAAAAAGAGAAAGAGACTGCCTTACAGGTAATAGACTAGCAGAATTTGTGTGAAAGTTGTTTCCTTTTGGTAGAATATAATAAATTAAATGAGTTTGAAAATGCTTCTGGGCACTGCAAACAGCTGACACAATGCTATGCACATTTATGTCAGTTGGCTCTGGTACTGTCCCAGGAAAAGTTACTGCATGTGAACAGGGGGGATATGGTCTTCAGCTTGTCCAAAATGCAAAACTGTGCCTGGTAATCGCTTGGGAAAATGTGAATTGGTTTAAGCTAGGTCTGTGCCAGGCAGTATACTGACCCTTGTGATCAAGCACGAGCCAGTGCTCTGTAACTCTCTGAGGAACACTTAAATTTATATTCAAGATGCAGCTAAAATGCCCACAACTTTATAAAGTGCAGAATATATAGCCATTCAATTGTATATAAATATATACACATATATAAAATAAATATTTATATAAATTATATACATATGTAAAATAGTATATATAAAAATATATAAAATAAATATATAAAATATAGGTATTCAGTTATATAATTTGCTTTTTACAAGGAAAAATACCCCCCACTCAAACAAAACAAGCAAACAAACAAACAACGACAACAACAACAAAGAGCTGGAGTGAAAACAGTATCACATGTCCAGCCAGTAATTTAAAAAAAATAATATATGTATATAACGAGTCTTGATTTATTTATCGGCAAGTTTACAGCTGCTCGAAGTCATAGAATACTGACTTCAGATGCCCACAGCTCATTTTCAGCCTTGATTTTGTAGGTGCATTATAGGAGAGGACAGACAGACAAGAGATCCAATAATGTGTGATTTCACTGCTAAACAGGCAGCATCCGTATCAAATAGATCTGAGCTTACCAAGTGCCAGTTACTATTTTGCTGTCACACGGTGATATTTTTTTTTTCAAATTTCTGCTTAGCCTACTTCAAAATCAGAAAGTAATTGTGCATTTTTGAAATGCACAATTTTGAAGAAATCTTTCTTTTTACAGTGACAATGATGACCAGTGATTTTCTACCCATCTACAGCAGGTCATCGCTGTGTAGAAATTTCTTTCAGATTGAAAAATGACAGCATAAGCCACAGCAAAAGTGTAGATACATTGCTGTCAGGTCATATTGAAAGAATGTGAAATTTTGTTCAATTATGCAATGCATAATTTCACTTTATCTTGATGTTCTAGGTGGGTGCTGTGTCATGGGAGGGAGTACACACAGTTGCCATAGGAATGGTACATAAAACAAAGCTTCTAAATAAAAAGTAGTATGTTTGAGTGACATGTTTTGATGTCACTTCGAAACTATTTTTATGTGCAATATTTAAAAGCTAGGTATTTGGAAATAAGCTTTATCCAGAAGAGGTAGAAAAAAAACTTAACACGCACCTCAACAAAAGACAAGAAATATCTAGCCATGTGTAAATGCATAGCTTCTTGTCAGCTTGTGCATGATGCATAGCTGAAGAGATCTGAACAGGCTTTTCATGCCTATTGCATTTTTACTCATCATCTGGTTTGCTCTCTTGTGATTAATGTTTTCCCTTCCAGCAACTTTAATTCTTTTTTGGAGGTTTAAAAAACATTACCATAGTCGTAGCTGTAGTCAAATTTAATTCTGATCTGCAAGAAACTATAAGCAAACATTTTCATTTTTAACATTTTAATCAATGGCTTTTCAATTACAAACAGAGAATGTGCTAGCTGGAAGCATTCCTTACCAGAGGGTAGATCCTACCCCTATTAGTTATCCACATTGCCTGTTATTCAGATGTCCATGGCTTAAAATGTGAGCTCCAGAAATGATGTGGTATCTGCAAGCACATTTCAAGTACAGGGTCTTTAACTAATGAATGCTAATAGGAGCAGAGAGTTGAGTGACCACTTTTTCTTGGGTGTGTTGCCATGAAGTAGCACTGAAAATATGAACTGAGTTGGTATTCTCATTTCTCTCAGCATCTCTTAGTTGCACTTCGTTTTGAAGATCCTTGCTGATGTTTGTCTGAATTTAGGCTTCATGTACTTCAGAGTCATATCTCTACAGTAACCTGCTGTTCATGCGTTGCTTTTTTTTTAACTTTTAGAAGTTTTGTTGTTTTCTTTCCCCTCACGTAAATATCCTCTTTCAATAATGTGCAATCCTTCCATGTGTGCATCCTGGTGTTGCAGCAGAGAAACCATTAGGAAAACAACAGTTGATCATAGCAGTTTATGAGGCAAAATCCCATGTCATTAAAAAATATGTAGCCAGGAGCATAACTTCAACTAAATAACTTAAATTCAGCATCATGTTGTGAATTTCATAGTACAGAGACAAAAACTGTAATGGGATAAAGATAAAAATCTCACAGTTGAAATAATGCCCAGAAATCATATTCGTTGCATGCCAAAGACCTGTGCATGGTTCAAGTCCAACAAATCTCTGTACCAAGTGAATTCAGGTAAGTATGCCTTACGTAAGAACAAAGAACATTTTATGAAACATTTCCTGTGTTTCCTCATAGCTACTTCAGGTTACACTAATAATTCTGCTCTCTATAAGTAGCAATTTCCTTCATAAATGGTCCCATGAACCTAGCACAGTTGCTTTTGGATTTTGGTGCAAATCCCAGTGAATAAATCAAATGATAGGCATCTGTAGTAAATGTCATATGGTTTGCATGTCCATCAAGACCGTTAAGTAAATTACTGACACTTCCTTTTATGAAATCTGTTGACCTCTATGACAGGGGCTTATCTCCTACTTGACTGCTGTGGCCATAATGGAATATTAAGTGAAATAAAATATGTGTGTGTTTATATTTAGATACAAAATTTTGCATTCATTTCAATCAACATCATCATAAACACCTCTACAAATTACTAAAAAGTTCAGCTAAAGAAAGCATAACTGCCTCAAAAGAATATTTATTTTAAATACCTATAAAACAAATTCCATTTATATGCCTGACTTATTTCCTAGTATAATAGCATTCAGAGTAGAGTAGTATTTCATTTTCCAATTATGAAAAATAACAAGCTAAACAGGATGACTGATTTCATGCAGTTATGTTTATGTCCCACCTTCTACAATATTTGAATAGAGTAAATTGCTATTAAGACTTTTTCTTCTTTGTTGGTTGAAAAGTCAGGCACAATATAAAATATATTGCAAGGTGAGTAGTAATGCACTGCAACTAAAGCTGGTTTTAACCATGAAATTTGTCACTGATAAAATCATTCTGATGGATTCTGGAATGTGTTATATATATATATGAATATAATGGAATATATATCTGCAACATACTATTATACTTGGTAAGTATTTCATATATATTTCTTAAAGTTAAGTATCAGCTGATGAATATTAATGAATCAGTGAGTGTTCGTCAACACAAACATCCCCAAACATGTGAGAAAAGCCAGCTATCCCCGATATTGGTTTTATCTTTGGTATGATGTGAAATCATTGTTGAATAATGCAAAGTACCATTCCTCAACAGTATGAGCTAAAACTGAAAGCCTTAGTTAGACATGCATGGGGGAGTACAAAATCAATTTTTGAAAAGTGTTATCAATATAAAATATAAAAATATTTTAAATATTTTTATTTATTAAAAATATGTATTTCATTTTAAAAATATTTAAAATTATATAATATTTTTTAGCAGTTGCCCGGAAATGATGGGAATAAAGTCTGAACATTTTTATAGAGGTTCAATGACAATTTCTATGGTGAAAAAGCACTTGAAGCTTTGCATGCATATTAATATGCATGCATAAAATACAATAATTTCAGACAGTAGTAGGAGAGGTTGCTCAGAGAGGGGGCAGAGCATTCATCTTTAGGGGCTTTCAGAAATCAGGTAGATGTAGCCATGGCTAACCTTCCAACTTGCATGAAAAACAGTTAGATCCTAGTGATTTCAGTAGGGGCACTCTGCTAAAAAAAATTAGCCCAAAGAGGAGTTGGACTTACAGGGTGCAAGGCTTGTCAGAGAGGTAACTCCTTATCTCCATTAGGACCTGTTACAACAACCTCTCAGCAACTCAGGTCCAGATTTGGTGCCTGGCATTCAAATCCCAGGTTATTTTCCAAATTAAGAACAGTACAGATAGTACTAAAGATAGTACAACTCTACTTGTACTATCCTTCACCTTTTATCACTAGTACAACAGTCATTTGTGAAATTGTGAAGCAAAAGAATAGCAGGTGGCTATATGTAAAGGCAATTTACAAGACACAGAATGTGAGGTACAAGCAAAGAAACCAAAATACATGTCAAAAAAGGAGGGCTAACTTGTTCCTAAGTGGCATCATTGCAAGCACTGGAAGTGTCTATGTCAGGTTTTCATGTAGTGAGTATATTTGCAGATTTTCATATGAAATAAGTAATAATAATCTCAAGACATCCCCCTCTGGTGGTTTAAAGCCTTGAAGCCTTGGTTCTAGTCACTCTGAGATCAAGAAGAATAAACCCATGAATCCTTGGATATTTATAAAACACCTGTGTGCACTCAAGATTTCATCTAATTGATGAAATGGAAGGTATTGATCAGAAGCTTGTAATTCAGTTGTAGAAAATCAATGATCCAGACTACCTCTGTGCCAGTTGCCACCATAAAAAGCAGCAGTAGTTCAGCATCGGTATGGAACACCCATTAAAGGTGGTGGTGATTCAAAGAGACAGACAGAACCAGTGTGAATTTGGTGAAGATACCCTCATACAGGGACTAAGCTGCTTCTTGTAATGTGCTTTAAAAAGCACTTTGTTACACTTGCAGTCTTGTTATGGGGGGGGGGGGGGGAAGGCAATGCACATCATATGTAAAACTCAAAATTTAGGGTTATGATGATTGAAATCTTATTCATATTATTATTATTATTAATCCATGTTTAATGATTACCGAAAAAGAAAAAATACAAAGAATAAGGAAAAGGACACCATTGGAGAAAATCTAAGCAATAACAATACAGCTAAAGTCATTATACATGTGCTTTGTGCTGCCATCCCCTGCCCTTTGCCAGGAGCAATATGAAGTTGGTGTTAATCCTTCCTTCCTCCTCACACTTGGCCAAGCTGGGGTCCTTTTTAGATGTGTGCTAACATGTTTTATACCTAATTTTTTCTACACTGGTCTGCAAGTCCATGTGGCCTTCAAATTTACTGTCTATGGAATGTTTGATGTTGGATACTTTAAAAAAAAAAAATTATAATGCTGGATACTTTGTTTATTTTTTTTTAAGCCCTAGAAGAGGTTCTGTTCTGAAGGTCTCCCTCAGGAGACGCTCAGTCGGACCTTGCCCAGCGCCCTCAGCCTGTGTCCCTGTTGCAGGCCGCTGCCTGCTGCGGAGGCCTGTGTTTCAGAGCGCCGCGTCATTCCTCACACAACAACAACACACAGAAGATTAATATACAAGGTATATCCATCTGGCTGTTAAAAAATAATTAAAAAAAATGCTTTTACAGCAAAATAAAGACCCAGGAAGGCCAGGATGGGTTCAGAGCAAGCACAACTGACAGGCCTCTGTCCTGAGGCCTTGTGAACTCTGTAGCGGCACAGGGTGGCCTGTGACTGGAAATGGCAATAAGGTATTTATTGGGATGGAATGCCACAATCTCACTGCATGCGTTTTAATTTCTCTTCAGTATTAGTGTTATTTTTTCCTTTTAAAGCCTACAAATTAAATGAGTTTAGTGTAATAAATTCTTGCAGATTTCACCATGCTCGCTGAGGTAACAGCAGGAGCCCTGCCACAGACGGTGGTTTCAGCCACTGAAAGTCTCAGGCTTGGCAGCTGATGTCTACTTTCCTTATTTATTTATTTATTTATTTATTTATTTATTTATTTATTTATTTATTTATCTATTTATTTATTTATTTATTTATTTTGTAAAGGAAAATTTTCATTCTTTCTCTAGTGATCAGGAATTTGATCTTGTCTTCCTTGGGTTTGTTGTTAGAGTAGAGCTCATTTCTATTTATGCTCTTCTTATAATGCACTTTATATTCCTTTTTGACAACTGACATTTTCTAATCTGTATAGATTTCATCAAGGATTGATTTGTTTTTAATAAATCACAATTATGCTATTTATTCACCACAGCTAATGAAACATTTTCACTTGTAGATGGCAAGGGAATTACTACTTTTATCTACAATTGTAGTGTTACATTGTATTCTATCAAATAGATGAAGGGGCCAAAAATCATCAAAACACTTCAATTACTCCAGGTAATTTAAGATACAGTTCAGTTACAGTGGCAGGTCTGTTCTGGACTTCGGTTCAGCATTAAGAACATCTTCTGGGCCCATGAGATTATTTTATCAATTTGCCAGCCATTATTTACAGACTGCCAGCAGCCGTAAGAATATAAAGTTTGTTTGTAGCCATAAAACGTATTCCAAAGTATTTCTGTTCATAGGCAAAGTTTTCTCCCTTAGCCTGCTCTATGTTTTTCAGTCAGATTTTCCTTTGAAAATATTTATATGGAGAAATAAAAGTTATTTAATGCTAGGTGTGTTTCCCATTGATAAAAAGCTTAGGCAAAGAAATTGGAATTAACCAATACATCTTAGATGTAATGTATTCTCCTTTTTATTTTAGATTGCACATGCATGAGTTTTCTCGAAGAGGTAATTTTATTCAGGCTTGTCATTGTACTGTAAAGCTACAATTAGACTTTTGCCTGAACTTGCAAATATTACTTTGCAACGCAAACATCTGAGACAAAGATTGCTGAACTGGCAGTATGGAACTGAATTCTTTGCAGACCTTTGCAGCAAAGGGCCCCATGGTTCCTTATCAAGGAAATGTTCAAGTTGCTAGAAAATTCATTAACTCTATCTCCCTTCCATTTCCTACAGCAATTTCCTCTTTGTTCCTCACCTAGCGAAGTGACAGGATATCTGTATAAACATTAGAGAGCCTCTCCAATCTTTTATTTTCCAATAACCCTTTCCATAACATCACAGTTCTGATCAACTCCACATTACTGCAAAATTGTAACTACTTTGTGAAGGGAGAGATCCCAGTCTGCAGCAGGAGAAGACACTGATGGTAATGCAAAATAATAAGAAATTAATTTACCTTGGCATGAACTGGCAATTTTAGGGTGGAAATAATACAGCAGATGGTAGTTTTATTCCCAAAACAATACCTGAAATACAAGGACTTCCACAAGGTCTCTGCCGAGCGACAAAAGCAGCAAATTTGCATTCTCACTTCATCACTACTCACATCACTATCTGATAACCCCAGATATGGACAAAATATATTTAAACAGTTTATATGTGTTGTACTAGAGACTTAAGTGGAGCAGGATGGGGAAACTATTACGTTGGTTGTTCTTGACTGATGTATCTTACTATAGACCCTACAGATCAAACGCTGACCTACAAAGAAAAGTGTAGTGGCAAAATAAGACTGATAGATCTGATAGTGTTTCTAATACTTATTAGAATAAATGGGGATCCAAAACAGAAAGAGAAAAAACAGAAAGCAATTACAACCACTAGATTTAACCGTAATTTGGGATAAACTATATAAGTTTAACTGGAAAAAACATTCCTTCTTTTTTTTTTTTTTTATTTCTTTATGAATTCTCTTGTATAACTCAAGAAATAAGATTAATAAAAGGATGTGTCAGTTAATTTACATAGTCTTATTATGCTAAGTAATTATTTTTGGTGAGTAGTATTTAGATAATTCAAGGCAATTAGCAAGCTACTTTTTCATTTTTGGCTCTTTTAGTAAATGTAGTATTATTTATTCCTGATAGGAGGAGAGAGAGACAAAAATAAATTCAGATTAGTATATTTTTGAACAAAAAGGAACACGTTTTTTCAAGACCGCGTACACAGTAAATGATGCACCATTTATCAGTTAACCAGTGACTCTGGCTGTGGAACACAGGTGGGTCACAAAATAAAGTGCAAAGTTAATTTGATTTTTTTCAATACTCAGTAATTGCTCACATTTGAATTAAGCGTATATAGTAGTTATATATTTCTGAAATAATAATCAAATTGATTGCTTGAGATATGATTTGGAACAATGCAAGATGAATCTTTCAATAGTTACCATCCCAAAGCACTGAATCAGCCTGACCTTAGAGTGTAAGCTAAGACTGAAAATTGTATTTAACATATTCCTTGCCATTGCCCCAATGTACTACTCCAAGCTGTTGGTTCCCTGAAAGGAGCCAGCAGCAAGTAGCTGACATATGATAGGCATTTATCCTGCGGTTCCTTGTACCCTCTTACTGCTTTGAAGTGTTTGTGCTGTCATTTGCTTCATCCCTTCATCCAGTCCTCCAGTTGTAGTAGCAGTTAGCTAAAAGTGTATCTAGTCAGTTGTAAAAAACAACTAAAGAAACTGTAACTAATACAATAGACTCTCAAACCAATGGGAAGGGTGTGCAAAAGTAGATGGAGAGAAGCTCAGAATCCTTCATTGTGTTATTTTGATATGCACTAAATATATTTTCTCTGGCCTGAGCAGACTTTGGAAAAATTTTCCAGGTTCAAAAAGGTTCCATGTGTACTCACCAGGGTGAATACATGGAACACAGTATTGATGCACGATTGCACTGAAAACAAAACAACAAAAAGATAAGACAGATATGGAAATTTGTTGTATCAGAGAGAGAAATCTGTATAAAAACAAGATATGGCCTGTAGGCTAATAGAAATTATTATAATTAGGAGCATAGGAAATGTTCAAAATGTTCATAAAAATAGGACAAAGAATCTCCTTAGAATATATTTCTAACAACAGTATTGATTAAGAATAGAAATCAATCTCTCTCTTTTTTTTTTTTTTTCCCCTTTCTTTCCTCAAATGAGCAATAATGAGATCTTGTAGCATTCTCTGGAAGCCAAACTTTTGATTTGTTTGGGGTTTTCTTTTTACTCTTGATGAGAGCTTGACAGGTGAAAAGCTTCTATTTACCTACATGTAGGTGGTTGGGCGTAGTCTGAAACAAAACGGGGATTAAAACAAAAGAGGGGAAAGAATTTTATTATTTTGATATAGAAAAGTAGGTGGATTGGTGGGATTTTGATATAGAGAAGCTGGTGGGTTTGGGGGATTCTGGGATCATTTCCATATCGAGCTGTTGGGGGAGAAAAATCAAGTTTGGTTGTGGTCAGAGTTTTATTTATTGTTTTATTTTTCTTTTAAGTCAAGAAAGGTACAACAAAATATCCAGGGAAGTTAGGAAAAAGAATGCTCTTCTCTGTAGAATAAATATACTTCTCAGAGCTACACCGTGGACCAATACTAAAAGTTCCCAATTGCTGAAATCAAGCCAGATGCCAAAAGTACTACAGAAAGAGGGAGGGAACATTGGACTTGACAAGCTTTAAAGATACAACGGCCAACACAGAAAAATAAAGCCTATCCATCAATAGTAGCCAGAATATAACTCTAAATCCCATATGTTAAACATTTTGCTACTGCATTGCTAAGGTTTTTGTCACTTTTTTTTTTTTTTATTTTCCCCAGAAATACCTATTATCTGGCATACAGAATAGCATTATTTGCCATATGTGTTCATGGGATATTGTGTCTTATACATTGTGCTTAGAGTGTTTCACCCTCCTGTCCTTGTGCAATTTTCATGTCAATGTTAATTGCTATGCTTGTAAATGCTTACTGCAGCAGAACTATTTTTCAGATGCATGCCATGATTTTGATTTAAAATTTTTTAAAGAGGTAGATTTAGTTTTTGTGTGTCTACATGTAAGTATTTATGTAATTACATATGTAACCAGTAAATATAGCTAAGGTTTATTGCTTTTTTTTTTTTTTTTTAATATAGCTATAGATGGCAAAGTGAGTACTAATGCAAAGAGAACATCACGTTCTTAAAACCAACTGCAAAATAGGAGGGAACAACCCTATATAAGAAAGTGGTGAAGAACCACTGACCAACACCTTCTGTAACAGAGTCCCCGTGTGATAAATGCTTGCACCTAAGCTGAGGGCCTAAAGAATAGCTCTTCACTGATGCATTTCTTTGAAAAATCCCTAAGTCTAATTGCAATATATACAGTGAGTTTCCTTTGTTAGGAATTTCCTAGTTTTTCTGGGGAGCAAACAATGGTGCTTTTGAAATCTTCAGTATGTCTCTTAGCAACTTGCCAAAATGAAGCTCTGCTGTGATTACTTATAATTCAAACATCATCTGCCAATGGTTTTGGCCAAATTCCTCCATAAAGAATAGGAGCAACCAGA